>NC_079196.1:204594428-205194428 GCF_029499605.1 Hyla sarda
AAGTGACAACATCTTACAGGACTACTACACCAACATCCATTCACTCCATGCTCCTGGCTTCACGAACATTTCACTAGCAGCTACGTATCCAAGTAGTCCGCACTAGATGCCATCCCTCACCTTACCACGTATAAACCCTGTCAAAAGACAGTTCTGAAATGACTAATAAGCCATGAATTTAGGTCAGCCATGATCAGCAGAGGGATTTGTAATGGAAAAATTGGGGTAACCACTAAACAGGACGTGTTGGTGTAGATTATACTACAGCTGTAGGCTTAATTGAGGAAATGCCACAAACAACACATTTGGTGGTATTCCACTTCATCAGATGAAAAGTTGGCCATGATCCAGGGATCTTTTCTTTCTCTAGAGCAGTGTTTCCCAACCGTAGTCCTTCAACCACCAACAGGTCATGTTTCCAGGATTTCTTAGTCTCTCACAGGTGATATCAATATGGTCAGTGCATCAAACATCACAACAAGTGTTCTCAGCATGGGATATCATTAAAGGGGTACTCCGCCCTTAGACATCATATCCCCTATCCAAAGGCTAGGGGATAAGATGTCTGATCACCACGATGGGGACCACCGCGATCTCCCTGCTGCACCTGATGTTAGTTTAGAGCATCGGGTGCTGCGCCGGAGGTTCGTGACATCACGGGCACACCCGCTTGTGACTTCACGGCCACGGACCCTCAATGCAAGTCTATGGGAGGGTGAGTGATGGATGGACTCCCATGGACTTGCAGTGAGGGGCATGGCCGTAACGTCATGAGCAGGGCGTGGCCATAATGTCAAGAGCCTCCGCCCCACATCGCCAGTCATCTGGCACGGAGCAAAGTTTGCTCCGTGCACCGGATGTCTGGGGTGCCGCAGCCGAGATGGCAGTGGTCCCCAGTGGCGGGACCCGCGCGATCAGACATCTTATCCCCTAAAATGTTACACTTTGTTATTTTCAAATTCTGTTTTTGCCCAGATCACTAGTCATCTGTTCCTATTGCTGCTGGTAAGAAAAGATCACATGGGCCCCTGCAAAGGATGTTTTCCAATTATGATTTGGTTCAATGAAAATATCATGTAGACACATTCTTGACAATTGTTCCAATTAAAAAAAAATAATAATATTTTGGGCACCCATTAAATGGTGAAAGGAGTCTTTACATCTGAGGCCAGCTTGAGAACTCCCGCTAGAATATCCAAACAAGAAAAGACCGACGTGTTTCAGCGCTCCAGCCTTCAGTCTTTCTCCTCGGTGATGCTTGTAGATTCCAAGCATGTTTCAGGCATAATTTGACGTAATTGTAGACCTGCCCAGAAAGTGATTCACACCACTTCTCCAGCCTGAGCTGTAATACCTTATGTGATATTTTTGCAGAAATTCCTTTAGCTAAAATGTGGATGAAATGAAATGCGTCAGGGTCACTGGCTACAAGATGGAGCCGCTTTGAAGTTCACACCTTTGTCTAAAGTTTTGCAGCGATGACCTTCTAAAGTGTAATTGCAACAATCTTTCAATTTTTATTCTCTAGTAGTAGAAATATTTCAAATGTTAAATGAACGCGGGTCATTAAACTTTGTAAAAGAGTAGCTGCATGCATCAATCAGGTTAGCCAGAATAGAGGCTTTAAGCCCTCTGCGAAACACATTTCACAATCTAATCCAGACAAGCAATTCATAGAACACATGGATCTTCTTATTTGGAGTTCAATTAAAGGGGACTTACACTGCCGCCGAGAGAAGAGAACAATTTGTACCAGGCAAAGCTACAAAAATCCAACGCAACCAAAGTTCTTCATTTACTATTCTGCAAACAATTTGGGGCATTGTAGACCTAGAGAAGTTCTTTCAAAGTTAGAAAAAAGTTTTTGAGTCAGGAGTAGGCATTAAAGGTTCAGCATCTACCATCCTGTGTCATGTAAAAATATCGATGTGGGAAAAAAAATCACTGAAAATGACATTAAATTGCCTTTAAATTGAACTACATTGTTGGTGCTGCTTAAAGGGCTTATCCAGGAATGGAAATACAGATAATTTCTTAAAAAAAAAAAAAAAAAAAAAAAACACTCCCCATCTGTCTCCAGGTTGGGTGTTGTTCTGAAGCTCAGTTCTATTAAAGTGAATGGAGTCCAGTTGTAAAACCATAAACAACCTGGGGACAGACGTGGAGCTGTTTTTGAAAGAAATTAGCTCTGTTTTCCTATTCCTGGATAACCCCTTTAAGCAAGTGGTCTTTAGATTCGATGGTAGTCCCATAGACCCATCCCTTTGCATGGGACTTCTGTTAGTTCTGTGGACCGCTTGCTTTAGCAGTGGGCTATGATGTTGCCAGGAGTTTTAAAGGTGTATGTAGCCACTGGAATAACATTGTAGTCACACTTTAAAGAGTATCTGTCCTCAATGTCACCCGCACTGACCCATTGGTACAGGCTAGTATTGTAGGTGACACTGATGATAACAATACTTACCTACCCCCCAATCCATGGTCCTGTTCACCCGATATCCTTCTCGTTTGGGTGGCAGGCTTGGGTGCATGGGCGGAGCTCCAGGAGCATGCTACCACCACTGCTGCTTCTTCCCTCGGCACTGCTACGAACAGACTTGGGCAAGCAGCAATGAGTGAAGTCAGTGTGCTCATGGAGCCTGCCGCCCAAATGGGAAGGATATTGGGCGAATGGGACAGATTCCATAGGGAAAAAATCAATCCCATACTCACTAGGTATGCTTACAACGGGTTCCCACAATGATGCAGATGAGCCACAATGCTATATAAGGGAGGCTGCATATTTGCAAAATACTGCTTAACAAATACTAACATTTATAAAGCTGCTTAGTATTATACAAACAACAAAAAACGTGGTCTCAAATGGCTGGAGGTGCTCAACCCCAAATGCGGTTGTGCATTTATACTGGGGGAGCAGATCCTGCCCTTGTAGTCCATTGCTAAGGGCGATCCCCAGCATAAAAATGCATACAATGGAGGATGCCTGCAGCGGACTACAAGTGCCACAATAGAATCCTACACCAGGCAGCATTAAGGTAGCACCTGTGAGGCCAGGCACCCATATTAGCCAACTCAGGTGGGGCTTGCAGCTTGCCTCCCTCCTCCCATTGCATGTGTGCTCAGTCACGCTGGAGGGTATCTGGGAGGAAGTTGTGAGTCGACCGAATGCTGCCGTAATTGCCCACTGGCCCCTGTTTTGCTTACCAAGCACAGGTAGGATTAGCGTAGGTCTCGCACCATCTTGAGAAACCTTGGCGTTGGTGTGCGGGCTCTGGTGTGTCCTTCATATAAGGATACACTGGCGAATGTCTCAATTTTAACATCAGTGTTGAGGGATAGCCAATACTGGTGTAGGATTCTATTGTGGCACTTGTAGTCCGCTGCAGGCATCCTCCATTGTATGCATTTTTATGCTGGGGATCGCCCTTAGCAACGGACTACAAGGGCAGGATCTGCTCCCCCAGTATAAATGCACAACCGCATTTGGGGTTGAGCACCTCCAGCCATTTGAGACCACGTTTTTTTGTTGTTTGTTAAAATTTTATACTTGGAGGTGTGTAAACTCCAAAATGAATGCGCCTTGAATATCTTCAAGGCAGCATTAAGGTAGCACCTGTGAGGCCATGCACCCATATTAGCCAACTCAGGTGGGGCTTGCAGCTTGCCTCCCTCCTCCCATTGCATGTGTGCTCAGTCACGCTGGAGGGTATCTGGGAGGAAGTTGTGAGTCGACCGAATGCTGCCGTATGTTACGCCTAGCGCTCCGGGTCCCCGCTCCTCCCCGGAGCGCTCACGGCGTCTCTCTCCCCGCAGCGCCCCGGTCAGTCCCGCTGACCGGGAGCGCTGCACTGTCATGGCCGTCGGGGATGCGATTCGCACAGCGGGACGCGCCCGCTCGCGAATCGCATCCCAGGTCACTTACCCGTCCCGGTCCCCTGCTGTCTTGTGCTGGCGCGCGCGGCTCCGCTCTCTAGGGCGCGCGCGCGCCAGCTCTCTGAGACTTAAAGGGCCAGTGCACCAATGATTGGTGCCTGGCCCAATTAGCTTAATTGGCTCCCACCTGCTCCCAGGCTATATCTGCTCACTGCCCCTGCACTCCCTTGCCGGATCTTGTTGCCTTAGTGCCTAGTGAAAGCGTTTACTGTGTTTGTCCATACTGTGTATTTGACCTCCTGCTATTGCCATATTGACCACGATTCTTGCTGCCTGCCCCGACCTTCTGCTACGTCCGACCTTGCTCTTGTCTACTCCCTTGTACCGCGCCTATCTTCAGCAGTCAGAGAGGTTGAGCCGTTGCTAGTGGATACGACCTGGTTGCTACCGCCGCTGCAAGACCATCCCGCTTTGCGGCGGGCTCTGGTGAAAACCAGTAGCAGCTTAGAACCGGCCCACTAGCACGGTCCACGCCTATCCCTCTCTGGCACAGAGGATCCACCTCCTGCCTGCCGAATCGTGACAGTAGATCCGGCCATGGATCCCGCTGAGGTTCCCCTGCCAGTTGTCTCTGACCTCACTACGCTGGTCGCAGCAAGCTCGACAGATCGCCCAACAAGATCACCAGCTGTCGTACTTGACCACCATGACACAGCAACTTCAGTCGCAGCTACAGCAGCTTCAGTCACAGCTACAGCAATTTCAGTCACAGCTACAGCAGCAACAACCATCTCCTCCGCCGGCTCCTGCACCTCTTCCGCAACGAGTGGCCGCTCCTAGCCTCCGCTTGTCCCTGCCGGACAAATTTGATGGGGACTCTAAGTTTTGCCGTGGCTTTCTTTCGCAATGTTCCCTGCACTTGGAGATGATGTCGGACCAGTTTCCTACTGAAAGGTCTAAGGTGGCTTTCGTAGTCAGCCTTCTGTCTGGGAAAGCTCTGTCATGGGCCACACCGCTCTGGGACCGCAATGACCCCGTCACTGCCTCTGTACACTCCTTCTTCTCGGAAATTCGAAGTGTCTTTGAGGAACCTGCCCGAGCTTCTTCTGCCGAGACTGCCCTGCTGAACCTGGCCCAGGGTAATTCTTCAGTGGGCGAGTACGCCATCCAATTTCGTACTCTTGCTTCCGAATTATCATGGAATAACGAGGCTCTTTGCGCGACCTTTAAAAAAGGCCTATCCAGTCGCATCAAGGATGTGCTGGCCGCACGAGAGATTCCTGCCGACCTGCAAGAACTTGTCCATTTGGCCACCCGCATTGACATGCGTTTTTCTGAGAGACATCAAGAGCTCCGCCAGGAAAAAGACTTAGATCTCTGGGCACCTCTCCCACAGTCTCCGTTGCATTCTACGCCTAGGCCTCCCGCCGAGGAGGCCATGCAAGTGGATCGGTCTCGCCTGACCCAGGAAGAGAGGAATCGCCGTAGGGAAGAAAATCTTTGTCTGTACTGTGCCAGTACCGAACATTTCTTGGTAGATTGTCCTATTCGTCCTCCACGTCTGGGAAACGCACGCTCGCACCCAGCTCTCGTGGGTGTGGCGTCTCTTGATTCTAAGTCGGCTTCTCCACGTCTCACGGTGCCCGTGCGGATTTCTCCTTCAGCCAACTCCTCCCTCTCAGCCGTGGCCTGCTTGGACTCTGGTGCCTCTGGGAATTTTATTCTGGAGTCATTGGTGAATAAATTCCGCATCCCGGTGACCCGTCTCGTCAAGCCGCTCTACATTTCCGCGGTCAACGGAGTCAGGTTGGATTGCACCGTGCGTTACCGCACAGAACCCCTCCTAATGTGCATCGGTCCTCATCACGAAAAAATTGAGTTTTTGGTCCTCTCCAATTGCACTTCCGAAATTCTCCTTGGACTACCGTGGCTTCAACGCCATTCCCCAACCCTTGATTGGTCCACAGGAGAGATCAAGAACTGGGACTCTGCCTGCCATAGGAAGTGCCTCTCCCCCCCTCCCAGTCCCGTCAGGCAAGCCTCAGTGCCTCCTCATGGCCCCCGTCCTCGTGTCACACTGCCCCGTGCCAGGCTTCGCCCTCTGCCCTCCCTCCCCATTCCCACTCCTGCTGTACTGCCTGCCGTTGAGGAAACCCTCCATTCTTTCCCGGTGTCCTCATCCCAGGGGAGGCAGTTACCGGACAAAGAAAAGGGGAGACCTAAGGGGGGGGTACTGTTACGCCTAGCGCTCCGGGTCCCCGCTCCTCCCCGGAGCGCTCACGGCGTCTCTCTCCCCGCAGCGCCCCGGTCAGTCCCGCTGACCGGGAGCGCTGCACTGTCATGGCCGTCGGGGATGCGATTCGCACAGCGGGACGCGCCCGCTCGCGAATCGCATCCCAGGTCACTTACCCGTCCCGGTCCCCTGCTGTCTTGTGCTGGCGCGCGCGGCTCCGCTCTCTAGGGCGCGCGCGCGCCAGCTCTCTGAGACTTAAAGGGCCAGTGCACCAATGATTGGTGCCTGGCCCAATTAGCTTAATTGGCTCCCACCTGCTCCCAGACTATATCTGCTCACTGCCCCTGCACTCCCTTGCCGGATCTTGTTGCCTTAGTGCCTAGTGAAAGCGTTTACTGTGTTTGTCCATACTGTGTATTTGACCTCCTGCTATTGCCATATTGACCACGATTCTTGCTGCCTGCCCCGACCTTCTGCTACGTCCGACCTTGCTCTTGTCTACTCCCTTGTACCGCGCCTATCTTCAGCAGTCAGAGAGGTTGAGCCGTTGCTAGTGGATACGACCTGGTTGCTACCGCCGCTGCAAGACCATCCCGCTTTGCGGCGGGCTCTGGTGAAAACCAGTAGCAGCTTAGAACCGGTCCACTAGCACGGTCCACGCCTATCCCTCTCTGGCACAGAGGATCCACCTCCTGCCTGCCGAATCGTGACACCGTAATTGCCCACTGGCCCCTGTTTTGCTTATCAAGCACAGGTAGGATTAGCGTAGGTCTCGCACCATCTTGAGAAACCTTGGCGTTGGTGTGCGGGCTCTGGTGTATCCTTCATATAAGGATACACTGGCGAATGTCTCAATTTTAACATCAGTGTTGAGGGATAGCCAATGTCATTGTATACATCTACCACAGTAGTGCACCCATATTCCTGTACTGCTTAGTATTATACTTGCATATAGATAAGGCATACAAAGGGTACCAATTACATGATAACGTGTAGTGCACCATACCGGCTTAAAGCCTATTAGTTACACCCATACTTTTCAACTAGGAAGGTTGCCTAGCATCCTCTAAGAGCACCACAAAGAGAACTGACACCCTTGACTCCCCCAGACTACATCTTGAAGCCCACCTAAATGATCAGTCTCTTTCGACAAACTACACTAACATTGCAAAAAGAGAATCACAGATCTCTGACAATCTTTAGCTACGACTACGCCTAAAAATCCAAAGGTATCTCCTCCATCAAGAATCTTAGCAACATTAAAATAGTTTTTTTCTAGTTAATCCTCCCCAATTTCTTCAATTATTCTAAATATCAAATTCAGGGACTCTCTCGTGTTCCCAATATATAGCAAAATATCATCCAGATACTGTATAACAAAACTTTGTCCTCTCTCCCACGACCCCCCCAGAATTCCTATTGTGTTCCTGATCCTTATTGCCAAAGACTTAATAAATAGGACAAAGATGTGGGGGAAGAGAGGACACCCCTATCTTGTTCCCCTCGACAATGATAATATATCCAAAAGAGCGCAATGAACTAGAAACTTTGGATCCCTTGTTAAGAATCTTTGACCACTCCATAAGTCCATAAATCTCTCAGCAGATGCCAGGGAAACGGACATTTCCTGTTTGTGATGCATTTCCTGTGTAAAAAGGGCGGACTAATGAGAATGCTTGGTGCCCATTTTAGGTGGCTTGTTTTTAGATTTAAGCATCTCAATTGGGACACATCCCTGAAACACCTTGTGTTTGAGACATAATAAATACTTTTGGATAACCGGCCTATGCAGAACTTAAAGGGAATATTCAAAGGATAGGGGATAAGATGTCTGATCATGGGGATCCCGCCGCTGGGGACCCCCCGCAATACAGCACGCAGCACCCACCTCTTACTGCTCTGGAAGCGCTGGAGGGTCTGGATCCCGACCACGGGGACGGAAGATTGTGACACCACGCCTCCGCACCGTGTGATGTCACGCCCAGCCCCCTCAATGCAAGTCTATGGGAGGGGGAGTGATATTGTTAAACCTTTGATTTCACAATGCAGAATCCAGTAAACATTAACCATGTCTAATGACAGGATGGAGAGATACCCCCCTATTCTAAAACAGTCCTCAAATGTTATCTGCTGTAGATGATCCAGACATAAGTCCACATTGGTCCTCCTATACCAGCAGTGGAACAATTTTATCCAGCTATTTGCTAACAGCAATTGCAATATCTTCTGTCCATATTCAAAAGTGAAATCGGCCTGTAGGAATCTGGGTTGGATCCAGTTTCCCTGACTTTGGAATATGCATTATTGTTGCTTCTTACGTAGATGGTAGGAGAACACCATCTGTGAATTTCCCTTAAAGGGGTACTCCTTTCCTTTCTGTCTGACCACAGTGCTCTCTGCTGACACCTCTGTCCATTTTAGGAACTGTCAAGAGTACAAGCAAATCCCCATAGCAAACCCATCCTGCTCTGGACAGTTCCTAAAATTGGCAGAGGTGTCAGCAGAGAGCACTGTGGTCAGGCAAAAAGGAAATTCAGAAAAGAAAAAAACTTCCTGTCAAGCATACAGCAGCTGATAAATACTGGGAAGATGAAACAAATCTGTTTAACTTTCTGGCACCAGTTGATTTAAAAAGAAACTAAATGTTTTAATTGGAGTACCCCTTTACCCCCAGGACCAAGCCCCTTTTCACCTTAAGGACCAGATCATTTTTTTGCACATCTGACCATTGTCACTTTAAGTATTAATAAATCTGGGATGTTGTTACTTATGAAATTGATTCTGAGAATGTTTTTTCGTGACATATTCTACTTTAACATAAACGTAAATTTCCGTCGATACTTGCATCATTCCTTGATGAAAAATGCCAAAATTTCATGGGTCACCGGGGACCCCATTGACCCGGAATCGCCGCAAATCACCAATCTGAATTGATCATTGGTCTCAGGAACCCCCAGGGGTTTGCACAGCATCCCGTTCCGGTCCCCGCCCGGCGAGTGGCGGGGATCGGAATTCCCACGGGTGTAAAAGTATGCCCTTGGTCCTTAAGTACCAGGATGTCTGGGCGTACCCGTACACCCGTGGTCCTTAAGGGGTTAATAAGTAAACCGATGTTTATGTACTCCAAAGGGAAGGCCACATGGACTTTTGATCTTGGAAACTTTCTAAATACATTCAACACAGTTTCCATCAAAATATCCACTTCCAATGAGGCCACAGTTTTTCTGGAAGTTTTGGTAAATCACAAGAATCCACAAAATCCCCACTTGCCCTTGCTTTTACTTCTAATTTAGAGCAATACAAATCCCTACCTCCCCCTCCCCCCCACTAAAAATAAAAAAAAATAAAAAATTCTCTGATCCCACCCTTATCTCTTACAAGACTCATGTCCTTTTTCTAATTGCAGACCTTACAGACTGGCCTCAGTTTTCCTAACCAGAGCTGCTAGAAATCTTCCAGGCCTTCTGCCTTTCCCATATCTATGTTGACTCGTTGCCCTCAGTGCTTCTCATACTTCTTTATACTTATCGACCGACCCTTCTCACTTTCTCTTGTCCTCTTCTAACCTTGTTTGAGTATCTTGGACCTTTACTTTTCTAAAGTTGTATTCTTCCCTAGAGGTCTTTTCTCTTTGTTCTCACAAACATTCTCACAAAGATTCTCAGAAAAGCTTTTGATGTTTCCCAAACTGTTCCTTCAAAATCTTGATAAATCTCGAAAAATTATCGTATTTTTCCAAAAATTTCCTTATCCCTTCTATACATTTCCAGGCAGTAAGGTCTGATGCCAATTCTGACCTCCCTCTCGCTTTCCGGGGAATATTCTGATCTACTCCTTGGCTCATACGTTTTTTCACAAATCCAAGATAAGATTTCCCTTATTCCCAAGGCTAGGTCTATCTATATATATATAAAACTCAACGTGTGTGTGTGTGTATGTATGTTCCACAAAAACTTCCAAACGGCTAAAGATATTAAAATGAAACTTGGCACACATGTTACTTATATCTCAACAACAAACATAGGATAGGTGATTTAACCCTTACTCACCCCCATTTGCCAGGGGCGGGGTTTATGTTTAAAGTCTTATACAAGTCTATGGAAAATATATGTTACTGCATAACTTCCAAACGGTTGGAGATATTTCGATAATACTTGGTCACATGTTACTTATATGTCCACTTAAAATATAGGATAGTTAATTTAACCCTTAACTACCCCCATTTGTGAGGGTCGGGGTTTTTGTTTAAAGTCCCATGCAAATCAATGGGAAATGTATGTTCCCACATAACTTCCATACGGCTGGAGATATTTCAATACCTGGTACACATATTATGGGTCGGGATAGGAGGTTGAGATAGGAGGTTGAGATAGGAGGTCAAGATAGGAGGACGGGATGGTCGGGATAGGAGGTCGGGATATGAGGACGGGATATGAGGACGGGATATGAGGACGGGATAGGAGGTGGAGATAGGAGGACAGGATAGGAGGTTGAGATAGAAGGTCGGGATAGGAGGTGGAGATAGGAGGACGGGATAGGGGGTTGAGATAGGAGGACGGGATAGGAGGTTGAGATAGGAGGATGGGATAGGAGGACAGGATAGGAGGTCGAGATAGGAGGACGGGATAAGAGGTCGATATAGGAGGCCTGTATAGGAGGTCGGGATAGGAGGTCGAGATAGGAGGTCGAGATAGGAGGACGGGATAGGAGGATGGGATAGGAGGACCGGATAGGAGGACCGGATAGGAGGTCGGGATATGAGGTCAGGGTATGAGGACGGGATATGACAACAGTATATGGGGATGGGATTTGAAGTCAAAAGCTTCCTCCTTTGTTGATTTTCCTCCCCAACAAGGATGAGGAAGGAAAAACCGGGCAACGCCAGGTACTCAGCTAGTCCTTGATAAAGTTTGTTTTGATTTATTAAAAAAGAATAAGATGTCTCGTCTAAATTTCAACACCTCCACTAATCTACCAATCCTACCCCCTCCGGTAACATAAACACTCTTAAAAAATCACCTCTCAATCTTAATCTATCTTTCTTTTCATTCATAATGCTAATTTAAAGGTGCACTCCACCCCTAGACATCTTATCCCCTATCCAAAGCATAGGGGATAAGATGTCTGATCGTAGGGGGTCCTGTCACTGGGGACCCATGCAATCTAGGCTGTGGCACCCCAGACATCTGGTGCATGGAGCAAACTTTGATGACTGGCGATGTGGGGCGGAGGTTCGTGATGCCATGGCCACGCCCCACTCGTGACGTCACTCCCACGCCACCTCAATGAAAGTCTATGGGAGGGGGCGCGACCCGACGCTCTAAATGAACACTGGGTGCAGCAGGTAGATTGCGGGGGTCCCATGAGCAGGACCCCTGCGATCAGGCATCTTATTCCCTATCCTTTGGAAAGGGGATAAGATGTCTAGGGGCAGAGTACCCCTTTAATCCCTAATTGCTTATATCAGAACATTACTTTTATCTTGCATAAACTTACAGAGAGCCTAAATAATTGCCACCAAGTATGGTGGAGGAACATTTACATAAGACAATAGTACCATCTTATTCTGCTGATAGAGTATCATAAAAAATCCTCTGTCTACCTTCCCTATGTGCCTTATTTAACAATACTCCCCAATCTATAGTCTTGTTGACTATTAAACTCCACCCATGCATAATATTAAATATGTTGAATGAAATTTATCATCTCTAACAACTTCAATTTCTTTTTTACCAAATGTCTTTCAACAAGACAAATAACACCAGGCGAGTGCTTTGTGATAACTGAATACAGCTGTCCGTTTCAATCTATCATCCGTCTTACATTCTAAACCAATTTGCATAACCCAAATCCCTATGACCACATAAAAAAACGCCCATTTTAATACTTCAGGCAACAATTTCTCTTAGCCGAACCACTGATCACCCAGAATCATAGCCCAACATTTTTTTTAAGGTTTTTTTTGTTCTATCCATTATCCTGCATTAGCTGCGGACATGTAGGGCCATGTCACATTCTGGTAGATAACCTTAAGCTTAGATGGAAATATTAAGGTATTAAGGTGTATTTCTCAGCCTTTTCTTAATCTGAGAGTAACTCATTCTGGCCTTTCACTAGTCTGGGAGCATGACTGTCTTGTTTCCATTGAAATATCGTGACCCCCAATGTATAATCCCTGTTCATTGAAGATGGCAATTGTTGATGGTACCGGGGTCACAATTACAAACACATTAGACAGACCTTCTTTCTCTAAATTATCCAAAATCTATTTTCTAATGCAATGGTCCCTCAAGTTGCAATATTAATTGGTTCCAGGACGACTGTTGCATGTTGAAACCATTGTATCCTGAGACCATAAGTCTATGGAAACCTGGTAATTGGTTCTGAAACCTCAAAATGTCTTTCAAAAATAGGAGAAAGTGAGGATTAAACAAAAATAAGTAGATAACTAATATAGATAAAGCAAATTCTTACATATAAAAGTAATAAAGATCTTCTGGGAGCTGTAATCACTGTCTATGTAGAGGACAGGAGCTTCTTTAGGGTCTGAAAAAAGTAACATGGTGCCGCCTCCACCTGGTGTCCAAAGGAGCAGCTAACCCTGGTACAGGTAGAGTGCAGTACAGAACATGTAATACCAACCTGTACTGTAGGGGGTGCTACCAGACAGCCAGTCAGTGCATACACTTCAGTAATACAGGTAAAGAGTAGTACAGAACATGTAATACCACCCTGTACTGTAGGGGGTGCTACCAGACACCAGTCAGTGCATGCACTTGAGTAATACAGGTAAAGAGTAGTACAGAACATGTAATACCTCCCTGTACTGTAGGGGGTGCTACCAGACACCAGTCAGTGCATGCACTTCAGTAATACAGGTAAAGAGTAGTACAGAACATGTAATACCACCCTGTACTGTAGGGGCGCTACCAGACACCAGTGAGTGCATACACTTCAGTAATACAGGTAAAGAGAGGTGCAGAACATGTAATACCTCCCTGTACTTTAGGGGGGCACTACCAGAGACCATTCAGTGCATACACTTCAGTAATACAGATAAAGAGTAGTACAGAACATGTAATACCTCCCTGTACTGTAGGGGGCCCTACCAGACAGCCAGTCAGTGCATACACTTCAGTAATACAGGTAAAGAGTACAGAACATGTAATACCACCCTGTACCGTAGAGGGCGCTTCCAGACAGCCAGTCAGTGCATGCACTTCAGTAATAAAGGTAAAGAGTAGTACAGAACATGTAATACCTCCCTGTACTGTAGGGGGCGCTACCTGACACCAGTCAGTGCATGCACTTCAGTAATACAGGTAAAGAGTAGTACAGAACATGTAATACCACCCTGTACTGTAGGGGGTGCAACCAGACAACCAGTCAGTGCATACACTTCAGTAATACAGGTAAAGAGTAGTACAGAACATGTAATACCACCCTGTACTGTAGGGGGTGCTACCAGACAACCAGTCAGTGCATGCTCTTCATTAATACAGGTAAAGAATAGTACAGAACATGTAATACCTCCCTGTACTGTAGGGGGCGCTGCCAGACACCAGTCAGTGCATGCACTTCAGTAATACAGGTAAAGAGTATTACAGAACATGTAATAACACCCTGTACTGTAGGGGGCGCTACCAGACAACCAGTCAGTGCATGCACTTCAGTATTACAGGTAAAGAGTAGTACAGAACATGTAATACCTCCCTGTACTGTAGGGGGCGCTACCAGACAGCCAGTCAGTGCATACACTTCAGTAATACAGGTAAAGAGTAGTAAAAAACATGTAATACCTCCCTGTACTGTAGGGGGTGCTACCAGACACCAGTCAGTGCATGCACTTGAGTAATACAGGTAAAGAGTAGTACAGAACATGTAATGCCTCCCTGTACTGTAGGGGGTGCTACCAGACACCAGTCAGTGCATACACTTCAGTAATACAGGTAAAGAGTAGTACAGAACATGTAATACCTCCCTGTACCGTAGAGGGCGCTTCCAGACAGCCAGTCAGTGCATGCACTTCAGTAATACAGGTAAAGAGTAGTACAGAACATGTAATACCTCCCTGTACTGTAGGGGGCGCTACCTGACACCAGTCAGTGCATGCACTTCAGTAATACAGGTAAAGAGTAGTACAGAACATGTAATACCTCCCTGTACTGTAGGGGTCGCTGCCAGACACCAGTCAGTGCATGCACTTCAGTAATACAGGTAAAGAGTATTACAGAACATGTAATAACACCCTGTACTGTAGGTGGCGCTACCAGACAACCAGTCAGTGCATACACTTCAGTAATACAGGGGTTTTACCAGTAAATGCTTATTCTGATTGGTCGGTTCTTCCAGCCATTGACACTTTTCACATATCTGGACTGTCTGTAGCATTGTATGTAGAGTCTGGTTTCAAGTTACAATGGTCCATACAAAGACCATTGTATGTTGAAACTATTGTAAGTTGAGGGATCACTGTATACTACACGGAGTTGTCACCCTCTACTTTCTCTGGGAAGTCCCAAATTCCAAAATTACATCTCTTACTCCTCTCCTCCAAATCTCTCAGCCTATCGAACATTGTTGGCCTTTGCTAACCTATCCCCCTCCTTCTCTATAGCTGTCATTTTATCTTCAATATCTTCCTCTCTGTGTTTCACTTTTACCATTATTTCATCTTTTTCAGATCTTCCCTTATCATAGAGATGTCCACCCTAACTCAATCTAGTTGATCTTGTCCTTCAGTTAAATCCCTTTTAGATTTATTACTCCTACTAGTATCTGCTGCAAAACTCCTGGGTACTCTTCCTGCTGTTGTGTTTGGATCTCCAGTTCGACCTCATCCTTAGAATTCTCAGCCCTTCTTTTTCCCACTACTGCCCTCTCCTCCCTTCCATGCTTCTCCTGTTTCTCCTTTTCCTTTCATCTGTTGCTGGCCCATTTTATTTATGGGAAATTTAAATGTTGCTGTAGCTTAAAAAAAACTTTTGGCTTGTCCCTGTGACAGTGTCTGTTTATGATATTTCTCCAACACACTTTATGTAGCACACATACAGTTTTTCCCCTAGTGTTGGGGGTTGTTACTAGTACTCTTGATCTTCTCCCACCTATCGGCTCCAGCTTTCTAGAGATAAGCAAACTTTACAAAAGTTTGGCTTGCCGGGCTTGGCAAACTTTCAGAAAATATACGGTTTGCGACAAACAAGTTCTCGGTGAACCGTAAATAAAAAAGAGTTAAGTTGTGCTGCAGAGCAGTAAAGCAGCAACGTATGTGTAGATTGTTGGTTCAATGTAAAATCTTGCTGAGCTGAGCACTGTGCACCGTCCCAGCAAAGAAAAAGTTAAAGAGTACCTCTCGTGATCTTGTTAAATTTTATTATCCTCCCATTTCACTGCCCCCATCATGATACACCACCCCCTGTCTTTATTTTTATTATTTTTTCGTTTTCTACCTTGATATTGCTCTGTATTTTCTGCTCAGTCTCAGTCAGATTCACAGACTGGGAAGGGGCGTTCCCCAGCAGGCGTGACATCATCTGAAGTCATACAGGGGAGAACTTCCTCCCTCACTCTGCTACACACAGCCCAGAGCAGTTCATTGTGAGATGAGCTATGATTGGCTAAGGCTACATACACACTCCTCAGCATCTCCTGATTTGGACTTCTGCCAGGCCAGCAGAAGTCCAAAGTCTGTTCAAGAGATGGGGGAAAATGTGTTCTGGACAAGTAGGGAGATACCTAGTGGCAGCTTTTTTCAAACACAAATAAAACATAGAAAACCATTTTTTTTTTTAACAAAGTACATTAGAAATATTTTTTTTTATTTACCATAAGGAGTGCAATAGAAAAAAATTGTTTTAAAGATAGTGCCCATTTAACTAGAGCTGCTTATCTCTAGAAAGGAAGAGGAGATCTATACAGATTGCTGCTTTACTGATTGCATTGCCAGGTTTGTGCAAGCCAAAATTTGGGTCAAAACCGGGTTCCTCAGATTTGACTCACTCAACTCTACTCCTTTACCTGCTGCGTACCATTATTAGTCACCGGCTTTGTATAACTCAAAGTAAAGCCACTACTAATTCTAGGAATTGCAACGGTATACACATCACTGATGAGTTCACAACCTAGAACCCAACTTTTCTTACTGTCAGTATATTTGGTTATAAAAAATACAATGTTACACTGTATAACACTGCCTCACTGTAATATATAATTTGTGAACGGTCTTGAGCAGCCTCTCTATAATACATCTACAGTTGTGTACAGTCTTACATATGCAGTGAGTAATATCAATTCTTGCAACTTTTGTAATTGATGTGTCAGGAGTCAGGACTTTTCGTCCTCACCAAGTCCTAGACTGAACAACTTTAGCCGCATTAAAGGGGTATCCAAAGGATAGGGGATAAGATGTCTGATCGTGGGGGTCCCGCCACTGGGGACCCCCGCAATCTCGGCTGCGGCACCCCAGACATCCAGCGCACGGAGCGAACTTCGCTCTGTGCCGGATGACTGGCGATGCGGGATGGAGGCTTGTGACGTCACGGTCACGACCCACTCGTGATGTCACGGCCATGCCCCCTCAATGCAAGTCTATGGGAGGGGGCATGGCCATGATGTCACAAGCCTCTGGCTCTGCACCCGACGTTCTAAACGAACGCCGGGTGCAGCATTGAGATTGAGGCGGGACCCCCGTGATCAGACTAGTGTTGGGCGCGAATATTCGCATTTCAAATTTTTATTGCGAATTCGCCAATATTGCCAATATATTCGCTATATATTTGAAATTACGAATATTCACTTTTTTCTGTATATGCGCATATTCGAATATTCCTTATTTTCACTTGTGGGCCAACTAAAATGATGCAATTACACTAGTCAGAGGTTATCAACAACATCCCTAGCAACCAATAGTAAAGTTGTCCACCTCCTCACTGTTTTCTTCCTCGAATACGCTAATATGCAAATATTCACATATGGGAACATTCGCATATGCGAATATAACGAATGCACGAAATTCGCGAATATAGGATGAATATTCATCTATATTTTCGTGAAATTTCGCAAATTCAAATATGGGCTATGCTGCTCATCCCTAGATCAGACATCTTATCCCCTGTCTTTTGGATAGGGGAGAAGATGTCTAGGGGTGAAGTACCCCTTTAAATAACCATAAACAATGACACATTACAACTTGGAGGGGAAGCTGGTAAATTAGTATTGATAACTCCAGCAACTCTTACCCCAACAATGGTTTTCACTGTCAAAGCTGTCAGACACTGTGGAGGAGATTTATCAAAACCAGTGCAGAGGCAAACATGCCCAGTTGCCCATAGCAACAAATCCACTTGCATCTTTCATTTTAGGAAGGCCTGTGAAAAATGAAAGAAGTGATCTGATTGGTTGCTATGGGCAACTGGACAACTTTTCCTCTGCACAGGTTTTGATAAATCTCCTCCTGTATGACTCCTAAAGATAGACAGTCACTTTAGAAGTCTTAACCTATCTGGGCATCCGCCTCTTTCACATTCCTTCCTTTCACACGCCTCATGGTCAGGGTTTTCAGGGCATGCTACTACCGCCATCAAACCGGCTCTATTGTCTTAAAGGGGTTATCCACATAAGGTGATTTTAGTACGTACCTGGCAGACAGTAATGGACATGCTTAGGAAGGATCTTCGCTTGTCTTGGGGCTAAATGGCTATGTTGGGGCTAAATGGCTATGGCTATGCCTCTCTACAAGGTGCAGAGTGATCCTTCTCATCAGGGGAGAGGACAGTTTGGGACTGCGGTACTCCTTCTAAGAATTCCTACAGTTAGCTTTGGGTTCCTCATCCAAAGCCTGATCATGGTCCTTTTCTGAGGGTAGGCTGGATTTAGGTTAGAGTCTTTGATGAGCTACTGGGAAGCAAGGAAGGTATATACTACTCTTGCACATGAGTTCTTTGCTGTGTCCCCCTTCCTACAACAATGGTTGGAGTAGTTCTAGTCTAGGGATAAGGGAAAATGATGGGATGTATCAGCATCAGACGTGGTTTCATTTTACACTTTTCTTTATTGGGCAATCCAATGGGTACTCCGGGGGAAATTATTAATTTTTTTCTATTAAAAAATCTTTACCATTCCAGTACTTTTAAGCAGCTGTATGCTACAGAGGAAATTCTTTTCTTTTTGAATTTCTTTTTTGTCTTGTCCACAGTGCTCTTTGCTGACACCTGGTGCCCATATCAGGAACTGTCCAGAGCAGGAGAAAATCCCCATAGCAAACCTATGCTGCTCTGGACAGTTCCTGATACGGGCATCAGGCGTCAGCAGAGAGCACTGTGGACAAGACAAAAAAGAAATTCAAAAAGAAAAGAATTTCCTCTGTAGCATACAGCTGCTAAAAAGTAATGGAAAGGTAAAGATTTTTTAATAGAATTAATTTACAATTCTGTTTAACTTTCTGGCACCAGTTGATTTAAAAAAAAAAATGTTTTCCACCGGAGTAGCCCTTTAACCCCTCAAGGACACAGCCCATTCTGGCCTTATGGACCAGGCCAATTTTATTTTTGCATTTTAGTATTTTCCTCCTCGCCTTCTAAAAATCATAACTCTTATATTTCCATCCACAGACCCTTGATTTTTGCATAATCAATTGTACTTTGTAATGACATTACTCTTTTTACCATAAAATGTACGGCAAAACCATAAAATAGTTATTTGTGTGAGGAAATTGCAAAGAAAAACGCATTTTTGCAAATTTTGGAAGGTTTCGTTTTTACGCTATAAAAATAACATGTTTGCTTTATTCTGTAGGTCAATATGATTAAAATGAACACACTTTTCTATTATTGTGCTGCTTTAAAAAAAAAAAAAAAAAAAAAAACTTTTTAAACAAAATTTGTATGTTTAAAATCACTCTATTTTGGCCACCTATAATTTTTTCATTTTTCCATAAACAAGGCTGTATGAGGCTCATTTTTGCACCATGATCTTTACTTTTTATTGGTATCACTTTTGCGTATATGTGACTTTTTAATCGCTTTTTATATATATTTTGGAATGTGAAGTGACAAAAAAGCAGCAATTTTTGACTGTTTTTTTTTACTTTAAAGGGGTTATCCAGGAAAAACCTTTTTATATATATATCAACTGGCTCCAGAAAGTTAAACAGATTTGTATATTACTTCTATTAAAAAATCTTACTCCTTCCAATAATTATCAGCTGCTGAAGTTGAGTTGTTCTTTTCTGTCTAGCAACAATGCTCTCTGCTGACATCTCTGCTTGTCTCGGGAACTGCACAGAGTAGAAGAGGTTTGCTATGGGGATTTGCTTCTACTCTGGACAGTTCCCGAGACAGGTGTCATCAGAGAGCACTTAGACAGAAAAGAGCAACACAATTTCAGCAGATCATAAGTACTGAAAGGATTAAGATTTTTTAATAGAAGTTATTTACAAATCTGTTTAAGTCTCTGGAGCCAGTTGATATATAAAAAAAAGTTTTTCCCTGGAATACCCCTTTAACGACATTCACCGTAAAGGTTCATTAACATTATATTTTCATAGTTCTGACATTTACACATGCGGCGAAACCAAATATGTTTTTTTTCTTTTTTTTTATACACTTTTTGGGGTAGATGGGGGAAAAGGGGCCATTTAAATTATATTGGGGGAGGGGCCTTCTCACATTTTTTTAAAAACATTTTTTTAACTTTTTTTTTTACAATTTTTATGCCCCCATAGGGGACTATTTACAGCAATCCTTATATTTCAGATACAAAACAGTGCTATGCATAGGCATAGCACTGATCAGTATTATTGGCGACCTTCTTCTCTTGTCTACTCGGACCAGAGAAGTCAGACCAGAGAAGAAGACACCGGCAGGTGAGGGGACCTCCGTTCGCCATTTTGGATGATCGAATCCCCGAGGCCGTGCGATGGACGATCCGATCATCCATTCGGACGCCCGCATTGCTGCAGATGCCGTGATCTGTATTGCTCACCGCATCTGAGGGGTTAATGGCAGACATCAGCGCGATCACTGATGTCCGCCATTACCGGCGGGTCTCTGGCTGCTGATAGGACCTGCCATGCATGATGCGAACACCACTCCGGTGCTCCTGCCATGTACAGGACACAAATGTACATCCTGGTGCGTTAAGTCCCAGGACACCAGGCCGTACATTTACGTACATTTACGCTTAAGTTTGATTTTCAAGATGTAAAGTCGTACTAGTCTTGGACTAAAAAGGGTTAACGAAGTGCTACACTGATACATATTTATCTTATGCGAGTTAACAACTTAATATGATAATTTGAAGCTAAAATGCCAAACAAGATATTGCACGTTCACACCATTTAGGATGTGCAGAATTCTGCCCATAATTGTGCGGTGATACAATGACACGTCGCAATGATTCTTCTTTTCGTCTCCTTTCAATGGCATCAAACTCGCTAATCATGTTTCACATATTTAACACCCGAGCCCAGAGGGCGAATCTGCTGCGGAGCTGACAAACCCACTCGACTGAGCTTAATGGGAAAACAGTAGGAATAACAGACAAAACTTTGATTTATCTTGATCTTTATGTATCGGAAGGCTCATTAACTATCAAACAAAATTCTTCCAAAAAAAAAAGTATTTGGCAATGACTGTTTTCTGTGACAGATTCACTACTTGGATCTATTGTCAATTTTCTGATGTTCTCCCTATGTGAAAGAGGCCTCCCACGGAGTCATTTTACTGGCTGAAGTCGCGGATACATTACTACAACCTATCAATCAACTTTAAAGGGGTACTCCGGTGGAAACCTTTTTTTTTTTTTTAGATCAACTGGTGCCAGAAAGTTAAACAGATTTGTAAATTACTTCTATTAAAAAATCTTAATCTTTTTAGTACTTTTTAGCAGCTGTATGCTACAGAGGAAATTCTTTACTTTTTGAATTTCTTTTTTGTGTTATCCACAGTGCTCTCTGCTGACACCTCTGTCCGTGTCAGGAACTGTCCAGAGTAGCATAGGATTGCTATGGGGATTTTCTCCTACTCTGGGCAGTTCCTGATACGGGCATCAGGTGTCAGCAGAGAGCACTGTGGTCAACACAAGAAGGAAATTAAAAAGAAAATAAAGATTTTCCTCTGTAGCATACAGCTGCTAAAAGTACTGAAAGAATTAAAGGGGTTATTCATATATATATATATATATATATATATATATATATATATATATATATATATATCAACTGGCCCCAGAAAGTTAAAAAGATTTGTAAATTACTTCTATTAAAAAATCTTAATCCTTTCAGTACTTATGAGCTTCCAAAGTTGAGTTGTTCTTTTCTGTCTAAGTGCTCTCTGATGACATGTGTCTCGAGAACCACCCACTTTAGAAGAGGTTTGCTATGGGGATTTTCTTCTAAACTGGGCGGTTCCCAAGACACGTGTCCTCAGAGAGCACTTAGACAGAAAAGAACAACTCAACTTCAGAAGCTCATAAGTACTGAAAGGATTAAGATTTTTTAATAGTAATTTAAATAAGTAATTTACAAATCTGTTTAACTTTCTGGCACCGGTTCATTTAAAAAAAAAGTTTTCCACTGGAGTACCCCTTTAAGACTCAATGGTGTTTCTTTTTCCAATTGTGGCATGGCCATACCAGAACCATATCACAACCCAAGGCCCCTCAATAGGATTTAGATTAATGGACTCAGAGATGACCCATGTTGCTTTAAGAGAAGTGGCCTCATGATTTGTAAACTGAGGCGCAGTGTCCTACCGTGTATGCTGTGGGGCAAGTTGGTTGGGTGGGACTTAAAGGGGTACTCCGGTGAAATTATTATTTTTTTTTATTAACTGGTGCCAGAAAGTGAAACAGATTTGTAAATTATGAGTTAAAGCTTTGCAACATCTGGAGGGCCACAGGTTGAAACCACTGATATAAATAAATATATGCACAAATAAGATAACATCAAAGGGGTACTCCGGTGGAATTTTTTATTTATTTTTTTAATCAACTGGTGCCAGAAATTTTAACAGATTTGTAAATTACTCCTATTTAAAAATCTTAATCCTTCCAGTACTTATCAGCTGCTGTATACTACAGAGGATGTTCTTTTCCTTTTTATTTTCTGACCACAGTGCTCTCTGCTGACACCTCTGCTGGTCAGCCAGAAAAGAAATTCGAAAAGAACTTCCTGTGGAGCATACAGCAGCTGATAAATACTGGAAGAATTAAGATTTTTAAATAGGAGTCATTTACAAATCTGTTAAAATTTTTGGCACCAGTTGATTTAAAAAAAAAAAAAAATTCCACCGGAGTACCCCTTTAACCCCTTAAGGACCAAGGACGTACCGGTACGTCCTTGGTCCTGCTCTCCTGATATAACGCGGGGTTACACAGTAACTTCGCGTCATATCACGGCGGGCCCGGCGTCATTGTGAAGCCGGGACCCGCCTCTAATAGCGCGCAGCGCCGATCGCGGCGCCGCACGCTATTAACCCTTTAGCCGCGCGCTCAGAGCTGAGCCGCGCGGCTAAAAGTGAAAGTGAAAGTGGCCGGCTAGCTCAGTCGGGCTGTTCGGGATAGCCGCGGCTAATCGCAGCATCCCGAACAGCTGACAGGACAGCGGGAGGGCCCCTTCCTGCCTCCTCGCTGTCCGATCGCCGAATGACTGCTCAGTGCCTGAGATCCAGGCATGAGCAGTCATGCGGCAGAATCGTTGATCACTGGTTTCTTATGAGAAACCAGTGATCAATGATGAAGATCAGTGTGTGCAGTGTTATAGGTCCCTATGGGATAACAATGATCAGTATAAGAGATCAGTGTGTGCAGTGTTATAGGTCCCTATGGGATAACAATGATCAGTATAAGAGATCAGTGTGTGCAGTGTTATAGGTCCCTATGGGAGCTATAATACTGCAAAAAAAAAGTGAAAAAGTGTAAAAGAAAAGTGAAAAAGTGTAAAAGTTTGAATCAGCCCCCTTTTCCAATAAAAAAAAAAACACAGAGTAAATAAAAATAAAAATAAACATATGTGGTATCACCGCGTGCGGAAATGTCCGAATTATAAAAATATATCATTAATTAAACCGCTCGGTCAATGGCGTGACTTCCAAAGTCCAAAATAGTGCATTTTTGGTCACTTTTTATATCATTTAAAAATCAATAAGTCCTATCAATGCAAAAATGGTACCGTTAAAAACTTCAGATCATGACGCAAAAAATGAGCCCTCATACCGCCCCATACACGGAAAAATAAAAAAATTATAGGGGTCAGAAGATGACAATTTTAAACGTATAAATTTTCCTGCATGTAGTTATGATTTTTTCCAGAAGTGCGACAAAATCAAACCTATATAAGTAGGGTATCATTTTTATCGTATGGACCTACAGAATAAAGATCAGGGGTCATTTTTACCAAAAAATGTACTACGTAGAAACGGAAGCCCCCAAAAGTTACAAAATGGCGTTTTTTTTTTTCAATTTTTTCGCACAATGATTTTTTTTCCCATTTCACTGTAGATTTTTGGGCAAAATGACTGATGTCATTACAAAATAGAATTGGTGGCGCAAAAAATAAGCCATTATATGGATTTTTAGGTACAAAATTGAAAGAGTTACGATTTTTTAAAGGCAAGGAGCAAAAAATGAAAATGCAAAAAAGGAAAAACCTCGGGTCCTTAAGGGGTTAATGTTGTCTTATATGTGCATATATTTATTTATATCAGTGGTCTCAACCTGTGGTCCACCAGATGTCGCAAAGCTTCAACTCCCAGCATGCCCGGACAGCCGTTGGCTGTCCGAGCATGCTGGGAGTTGAAGTTTTGCAACATCTGGAGGGCCACAGATTGAGACCACTGTTTATGAGGGATTTGTATGTGTTTGATACTGGTGAACACAGTATTACAGACCGGTCTTGAAGGGGTTCTCCACCATAAGGTGATTTTAGTGCGTACCTGCCAGACAGTAATGGACATGCTTTGGAACGATCTGCGCTTGTCTTGGGGCTTAAAGGGCTACTCCGGTACCACAGTTTTATGGTTATCTATGTTTATAGCGAGTTGAGCACTTTTGTAAATCACATGTTATACATGTTGTCCACGGCATGTCTGTTTTATACTGACCTCTTTTCTGTGATGGAAGTTCAGTAGTTTTTCTGGTTGCTTTTGATTGTCGTCCACACTCGCGGCCATGTTTGTTGACTGTTGCGGACAAGACGTCAGTGCTGCAGGCGTTGCTGTTTTTTCATCTCCTGAAATGGTTTTGCCCCTTTTCCACACCCCTGTAATGAATATTCATTGAATTGCTGTTGTTCCGTGATTGGTTGGGAGTTCTGTTCTCTCCCTTCCTTTTTCACACAGTACAAGATGACAGCGGGAGGATGACAGTACAAGATGACAGCCCTGCGCCTGCGGCTCACAGTGTACTGAATACCCTGTATCATCACAATGGCTGATATGTAACCCCTTCCCCGCCATGGGGACCGTGCGCTTGCGGGAGGAATCAGGGGAATCAGCTATCATGATTCCCACTGCTGGCGCATGGTTCCCATGGAGGGGGAATTAGTAACGTGTCAGCCGCAGTGCTATCATGATTCCCTCCCCACGGGGGCACTGTCAGCTTCTCACCCTGCAGATCAGGGAATGAATTGTCAGCTTGCAGGGGGGAGGTGCCAGCTTCTGTTCTCCGATTCCGATCGGGGGACAGAAGCCCTGTGCCTGTGGCTCATAAATCATTATTTACCTGACGTTGGGAGAATGTGCAGAGCTGCGGCTCAGGGTTAACCCCTCCCCCCGATGCGCGGACATCGCTATTGGGTAGGGGGGGGGTGCGGGAGAAGCAGAGCAGCGCCCACTGGTCACATATGATTAGTTCCCTGATGTGGGGAGGACAGCGCGCTGTAGCTGACAATCCATTCATTCCCTGATGTGGGGACTGCGGTGGTGAGAATCGTGATAGTTCTGCGGCTGACATGTTACTAATTCCCCCACCATGGGGACTGTGCACCCACGGGTGGAATCATGATAGCCGATTCCCCTGATTCCCTCTGCGGGCGCGCGGTCCCCATGGTGGGGAAGGGGTTACATGTCAGCCGCATTTCTGATACAGGGTATTCAGTAGGTGGGAGGAGACAGTAGGCGCAGGGCTGTCATCTCGAGTAAACACAGAGAGACGGCAAGGACAAATCTGATCACAGCCAAGCATGGTAACAGACATTGACTGGCCAACCAACATCCTAGTCACATGTCACGGACCCAGATGATTGAGCTGACAATGCTAAACACACCAGACCAGAGAGAGAAAAAAAAGAGGCAAAGTATACTAATGAGCAGGGTGCCTCCAGAGGTTCCAAAACTGCAATTCTTGCAGAATGATCTCCCTCCCACCCGGCGGTCACTCCCCCCATTGAAGCAAAGACAGGCTCCCTCTGAACACCTGACTAGTGATGTAATGTCTCAAGCCACACTGCAACCTGGGAAAACCTGAGACAACTCTCATTTTGTATGCTGCTAATAATAAACATTGGGGCAAAGATCACAGAGGAATAGCAAGACCACCATGAAACACAGGTACAGACACTATATTATGAACTACACTAACTTTACAGCCCCTGTAGCATAGTCAAAATATAAAAAAAAAAACCCGGAATACCCCTTTAATCTCTACAGCCAAGACATTGGAGACTTGGTTGCTAAGAATTGGCTAGCACCTACAACCCAGGGCTCAAGTCCTGCAGGAACGCGTGGGAGCTGAGTTCCTGCACCTTTTCCACAGCAGGGACAGTGTTCCCATTAGTAGGAGTCCTGCAGGACCAGACCTTGAGTGGTGGAGTTCCAACACTTTTTTTCCCCAGGACTTGATGGGGGTCTCCATTAGGTGATGGGGGTCTCCATTAGGTTTCTTACATGGTTGGATACTCATTTGAAATGCTGTGTTATAAAACTAGACTTCCCTTGGAGCAGTGAGCGCAAAGGAAATGTATAGTTAGAAGTAGCTTCTCCTGGTGACAACAGCATGTGTCTGTGCATGAGAGGACATGTACTTGTGGAAATCAGTTGATCCCTGGGTAAAAGTCATCTCCTTTAAAGGGGTACTCCGCCCCTAGACATGTTATCCTCTTTCCAAAGGATAGGGTATACCATGTCTAATCGCGGGGGGTCCCTGCCCTGCAGTGTCCAGAAACATGGAAGCCCTTCAATCATTTCTATAGGAGGAGTCTAAGCCCTTCAATCATGTCTATAGGAGGAGTCTAAGCCCTTCAATCATTTCTATAGGAGGGGTCTAAGCCCTTCAATCATGTCTATAGGAGGAGTCTAAGCCCTTCAATCATTTCTATAGGAGAGGTCTAAGCCCTTCAATCATGTCTATAGGAGGAGTCTAAGCCCTTCAATCATTTCTATAGGAGGGGTCTAAGCCCTTCAATCATATCTATAGGAGGGGTCTAAGCCCTTCAATCATGTCTATAGGAGGAGTCTAAGCCTTTCAATCATGTCCATAGGAGGGGTCTAAGCCCTTCAATCATATCTATAGGAGGGGTCTAAGCCCTTCAATCATGTCTATAGGAGGAGTCTAAGCCCTTCAATCATGTCTATAGGAGGAGTCTAAGCCCTTCAATCATGTCTATAGGAGGGGTCTAAGCCCTTCAATCATGTCTATAGGAAGGGTCTAAGCCCTTCAATCATGTCTATAGGAGGAGTCTAAGCCCTTCAATCATGTCTATAGGAGGAGTCTAAGCCCTTCAATCATGTCTATAGGAGGAGTAAGCCCTTCAATCATATCTATAGGAGGGGTCTAAGCCCTTCAATCATGTCTATAGGAGGGGTCTAAGCCCTTCAATCATGGCTATAGGAGGGGGCGTTACGTCTAGTACACAGCCATCACGCCCCCTCCCATAGACATGAATAGAGTGGGCGTGATGGCAGTGGTCATCTGTCATCCAGCAGATCACTCTGTGAATCTCTCACTAGAGATCACGGGGGATCCCAGCGGCCGGACCCCCAGTGATCATACATGTTTTCCCCTATCCTTTGGATAGGGGATAACATTTCTAGGGGCCAAGTAATTCCATGACTAGAGAACTACCAGATTTACTGTAGTTTCTAATGCGATTTGATTGAAACAGCTGTCAGATTTAAATTTGGATTCTAGTAGAACTAAGTAAGAACCGGTGCAGGAACGGAGACGCTTGTCAAAGTCAGGAGTTCTTGCTTCTGTACTGTTAGCGACCATACATATTCAATGGGTAGTGCGCAGAATGTGAATATAGGGGAAGAATCATCAAAACCTGCCTGGAGAAAAATTGCCCATAGCAACCAATCAGATTGTTTCTTTCATTTTCAGGCCTGTGATTGGTTGCTATGGGCAACTGCACCACTCTTCCTCTACACTCGTTTTGATAAATCTCCCCCCTAGTGAGTGTGGGCTGCAATGCTTACATAATGCTAATTACCTCCAGAACACTTAGTGTACAAGAGCAGAGACTCTTGCTTTTGACAGGAGTCCCTGCTACTGTTCCTACTTACCATGCTACCCTATGCTATTGGTATAGGAAGCCACTTGATTTGTGTGAAATTAATCTCAAAAGTATAAGATTTCCTAGAAGCAAAGACAGAAAATGGTGCAAATTCAGCTGAAAATCTGCCCCTGCCTATACCAGACATACATTTCAACTTCTGACCTTATTTTTATGCTGGCATAGGAAATGTCAGTGTTAATAAATGTGAGCCATTGTGTTCCTACACAAGAATATCTGTATCTAGCCCGACATCTGTACCATCCTTACGAGTAAGTTATAGTTGTCCTATTGTCTATGATTTTTATACTGCCTGCGGAGTGCTCCATGCCAAGTCTAACAGATGGCATTGCATATCTCACAATCCGCGCTCGTCCTATCAGCAGGACCACTTGGTTAGAACGTTCTCTTTTCTTTTTTTTCCCCCCAGAAATTCCCTTTTTAAAATGAATTGTTGACCTACAAGGTAACATACAGTATAATTCAGCCGCAATATCCCATCATACTGTAACAGTATTAACAATAAAGTAACCGGGATTATTTTGTAGGAATGATGAATCTCTCACCATTTCAGTAATATGGTGCGTGAACATTTTTTTGGCAGGTGAGATGACTCCAATTTAGCGGTGTTTGATGAGCATAGTGTACACATTCTGTTCATGCCCTTGAACACAAATAGCAGACGGCAACATCCACCTCTTACACAAGCCGGCTCTATGTGATAAGGGAACGCCATCTTCTCGCACCCACATAAGAACGTTTACGAAGACACCTGTGATGTCCTCACGGCAGGCCTGACAAACTAGGCCACTACTCAAAATCCACATTTCCCTCTTACCCCCTCTTCCGGAGCAAACGGAATTCACCATTGACTTCTTAACTGCCCTGGATCACCAGGGAACGTAAGATTTACCCTTCACTATCCTAGACTTCTTTATAAAATGGTGAAAATTGTTTGTGCTGGTGGGATTGGGCATCAATCAGTTAATGATGTTTTCTTTGCTTTAAATCAATTTAAAGGGGTACTCCGCTGTGAGACATCTTATCCCCTATCCAAAGGATAGGGGATAAGAATGTCTGATCGCAGGGGGTGCCGCTGCTGGGGCCCCTCGTGATCTCCTTCTTAACAAATGCTGAGTTCCTGCAGCAGTGGTCATAACGTCACGGCCACAGTCACTCGTGACATCCCACCACGCCCCCTCTATTCATGTCTATGGGAGGGGGGGTGTAGGCTGACATGCCCCCTCCCATAGACATGAATGGAGGGGGTGTGGTGTGACATCACAAGGGGCGTGGCCATGATGTCACGATCACGGCCTCCGGCTCAGAACGCTGGAGCAATGGAGTACCCCTTTAATGCAGGATTAGACATATGCGACTAGAAAACAGACAATAAACCTTGTAAAAAATTAGCCCCATAGAACCAGTTAAATAGCTGCAAAATAGCAGCCTGAGACAGGGACAATGAAGTAATGTTTAAACAGGGCTTGTCCTTTTTTTTTATTCAGGCACAGCCTTTAACTTCAGGCACAATCAAATACAGAATAAACATGAAAGTGGAGGAAAGAGTAGCACTCACCTTGATAAGTAAGTTCTTCATTAGTGAGCCATTAACATGGTAAATCCAGGATGGTAAAAGGCAGATGCTGTGAGCACACGTAACAGCCAGTGGACTGACATAGCGTGTGTGAAGCGTGAAAGGGCTGATACTTGTGTGCTGATAGCATCTGCCTTTTTCCTCCCTGTATTTCCCCTTAAAGGGGTACTCCCCACCTGGACATCTTATCCCCTATCCAAAGAATTGGGGATAAGATGTTTGAACACGGGGGTCCCACCGTTCCGTGCCTGATTATTGGAAATGCAGGGGCCGGAAGATCGTGATGTTACGGCCCTTCCCTCTCGATGTCACGCTCTGCCCCCTAATGCAAGTCTATGGGAGGGGGCACAGCGGCCGTCATGCCCCCTCCCATAGCCTTGCAGTAAGGGCACGGGGTGTGGCATCATAATCCTCCGGCCCCTGCATCGCCAGTCATCAGGCACGGAGCTCGCTCGCTCCGTGCACCAGATGACGGGGGTTCTGCAGGAGAGATTGCAGGGGGGGAGGGGTTTCAGCTGCGGGACCCCCGCGATCAGACATCTTATACCCTATCCTTTGTATAGGGGATAAGATATCTAGGGGGGGCACCCCTTTACATGACTCTTAAATAAAGAAGTGTTGAAAGAATTTACATATCGGGATAAGTGCCACTTCCTTCTTCACTTTTGTGTGAATTTTCTGGACATTGTGCTCTTAAAGGGTTGAGCACTACCTGTTTTGCTCTAAAATGTCTCCCTGATGTTCAGTTTGTGGAATGGGACCTTGGCCCTGATTTACTAAGAGTGTTGTGTGGGTTTGTTTGTGAATTTTAATTCCCAACAATTTTTTTCCACGGTATTTACTGAGGTTTCCCTACATTTTGCACTTTTCTCTATAATTTGCTTTTTTTTTACACCTGCTCTGATCTGTCTTGTTTTCCTCAGCTCAAATCCACCACATTTTTTGTGGAAACCTCCGTAAATATGTTGGGTTTTTGTGAAAATGTTGGGAACACACCCCTTTTCTTTGGCAATGCCCCCTTTCCCCAACAGCCATGCCCCTTTTTCGTATTTTCTCAGTAAAATGGAGAGTTAGTCAGGTTGTTCTCATTTCTGGCAGAAATTCTGGCACAGCCAGAATCTGACGCACAACCCGACAAAACATGTCGTGTTTGCATTAGTAAATGAGGGCCATTAAGGTTTGCGTAGTGCCAGCTAATCTTCTTCTTTATACTCTGGATGAATATAAAATAAATCCTGCTTGTCCAGTGCTAACCAAATGCATTCTTACCTCTCTGTACTGGTGGCTTACTACCAGCCACCCAACAAAACAGTCCTCAAAAAGGTGTTACTTACACAAGGTAAATATCCCAATCTTAATGCTGCCCTACTCAGGACTCCTCATCAGAGGTTCCTCACAGCCTTTCAGTGCAGAATTATTTTACATCTTTTGTAAACCCTGTTTTAATCAGCCTCAGCACCTGTGTTGACTTTGGGCCAATCTGAAAATATGGACTGGCCCAGAAAGGGGAATAAAATCCCCTCAACCAAACCTGCCTTTCATCCCATAAAAATCCAGGCCCAACACCAGGATTTACCGAATTCCCTAGCAAGCTAAGACTTGCCCGGGATTTTTACTGTTTCCTGGATTCCTCAAACATCATCTGTCAGGAGAGGTCGGAGGCACCCTTACATACTATGCAATCAGAAAATCGGTGAGTTTGGCCAAATGTTTTCTAATGTGTATGGGGGGGGGGACCATTATAGTATGGCTGATGTCTCTCTGATGGAGAGATAAATGATGTTCCCATTGCATTCAGCACAAGCTAAAAGGTGATGAAGCGTTAAAGAACGTCCCTAGAAAGTCCCTAGACATGTTATCCCATACCCATGTTATCCGCTATCATGTTATCCCCTATAAGTCTGATTGCGGATGTGGTGGCCCAGTACAGGAGTTGCACCCCTGTATCATTTCTGCCCTGTCAGGCAGACTCCATTCCGTGACCCCTGGTATGTGTTATCCAATGCAATGCACATAATTGTTCTATGCCTTTAAGTACTGTTGTCATGTGATTGTAACCAGGGAAGGTGCCAGTGACCATGTGACCTACAGGGTGACCTATGGGACCCATCCAGAGTCTCCCCCATATAAGCCCGGGGTGGAGCTTCCTCTTGCTCTTTGAGTCTTTGCTGAGCTACAGTGAGGTCAAGTCCTGAGAGAGTGTCTGGTGTCCTAAGAAGAGGCCTAACGTTTACCATGCAGCCACGGATCCACAAGTCCACTACCCCCCAGGTCCAAGGGAAAACCTGATAAGTTGCAAATGGGGTAAAGTCTGTCATAGTCAGTCTTAATTAAATCAGTCCAAGTCAATATGTCTCAAGTCAGCATGGCCCTGCATCAAATTGTCCAAGTCCCAGCAAGCCCTGTGGTCTCTGAAGTCACTGGTCACCTACTTGGGCCTAGCCAAGCTGTATAGACTGTTACACCTGTCTGACTCAGTAAAGCTGGCGTTGTCCCGTAACTTGGCGTTGGAGTCATTATTTGCCTCCATGCCTACCTCAGGATCCAGTGGTATACCTTCAGGTGGTGTAGAGGATAAACCACACCCTGGTGTCACGAATACAAGGGGTTAATACCATCTGCCCCTAGGATAATTCCATCTGCCCTCATCCCACCCTCACCACACGGACGTCACTCCATGCCCCCTCCATTAATGTCTGTGGGAGGGAGCGTGATGGCCGTGTCCGTAACATCACAGCGCCATCCAGGAGAGCGCGTCCTCAGGATGAGACATGTTATCCCATATTCTTTGGATCTTATGAGCTCTCACAGATCAGCTCAAAATATACAACATTTTTGTATTTTTTGACTTTAGTAGTGGCATGACGGGACATTACTGACATAACGATCCAGTCTTCTTGTTTTCACGCTTCTATTATCTCCTTGCTTTACACAATGGTCACTGAGCTTACGAATGCGGTATCATTAAAAGGTTAAACTGTTCATCTCCTACTCAAGCCTAAAAAATCCCAATGTGTCTTTTTTTCCTGCTAAATACAAAAAGCTCTAAACTATTATTTTCTCATTAGTCCGGGCCATGCAAATACCTGATTACGATTCCCAGTGTGAAACAGGAGACGGTAATTGCGCGAAATGTTCGTGGGGATTATTTATATATTTCCCTTATCCCTAATGTCTCCCAACTGAGGGCCGATCAATTAATCCTATTGTATAATCAGAGACCGAGATACCAAAAGATATTCCAATTGGGCAACCGGGGAGTGGTTAATATTAGTCGTGTCAAACGGTACCAGCCTCTGCTATCATAAAGCAGTCTCGAGGCTCAACCATAAAACACCATGTTTAATTGGAAAATAAAATGTGTCCAGACTCTCACGGCTTACTAATGCTGACAGAGGCGATATTCACAGCACCAGGAGAGTAATACTTTGCGCAGCTTCATCTGTATATGTAGAACCACACTCGTGGTGCGGTGTGAATTAATTCCTCCACGTATGGATTAATGGCCTTTTTGTTATTTGTAGCATTAACATAATAGTATCTACAATAACCGAGACTTTTATGGAATTCTTATCAATTATGAATCGCTTTTACCGACCCGGACTCCCATTTCTAGTAAAGTCTTGTCTTCTCAAGGCCGTCACTTTGGCTCTTTCACTCTGCAGCTCCCTTTGTATTGAGCAATCTATCATGTTTCTAACCTGGATTCACTAATAACTTCTTCTCCTTCTTCTCCGGTTCAAGACAGAACCACACTTTCTGAAGTGCCCCATCCATTAAAGAGTATCTCTCATGATTTTGTTACATTTTATAATCCTCCCAGTTCACTGCCCCCATCATGATAAACCTTCCCCTGCCTTTATTTTTTATATTTTTTTTGTTTTCTACCTTGATCTTGCTCTGTATTTTCTGCTCAGTCAGATTTACAGATTGGGAAGAGGCGTTCCCCAGCAGGCGTGACATCATCTGAAGCCATACAGGGGAGAACTTCCTCCCTCACTCTGCTACACACAGCCCAGAGCAGTTCAGTGGGAGATGAGCTATGATTGGCTAAGGCTGCACACACACCCCTCAGCACTCCAGACTGCATTTCCTGATTTTGGACTTCTGTCAGGTCAGCAGGAGTCCAAAATTTGTGCAAGAGATGGGGGGGAAATGTGCTCTGGACAAGTAGGGAGACACCTAGTGGCAGCTTTTTTTTTTAAACACTAATAAAACAGAAAGCTTTTGCAAGTTTTGCAACATCTAGAGGGCCACAGTTTAAGACCACCAATTTATATGGTTCTTCTGATGTTTCAAATTACTTTTATGCTGTTATTATGTTCATACCACTTCTGTCTATACACTACACCTAGTCCTATATACATGCATCCTGGATTTGGGAGGAGCTCCCTCTAAGCCCCCATACTGAAGTGAGAAAAAGTAGATTAAAGGAGAAGTCTCATGCCTGAAATTACAGAAAAACGTATATCCCCTTTCCGTAGGATAGGGGATACGTTTTAGATCGTGGGTGGCCTGACCACTGGGGCCCCCTGTGATCTCCTGTACGGGGCTCTGGCTCTCCCCCAGAGTGGCGCGTCTCGACCCCTGCCTGAAGCAGGGGCTGCCACACCTCCTCTATATATCTCTATGGGAGAGCCAAATATTGCTGAATGGTACATAGATATATGGAGGGTGTGTGTAAGCCCCCGCTTTGGGCAGGGGTCATGACATGCACAGAAGATTGCGGGGGTTCCCAGTGCTCCGCTGTGGAACCCCAGTCATTCGCTGCGTGGAGCAAATTCCACTCCGTACCAGATGCCTGGTGACTACAGCTATCATGCCCCCTCCCATGGACATGAAAGTAGGGGATGTGGCGTGACATCATGAACAGGGAAGCTCCAAGCTTCTGTATTCTGGACGCAGCCGCTGCCGTTCCGGAGATCGCGGGGGTCCCCAGCGGCAGGACCCCTGTGATCAGACATCTTATATATGGGATAAGATGTTTTCCGGTGGAGTACCCCTTTAAGTTTTTCTGTAATTTTTTCCGAAATATAAAGTCATTTTTGCATTATGTTAATAATTTACTGGTTCAGCTTAACAGTGGAAGTAACAGCAAAAAAGAGGAAGATATTCCTCAGATTGCCGTCAGGGCTGTATTTACAGTGACTGCTGCCCTAGGCAATGAGTCTGAAAGTCAGTATATCAGCAGATGAGGTATATCTGTCCTTGGGTACTCTGCTTATTTAGGCCATATTAAGGTATAGCGGGGGCTTATGAGCATCTGGATGTTGACTGTAAGTGAATGGAAAACATAATTTTAACAGCAAAATATGCCAAATGTGCCAACTTGGATCATACTAGTGGTGGACGTTCTATGTAGAGTTGAGCAAACTTTTTAAAAGTTTGGTCCGCAGATATGCGCAAAGCAGCAATAAAATAAGCCTCTAAACAATTATATAGCATTGCTCTACAGCCCTGTATAACACTGCTGGGGTCCCCTAAGAATGTAAATAAGGAGTTTTAAAGTAGTTTTGTTAATGTAATATTAAATGTCAAAATTACAGCGACTTGCATCAACCCATGGTAACTAAGATGTTTAACCCCTTAAGAACTCAAGGACCCTGTTACGCCGAGCGCTCCGGGTCCCCGCTCCTCCCCGGAGCGCTCGCTACACTCTCTCCGCTGCAGCGCTCCGGTCAGATCCACTGACCCGGGGCGCTGCGATTCTGCTGCCAGCCGGGATGCGATTCACGATGCGGGTAGCGCCCGCTCGCGATGCGCACCCCGGCTCCCGTACCTGACTCGCTCTCCCTCGGTCCTGTCCCGGCGCGCGCGGCCCCGCTCCCTAGGGCGCGCGCGCGCCGGGTCTTTGCGATTTAAAGGGCCACTGCGCCGCTGATTGGCGCAGTGATTCCAATTAGTGTCTTCACCTGTGCACTTCCCTATATCACCTCACTTCCCCTGCACTTCCCTGCCGGATCTTGTTGCCATTGTGCCAGTGAAAGCGTTCCTTGTATGTTCCTAGCCTGTGTTCCAGACCTCCTGCCGTTGCCCCTGACTACGATCCTTGCTGCCTGCCCCGACCTTCTGCTACGTCCGACCTTGCTTCTGTCTACTCCCTTGTACCGCGCCTATCTTCAGCAGCCAGAGAGGTTGAGCCGTTGCTAGTGGATACGACCTGGTCACTACCGCCGCAGCAAGACCATCCCGCTTTGCGGCGGGCTCTGGTGAAAACCAGTAGTGACTTAGAACCGATCCACTAGCACGGTCCACGCCAATCCCTCTCTGGCACAGAGGATCCACTACCTGCCAGCCGGCATCGTGACAGTAGATCCGGCCATGGATCCCGCTGAAGTTCCTCTGCCAGTTGTCGCTGACCTCACCACGGTGGTCGCCCAGCAGTCACAACAGATAGCGCAACAAGGCCAACAGCTGTCTCAACTGACCGTTATGCTACAACAGTTACTACCACAGCTTCAGCAGTCATCTCCTCCGCCAGCTCCTGCACCTCCTCCGCAGCGAGTGGCCGCTCCTGGGCTACGCCTATCCTTGCCGGATAAATTTGATGGGGACTCTAAGTTTTGCCGTGGCTTTCTTTCCCAATGTTCCCTGCATCTGGAGATGATGTCGGACCTGTTTCCCACTGAAAGGTCTAAGGTGGCTTTCGTAGTCAGCCTTCTGTCCGGAAAAGCCCTGTCATGGGCCACACCGCTCTGGGACCGCAATGATCCTGTCACTGCCTCTGTACACTCCTTCTTCTCGGAAGTCCGAAGTGTCTTTGAGGAACCTGCCCGAGCCTCTTCTGCTGAGACTGCCCTGTTGAACCTGGTCCAGGGTAATTCTTCCGTTGGCGAGTATGCCGTACAATTCCGTACTCTTGCTTCAGAATTGTCCTGGAATAATGAGGCCCTCTGCGCGACCTTTAAAAAAGGCCTATCCAGCAACATTAAAGATGTTCTGGCCGCACGAGAAATTCCTGCTAATCTACATGAACTTATTCACCTAGCCACTCGCATTGACATGCGTTTTTCCGAAAGGCGTCAGGAGCTCCGCCAAGATATGGACTCTGTTCGCACGAGGCGTTTCTTCTCCTCGGCTCCTCTCTCCTCTGGTCCCCTGCAATCTGTTCCTGTGCCTCCCGCCGTGGAGGCTATGCAGGTCGACCGGTCTCGCCTGACACCTCCTCACAGGCCTTATGATTGCCCTATCGACCTCCTCCCGGGTACTACTCCACCCCGGGGCAGAATTTATCCTCTCTCTGCCCCAGAGACTCTTGCCATGTCTGAGTATGTCCAGGAAAATTTAAAAAAGGGCTTTATCCGTAAATCCTCCTCTCCTGCCGGAGCTGGATTTTTCTTTGTGTCCAAAAAAGATGGCTCCCTACGTCCTTGCATTGACTACCGCGGTCTTAATAAAATCACGGTTAAGAACCGCTACCCCCTACCCCTCATCTCTGAACTCTTTGATCGCCTCCAAGGTGCCCACATCTTTACTAAATTGGACTTAAGAGGCGCCTATAACCTCATCCGCATCAGAGAGGGGGATGAGTGGAAAACGGCGTTTAACACCAGAGATGGACACTTTGAGTATCTGGTCATGCCCTTTGGCCTGTGCAACGCCCCTGCTGTCTTCCAAGACTTTGTCAATGAAATTTTTCGTGATCTGTTATACTCCTGTGTTGTTGTATATCTGGACGATATCCTAATTTTTTCTGCCAATCTAGAAGAACACCGCCAGCATGTCCGTATGGTTCTTCAGAGACTTCGTGACAATCAACTCTATGCCAAAATTGAGAAATGTCTGTTTGAATGCCAATCTCTTCCTTTTCTAGGATATTTGGTCTCTGGCCAGGGACTACAAATGGATCCAGACAAACTCTCTGCCGTCTTAGATTGGCCACGCCCCTCCGGACTCCGTGCTATCCAACGCTTTTTGGGGTTCGCCAATTATTACAGGCAATTTATTCCACATTTTTCTACCGTTGTGGCTCCTATCGTGGCTTTAACCAAAAAAAATGCCGATCCCAAGTCGTGGCCTCCTCAAGCGGAAGACGCCTTTAAACGACTCAAGTCTGCCTTTTCTTCGGCTCCCGTGCTCTCCAGACCTGACCCTTCCAAACCCTTCCTATTGGAGGTTGATGCCTCCTCAGTGGGAGCTGGAGCTGTTCTTTTACAAAAAAATTCTTCCGGGCATGCTGTCACTTGTGGTTTTTTTTCTAGGACCTTCTCTCCGGCGGAGAGGAACTACTCCATCGGGGATCGAGAGCTTCTAGCCATTAAATTAGCACTTGAGGAATGGAGGCATCTGCTGGAGGGATCAAGATTTCCAGTTATTATTTACACCGACCACAAGAACCTCTCCTACCTCCAGTCTGCCCAACGGCTGAATCCTCGCCAGGCCCGGTGGTCTCTGTTCTTTGCCCGATTTAATTTTGAGATTCACTTTCGTCCTGCCGATAAGAACATTAGGGCCGATGCTCTCTCTCGTTCCTCGGATGCCTCAGAAGTTGAACTCTCTCCGCAACACATCATTCCACCTGACTGCCTGATCTCCACTTCTCCAGCCTCCATCAGGCAAACTCCTCCAGGAAAGACCTTTGTTTCTCCACGCCAACGCCTCGGAATCCTCAAATGGGGTCACTCCTCCCATCTCGCTGGTCATGGGGGCATCAAGAAATCTGTGCAACTCATCTCCCGCTTCTATTGGTGGCCGACTCTGGAGACGGATGTTGTGGACTTTGTGCGAGCCTGCACTATCTGTGCCCGGGATAAGACTCCTCGCCAGAAGCCCGCTGGTTTTCTTCATCCCCTGCCTGTCCCCGAACAGCCTTGGTCTCTGATTGGTATGGATTTTATTACTGATTTACCCCCTTCCCGTGGCAACACTGTTATTTGGGTGGTCGTTGATCGATTCTCCAAAATGGCACATTTCATCCCTCTTCCTGGTCTTCCTTCAGCGCCTCAGTTGGCTAAACAATTTTTTGTACACATTTTTCGTCTTCACGGGTTGCCTACGCAGATCGTCTCGGATAGAGGCGTCCAATTTGTGTCTAAATTCTGGAGGGCTCTCTGTAAACAACTCAAGATTAAATTAAATTTTTCTTCTGCATATCATCCCCAGTCCAATGGACAAGTAGAAAGAATTAACCAAGTCTTGGGTGATTATTTGCGACATTTTGTTTCCTCCCGCCAGGATGACTGGGCAGATCTCCTTCCATGGGCCGAATTCTCGTATAACTTCAGAGTCTCTGAATCTTCCTCCAAATCCCCATTTTTCGTGGTGTACGGCCGTCACCCTCTTCCCCCCCTCCCTACCCCCTTGCCCTCTGGTCTGCCCGCTGTGGATGAAATTTCTCGTGACCTTTCCATTATATGGAGAGAGACCCAAAATTCTCTCTTACAGGCTTCTTCACGCATGAAGAGGTTCGCGGATAAGAAAAGAAGAGCTCCTCCCGTTTTTTCCCCTGGAGACAAGGTATGGCTCTCCGCTAAATATGTCCGCTTCCGTGTCCCTAGCTACAAGTTGGGACCACGCTATCTTGGTCCTTTCAAAATTTTGTGTCAAATTAATCCTGTCTCTTACAAACTTCTTCTTCCTCCTTCTCTTCGTATCCCTAATGCCTTTCACGTCTCTCTTCTTAAACCACTCATCCTCAACCGTTTTTCTCCCAAATCTGTTCCTCCCACTCCTGTTTCCGGCTCCTCGGACATCTTCTCTGTCAAAGAGATCTTAGCCTCTAAAAAGGTCAGAGGGAAAACTTTTTTTTTAGTGGACTGGGAGGGTTGTGGTCCTGAAGAGAGATCCTGGGAACCTGAGGACAACATCCTAGATAAAAGTCTGCTCCTCAGGTTCTCAGGCCCTAAAAAGAGGGGGAGACCCAAGGGGGGGGGTACTGTTACGCCGAGCGCTCCGGGTCCCCGCTCCTCCCCGGAGCGCTCGCTACACTCTCTCCGCTGCAGCGCTCCGGTCAGATCCACTGACCCGGGGCGCTGCGATTCTGCTGCCAGCCGGGATGCGATTCACGATGCGGGTAGCGCCCGCTCGCGATGCGCACCCCGGCTCCCGTACCTGACTCGCTCTCCCTCGGTCCTGTCCCGGCGCGCGCGGCCCCGCTCCCTAGGGCGCGCGCGCGCCGGGTCTTTGCGATTTAAAGGGCCACTGCGCCGCTGATTGGCGCAGTGATTCCAATTAGTGTCTTCACCTGTGCACTTCCCTATATCACCTCACTTCCCCTGCACTTCCCTGCCGGATCTTGTTGCCATTGTGCCAGTGAAAGCGTTCCTTGTATGTTCCTAGCCTGTGTTCCAGACCTCCTGCCGTTGCCCCTGACTACGATCCTTGCTGCCTGCCCCGACCTTCTGCTACGTCCGACCTTGCTTCTGTCTACTCCCTTGTACCGCGCCTATCTTCAGCAGCCAGAGAGGTTGAGCCGTTGCTAGTGGATACGACCTGGTCACTACCGCCGCAGCAAGACCATCCCGCTTTGCGGCGGGCTCTGGTGAAAACCAGTAGTGACTTAGAACCGATCCACTAGCACGGTCCACGCCAATCCCTCTCTGGCACAGAGGATCCACTACCTGCCAGCCGGCATCGTGACAGACCCATTTTGGCTATTCCGGTCAATTTTCGTTCTTACACTTTTGTTTTTTCCACCTACAGACCCATATAAGGTCTTGTTTTTTGAGTCACCAATTGTACTTTGTAATGACATAATTTATTTTATAGCTATAACATAATCTGCGGCTAAACAAAAAAAAACTTATTTGTTGGGTAAAGTAAAAAAAAAGGTTATTTTGTAACTTTTGGGGGCTTTATTTCTACGTAGTGCACTTATCGGTAAAAATAACACCTTATCCCATTCTGTTGGTCCATACGGTTACAAGGATAGCCAATTTATGTAGGTTTTATTTTTATTTAGATAGGGATGTGAGGGCTCATTTTTAGCCTCGTGATCTGTAGTTATTATCAGTACCATTTTTGTTTTGATGGGACTTTTTGATTGCTTTTTATAATTTTCTTTTATGGTATATGAAGTGACAAAAAATTCAAAATTTTTTACTTTTTGCACAATTTTGGATTTTTTTTTTATGTGTACGCCATCGACCATACAGTCTAACTTTCTTTCTATTTTAATAGTTCAGACATTTACGCACACGGCGGTACCACATATGTTTATTTCTTATAAAATTATTTTATTTAAAAAATGGGAAATGGGAGGTAATTCAAACTCTTATTAGAGGAGGGGCTTATTCACATTTATTAACTTTTTTTTAGCACTTTTTCCTTTTTTAGTCCCTGTAGGGGGCTGTAACATGCAATCTTGCGATTGCATACTCTGTTCAATGCTGAGCTGTTCCAGCCTCCATGGCTGGCTTGGGACATCAGAGCTCCGGTCGGATGTCAAGGAGAGAGGTAAGGACCTTTCCGCTGTCCTCTCAGCTGATCGGGACATCGTGATGTCACTGCGATGGTCCCAATTGGCTCCACTGAGCTGCCTGGATCTTTTTTTTTCTTTTTTTATTTCAGATGCCGCAATCAACTTTGATCTCTGTGTTTAAAGGGATAATGCCAGGCATCGGCCCGACTCGCAATGTCCAGCATTAACCCAGGGTCCTGGCTGCTGATAGCAATCAGGACCCATCACGTATGAAACATGCTCAGATGGTGAGCAAGCTTTAAACAGCGGTAACGGGACCAGGGTGTACAGTTAAGTCTTGCGTCCTTATCTACCAGGATGCATGGGTGTACCTATACTCCCTGCATCCTTAATGGGTTAAAAACACACTGGGGTAGCGGATTTTGTATGCCTTTTAAAACTAAAATAAAGCTGCATAAAGTACTGTATACCTGGTTGTTGGCAGATGCCCGTGGGTATTAAAATGCTCACTGAGGTATTGGAAGACGCAATTGCTTTTTTTTAAAGGGGTACTCCAGTGTAAGTGGAAAACTTTTTTTTTTTTTTTAAATCAACTGATGCCAGAAAGTTAAACAGATTTGTAAATTACTTATATAAAAAAATCTTAATCCTTCCAGTACTTATTAGCAGCTGTATACTTTTTGGATTATTTTCTGTCACGATCACAGTGCTCTCTGCTGACACCTCTGTCCATGTCAGGAGCTGTCCAGAGCAGGAGAAAATCCCCATAGCAAACATATGCTGCTCAGTACAATTCCTAAAATGGACAGAGATGTCAGCAGAGAGCATTGTGGTTGTGACAGACAAGAAGTCCCAAAAGAAAAAAATTTCCTCTATAGTATACAGCCACTAATAAGTACTGGAAGGATTAAAAAAATATTTTTATAGAAGTAATTTTCAAATATGTTTAACTGTCTGGCACCAGTTGATTTTAAAAAAAAAAAAGCTTTCCACCAGAGAAGTGTTCCCGAAATTCCTCTTTTTATGGGAGTTGCAATATTATTGATGATGGTGTCATAAATGACATCACACAGAAGCAGGGAAGAAGTGCGCCCTAACTTTCCCTAAACCGCTGTCCCATTCCATTGCATATCTGCCCTATGCGACGGAACCACACTGCGCTAATGTGCTGGGTCATCAGAGTCAAATATATAGACGAAAACTCTACAAAGTTGGCGTACATGTCAAGAACACGAGGGGTTAACACAATAATTATAAGATATAGCATACTGACAATCAGTTCATGAACCAGAGACAAGATAAACGGTAGATGTGTAAATATGGATTGGACTGAATAACAGGATGAATATAACACAGACTAAACAGGACCAAGATATGCAGGGGATGAATGGGTTAACTGAGGTCAAACACCATACAGGTCAGGATACTAGAACACAATTCACACTAGACAGATACAAGAAAAACTCCAAAAGCCAAACTCTATAACATGGAGAAATACAGGAACCACAAAAGCCAAACTCCATAACTTGGAGGAATACGGGTCAAGATTCTAAACAGGAATATTAAATACCAGACACTGGACTGAAACCGGAGAAGTCTAAACAGACTCCAAAAACCACTTCAAAAAACAAACTCCATAACATAGAGGAATATGGATCAAAGTACTAAACAGGAATACGAAATACTAAACACTGAACTGAGAACAAAAACTATACAGGACTGATAACAGAAAACAATCTGGACATGGGTCTAAACAAGGTACACTAAATATATACAAAGAATAACACTAAACCCCAGAGCAAAGTACAAACATAACAAAGCTAAAATCTAGACACACGAATACAAGATCAGAAGCCGCACTCACCCTACCATAGATATGAATGTAGGGGGCGTGACATCACAACCACTGCCACCGGAACCCGGCGTTTGTTCTTCAGATAGGGGATAAGATGTCTAGCAATGGAGTAATCCTTTAACATAGAATTACAGTTAGGCAGACACAATGCTACATTGAATGCATTTTATATAAATTTGTGCCAAATTCCTTAAGACTTTTGCACTACATCCCACCTACATACATATTCAGGAGTTCTGCAATAAAATAAATGGGTTCATGAACCCAATGGTTTACAAATAACACATTATAAGCTCTCTTCCAATTACTGTGTCTGTATCCCTTTAAATGTATAGATTTTGATATCTTTGTTTCGCCACCACAGAAAAAGCTACTGCACCTGTCCTGGCAAACAGAGACGTTTCTGTTATGAAATTGCTAAACCAGCAATCGAAGGTTTTATGAGCTCTGTGTTGCAGCGTAGCAGAAAATAAGATACCATTTCAATACTCCTGTGGGCTCCGTCACAATGTTGGCGGCTTGATAGAGATTAAATGACACATTTTTTATGCCGGTAACATAGTCAGCTAATGGTCCTGATCACAATTTGTGCTGATCAATAAATCTATAAATCCATCCCAGGGTCAAGGAAATTAAGTGCTCAGCTCTTCAGTTAATAAACGTGCCTGGAAAGAGGTATATGCAAGTCAGCACAGCAAACATGGAGGCTCAGCGCTGGTTCACTGATACATATTGTTCGTCTTCCCTTGTATTTATGGTAGGTATACTTCTCGTTCCAATCTCCTTCCTATTTTGACTCTGCTTGCATGCTTTCAATTTTCACACCTAAAAAAACTACTACTTAAAGGGTTTATGCCATATTTGGTGACTTTAATAATTAAGTGTCATACAGTAATGGATAGGCTTACCAATTATCTGTGCTTGTGTTGGTGGTAAATAGCCATATCCTGTGTCCCCCATCACGCTGCTGGCTTGTTTTTGGGAACTGGCTACTTCCTGTTTCTGTGGCCTCCCTCAGACTACAATCCCCAGGATCCTTTGTTTTGAGGTGTAAGGTGACTTATATCCCTCCCACACATCAATCGCCACCCCATTGCAGCACAGCCACGCCTCTCTTGATCACATGACTTTCACGACATCACCTGACACACAAACTGTGGATCAGCATGATGACGAATGCACACACATGTGTAACGTCATCAGGGGTCTGGCTTCACACACACAACAAATGGAGCAGCAACGACCCCATCCAGCACTTGACTTGTGATGTATTGTCTCGGGGGGCACTGCAAGCTGGAACAGGTCAGAGACATCGCTCATTTTGTAGGCTACAAAAAATGAATTTACAGGAAATGAAAGACAAAGAAATTTGATACCAGCCCCCAAACACAGGTAAGTGAAGTATATTAGTTACAAGAGTAACTTTGCTTCCCCTGTCTTACATTCAAATAACCAAAAATCCTGGAATACCCCTTTAAAGGGGTTATCTCCATGAGCCAGAGCAGAGCTAACAAGTTTGTTGTGAGATACACTCAGCCTATCTATGTATCCATGTACATGTACATAGTCATCAACCATCCTTTGAAAGGGTGGGGCGTAATACATAAATCCAGCTCTCACCCTCAAGTACTTGATGGGTTGCATGGACGGCCTGAAGCTTGGCCTAAGAAGTGGTGTATAGAGATGTCCAGCAGTCACAGGACTCCATAAGAAAACATTCTTGAAGGGGTACTCTGCCCCAAACATCTTATCCCCTATCCAAAGGATACAAACTTCGCTCTGTGCCTGATGATTAGCGATGCGGTGCTGAAGTCATTGCCACGCCCCTCCCATAGACTTACATTGAGGGGGGGTGATGTGACGTCACTAGGCGGCATGGCTGTGACGTCACAAGCCTCCGGTGCCGCAGCCGGTGTTCTAAGCAAATGCCAGGTGCTGCAGGAAGATCGCTGGGGGTCCTAGCGGCGGGACCCCTGTGATCAGACATCTTATCCCCTATCCTTTGGATATGAGATAAGATGTCTAGGGGCGGAGTACCCCTTTAAACTTTCTTGAAGCATGTTAACCCCAATCGACATCACTATACGGAGTGACAAGACAGGTCTGACATGTTTCGTCATATAGGCTTAAAGGGGTACTCTGCCCCTAGACATTTTATCCCCTATCTTGCTGCTGGGACCCCCCGCGATCTCTGTGCAGCACCTGACATGTTTAGAATGCTGTGGTCCCGCGATGGGAGACATGATGTCATGCCACACCCCCTCCATTCATGTCTATGGGGCGGGAGCATGATGGAGAAGACATCATGAGAAGACATCATCGTCGACATAGACTTTGCAATGGGGCCCAAAACAACTAGTTATACCTCTGGGTATGAAATAGGTCTATTTACCTTGACCATGACGATCCTTTGTTCTAGTAAAGATTCCAATAGTGCAATAGACCAATTGTGTCTAAAGACACAGAGCTTCTCTCCCTTTCCCATACATTACCATACATTTTAGCCACAATTTGGTACAGCAGCAGAACAAGAAGAAATGTATTCAGGAACTGGAACTAAAGTGGGGCTGGGAGATTTCCTTTTCAGCTCCATATCTGAGAAAGAAGCAAGAGATATAGGAGAGTTAGCACCACTGTGTTTAGTTTGCGCCCTCGTGATGTGTGCCCCATTGTTGACAGGTACCGGTCAGGTCTGAGCAGTGACAGAAGTCTGTAACCACCTAGGACACAGATGTTGCAGAAACAGGCAACCCCTGGAAGAAAGAGATGGGAAGCCCCTCCTGTATGTACGGCAGCTGTCCACAGCTAGGAATAGGACATGGAGGATGCGATGGCTGTAGAGAGTACCGGCAAAGAAGACACGTTTTTGGGAGGAAGTAGGAGCTACCTTCCTGCCAGAAAAAAAAGCAGGACAAGTATAAAGAGACCAGAAAGAGAGTGGGCTTGGGTGTTTGTAGCTGTAGTAGAAACGTTTTCTAATGTACATGGCAGTTTCTGAGACCCATGTGTTTGAGAAGGGCTGCCCACTAAAGGCTAAAAATGTGCAACTGATGGTTAGCAGCAAGAGAGTGCAATTACAAGGCCCTGAATAATGTGGCAGGTAATAGGTCTAGTATAGTAGAGTCTGTCAAAGTTCTCAACTGAATATGCATCCTAAAGACACAGATACAGTTGAAAGAGGTGTATCCAGGGACAATAAAGAGACAGAAAGGGGAAAGGCTTCTCACCCAAGGCATTACATGCCTGGGGGTCTCTATGGGCAGCTTTGAGATCTGCCTCTGTTAGAAGTATCCCATAGGTGGTAGCAGTAGTAGTATGGTGGCCCGGTATAGAACATCCTACTTTGCCTGCCCTGTCAGGTAGATGTTGCCTCAGGTGTCTGTTTTGGCCCACAGCTCAAGGGAAATTGTTATTTAATGTTCTATTTATTGTCCAATGTTTTATGCCATTGTATGTTGTTCACCTGGTATAAAGCATACGTTGTCTTTAACCCCTTAAGGACCATACCAATTTTATTTTTGCTTTTCCGTTTTTTCCTCCTTGCCTTCTAAAAATCATATCTCTTTTATATTTCCATCCACAGACCCATATGAGGGCTCGTTTTTTGCGTCACCAATTGTACTTTGTAATGAAATCACTTATTTTACCATAAAATGTATAGGGCACACAAACAAATATTATTTATGTAGGAAAATTGAAAAGAAAACCGCAATTTAGCCAATTATGGAAGGTTTTGTTTTCACGCTGTACATTTTACGGTAGAAATGACATGTTTTCTTTATTCTGTGGGTCAATACGATTAAAATGATACCCATGTTATATGCTTTTCTATAATTGTTCCGCTTAAAAAAAAATTCAAACCATTTTAACAAAATTAGTGTGATTGAAATTGCTCTATCTTGACCACCTATAACTTTCTCATTTTTCCGTATATCGGGTGATATGAGGGGCTCATTTTTTGCGCCATGATCTGTAGTTTTTATCAGTACCACTTTTCACTTTTGCCTAGGTTTTACTTTTTATACATTTTTTATTAATTTGTTTTTTTTTTGGAATAAAATGTGACAAAAAAGCAGCAATTTGGGACTTTTTTTTTTTTTTTTACATTTACGCCGTTCACCATACGGGATAATTAACAATATATTTTAATAGTTCAGACTTTTATGCACATGGCAATACCAAATATGTGTATTCATTAGTTTTTTTTACGGTTTTTGGGGGGTAAAATGGGAAAAACAAGTGTTTTACCTTTTTATTGGGGGAGGGGATTTTTCTAATTTTTTAACTTTTTTATTTTAATTTTTTTTTACACTTTAATAGTCCCCATAGGGAACTATTTACAGCAATCATTTAATTGCTAATACTGTTCAGTGCTATGCATAGGACATAGCACTGATCGGCATTATCGATGATCTTTTGCTCTGAAGACCCCGGGAGACAGCCGTAGCTAGGTGATGGGACCTCCGGCTGCCATGCTGGATGATTGGATCCCCGCAGCAGGTGATCCGATCATCCATTTAAAGTACCGCACTGCCGCGATCTGTATTGATCACGCCATCTGAGGGGTTAATGGCGGACATCTGCGCAATCGTGGATTTCTGCCATTACCGGCGGGTGCCTGGCTGCTGATAGCCGCTCCGGTGCTCGTGGTCATGGCAGAGCGTAAAGATACGTCATGGTGCGTTAAGTACCACGGCCCCATGACGTACATTTACGTCCATTGTCGTTAAGGGGTTAAAGAAAAGGTTGCAGAGGGGTCATGTGATCACTGTGGCTAATTCGGATCTCCACCCCTAAGCCTGGTCTATCTAGACAGGGAGGAGTCAGTATAGTCCTGGTCTATGGAAAGGAGAGTAGAGGTGGTGTGGTGTAGTGATGAGCGGCATTGCCCATATTCAAATTCACGATATTTTGTGAATATATAGATGAATATTCATCCTATATTCGCAAATTTTGCGTATTTGTTATTGGAGTGGGCAACTTTACTATTGGTTGCTAGGGATGTTGTTGATAACCTCTGGCAAGTGTATTTGCATCATTTTAATTGGCCCACAAGTGAAAAGAAGAAATATGTAAATATTTGCATATGCGAAAAAAGCGAATATTCGTAATTTTGAATATATAGGGAATATATTCGCAATATTTGCAAATTCGCAAATTTGCAATATTCGCAATATAAATTAGAAATGCGAATATTCGTGGCCAAACTAGTGTGGTGTAAAGTTGAAGGTTAGTGCAGTGTCCAAGTCAAAGGAGTCAGCGCAGTCTGAGGAGAAGTCAAGTGCGGAGCAACTACACTAAATCACATCTAGCAACTAGTATCCCACCGTCCAGGTCAAGTAAGTAAGTCCAGTTGTGGGGAGAAGTGCCGGAGAGCAGAAAAGGACCCAATAGCGCAAGTCAAGGATAGTATGTGTGAAGTCCCTCCTGCCACTCCAGTCCATAAGTCAAAGCCCACCCCTGGTGGTAAGCAATTCCATGGATGTATCGTGAAGTACAAGTATGTGTAAGTTGTCTTCAAAGTCAGCATAGCTGCACTATAACGACAAGTCCCAGAGTGCCCAGTGATCTAAAGTGACTATCTTTGCAACTTTACCCAAGTATTTTACTACCAAAGTTTGCTGTTACATTGCATGGATTGTAACATCTGCCTGCAAGAACTTTCAGTGAAAGTGTTTTTTTGTATCCCTGCATTCGTGTTTTTTGTTGCCTTAGCACTTGGCCCAGGTTAACATTACCCTGGCGTCACAAATTCTTGTCTGTCCATCAAACCACCCTGTATTACATCTTAAACGCCAACACCTTTAGCCACCACAGTAGTGTAAATAGTATTGGTGTTTTAGTAGTAGCAATAGTATTAGTAGCTTTAATAGTAGTACCATTTTTCTAATTAATGTTGTTCTAGTTATTATTCCTTTTTACATTAAACATTTGGAAAATAAGAAGCCTATTACACAGATTTAGATCAATGAGAACTTCCTTTATAGAAAATTCTTTTAAGTGATTAAATGGCCTATTACAAGTTCTGTAAGATATTCGGCTCAACATCCTTACAAACTTTCCTTCAAAAAAATTCTCATCATTTCCAATTTACTGTCATCTCCAGACGATCGTACATTAAAAAATGGGATATCACAGAACATCCCCTTAGGTGTTTCTACCATAATTATTACCTTTATATAGTCACAGTATTTATAGAAGGTTTTGCCACCACCTGACTCTCGGCACTGGAGGCATCTTCACCTGTGTCACACAATTGGATTAAGGTTATCGCTATAAATAATGTAAAGCTGTTATGACTTATGGCACGTTGCTTTATTTTAAGGGATTTAAATATATAAGCAGAAAGCTAGGGCAGTCTGCCATCATATGTGATAAATATCGGGTGATAAAAATTCAGCGCAGAAGATACTTTAGTTACGGCCCCCGCTTATATCTCAACGTGCATGATACTTCCATTAAAGAGGTTGTATGAGCTTAGAAAAAATGTGAGGAAAGAGAGCGACTCCTATCATCCGCAGGGGGGAGTGTCCATAGGGGGGATGGGGGATAACTTTAATAGGGTACTACACTTCTGTAAAACTTCTATCCACAGGACGAGGGATACATTTCTGATTGCTGGTGGTCTGACCGCTGGGACCTCCCCGATTTTCAGAACGGTTCCCTGTCCCTCCATGTGCTATGGGGCGGCCCGTCTACATGCACTCAATGCATTCTCTATGAGAATGCTATACTCTGGTATCGTTGTCACTCCTATAGACTGCACATAGCCTGTATAGATTCTTGTTGCCATGGAGTGTGTTTGAGTAGGAACAGCAGTTGTGTTGGATTTGTGGTGTTTAGATGTGACTTGTGCCAACATTGGTACAACCACACCAGGTCAGAGACATTGTTAAACCTCACCTTACTTCTGCTCATTTTCCTACCCATTGAAGTCAATTTGTCGAAGCCTTTTTTTTTTTTAAATAACTCTGAAGCTTTAGCATTAGCAAGTGGATGCCCCCTGATGAAGTGATTAGACAGTGAAACATCTGTGGGGGTACCTTTATGGTGGGTCTTTTGTACTTTACATGGCTGACCAATATAATTCTCTTTAGTATTTAGTTTTGTGTCCTAATAACTTGCTGTATTCTTTCTTTTGGACCCCTCAGTGCTGTTTACATTTTCTACATGACAGTTTAGTCTTCCATACATTTTTCTCAGCTGGGTTATTAGATTGATCTAGTGCGTTCTTTCTCTGCCATGTCACATTTACTTTTTACCCCGGCATGTTTCTCATGTTTATCATGTGCCTTCTTTATGTTGTGCATGCTTTTTACTGATGCTTTTAATTTGTGACTTCAATAACTGTAACACCGAGCGCTCCGGGTCCTGCATCCATCCCGGAGCACTCACGGCGTGTGCCTCCCTGCAGCGCCCCGGTCTGTCCCTCTGACCGGGAGCGCTGCTTCAGTGCTGCCGGGGGGGGGGGGATGCGATCCGCATGGCGGCACAAGTCCGCCCACGGGTCGCATCCCGTTCCTCTTACCTCTCCCTGCCTGCTGTGTCCTACCGGCACGCGCAGCCCCGTTCTCTAGGGCGCGCGCGCACCGGCTCTCTTAAATTTAAAGGGCCAGCGCACCATTAATTGGTGCCTGGTCCAATCACGTAAAAACGTATAAAACACCACTTCCCCTTCCTGTCCTTGCCGGATCTTGTTGCCTAGTGCCTAGTAAAAGTGTTCCAGTGTGTCCTTTGCCTGTGTTTCCAGAATCTTTACTGTTGCCCCTGACTACGAACCTTGCCGCCTGCCCTGACCTTTCTGCTATGTCTGGCCTTGCCTTGTCCTTTTGTACCGCGTCATCTCAGCTGCCAGAAAGGTTGAGGCGCTACCGGCTGGAATGACCTGGGGGTTACCTGCCGCAGCAAGTCCATCCTGCTTTGCGGCGGGCTCTGGTGAATACCAGTAACCTCTTAGACTCCGTTCCTTGGTACAGTCCACGCCATCACCTCTCTGGCACAGAGGATCCACCTCCAGTGTCCTCACCCTCCACCAGCCCGGATCCTGACAGTAGATCCGGCCATGGATTCCGCTGAGGTGCCGCTACCAAGTCTTGGAGATCTTACCTCCGTTGTGGCCCAACAGGCTCAACAGGTAGTCCAACAAGGACATCAGTTGTCACAACTGACTGCAATGGTTCAGCAACTTCTGCCTCTACAGCCATCTTCTCCACCAATTCCTCAACTGCAAGCTGCTGTTTCCAGCACCAGAGTCCGTCTTTCTCTTCCGGACAAGTTTGATGGCGACTCTAAGTTGTGCCGTGGCTTCCTGACCCAGTGTTCTCTGCACTTGGAGCTGTTGGCTGACCAATTTCCTACTGAACGGTCAAAGGTGGCATTCGTGGTCAGCTTATTCTCTGGAAAGGCGTTGTCTTGGGCCACTCTGCTTTGGGACCACAACGATCCTGCATCCGCTTCAGTCCAGACCTTCTTCTCAGAAGTACGCTCTGTCTTTGAGGTACCAGCCCGGGTTTCTTCAGCCGAGACGGCATTGTTGAATCTAGTCCAAGGAAACTCTACAGTGGGCGATTACGCCATTCAGTTCCGGACTCTTGCCTCAGAATTAGCGTGGAATAATGAGGCTCTCTGCTCGACCTTCAAGAAAGGTTTATCCAGCCACATCAAAGATGTTCTGGCCGCACGAGAGATACCCTCAACCCTGTCTGAACTAATCCATTTGGCCACCCGCATTGATATGCGCTTTTCAGAAAGGCGACAGGAGCTACGCCAAGAAAAGGATCTTGTTCACACCAGCCGGTATCCCCGCCAAACACCTCTCTTCCAGCATCTGCTGCAACCTGTGACTGTGCCTTCCGCTGAGGAGGCTATGCAAGTGGATCGGTCTTGCCTGACCCAACTTGAGAGGACTCGCCGCAGGAATGAGAACCTTTGCCTTTACTGTGCAAGCTCCGAACATTTCTTGAAGGACTGTCCTATTCGTCCTCCGCATCTGGGAAGATGCACGCACCAAGTAAACGTGGGAGAGGCGTTACTGGGTGTGGATTCTACCTCTCAACGACTGACTATTTCTGTACGGATTTCTTTGCCTGCTAAATCTGCCTTTTCTGCCGTGGCATTTCTGGACTCTGGTTCAACAGGTAACTTCATTGAGGCCTCTTTAGTCAACAGATTCAACATCCCTGTGACCCGTCTCGACAAGCCTCTCTATATTTCCTCTGTGAGCGTACAAAATCTGGACTGTACCGTGCGCTATCGCACAGAGCCCTAGCGCATGAACGTAGGTGTCCTCCATCATGAGGAGATTGATTTCTTGTGCTTCCCAACTGTACTTCTGAAGTTCTTCTCGGCTTGCCTTGGCTCCAGCTCCACTCACCTACGCTCGACTGGTCTTTTGGGGACATTAGAAGTTGGGGTCCTACCTGTCACCAGCGATGCTTTAAGACCTTACCCATCAGTCAAGTAATCGTTGCCTCTTCTCTGCCAGGCCTGCCTAAGGCCTACCAGGACTTTTCCGATGTTTTTTGTAAAAAGAAAGCAGAGGTCTTACCACCACATAGACCCTTTGACTGCCCTATTGACTTGCTTCCTGGTACTTCTCCACCTCGTGGCAGGATTTATCCTCTCTCTGCCCCAGAGACCCAAGCCATGTCCGAGTATGTACAAGAAAATTTAAAAAAAGGATTTATCAGAAAATCTTCGTCTCCTGCTGGAGCAAGGTTCTTCTTCGTTGCTAAGAAAGATGGAACCCTACGTCCATGCATTGATTACCGCGGTTTAAATAAAATTACCGTTAAGAACCATTATCCACTCCCCCTTATCTCTGAACTGTTTGACAGTCTGCGGGGGGCGAAATTTTTTCCCAAACTCGATCTAAGAGGGGCTTATAATCTTATCCGTATACGTGAAGGAGACGAGTGGAAGACTGCATTCAACACCCGTGATGGACATTTTGAGTATCTTGTCATGCCTTTCGGCCTTTGCAACGCCCCAGCAGTTTTCCAGGACTTTGTCAATGAAATTTTTCGTGACATGCTATATACCTGTGTAGTAGTCTACCTGGATGACATTCTTATTTTTTCTTCTAACCCTGAGGAACATCGCCTCCATGTCCGTCAGGTGTTACAGCACCTACGCAAAAATCACCTTTATGCTAAGATTGAAATATGTCTCTTTGAACTCAGCAGTCTACCTTTCCTGGGTTACATTGTGTCCAGCCAAGGCCTTCAAATGGATCCTGACAAACTCTCTGCGGTTCTGGATTGGCCACGCCCCTCTGGATTGCGAGCTATCCAACGCTTCCTCGGGTTCGCTAACTACTATCATCAATTTATTCCCCACTTCTCCACCATCGTTGCACCTATTGTAACATTGACCAAAAAAGACGCGAACCCGAGGTCCTGGCCACCAATGGCGGAGGAGGCCTTTAATCTTCTCAAGGCTGCCTTAGCTTCGGCTCCTGTTCTGTCCAGGCCTGACCCCTCGAAGCCTTTTATCCTCGAAGTAGATGCTTCTTCTGTCGGTGCCGGTGCCGTTTTAACTCAAAAAGCCACTACTCGGAAAAATCGCACGTGTGTTTTTTTTCTCCAAGACCTTCTCTTCTGCAGAAAAAAATTATCCGATTGGAGATCATGACCTTCTGGCTATAAAATTGGCACTCGAGGAGTGGAGACATCTGGTAGAGGGGTCCCTGCATCCCATCATCATTTTCACGGACCATAAAAATTTATCGTATCTCCAGACTGCCCAGCGATTAAATCCTCGCCAAGCTAGATGGACATTGTTTTTTGCCCGCTTCAATTTTGAAATTCATTTTGGTCCAGCCAACAAGAACGTCTGAGCTGACGCACTTTCACTTTCCACCGATGTTTCCGAATCTGAAGCCCCTCCACAGCACATCATACCTCCTGAGTGTCTCATCTCCTCCGCTCCTATCACTCTTGTGCAAGTTTCTCCAGGGAAGACTTTTGTACCTCCACGCCTTCGCCTCAAGATTCTTAAATGGGGTCACTCTTCTCTTTTGGCCGGACATGCTGGTGTCAAGAAGTCGGTGCAGTTGATTTCCAGACACTATTGGTGGCCCTCCTTGGAGAAGGATGTGACTGATTTTGTTCGGGCTTGTACTACCTGTGTCCGTGACAAGAATCCACGCCAGAAGTCGGCAGGTCTCCTCATTCCTTTACCTGTACCTGAACAGCCATGGTCCCATATTGCTATGGACTTCATCACCGATCTGCCACCATCCCGCAATAATACAGTCATCTGGGTGGTCGTTGATCGTTTTTCTAAAATGGCTCATTTTGTTCCTCTGCCGGGTCTTCCTTCTGCGCCACAATTGGCAAAAAAAAATGTTCTTCATATTTTTCGCTTCCACGGGCTTACCACGCACATCATCTCAGACAGAGGCGTCCAGTTTGTTTCTAAATTTTGGAGGGCACTCTGCACTCAATTAAAAATCAAACTAAATTTTTCTTCTGCTCACCACCCTCAATCCAACGGTCAAGTGGAAAGAGTAAATCAGATACTTGGTGACTACCTTCGACATTTTGTCTCCTCTTGCCAAGATGATTGGGTGGACCTCCTGCCCTGGGCTGAATTTTCGTACAATTTTAAAAACTCTTAGTCTTCTTCCAAATCCCCATTTTTTGTGGTGTATGGCCGTCACCCGCTTCCCCCCTCCCTATCCCCACTCCCTCTGGGGTTCCTGCCGTGGATGAATTGACGCAAGATTTTTTTTCCATCTGGCGTGAGACTCAAAAGTCGCTTCTACTGGCCTCATCTCGTATGAAGAGACATGCTGACAAAAAGAGAAGGGTTCCTCCTGTATTTTCCCCTGGTGACAAGGTATGGCTTTCTAATAAGTACATTCGATTCCGTGTACCCAGTTACAAGTTGGGCCCCCGATTTTTAGGCCCTTTCAAAGTCAAAAAACTAATCAACCCTGTCTCTTACCAACTTCATCTTCCCCCCTCTCTCCGTATTCCTACCTTTCCACGTTTCTCTACTCAAGCCTGTCGTTTTTAACCGTTTTTCTCCCAAGCTCGTGGTCCCTACCCCTGTCTCCGGTTCCTCCGACATCTTTGCTGTAAAAGAAATTCTGGCATCCAAAACCGTCAGAGGTAAAAATTTATTTTTGGTCAATTTGGAGAATTGCGGTCCTGAGGAGAGGTCCTGGGAGCCTGAGGTCAAAATTCTTGATAAAGAGCTCATCCGTAAATTCCTAGGATCCAAGAAGAGGGGGAGACCAAAGGGGGGGGGGTACTGTAACGTCGAGCGCTCCGGGTCCTGCATCCATCACGGAGCGCTCACGGCTTGTGCCTCCCTGCAGCGCCCCGGTCTGTCCCTCTGAACGGGAGCGCTGCTTCAGTGCTGCTGGCGGGGATGCGATCCGCATGGCGGCACAAGTCCGCCCGCGGGTCGCATCCCGTTCCTCTTACCTCTCCCTGCCGTTCCTCTTACCTCTCCCTCTTACCTCTCCCTGTCTTACCTCTCCCTCCCTGCATGCGACCCCGTTCTCTAGGGATTGCACGCGCCGGCTCTCTTAAATTTAAAGGGCCAGCGCACCATTAATTGGTGCCTGGTCCAATCACGTAAAAACATATAAAACATCACTTCCCCTTCCTGTCCTTGCCGGATCTTGTTGCCTAGTGCCTAGTGACCTAGTGAAAGCGTCCCAGTGTGTCCTTTGCCTGTGTTTCCAGAATCTTTGCTGTTGCCCCTGACTACGAACCTTGCCGCCTTCCCTGACCTTTCTGCTACGTCTGTCCTTTTGTACCGCGCCATCTCAGCTGCCAGAGAGGTTGAGTCGCTACCGGCTGGAACGACCTGGGGTTACCTGCTGCAGTAAGTCCATCCCGCTTTGCGGTGGGCTCTGTTGAATACCAGTAACCTCTTAGACTCCGCTCCCCTGGTACGGCCCACGCCATCACCTCTCTGGCACAGAGGATCCACCTCCAGTGTCCTCACCCTCCGCCAGCCCGGATCCTGACAATAACGACAATTTTTGATGTATTGTTGTGGGTGGTGCTCTCTATTTTTTGGGGACCAATCCAATGCTGGTCAACAGATCATGATGGTAGAACCATAGTTTGTATTTTTGCAGTTTTAGAGACTCTTATTTTTAGTTGTTATGGAGTACTAAAATGGTCTGCCTGCTTCCAGACCTAGCTGAATTGATTCCTATCCTGGTTGAGGTCACTCATTTACATTTTTGGCTATGATTTAGAAGCCAAAAGCAAACACAGCTAAAGCTGTTCATCTTGGCTTGATGTATTGTCTACTTAAGGTTTATTTATAGGTCTCCTCATCGATTATCATTGGGCATCTGAATTGCAGACACAAACAAGGCAGGTCAGGCCTTCTGATGTCTGCAGTGAAAGCCGGGCGATTACCGATAATATACAGGGCTGACGTACATTACTCCATTGCTTCCTGCTCCGACCACTTACAGCTGCTCAGGGATGTCAATATTAACTCCTCATTATTCATCCTGTTGGCTTGATGGATGTGGTGGGACAATAATTTAAATGTAAGTGTGAATGCTCCATTTGGGAATCCATCATAGGGAGTTAGAATGACATTACATCGGGATTTGCAGCAGAAGCAACTTCATGTGATCCCCAGCAGCATAAAAACAAGAGGTCAAGGCCCGATACCATTAATGTATTGACTAAGGATTTAACTTGTTTTATCAGTGTCTTATTTATTCAGATGGATATTTCATCTTTTTCAGCTCATGTTGGTTTTCTGACTGAGTTGTGATGATATTGGGGATAATATTTAAGACACTGCAAAGCCATAGCTATATAGCTAGAGGGAGAAGAGAGTCTACATGTCCCTCTGTGCATTATTCCTGAGGGTGCAGAATAATTATGGCAAATGTGTAGCCTATGTTTTCCTATTTGCAGAACACTAAAATACTATTTGCATCTAATGGTCGTCATATAATTCTACAGGACGTATATAGAAGTTCTGTTGACTTATGGCTGTTCTGCAGGAAAGCTCTGACTACTGTGCTCTTCAAAAAGAAGAATAAAATGGTTTCTCATCTTTCCTACCCTCTGTATACTGAATATACCATATACAGGGCTCCATGACTGTTGGGTATACAATATAGGAGACCAGAGCAATGATCGCCAGGACCCTTAAAGGGGTACTCTGACCCTAGACATCTTAACCTCTATCCAAAGGACCACCGCAATCTAGGCTGCGGCACCCCAGACATCCGGTGCATGGAGCGACCTGCGCTCCGTGCCAGATGACTGGCGATGCAGACCAGAGGATCGTGACATCACGGTCACACCCCGCTCATGAGGTCGCGGCCATGCCCCCTCAATGCAAGTCTATGGGAGGGGGCGTGACGGCCGTCACACCCCCTCCCATAGACTTGCATTGAGGGGCATGTCCATGACGTCACAAGCCTCCAGCGCTCTATCCAATGTTCTAAACAAACACCGGGTGCAGCAGGGAGATTGCAGGGGTCCCCATCAGCGGGACCCCTGTAATTAAACATATTATCCCCTTTCCTTTGGATAGGGGATAAAATGTCTAGGGGTGGTGTACCCCTTTAAGTGACCAGAAGCTCATGAGCTCTAATGTAACATTTGTTGCATGGCTCACGAAACATCATACGAAATGTTGAGTAGTGTTCTCTTTATGTGGGCCACAGGGAGACCTTTTAGCCACAACTGCACCCTGTATAGTCATGCCCCTGTTGACCAAGGCCAGTTTCCCATGAAGACACATAGAGGAGAACTCATCTAGACTTATCTAGAACTAGAACCATCTAGACTTCTAGAACCATCTAGACTTCTCTTTTTATCTAAATTTGTTGCATGAAAAATTGCAGGCTGGCTCAGTGAGACATTTCATTTACAATGTTCAAATTTTATTACCATAAAGTGTTTGTTACGCCGAGCGCTCCGGGTCCCCGCTCCTCCCCGGAGCGCTCGCTACACTCTCTCCGCTGCAGCGCTCCGGTCAGATCCACTGACCCGGGGCGCTGCGATTCTGCTGCCAGCCGGGATGCGATTCACGATGCGGGTAGCGCCCGCTCGCGATGCGCACCCCGGCTCCCGTACCTGACTCGCTCTCCCTCGGTCCTGTCCCGGCGCGCGCGGCCCCGCTCCCTAGGGCGCGCGCGCGCCGGGTCTTTGCGATTTAAAGGGCCACTGCGCCGCTGATTGGCGCAGTGATTCCAATTAGTGTCTTCACCTGTGCACTTCCCTATATCACCTCACTTCCCCTGCACTTCCCTGCCGGATCTTGTTGCCATTGTGCCAGTGAAAGCGTTCCTTGTATGTTCCTAGCCTGTGTTCCAGACCTCCTGCCGTTGCCCCTGACTACGATCCTTGCTGCCTGCCCCGACCTTCTGCTACGTCCGACCTTGCTTCTGTCTACTCCCTTGTACCGCGCCTATCTTCAGCAGCCAGAGAGGTTGAGCCGTTGCTAGTGGATACGACCTGGTCACTACCGCCGCAGCAAGACCATCCCGCTTTGCGGCGGGCTCTGGTGAAAACCAGTAGTGACTTAGAACCGATCCACTAGCACGGTCCACGCCAATCCCTCTCTGGCACAGAGGATCCACTACCTGCCAGCCGGCATCGTGACAGTAGATCCGGCCATGGATCCCGCTGAAGTTCCTCTGCCAGTTGTCGCTGACCTCACCACGGTGGTCGCCCAGCAGTCACAACAGATAGCGCAACAAGGCCAACAGCTGTCTCAACTGACCGTTATGCTACAACAGTTACTACCACAGCTTCAGCAGTCATCTCCTCCGCCAGCTCCTGCACCTCCTCCGCAGCGAGTGGCCGCTCCTGGGCTACGCCTATCCTTGCCGGATAAATTTGATGGGGACTCTAAGTTTTGCCGTGGCTTTCTTTCCCAATGTTCCCTGCATCTGGAGATGATGTCGGACCTGTTTCCCACTGAAAGGTCTAAGGTGGCTTTCGTAGTCAGCCTTCTGTCCGGAAAAGCCCTGTCATGGGCCACACCGCTCTGGGACCGCAATGATCCTGTCACTGCCTCTGTACACTCCTTCTTCTCGGAAGTCCGAAGTGTCTTTGAGGAACCTGCCCGAGCCTCTTCTGCTGAGACTGCCCTGTTGAACCTGGTCCAGGGTAATTCTTCCGTTGGCGAGTATGCCGTACAATTCCGTACTCTTGCTTCAGAATTGTCCTGGAATAATGAGGCCCTCTGCGCGACCTTTAAAAAAGGCCTATCCAGCAACATTAAAGATGTTCTGGCCGCACGAGAAATTCCTGCTAATCTACATGAACTTATTCACCTAGCCACTCGCATTGACATGCGTTTTTCCGAAAGGCGTCAGGAGCTCCGCCAAGATATGGACTCTGTTCGCACGAGGCGTTTCTTCTCCTCGGCTCCTCTCTCCTCTGGTCCCCTGCAATCTGTTCCTGTGCCTCCCGCCGTGGAGGCTATGCAGGTCGACCGGTCTCGCCTGACACCTCAAGAGAGGACACGACGCCGCATGGAGAACCTCTGCCTGTACTGTGCTAGTACCGAACACTTCCTGAGGGATTGTCCTATCCGTCCTCCCCGCCTGGAAAGACGTCCGCTGACTCCGCACAAAGGAGAGACAGTCCTTGATGTCTACTCTGCTTCTCCACGTCTTACTGTGCCTGTGCGGATGTCTGCCTCTGCCTTCTCCTTCTCTACCGTGGCCTTCTTGGACTCTGGATCTGCAGGAAATTTTATTTTGGCCTCTCTCGTCAACAGGTTCAACATCCCAGTGACCAGTCTCGCCAGACCCCTTTACATCAATTGTGTAAACAATGAAAGATTGGACTGTACCATACGCTTCCGCACGGAGCCCCTTCTAATGAGCATCGGATCTCATCACGAGAGGATTGAACTTTTGGTCCTCCCCAATTGCACCTCGGAAATTCTCCTTGGACTTCCCTGGCTTCAACTTCATTCCCCAACCCTGGATTGGTCCACTGGGGAGATCAAGAGTTGGGGGCCCTCTTGTTCCAAGGACTGTCTAAGACCGGTTCCCAGTAACCCTTGCCGTGACTCTGTGGTTCCCTCAGTAACCGGTCTCCCTAAGGCCTATATGGACTTCGCGGATGTTTTCTGCAAAAAACAAGCTGAGACTCTACCTCCTCACAGGCCTTATGATTGCCCTATCGACCTCCTCCCGGGTACTACTCCACCCCGGGGCAGAATTTATCCTCTCTCTGCCCCAGAGACTCTTGCCATGTCTGAGTATGTCCAGGAAAATTTAAAAAAGGGCTTTATCCGTAAATCCTCCTCTCCTGCCGGAGCTGGATTTTTCTTTGTGTCCAAAAAAGATGGCTCCCTACGTCCTTGCATTGACTACCGCGGTCTTAATAAAATCACGGTTAAGAACCGCTACCCCCTACCCCTCATCTCTGAACTCTTTGATCGCCTCCAAGGTGCCCACATCTTTACTAAATTGGACTTAAGAGGCGCCTATAACCTCATCCGCATCAGAGAGGGGGATGAGTGGAAAACGGCGTTTAACACCAGAGATGGACACTTTGAGTATCTGGTCATGCCCTTTGGCCTCTGCAACGCCCCTGCTGTCTTCCAAGACTTTGTCAATGAAATTTTTCGTGATCTGTTATACTCCTGTGTTGTTGTATATCTGGACGATATCCTAATTTTTTCTGCCAATCTAGAAGAACACCGCCAGCATGTCCGTATGGTTCTTCAGAGACTTCGTGACAATCAACTCTATGCCAAAATTGAGAAATGTCTGTTTGAATGCCAATCTCTTCCTTTTCTAGGATATTTGGTCTCTGGCCAGGGACTACAAATGGATCCAGACAAACTCTCTGCCGTCTTAGATTGGCCACGCCCCTCCGGACTCCGTGCTATCCAACGCTTTTTGGGGTTCGCCAATTATTACAGGCAATTTATTCCACATTTTTCTACCGTTGTGGCTCCTATCGTGGCTTTAACCAAAAAAAATGCCGATCCCAAGTCGTGGCCTCCTCAAGCGGAAGACGCCTTTAAACGACTCAAGTCTGCCTTTTCTTCGGCTCCCGTGCTCTCCAGACCTGACCCTTCCAAACCCTTCCTATTGGAGGTTGATGCCTCCTCAGTGGGAGCTGGAGCTGTTCTTTTACAAAAAAATTCTTCCGGGCATGCTGTCACTTGTGGGTTTTTTTCTAGGACCTTCTCTCCGGCGGAGAGGAACTACTCCATCGGGGATCGAGAGCTTCTAGCCATTAAATTAGCACTTGAGGAATGGAGGCATCTGCTGGAGGGATCAAGATTTCCAGTTATTATTTACACCGACCACAAGAACCTCTCCTACCTCCAGTCTGCCCAACGGCTGAATCCTCGCCAGGCCCGGTGGTCTCTGTTCTTTGCCCGATTTAATTTTGAGATTCACTTTCGTCCTGCCGATAAGAACATTAGGGCCGATGCTCTCTCTCGTTCCTCGGATGCCTCAGAAGTTGAACTCTCTCCGCAACACATCATTCCACCTGACTGCCTGATCTCCACTTCTCCAGCCTCCATCAGGCAAACTCCTCCAGGAAAGACCTTTGTTTCTCCACGCCAACGCCTCGGAATCCTCAAATGGGGTCACTCCTCCCATCTCGCTGGTCATGGGGGCATCAAGAAATCTGTGCAACTCATCTCCCGCTTCTATTGGTGGCCGACTCTGGAGACGGATGTTGTGGACTTTGTGCGAGCCTGCACTATCTGTGCCCGGGATAAGACTCCTCGCCAGAAGCCCGCTGGTTTTCTTCATCCCCTGCCTGTCCCCGAACAGCCTTGGTCTCTGATTGGTATGGATTTTATTACTGATTTACCCCCTTCCCGTGGCAACACTGTTATTTGGGTGGTCGTTGATCGATTCTCCAAAATGGCACATTTCATCCCTCTTCCTGGTCTTCCTTCAGCGCCTCAGTTGGCTAAACAATTTTTTGTACACATTTTTCGTCTTCACGGGTTGCCTACGCAGATCGTCTCGGATAGAGGCGTCCAATTTGTGTCTAAATTCTGGAGGGCTCTCTGTAAACAACTCAAGATTAAATTACATTTTTCTTCTGCATATCATCCCCAGTCCAATGGACAAGTAGAAAGAATTAACCAAGTCTTGGGTGATTATTTGCGACATTTTGTTTCCTCCCGCCAGGATGACTGGGCAGATCTCCTTCCATGGGCCGAATTCTCGTATAACTTCAGAGTCTCTGAATCTTCCTCCAAATCCCCATTTTTCGTGGTGTACGGCCGTCACCCTCTTCCCCCCCTCCCTACCCCCTTGCCCTCTGGTCTGCCCGCTGTGGATGAAATTTCTCGTGACCTTTCCATTATATGGAGAGAGACCCAAAATTCTCTCTTACAGGCTTCTTCACGCATGAAGAGGTTCGCGGATAAGAAAAGAAGAGCTCCTCCCGTTTTTTCCCCTGGAGACAAGGTATGGCTCTCCGCTAAATATGTCCGCTTCCGTGTCCCTAGCTACAAGTTGGGACCACGCTATCTTGGTCCTTTCAAAATTTTGTGTCAAATTAATCCTGTCTCTTACAAACTTCTTCTTCCTCCTTCTCTTCGTATCCCTAATGCCTTTCACGTCTCTCTTCTTAAACCACTCATCCTCAACCGTTTTTCTCCCAAATCTGTTCCTCCCACTCCTGTTTCCGGCTCCTCGGACATCTTCTCTGTCAAAGAGATCTTAGCCTCTAAAAAGGTCAGAGGGAAAACTTTTTTTTTAGTGGACTGGGAGGGTTGTGGTCCTGAAGAGAGATCCTGGGAACCTGAGGACAACATCCTAGATAAAAGTCTGCTCCTCAGGTTCTCAGGCCCTAAAAAGAGGGGGAGACCCAAGGGGGGGGGGTACTGTTACGCCGAGCGCTCCGGGTCCCCGCTCCTCCCCGGAGCGCTCGCTACACTCTCTCCGCTGCAGCGCTCCGGTCAGATCCACTGACCCGGGGCGCTGCGATTCTGCTGCCAGCCGGGATGCGATTCACGATGCGGGTAGCGCCCGCTCGCGATGCGCACCCCGGCTCCCGTACCTGACTCGCTCTCCCTCGGTCCTGTCCCGGCGCGCGCGGCCCCGCTCCCTAGGGCGCGCGCGCGCAGGGTCTTTGCGATTTAAAGGGCCACTGCGCCGCTGAAAAAGTGTGGGGTTTAGCGCCTGTCCGGTATTTGTAAAAATCTATGTCTTCTGATCTGGTCCTCCTTCCATTTTAGTTGAGGGTTTTGTATATATATATATATTGCTTTTTTTCTGCTATGGACAAAATGTATTAAGTCAAACCATACATGAAATATTGAAATATTGAACTGATTGATTCATTTGAAATCATGCACTTTTTTGTCCATATGCAAATGTATTAATTTTGTGTATATATTGTGATTTCAGGAGGGTGTTTTTTTTTTTTTTTTTTTTTTTTTATAGTAAGAGGGCAGGTGCCCTGGGAGGGTTCTAAAGGCCCCCCTGACTGTGGTTAAGATTCATGTGGTACCATTTTAAGTGTTTTTAAATGTGTGTCTGGCCTATGTATTTTTTTGTAATATCTATTTTTTTTACTTTTTGGCATGTACCATTTTTTAGTGTGTTTACTTTTTCTTATTTTTTCCAATCTGATTGATCACGTGTGGCTTTTTATGAACTGTCGCAAAGATGCTGCAGCTGGCCATAATTAGAAGTTATCATAGGACCGGTCAACCCTGCTGTAACGCTGTGCGCGTCTGGACCGGAGCACTCGCAGCGTCTGTTCCCACGGGGTGCCCCGGTCGGACTCTCTGACCGGTGACACTCCGTCTCTGCCCATGTCGGGGACACGGTCCACGCGCGCGTCCCGCGTCCCAGATCCACTTACTCGTGCTTGCTCCGGCCCTCTCCTCTGCTCCCCGCTCACGTGTCTCCTGGCGCGCGCGTCCCTGCACTATAGAGCGTGCGCCGGCAGTGTAAGATTTAAAGGGCCAGTGCACCATTAATTGGTACCTGGCCCAATCCGTTATTGGTCACTCCTATAAATGTATCCTGCCCCTTGCTGCCCTTGCCGGATCTTTGTTGCCTCAGTGCCCTAGAGAAAGTGTTTTTGTGTATATCCTTGCCTGTTGCCGATCCCGTTACTAACGACTACTGCCTGAGAACCCGTGCTGCCTGCCCTGACCTTTGCTATGTCTGACTACGCCTCTGCCTGCCCCTTCTGTACTTTGCCTGTCTCAGCTGCCAGTGAGGTTGAGCTGCTATCAGAGGATACGACCTGGTAGTTACCGCCGCAGCAAGTCCATCCCGCTTTGCGGCGGGCTCTGGTGAAGACCAGTAACTGCTTAGAACCGATCCTCCGGTACGGTCCACACCAATCCCTCTCTGGCACAGAGGATCCACCACCAGTACCGCTTCCTGCTACTTGTACAGATACTGCCTTATAGAATGGAAATGGCTCTATGTGGCAATTGCATTAAAGGGGTTCTGTGGTTTAAAAAAAACAAAGGATAGGGGATAACTTATAGATCAAGGGGGGTCCAAGCGCTGGGATCCCCCACTGCCTCTGAAAGGGGATTTACCGACCTTTGCACTGAGCGCTGGCCAACACGCCCCCTCCCTGTATCCTATAGAGATTCATGGAGGGGGGTGTCGGCTGCGGCTTCCTGCAAGGGTCGGTACGACCACTTCCGGCAGACTGCCGGGGTCCCATTCAGGAGATCGCGGGGGGGTCCCAGCGGTTGGACCCCCCGCGATCTATAACTTATCCCTTATCCAATGCCACTCACCACATCCTAACTGAATATTGTAGTAATGCACAGCTACTGGTTTTTCTGTATACTCTTCTGTAGGGATTCTAGGAAGGGTAATTTTAAAATACAGTCACTTTGATGGTAATAGGCATCAAGGGGGGAAAGATCTGTGAGAAAAATTCACCACATTAGGAATAAGGAAAGCAGATGGCACTCAACTCTTCTTGACTGAATATTGTAATGTCTGTTTCTGTGTTTTTGCATTTTTCTGCTTTAGGTCCTGTTCAGACATTGTTTTGTATCTGAACAGTTTCTGTGCTAATACTCCATTGTTACGCCTAGCGCTCCGGGTCCCCGCTCCTCCCCGGATTGCTCACGGCGTCTTTCTCCCTGCAGCTCCCCGGTCAGTCCCGCTGACCGGGAGCGCTGCTCTGTCATGGCCGTTGGGGATGCGATTCGCACAGCGGGACGCGCCCGCTCGCGAATCGCATCCCAGGTCACTTACCCGTTCCCGTCCCCTGCTGTCATGTGCTGGCGCGCGCGGCTCCGCTCTCTAGGGCGCGCGCGCGCCAGCTCCCTGAGACTTAAAGGGCCAGTGCACCAATGATTGGTGCCTGGCCCAATTAGCTTAATTGGCTTCCACCTGGTCCCTGACTATATCTATCCTCCTCCCATGCACTCCCTTGCCGGATCTTGTTGCCCTTGTGCCTAGTGAAAGCGTTTTGTGTGTTTAAAGCCTGTGTACCAGAACTTCTGCTATCTCCCCTGACTACGAACCTTGCCGCCTGCCCCCGACCTTCTGCTACGTCCGACTTTGCTTCTGCCTACTCCCTTGTACCTCGCCTATCTTCAGCAGCCAGAGAGGTGAGCCGTTGCTAGTGGATACGACCTGGTCACTACCGCCGCAGCAAGACCATCCCGCTTTGCGGCGGGCTCTGGTGAAAACCAGTAGTGTCTTAGAACCGGTCCACTAGCACGGTCCTCGCTATCCCTCTCTGGCACAGAGGATCCACCTCCTGCCAGCCGGCATCGTGACAGTAGATCCGGCCATGAATCCCGCTGAAGTTCCTCTGCCAGTTGTCGCTGACCTCCCTACGCTGGTCGCCCAGCAAGCTCGTCAGATCGCCCAACAAGATCACCAGCTGTCGTACTTGACCACCATGACACAGCAACTCCAGTCACAACTACAGCAAGTACAGTCACAGCTACAGCAGCAACAACCATCTCCTCCGCCAGCTCCTGCACCCCTTCCGCAGCGAGTGGCCACTCCTAGCCTCCGCCTGTCCTTGCCGGACAAATTTAATGGGGACTCTAAGTTTTGCCGTGGCTTTCTTTCGCAATGTTCCCTGCACATGGAGATGATGTCGGACCAGTTTCCTACTGAAAGGTCTAAGGTGGCTTTCGTAGTCAGCCTTCTGTCTGGAAAAGCCCTGTCATGGGCCACACCGCTCTGGGACCGCAATGACCCCGTCACTGCCTCTGTACACTCCTTCTTCTCGGAAATTCGAAGTGTCTTTGAGGAACCTGCCCGAGCCTCTTCTGCTGAGACTGCCCTGCTGAACCTGGTCCAGGGTAATTCCTCCGTTGGCGAGTACGCCATACAATTCCGTACTCTTGCCTCTGAACTATCCTGGAATAATGAGGCCCTCTGCGCGACCTTTAAAAAAGGCCTATCCAGCAACATTAAAGATGTTCTGGCCGCACGAGAGACTCCTGCTAACCTGCATGAACTCATTCATCTAGCCACTCGCATTGACATGCGTTTTTCTGAGAGGCATCAAGAACTCCGCCAGGAAAAAGACTTAGATCTCTGGACACCTCTCCCACAGTCTCCACTGCAATCTGCGCCTAGGCCTCCCGCCGAGGAGGCCATGCAAGTGGATCGGTCTCGCCTGACCCTGGAAGAGAGGAATCGCCGTAAGGAAGAGAATCTTTGTCTGTACTGTGCCAGTACCGAACATTTTTTGGTGGATTGCCCCATCCGTCCTCCACGTCTGGGAAACGCACGCTCGCACCCAGCTCTCGTGGGTGTGGCGTCTCTTGATGCTAAGTCGGCTTCTCCACGTCTCACGGTGCCTGTACGGATTTCTTCTTCAGCCAGCTCTTCCCTCTCAGCCGTGGCCTGCCTGGACTCTGGAGCTTCTGGGAATTTTATTCGGGAGTCCTTAGTGAATAAATTCCGCATTCCGGTGACCCGTCTTGTCAAGCCACTCCACGTTTCCGCGGTCAACGGAGCCAGGTTGGATTGCACCGTGCGTTTCCGTACGGAGCCCCTCCTAATGTGCATCGGACCTCATCACGAGGAAATTGTATTTTTGGTCCTTCCTAATTGCACTTCTGAAGTTCTCCTTGGACTACCCTGGCTTCAACACCATTCCCCAACCCTGGATTGGTCCACTGGGGAGATCAAGAGTTGGGGCCCCTCTTGTTCCAAGGACTGCCTTTAACCGGTTCCCAGTACTCCCTGCCGGGACCCTGTGGTTCCTCCTGTATCCGGTCCCCCTAAGGTCATTAAGGACTCTGCCTGCCACAGGAAATGCCTCTCCCCCCCTCCCAGTCCCATCAGGCAAGCCCCTGTGTCCCCGCATGGCCCTCGTCCTGGTGTCACACTGCCCCGTGCCAGGTCTCGCCCTCTGCCCTCTCTCCCCATTCCTACTCCTGCTGTTCTGCCTGCCGTTGAGGAATCCCTCCATCCTTTCCCGGTGTCCTCATCCCAGGGGAGGCAGTTACCGGATAAAGAGAAGGGGAGACCTAAGGGGGGGGGTACTGTTACGCCTAGCGCTCCGGGTCCCCGCTCCTCCCCGGAGCGCTCACGGCGTCTTTCTCCCTGCAGCTCCCCGGTCAGTCCCGCTGACCGGGAGCGCTGCTCTGTCATGGCCGTTGGGGATGCGATTCGCACAGCGGGACGCGCCCGCTCGCGAATCGCATCCCAGGTCACTTACCCGTTCCCGTCCCCTGCTGTCATGTGCTGGCGCGCGCGGCTCCGCTCTCTAGGGCGCGCGCGCGCCAGCTCCCTGAGACTTAAAGGGCCAGTGCACCAATGATTGGTGCCTGGCCCAATTAGCTTAATTGGCTTCCACCTGGTCCCTGACTATATCTATCCTCCTCCCATGCACTCCCTTGCCGGATCTTGTTGCCCTTGTGCCTAGTGAAAGCGTTTTGTGTGTTTAAAGCCTGTGTACCAGAACTTCTGCTATCTCCCCTGACTACGAACCTTGCCGCCTGCCCCCGACCTTCTGCTACGTCCGACTTTGCTTCTGCCTACTCCCTTGTACCTCGCCTATCTTCAGCAGCCAGAGAGGTGAGCTGTTGCTAGTGGATACGACCTGGTCACTACCGCCGCAGCAAGACCATCCCGCTTTGCGGCGGGCTCTGGTGAAAACCAGTAGTGTCTTAGAACCGGTCCACTAGCACGGTCCTCGCTATCCCTCTCTGGCACAGAGGATCCACCTCCTGCCAGCCGGCATCGTGACATCCATGGTGTGGGAAGAATTAACCCTCCAGCCCTGAGAGTGTATAAAAGGCCTCTTCAGGAGCTGTTGAGTGCTGGTAATTAGATCTGTATTCTGGCCATGATGGCATTAAGTTAGCTTTTGTCTGTTTAGGCATATATCATGAGTTTTAACCATGGTTATCTGTCCTGTTTGATACAGTGGGGCAAATAAGTATTTTGTCAACCACCAATTGTGCAAGTTCTCCCACTTAATAAGATGAGAGAGGCCTGTAATTTCCATCATAGGTATACCTCAACTGTGAGAGACACAATGAGAAAAGAAATCCATAAAATCACATTGTCTGATTTTAAAGAATGTATTTGCAAATTATGGTGGAAAATAAGTATTTGGTCAATAACAAAAGTTAATCTCAATACTTTGTTATATACCCATTGTTGGCAATGACAGAGGTCAAACGTTTTCTGTAAGTCTTCACAAGGTTTTCACACACTGTTGCTGGTATTTTGGCCCATTCCTCCATGCAGATCTCCTCTAGATCAATGATGTTTTGGGGCTGTCGCTGGGCAACACAGACTTTCAACTCCCTCCAAAGGTTTTCTATGGGATTGAGATCTGGCTACTCCAGGACCTTGAAATGCTTCTTACGAAGCCACTCTTTCGTTGCCCGGGTGGTGTGTTTGGGATCATTGTCATGCTGAAAGACCCAGCCACATTTCATCTTCAATGCCTTTGCTGATGAAAGGAGGTTTTCACTCAAAATCTCACAATACATGGCCCCATTCATTCTTTCCTTTACACGGATCAGTTGCCCTTGTCCATTAGCAGAAAAACAGCCCCATGGCATGATGTTTCCACCCCCATGCTTCATCGCAGGTACGGTGTTCTTTGGATGCCACTCAGCATTATTTCTCCTCCAAACACGACGAGTTGAGTTTTTACGAAAAAATTCTACTTTGGTTTCATCTGACCATATGACATTCTCCCAATCCTCTTCTGGATCATCCAAATGCTTTCTAGCAATTTTCAGATGGGCCCGGACATGTACTGGCTTAAGCAGGGGGACATGTCTGGCACTGCATGATTTGAGTCCCTGGCGGCGTAGTGTGTTACTGATGGTGGTCTTTGTTACTTTGTTCCCACCTCTCTGCAGGTCATTCACTAGGTCCCCCCATGTGGTTCTGAGATTTTTGCTCACCGTTCTTGTGATTATTTTGACACCACAGGGTGAGATCTTGCATGTAGCCCCAGATCAAAGGAGATTATCAGTGGTCTTGTATGTCTTCCATTTTCTAATAATTGCTTCAATAATTGATTTCTTTACACCGAGTTGCTTGCCTATTGTTTATTCAGTCTCCCCAACCTGGTGCAGGTCTACAATTTTGTTTCTGGTGTCCTTCAACAGCTCTTTGGTCTTGGCCATAGTGGAGTTTGGAGTGTGACTGTTTGAGGTTGTGGTCAGGTGTCTTTTATACTGATAACAAGTTCAAACAGGAGCCATTAATACAGGTAACGAGTGGAGGACAGAGGAGACTCTTAAAGAAGAAGTTACAGGTCTGTGAGAGCCAGAAATCTTACTTGTTTGTAGGTGACCAAATACTTTTTTCCACCATAATTTGCAAATAAATTCTTTAAAAATCAGATTGTGATTTTATGGATTTTTTTTCTCATTATTTCTCTCATAGTTGAGGTATACCTATCATGAAAATTACAGGCCTCTCATCTTTTTAAATGGGAGAACTTGCACAATTGGTGGCTGACAAAATATTTTTTTGCTCCACTGTGTATAGATTTTAGCCTGATTTGTTTTAGTACCTTTGTTGGGTTTTCGTATTTATGTAGGTTTGCTCTGCATTTACCTTGATATATCTTAGTCTGTGTTCGCACTGTGCATTATATCAGTCCTTTTTTTACCTTGTTCATTCCTGCTAGTCCTAGCATACAATTCCTGAGCCTTGTGCTAATCCGTCTATCTAGGTGTGAGTGAGTCTTGTGCCTGTACCCGTGTTTGCTTGTGTTTAGTATTTCTGTTTGTTTGTTCGGTTATGTTCCTGACTTGTCCCTGACATGTACAGTTACGTTTGTTTTTCTGACTTTGATGCCCATTGCAATTTAGCGCAGGAAGGGACTGGCTCCAAGTTGTCATTCACTGCTAGGTTGTGTAGGCAAGTAGGCAGGGAGAGATGTCTTAAGGGCAGCTTAGGGCTCACTTCTCCCAGCCCCTGTTTATGACAAATATACTTTTATTCCACCATCACCGAAGAAGTACAGGGGCACATGCTTCTTCGGTGATGGTGCAATAAATGCATATTCAGTCAAGATGTGGTGAGTGCCATCTGTTTTCCTTCTTCTTCATGTGGAGACTTCATGAACAGTTACTTCATTTTTTATAGGCTTCAAAGGTGGATCTTCTTTTTAATATCCAAATAGAAGTTTCCAACATGTTTCCCTAGGGATAAGACTGAAATGAAAAGAATAATAACAGAATTACAAAAAAACTGCATAACCATTAAGTGACATGATTTCTGTAATTAATATTCATAGAATTATTTAGTGCTTTATATAGTTACACAATTTCCATAACTATTACTCATGAAGTTTAGTTTTAGGAAATATAATAAGAGAATAAATTAAGTTCAATCTCAGGATTATCATTTGTAGTAGTGTTTAGCATATTATTTTCTCATGGAACTTGCTGGAAAAAAAGGCTATTATTAATTGAAATACCTAATTCAATTATAGGAATCAAATGAGAAATGAATCTTTTGATGAATTTGGATTTTTCTGTCATAGGTAACCTAAAGCATTGTTGGTAAGACCGTCCAACCGGGAGTAAACAGCAGACATGGTTGAAAGAGATTCTTCACCTATGAACTGATATTTTCTGGACTTTTTGGTACATTTTTCCAAGTGCCCTTGACAGGAAACTATTTAAAATTCATAGTCTATAAAAAGATTGTTCCTACTTCTTGAATAACCTCTGATTCTTTGCTAGAGCAGGGGTCTCCCGGTGCGGAAGGAAATAGTGTAACCCCCAACATAACGACACCCACAGGCCCAAACCCCCTGAAAGGCCAGTTAGTCTCCACATGTCCTTTCAAAGAGAAAGATTACCTTTTAGGTATCACTTAACAGGGTACTCTGCCAGATAATATCTCATCCCCTATCCAAAGGATAGGGGATAAAATGTCTGCCACTGGGGACCCCCACGATCTTCGGGCCGGCATTGGTGATGGCGAGAACATGGAAGCTTGGAGCTTCCGTGTACATAGCCGTCATGCCTCCTCCCATAGACATGAATGGAGGCCTTCGCTCCATGCACTGAATGACTGGGGTGCCGCAGTGGAGATTGCAGGGGTCCCGAGTGGTGGGACCCCCACGATTAGACATCTTATCCCCTGTCCTTTGGATAGGGGATATGATGTTTTCCGTTGGAGTACCCCATTAAAACAAAAACTGTTACATATTATGCCCCATCACTATCTATGGCCTTTAAAGAGTATCCTCAGTTACATTGCCCCCAAACTATAATTTAGATTGTTAAGCATGACATCAAAAAAACTGATCCAACAACAAGAAAGCTTTTGACTTAAAGAGCACCTGTCACCAAATAAACTGTTCTATTCTAACTCGGGCTATGTTCCCTGACTACTCCTAACACCCCTCCAGCCCTTAAAAAAAAATTCAGAGCTTTAAAAAGCTGTGTATCTTACCTTTCTTTCTCAAATAGTGCAATCTCCCAGCAGGAGAAAGTGGGCGTTTCTCAGCAGGCATGCCATCACTGAAGCCTGCTGGGGGACCACTTCCACCCTCACATCATTGCAGTGCTGTGATGAATAGAAGACCTCAGGCTCTGTGCATGTTTCAGTCTGTGTTGCTATGAGTGAGGCTCTCCTGCAGCTTTCTGTGAGAATCTGTGGAGCTTTTACTTTCTGTGCTGCTGTCAATCAAGCTCAGTGCAGAGAAGCACTTCCTGAGTTTGGTCTCCTGCCAGGCCAGGAGGAGACCAAGCTCACAGTATTAATCGTGGCAGGGAACAGAACAGAGCCACCTAGTGGCTGTTTTTTCTATTACATTTTAAACATATTTCTGTTGATGATTTTAAAAACAAGTGAATGGGAAAGTGTCTGCTAATTACACAAGGAACACTATATTAAAATATTAAAATTTTTATTTGATGACAGGTATTCTTTAACATGTTAATATCTGCAGATAGAAAGTCTAAAGACATTAAATCATGAGGAGAACAAAAAGAAAAAGAGGTTGAAGTTAAATAAAGTAATAGGGAAAGTTGCAGAGTAAAATTATTAAGCAATTGATAAGGTAGTTGAAGAAACAAAATAAAACCATGTGCAAAAAAGTACATATTAACTCACTTTTGCTCTTTGGCACTTTTCAGACTGTATAGCCCCTAGGGTCTATTCACACGTACAATATTCTGCACAGATTTGATGTGCAAGATTTCAAGCTGTGTTCAATCATTCAGTTTAGTTTGAGATCTGCAGCAGAAAATCCATCGTGTATGAAATCTGCGCAGAATACTGTACGTGTGAATAGACCCCTAAGGTCCTAACATTTGGAGCCCCCAGGGCTGCTCATTCCTGGTGCAACAAAGTGAAAACATTGGCCCTCATTTACTATTGTAAACCCGACTTGTTTTGTGGGGGGTTTTTGGCGCATTTTTGTCTGCGACATGTCTGCGCCAGTCTGCAACATTTTTTCCCGACGGACCCGATGTGGATTCTCCCAAACCCGAAAAAGGGGCGTAACCCGACATTTCTGAGCTTTCCCACGTATTTATAAAGGTTTCCAACCCGAATTTGTTGAATTGTTGTGGATTTTTTCCCGACAACTCAGAGGAGTTGTAAACCAAAACCAAACAGGATGCGACATAATAATAAATACCAGGGGAAAAAAGCAATCGGGTAAGAAAGCAAAATAGACTTACAACCCGATTTTCTAAGTAAATGAGGACCACTGTGTTGATCAGCAAGAATCGGCTCTATGCGGAATCGGCTATGATTAGTAAATGTGATGCTGGAACATAATTAAACTCACTGGGGTTTTTACTGTATAATATCCAAGAACACTGTGTTTGTATGAAGATTTGTTTGTTTATTTAATATTTTAGAAATATTTTCTCCCCGAATAATTTTTTTTAAAAATGTGTCTGAAAATTGAAGGTTGAAGGATAGAAGGAATACTCCATGTTGAGCACAAATGATCAAGTCTGTCTACATGGTGGTATAAGGACTATGTACAGGTGTGGTCAAGCTTCATCTTCATCCCTGGTGTGGTAAGATATTGTACTGCGCTCCTGAAATTAAGATATGACATTACACGTTACTCCTCAAATACTGGATTTATGTAGATATCTGGTGGATTGGGATATCCCAACACTACACATTGCTGTGTTAGGTTAGCATACTCATGATAACCAAGGCTACATCTGTACATGGTATCTGAATGGTAGTGCCACATATATTCACATAGTAATACTAGAAGTTTCCCCTTTGGCAGTTTGGAAAGTCCTATATTTTTGTTCATATCAAAAGATGACGGAACCTCATAGAAACATAGAATGTGTCGGCAGATAAGAACCATTTGACCCATCTAGTCTGCCCAATAATCTGAGTCCTATCAATAGTCCCTGGCCCTATCTTATGTGAAGGATAGCCTTATGCCTATCCCATGCATGCTTAAACCACTTCTGCAGGAAGACTATTCCATGCATTCACTACTCTCTCATGAAATGTAATTTATAAGGATTTACTAGAAATAGCTTATAAATTCAATTCGGATTTGACAACATGGCCAGGTGCATACTGTACATGCATACAGCAGAGACACTTACTTCCTGGGGCTTCATGTATATTTATTGAGCCAGGCACAGACTATACTGATAGCAACTGGGACCCACCGGGAAAAAGTGTGTTCAGCTCGTGAGCGCTCTTCAAACCCTCGTAATGGGACCAGGGCATACAGGTACGACCTTAGTCTTTAAGTACCAGGTTGCAAGGGCGTACTTGTTCGCCCCTAGTTCTAAAGAGGATAAGGTGCATTGTGGGACTCATAAGGGACTATATACAGGAATACATAGGGGATAATAGTATTATAAGTGATAGCCAGCATAGGTTTATTAAGGATAGAAGTTGTCAAACCAACCTAATATGCTTCTATGAAGATGTTAGTAGAAGCCCCGACAGAGGGATGGCTTTGGATATAGTGTTTTTGGAGTTTGAAAAAGCTTTTGAAACTGTGCCTCATAGGCAGCTGATAGGTAAGATAAGGTCTTTGGGTTTGGAAATTTAAGTTTGTAACTGGATTGGAAACTGGCTTAAAGGGATACTCTGGTGGAAAACAACTGGCTCCAGAAAGTTAAACAGATTTGTAAATTACTTCTGCTGTAAGCTACAGAGGAAGTTGTGCAGTTCTTTCCAGTCTGACCATAGTGCTCTCTACATGTAACTATGTATAAATAAATAATTTAATAAATCGAGTGGGTGCAGACCTTCTAGGTATTAGCATTTGTACAAAGGGGGGAGGGGGGACTAGAAATATGTGATGGAAGGCAATATGGCTAGTAAATAATTAAATATTTAACCCCTTAAGGACCAAGGACGTACCGATACATCCTGAGTCCTCTCCCTTACTATAACGCAGGGGCCACGGTGTGTCCCTGCGTCATAGCGGGTCAGGTCTGACCTCTAAGGCGGCATTCACATCTCGTTTTTGCAATACGGTTCCCGTATCCGGTTTCAGTGTAAAAACAGTATGCCAACCGTAGCATCTGGTTGTGTGCGTTTTGCATCATTTACGGTTTTCTCTGTTTTTTTCCCGTACACAAAACCATAGTCTACTCATTTTAAGTCCGGGTGAAAAACCACACACAACCCGTATACGTTTTTTTAAAATGGTGGTGAATGGGAAGTGTACAGAACTGTATGTGCGTACGGTTCCATCCGGTTTGCACCCTACGGTTTTGCAGTTTGCACATGCGCAGTGCACGCCGAAAGTTCTTCCCACAAATAGAACAAGAAGAACTTTATTTAATTAAGGACAAATATAAAACCGTATCCATTTTCTTTCAAAAAACGTATTAAACCGTATGCAACCGGACATCCGTATTCAAACCGTATACAGTTTAAAACTGTACAGAGGTATATACTGTTGTATACAGTTGTATACAGTTCGGTCCGGTTTTGAGACATACGTTTTTTTTTTTTACATAAAACCTGATATGGGAACCGTATTGCAAAAACGAGATGTGAATGCCGCCTAAGAATGGCCGGGACCCGTGGCTAATAGCGTGCGGCTATATATATTATATATTGAATTTCATATTGTGATATCTAGTTGGTATATCTGCTTGCTCTTATATATATATATGTAATATTTTTATACAATTTTTAACCACTTCATCAGACGCATGGGCCCTGCTATGATGATAGCAGGTTAACTTTATTTATGCATAATAAATATTTAAATATTTAATAATTTACTAGCTATATTGCCTTTCATCACATATTTCTAGTCCCCCCCCCCCCCTTTTTACAAATACTCTTACCCAGAAGGTCTGCACCCACTCGATTTATTTATTTATTTATACATTAACACATAGGGTATGGTGTTTCTGCAGTCATCTCCTTATCTGTATTCCATTCTGTAGTGTGAGCTGCCGACTACTATTACGTAACTGGTGCAAGATTTGTAAATGACTTCTATTTCAAAATCTTAATCCTTCCAGTACTTATCAGCTGCTGTATGCTCCAGAGTATATTGTGTAGTTCTTTCCAGTCTGACCACAGTGCTCTCTGCTGCCACCTATCATAGAGCAGAGTGGCTCATCTATCATAGAAACAAAGGATCAGGCATGAATAAATCCATCAAGTCTGATCTTTCTTCCCCTGATATCTGCCATAGGGGGAGTTATAAGAAATCAAAAGGTCCAGCAGATTTTTTTATCTATAACATGCTGCTGGTAGATTGGAACATTACTTGTTTTATTTTATAATTTTTTTCCTATATGACTTGAACATGCAATCATGTGATCAGTACACTGCAATCCATATATGTTGCAGTGAACTGTCAAACAACATCTCTCCTTTTATTCTCTGCTTTTGGCAGAGTAACAAATGACAGGGAAAAAGGGGTTCTGCAGTGGAAACATTTTTTTTCACATCAACTGGTTTAGAAAGTTATACATGCTTGTAAATTACTTATTTTTAATAATCTTAATCCTATCGCTACTTATCAGCTGCTGTATGTGCCAGATAGTGTTGGGCGCGAATATTCGCATTTCACATTTTTAGCGCGAAAATCAGGAGTTTGCAAATATTGCGAATATTTTCACTATATATTTGAAATTATGAATATTCCCTTTTTTTTCCGCATATGCGCATATTCCTTCTTTTCACTTGTGGACCAATTAGAATGATGCAAATACACTTGTCAGAGGTTATCAACAACATCCCTAGCAACCAATAGTAAAGTTGCCCACCCCCTCACTGTTTTGTTCCTCGAATATGCGAATATAACGAAAACGTGAAATTTGCCAATATAGGACGAATATTCGTCTATATATTGGTGAAATATCGCGAATTCGAATATGGCCAATGCCGCTCATCAGTAGTGCCAAAGGAACTTGTGTAGTTGTGTAGTTCTTTCCAATCTGACCACAGTGCTGACACCCCTGTCCATGTCAGGAAATGTCTAGAGCAGGCGAGGGTTGCTATAGGGATTTATTCATGTTCTGAATAGTCTCTCACATGGAAAGAGGTGGCAGCAGAGAGCACTGTGGTCAGACTGGAAAGAACAACTCAACTTCCTCTATAGTATACAGCAGCTGATAAGTACTGGAAGGATTAAGATTTTTATATAGAAGTAATTTACAAATCTGTTTAACTTTCTGGCACCAGTTGATATGAAAACTTTGTTCTCCCTTTAAGCTTGCTAACAACTCCCTATCAGAGCTGAAGTGGTGACCATATTTACTCTCACCAAGGAATTAGGGGAGAATCGTAGGAGCTTTTAATTGTAGGAACTTTTAATTAATTAGTGATTTATTTTATAATTGTTTTGTAACTTTAAAATGTGTTTGTTTATAGCCCCCTCCGCCCTCAGTAAAAAAAATAAATTATATATATATATATATATATATATATATATATATATATATATATATATGTATTATTATTATTATTATTATTATTATTAAAAAATATTTAATCAGAAGGGGGAAAAAAATCAACCCCGGGGACTTTATTTTTACTTTCTCCCTGTATAAACATCTAGAAGGCAGACATTGCCAAAACACCTCCAAACACGGGGCTAAATTTATAGCAGACGCACTGCCAGGCGCTTTGCCTCCACGTCATCCGAATCCAACGATAAAATATGGAAGCTGGCACTCGAAAAGCCGTCAATAGCGTTCATTTAGGATCTGCTGATTTTTAAGTTCTGCCTCGAATTAAAAAGATGGGCAAGTTTTTTTTTTTTTGGAATGTTAAAAATGGGATAAATGGATTTGTGCGCTTCCGCGCTGGGGTGGCGGGAACATTATTTGCATAAACAGACATTTTTACAGTAAACAACATTTCAGTCAGTAAAAGTGCATTACCATAGAAAACAGCTCTGTCAGAGCTTGTTATACCCCCCTGGTGAGTTTCAGTGTCAAAACATTTAAAAAGCCTTCAAATCACTCTCCTTATTAACATTTTCTAAATTGGAATTCTAAACTTGGGCTTTATTTGGCAGATTTGTTCTCTGTATTCGCTGCTGGGTGACATGAGCTTGTACGTAATTCAGACAGATCTTCTCCTTACATCCCGGCTGATCACAAGCGCTTTTACTTATCTGCACTCTCATTCTGCCAACGCCACATTATCTTCTGCTTTCGCTACGTCTCCCTGTCCACTTTCATCTGCCATTTTCATGTGGCTTTCATATCTTTTACCGTTAACTCATCTTTATCAATTACATTTCCGCTCTCTCCGGGATCAGAAATGATTACCGTCACTCCTCTTTTCTGTCATCTTTTGCGTTGTTGATGTGCTGGAGCAGATGGGTACGTCTGCCTTTAGTTTTGCTTGTTTGTTATGATTTATGTTTACTTGTAGGCTTTTGGGGGGTACAGTGACCCCCTCGACCTACGATGGCCCCGACATACGATCATTTCAACATGCAATGGCCTCTCAGAGGCAGCATCAACATACGATGCTTTTGTATGTCGGGGCCATCGCATAAACGGCTATCCGGCAGCGCAGACTGCTTCAGCTGCCACCGGATAGCCGTTTCCAGTGCCCAGTGAGCTCCGGTGATGTCTCTTATCTGTCCTCGGTGCTCTGGCGCGTCCTCTTCGGGATCCCCTGCATCGTCGGCGCTCTACATCGTCGTCATCACGTCGCTGCGCACACCGTCCCGTCATCCAATAGGAGCGGCGTGCATAACGGCGTGATGGCGGCGACGGAGAGCGAGGATCCCGGGGAAGCAGAGGCCTTACCGGAGCGGCGGGGACACCTCGGGGACGCGGCGACAGCGATGGACGGCGACATCCAGGGCAGCGGTGACGAGCGGTGACGGTCTGGAGCGGCGGGGACAGGTGAGTACAACTTCCTCTACCAGTGGTCTACAACCTGCGGACCTCCAGATGTTGCAAAACTACAACACCCAGCATGCCCGGACAGCCAACAGCTGTCTGGGCATGCTGGGTGTTGTAGTTTTGCAACATCTGGAGGTCCGCAGGTTGTAGACCACTGTCCTATACTTTACAGTGCACGGATTCCTCAACATGCGATTGTTTCAAGAAACGATGGTCCGTTTGGAACGGATTACCATCGTATATTGAGGGACCACTGTATTGTTTAAAAAATTAAAGGGGTACTCCGCCCCTAAACATCTTATCCCCTATCAAAGGGGATAAGCTGCAGCACCCCAGACATCCGGTCCTCAGAGAGAACTTTGCACCGTGCTGGATTATTGGCCACAACGCATCACGGTAACGTCCGGCTCGTGATGTCATGGCCATGCCCCCTCAATGCAAGTCTATGCGAGGGGGCGTGACGTTTTGCTTGTTTGTTATGATTTATGTTTAACTGTATGTTTTTGGAGGGGTATTGTTTCAAAAATGAAAGGGGTACTCCGCCCGTAAACATCTTTTCCCCTATCCAAAGGGGATAAGCTGCAGCCCCCCAGACATCCTCGGTCACGCCCGGCTTGTCATGTCACGGCCATGCTCCCTCAATGCAAGTCTATGGGAGGGGGCGTGACGTTTTGCTTATTTGTCATGATTTATGTTTACTTGCAGGCATTTGGGGGTTATTGTTTCAAAAATTAAACGGGTACTCCGCCCCTAAACATCTTGTCCCCTATCCAAAGGGGATAAGTTGCAGCACCCCAGACATCTGGTGCTCGGAGAGAACTTTGCATCGTGGCGGATGACTGGCAACGCGGTGTCACGGTCACGCCCGGCTCTTGATGTCACGACCATGCTCCCTCAATGCAAGTTTATGGGAGGGGGCGTGACGTTTTGCTTATTTGTTATGATTTATGTTTACTTGTAGGCTTTTGGGGGGGTATAGTTTCAAAAATTAAAGGGGTACTCCGCCCCTAAACATCTTATCCCCTATCAAAGGGGATAAGCTGCAGCACCCCAGACATCCTCAGTGCTGGGAGAGAACTTTGCACCGTGCCGGATGACTGGCAACGCGGCGTCACAGTAACGCCCGGCTGGTGATGTCACGACCATGCTCCCTCAATGCAAGTCTATGGGAGGGGGCGTGACGTTTTGCTTGTTTGTTATGATTTATGTTTACTTGTAGGTTTTTGGGGGGGTATTGTTTCAAAAATTAAAAAATTAAAGGGGTACTCCGCCCCTAAACATCTTATCCCCTATCCAAAGGGGATAAGCTGCAGCCCCCCAGACATCCGGTGCTTTTTTTTGGTGGGTTTTCCGCTGTGTATTTGAAAGTGGGCAGGCTCTTCTCGGCTGTCCGCAGGAGATTTTCTGAGGCGGACTTTACGCTGCTGAAATTCCGCCGCAAGCCCCATTGAAGTCAGTAGGGAATGTGGGGGGCATTTTCCGCAGCATGAACTCCACCACGGAAAATCAGCTGCGGACAGCCGAGAAGAGCCTGCCCACTTTCAAATACGCAGCAGAAAACCCGCCAAAAAATCAGCTCGTGTGAACGGTACGTTCACACGAGCTGATTTTTTTGCGGGTTTTCCGCAAAAAAAAGAAAGAAAAACAAAGAAAGATGTAATGTGATGTTTTCGCATGAAAGGGTTTGAGTTGTCTGTACATAAGAACAATATCATTGAAAAGTTGTACAGTAGTTGTAGTACAATATCCGACTACATCATGTGCTCTGTGCTACAAAACTCAAATAACACCCTTGGCTTGTTTCTTTTTGGCAAACTGGGTTTTTCTGTCAAAGCATGTATATACTGAGTTCTCCAGTGTGTAGAGGGTTAATTTATGCTAAAACATGTTTCACATTGCACTGCATTTCTGTACAGATGTTAAAGCACCTGTTAAAGAAAAAAAGCCAGTGGTAGACAACTTATCCCCTATCTACAGCATAGGGGATCAGTGTCTGATCACAGGGGTCCAACCACTGGCACCCCCATGATCTCCAGTACAAGGCCACGACTCGGTCCCAGCTCAGCTTCTGGAAGTGACATTTCGCACACAGCGCTGATGCTGGTCAAAACACCCTCTATTCATTTCTATGGCAAACGCTATGTCTCTGACTCTCCTATAGACATGAATAGAGGGGGCAGGTTTCTACAACGTCAGTGCTGGGTGTGACAGTCAACTTAGCGATGCAGAGCCGTGGCTCCGTATGGAAGTACCTCCATTTTCTCCTCCCTCCTTTTACTTTATTTCTCACCAGGGCTGGACTAGGGATGAAAACCAGTCCTGGAAATAATTGCATATCAGCCCCAACCACTGGCAGCCATGGCCAGATTTACCCCTTTACATTACACTATGGCCCTCATTTATTATTGCAAATCCGACACGTTTTGTTGGGTTGGGCGCCAAACCAGACTAACTCTCCATTTTACTGTGAAAACCTGAAAAAGGGGTGTGGCAATTGGGAAAAGGGGCGTTGCCAGATCAGAGCATTTGTAAAAAAAAAAAAAAAAAGAGCATTTGTGAAAAAAAGCAAAATGTAGGGAAAAGTACAAGATGTAGGGAAACCTTAGTAAATAGCATGAAAAACATTTGTAGAGAGTTAAAACCCCCAAAGAAACCTACACAACACTCTTAGTAAATCAGGGCCTATATATATATATAGATATATATATATATATATATATATAGACTCTGCACTTTCCCAACACCTATAGTGTTCTATACAGTAATAATAACCCTCTTAGTATCCTACATAGTAGAGTGGGTGGATATGTGGGTTGATGTTGAGTAGATAACCCCCCCCCCCCCCACCTCTTCCTCAGTAGGTAGATAGTTCAGTAGGTAGACAGGTCCCTTCACATGGTTTTCCCATTATGGAGGTGACCCAAATAGGTAGGTCTCTGTGTAGATGGCTTCCCCCTGTACATAGTTAATCTCTGTAATAGCATCAGCCCCGTTTAGGTAGTAACAGTAGCAGTGCCCTTTAGGTAGTAGAAATAGCAGAAGCCCTCTTTAGGTAATTAGGTAATAACAGCAGCCCCCCCCCCCCTTAAGTATGTAGACAGGCAAGCGGTCTTCCCCCTTAACACCCTCCCCCCTTAGGTATGTAGACAGGCAGGCAGTCTTCCCCCTTAACACCCCCCCCCCCCTTAGGTATGTAGACAGGCAGGCAGTTTTCCCCCTTTAACCCCCCCCCCTCCCCCGACTTAGGTATATAGACAGGCAGGCAGCCTTCACCCCTTAACACCTCCACCCCCCCCCCCCCCACACCCCACCTTAGGCATGTAGACAGGCTGTGATATGACGTCATTGTGCTGCCACCGACGTGATTGACATTGTGTGCGGCCTCCCGGCAGCTCTTTCCTCAGCTGCTCTGCGGCCCTGCACACAAGGTCCTTCATAATTTAAAAAAAGGGGGGCCCGACCTATATATCAATATTCACAAGGGTACTACTTACAGCAAAAAATAGAGCAATGTATCACAACAACAGAAAAGCTATTGCTGCAAAAAGTGAACACCCAAAAGGACAATATTCAAGTATAATATCTTTATGATGACAAACACATACTACAAAAAATTACAAAAAGATATTGGGGAGCACAAGGGCAATTAAAAACAATTAAAACAGCTTCTAAAGGAACAGAGAACAACATGGGAGAAGGGCCATGAACTCCCTGTCTCCACTATCCTGTCCTCCAATAATAAGATATAATAATAGCTGCTAGTAACACAGTGCATCCTGTATAACATAAAGGTAAGTACATAAATAAATGATCACCAGAGTGCACCAAAAGTATGGAACATAACGCAAATGAAAAGTGGCAAACCACAGGATATCAATGGACTCCACACGTTCCGTCACTGGTGATGACTTCCTCAGGGGTGTTGAGTAGAGATGAGCGAACTTACAGTAAATTCGATTCGTCACAAACTTCTCGGCAGTTGATGACTTTATCCTGCATAAATTAGTTCAGCCTTCAGGTGCTCCGGTGGGCTGGAAAAGGTGCATACAGTCCTAGGAGACTCTTTCCTAGGAATGTATCCACCTTTTCCAGCCCACCGGAGCACCTGAAGGCTGAACTAATTTACGCAGGATAAGTCATCAACTGCCGAGAAGTTTGTGACGAATCAAATTTACTGTAAGTTCGCTCATCTCTAGTGTTGAGCTATTGGGCCCTCTATCACTGTTTATATACCATATATTAATTAAGAAAAATATCTGGCAGGTGGAGCCTCCCTCCCGGCGTCCCACATGGCGCACATACTCTATGTCTTGGCGTGTACTTTCCGCCCTACTGATATCTATGCCGGTAGGGCGGAAGTGCCCGTACTGATTGATATAGGCGGAAGTACATGCCATGACATAGGCCAGTCCGGCCCTGTTTCTTACCTTCCTTCCTCAACTTCTTCTTCCCCTATTTTCCTTCCTTTCGCTCCCTCCTTCCTCCTTACCTTATTTTCCTGATCTCTACCTCTCATTAACCCATTTTCTATAAAAAATAAAAAAATAAAAAAAAGAGAGAAATAAATCAGCATCTGTTACTTTCTGGAGTATTCTTTTTCCACTGGGGCAGAGCTGTGATATAACAGTGTCTACATAGAGTCTAGAGAAGTCTGATACCCATCTATTCCATTCACACTTCGTTTTTACATTACGGATAGGAAATCTAAGGCATCAGAGGTGTAGGTCCGGTCACAAAATCAGATACGGGTCAAAAATGACTGGAGTCACCGTTTGACTCCGGTCGGCTCATTAAAGTAAATGGAGTTCAGCGCTGGTCCGCTGGACCAGCGCTGAACTCCATTTACTTTAATGAGCCGACCGGAGTCAAACGGTGACTTCTGTCGGCTCATTTTTGACCCGTATCACGTTTTGTGACCGGACTTACACCTCTGATGCCTTAGATTTCCTACTGTGTGTAACGCGGGTCTATTACAGTCTAAGGCTACATTCACACTGCCATAATGACACGGCATTGTGACACCCATCAGGGGAGCCAGGGAGAATAGCGGGAGAAAAAAAAAATGCTTGCGCCTTTATTTTTCTCCTACTATTCACATCAAAAAACAACGGCACCAACAGACCCAATTATAGTAAATGGGAGCCATTGTTGCCCATTTTGCCGCGTCACGAGAATGGCGGTTAAAGAATCAAATACGGGTAAAAAATGAGCCGACTGGAGTCACCGTTTTGCTCGGGTCGGCTCATTAAAGTAAATGGAGTTCAACGTAAATGGGAGCCAATGGAGTTCATTATAGTAAATGGGAGCCATTGTTGCCCATTTTGCCCCGTCACGAGAATGGCGGTTAAAGGCACACAAAAAAGAGACTTTAACGGTCATTCTTGTTGGGGCGCAAATACAGTGTGAAAGGGGCCTAATAAGAGAATTAAAATGTTTTAACCCTTCTTTGCTTCCATCAAAAGTGGAAGAATGTGGCAAAAAAAAAGTTGATTGTAGTTATTGCCATGATGTGTTTTGTTATGTTGTGTATTATTTGTAGACTGGTGTTTGGTTTATAAGCCACTGTACATTGGATAGAAAAAGTCTACACACCCTTTTAAAATGCCAGGTTCTGGGGATGTTAAAGAATAAGACAAAGATAAATCAGGTCGGAACTTTTTCCACCTTTAATGTGACCTATAATGTCCCCAAATCAATTGCAAAACTGAAATCTTTGAGAAGGAAAGAAAAAAAAGAAAATAACCTGGTTGCATAAGTGTGCAAACTCTTAAAGGGGTACTCCACCCCCAAGACATCTTCCCCTGCTGGGAACCCCTGCAATCTCCTGCACGCCACCCTAGCATTCTGAACTTTTCATTCCAGGCGCTGGTTACGGGGCAGTGGTCGTGACGTCATGTCACCAACCCCCCCCCCCCCAGTGACATCTCACCCCGCTCCCTCCATTCATGTCTATGGGAGATAGACCAACCCCCTCCAAAAGATGTGAATGGAGGGGGCCTGGCGTCACGGGCATGGCCCCGAACCCAGCGCTCGGAACAAAAAGTTTAGAATGCCAGGGTGGCGTGCAGGTGATTCGCAGTGGCCGAAACCCTGCATACAGGCATCTTATCCCCTATACTTTGGATAGGGGATAAGATGTATAGGCACGGAGGACCCCTTTAAGCTAATACTTTGTTGACACACATTTTGATGCTATTACAGAGATCAGTTTTTTGGGTAGGAGTATATTAGCATGGCATCTTGATGAGCCAATATTTGCCCACCAATTCTATTAGATTGTGAGGACATCTTCTGGGCACTGCCCTCTTCAGACCAATGTACGATCTGAGCTCCGGTTGGGCCATTCCGAAACAGTAATCTTTTTCTAGTGAATCAATGCCTTTGTGGATCTAGATGTGTCCTTTGACTACCACCCTGACTAAGGCCACCGAGCCCCAAAGGATGACGCTGCCACCACCAGGCTCCACTGGTGTTCTTTAGGTGAAGTGCAGTGTTGTTTTTGAGCTAAACATACCTTTTCATATAATGGCCAAAAAGTTTGACTTTGGTTTCATCAAACCATGACACATTTTGCCACATGCTTTTGGGAGACTTGATGTTTGTTTTTGCAAACTTCAGTCCTGCTTGGATGTTTTTCTTTGTAAGGAAAGTCTTTGTTCTACCCCATAGCCCATCCATATGAAGAATACAGGACATGTTAACAATTAATTTAAGTGACATTAATGCTAAGCACCTATGATTAAAGGGGTACTGCGCCCCTAGACATCTTATCCCCTATCCAAAGTATAGGGGATAAGATGTCTGATCGCAGGGTCCCGCTGCTGCATCACCCCAGGCATCCGATGCACGGAGCGAACTTCGCTCCATGCCAGATAACCGGCAATGCGGGGTGGAGGCTCGTGACGTCACAGCCATGCCCCCTCAATGCAAGTCTATGGGAGGGGGCGTGACGGCCGTCACGCCCCCTCCCATAGACTTGCATTGAGGGGGCATGGCTGTGATGTCAAGAGCCTCCGACACTGCACCCGACGCTCTAAACAAATGCTGGATGCAGCAGGGAGATCGTTGTGGTCCCCAGCGGCGGGACCCCGGATCCAGTCATCTTATCCCTTATTCTTAGGATAGGGGATAAGAAGTATAGGGGCTGAGTACCCCTTTAAAGGGGTTATCCAGGTAAAACTTTTTATATATATATCAACTGGCTCCAGAAAATTAAACAGATTTGTAAATGACTTCTGTTAAAAAGATCTTAATCCTTTCAGTACTTATGAGCTTCTGAAGTTAAGGTTGTTCTTTTCTGTCTAAGTGCTCTCTGATGACATGTGTCTCTGGAACCGCCCAGTTCAGAAGAGGTTTTCTATGGGGATTTTCTTCTAAACTGGGCAGTTCTTGAGACACGTGTCACCAGAGAGCACTTAGACAGAAAAGAACAACCTTAACTTTAGAAGCTCATGAGTACTGAAAGGATTAAGATTTTTTTTATAGAAGTAATTTACAAATTTGTTTAACTTTCTGGAGCCAGTTTATATATATATAAAAAAAGTTTTTTTCCTGGAATAACCCCTTTGAGGGACATGCTAGGCTTGAAACGCGTAAGTGTGGAAAGGCACAAGTCTGTTGGTTGTCATATTTTAATACTTAGAAGAAAAAGCTTAAGCCATATTGTTGCTGTATTGGATCCCATCCTGGGAATGCAGGAAAATCTTTATCACAGGGTATTTTTTTTCCTAAAGCTTTTTCTGTATTTCCATGATAAAATCTCATCATATTATTGGTGCACAATACCAGTAGTTTACTGTGCCTCCTATTATAGCGTCAGATTTTGCCCCACCCACCTTCCCGGACAGAATGGTCTGGTGTTTATTCCCCTTCACTTCCCTTGGCCCATTGCTTAAAGGGGTACTCCCGTGGAAAACTTTTTTTTTTTTTTAAATCAACTGGTGCCAGAAAGTTAAACAGATTTGTAAATTACTTTTATTAAAAAATCTTAATCCTTCCAGTACTTTTTAGGGTCCGTATACTACAGAGGAAATGGTTTTCTTTTTGGAACACAGAGCTCTCTACTGACATCATGACCACAGTGCTCTCTGCTGACATCTCTGTCCATTTTAGGAACTGTCCAGAGCAGCCTATGTTTTCTATGGGGATTTTCTCCTGCTCTGGACAGTTCCTAAAATGGACAGAGATGTCAGCAGAGAGCACTGTGCTCGTGATGTCAAAAAGAAAACCATTTCCTGTAGTATTCAGCAGCTAATAAGTACTGGAAGGATTAAGATTTTTTAATAGAAGTAATATACAAATCTGTTTAACTTTCTGGCACCAGTTGATTTAAAAAAAAGTTTTCCACGGAAGTACCCCTTTAACAATACCCCCCTCTATTAATTTACTGACAATGCAGATAACTGAAGAGAGGTGTTCTGAACAGTTTCTTACCAATAGAAACAGGAATGGGGCAAACCAGGACAGGGCCCCATTGCAGCCCCAAGGTCCCCCCTATGATACATGCGCCCTTGCACAATACATGGCCCTGTAATCCACTTCTAATAGTGACCCCCTTCCCCTTTGTAGTTGTCTCTTTACTAAACTCTTTAGTGTGTTAGTTATTTTTTCTAATTGCTTCTAATGTTTTATTTAGCCATGAATTTTAATGACATGGCCGTATACCGATATTTCAGGGGGAAACGTTTTGCAGTCGACTAAAGGCGTGTTCCCAAAGTGACTTTAATACTGTATATTTGTGATTATATCCTAATTTTACAGATTAGGAGAAGCTATTGCATGGGTTTAAATCACTTCATTTCTTCCATCCATCCCCCTCCCCCACCCCCGCGCTCAGTACCTGATTGTGTTTCCTAATGAGCTCCTGATATGGCGGTTTAATAGGCTCTAAACAGCTCCGATATTTCTATACATAGCGATATTGAACAGCAGCAGCACCATGTTAACACATCATTAATGAAGACGAATAGACATTATTGGAAAATTATAGCTATAACTCTGAGAGTGAAATCGCACCGAGCTTCTCTTAACCTGCGCAATTTTCCCAATCAATAGAACTACTTATCCCCGACGCCATAATATGGCAGCTCTGAGGATGTTTTATAGAGATGTTTGTTGCAAGCACCAACAATGCACTATCTACCTGTAGAGTATTTCTACACTTAAAGGGGTTATCCAGGAAAAAAAAAAAAATATATATATATCAACTGGCTCCAAAAAGTTAAAAAGATTTGTGAATTACTTCTATTAAAAAATCTGAATCCTTTCAGTACTTATGAGCTTCTGAAGTTGAGTTGTTCTTTTCTGTCTAAGTGCTCTCTGATGACACGTGTCTCGGGAACCGCCCAGTTTAGAAGCAAATCCCCATAGCAAACCTCTTCTACTCTGTGCACTTCCCGAGACAAGCAGAGATGTCAGCAGAGAGCACTGTTGCCAGACAGAAACAACAACTCAACTTCAGCAGCTGATAATTATTGAAAGGATTAAGATTTTTTAATAGAAGTCATTTACAAATCTGTTTAACTTTCTGGATCCAGTTGATATTTAAAAAAAAAAAAAAAAAAAAAAAGAGTTTTTTCCTGGAATACCCCTTTATAGAGGTACTCCATTGGTAAAAACATTTTTTTTAGATCAACTGGTGCCAGAAAGTTAAACAGATTTGTAAATTACTTCTATTTAAAAATGTTAATCCTTCCAGTACTTATCAGCTGCTGTATGCTCCACAGGACATTGTTTAGTTCTTTCCAGTCTGACCACAGTGCTCTCTGCTGACACCTCTGTCCGTGTCAGGAACTGTCCAGAGTAGTAGAAAATCCCCATAGCAAACCTCTCCTGCTCTGGACAGTTCCTGACATGGACAGAGGTGTCAGCAGAGAGCCCTGTGGTCAGACTGGAAAGAACTACACAACTTCCCCTGGAGCATACAGCAGCTGATAAGTACTGTAAGGATTAAAATGATTTACAATTTCTGTTTAAAGTTCTGGCACCAGTTGACTTAAAAAAAAACTTGCTTTCCACAGGAGCACCTTTAAAGGGGTTGCTTGCATATTAGTGTGGTGATCAGACTGCAAGTGTTCAGTTTACCTACAGCACCACCACAGGTGAACAGTGGCACTACACAATGCATATTAAAAGCAGTAATACTGTATGTAATACTTGAAAAATAGAATGTGTCTTATATTTTCATGTGTTTCGTTTTACCAATAAATGAGACAACTAGCATAAAGGATCGTAACTCTGAAACCATACAAGGACGCAGCTAATTTCCTATTTATTTGCGTTTTTTTTTTCCTACTCACCTTTAAGGGACATAACTCTTTTATATTTCCATCCACAGACCCATATGAGGGCTTGTTTTTTGCATGACCAAATGTACACAATGACATTTTTCATTTTAACATGAAATGGACAACGCAACAAAACAAAAAATATTATTTTTTTTTTGGGGGGGGGGGGGGGGGGGGATTAAGATTTGTTTTAATCTTTGTGCATTTTATGGTAAAATGACATGTTCTCTTTATTCTGTGGGTCAATACGATTACAATTATATCCAAAGTTACATAGTTTTTTATTATATTGCTTTTATATATATATTTAAAAAAAAGACTCACTTTTTAAACAAAACAAGTCTATTTAAAATTGATGTGTTCTAATGCCTTATATTTTTCTGTACACAGGGCTTAAAGGGGTACTACCGTGCTGACAACTTATCCCCTATCTATAGGATCGGGGATAAGTTGCCTGATCGCGCGGGGTCCCACTGCTGGGGACCCCCTCGATCTCGCACGCAGCACCCCGCTCTCATCAGGCCCCGGAGCGAACATCGCTCCGAGTCTCATGACTGCTGATCACGGGGCCGGAGAATTGTGACGTCATGGCTCCGCCCCCATGTGACGTCACGCTACACCCCTCAATGCAAGTCTATGGCAGGGGGCGAGACAGCTGTCTCGCCCCCTGCCATAGACTTGCATTGAGGGGTGGAGTGTGACGTCACATGGGGGCGGAGCTGTGACATCACGATCACCGGCACCGTCATCAGACCCGGAGCGGATGTTCGCTCCGGGGCCTGATGAGAGCGGGGTGCTGCGTGCGAGATCGCGGGGGTCCCCAGCAGCGGGACCCGGCGCGATCAGGCAACTTATCCCCTATCCCTTAGATAGGGGAAAAGTTGTCAGCACGGTAGTACCCCTTTAAGTATGAGGGCTCTTTATTTGTTTTTATCAGGACTATTTTTGCACATATATGACTTTTTACTAATTTTTTTCAGTGATATGATGTGACCATAAATGAGCAATTGTGGAATTTAGTTTTTTTTTTTTTTTTTAATGTTTACGCCATTCACCGTACAGGTACAGGATCATAAATATTATGTACTTTATATGCTTCAGCACTCAAAAAGTAAATGGGAGGAAATCATCATTGGCTTTACATTGTTTTGTTTTTGTTTTTTGTTTTTTTTTGTGGTAAAAAGTGTCAAATTTTCAAGTGACGGAAAAAAAAGTTGCAAAATATTGTGCAATGAGTAAACCATTGAAAACGGTGTACTGAAGAGGACAGATGCCCTGCGGCAATTTAATACATTTGGTGCTCATACACATCGGCACCACACAAAATGAAGATGGGCAAAAATTGTTGTCTTACACCAACTATAATCAAGTATATTCTCCCCAATATGACCAAAGATGACCATGAACCAATTAGGCAAATTAGGCCAAAATATATATAACTGGAGGGGAGGTGTATAACTACTATATATCCTGATTCCATAGAGATAGCAGCAGCAGTATATAGATAGAGCTAGAGGAGTATAACTACTTTATATCCTGATCCCATAGAGATAGCAGCAGTATACAGATAGAGCTGGAGGGGAGGTGTATAACTACTATATATCCTGATTTCATAGAGATAGCAGCAGCAGTATATAGATAGAGCTAGAGGAGTATAACTACTTTATATCCTGATCCCATAGAGATAACAGCAGCAGTATACAGATAGAGCTGGAGGGGGGTGTATAACTACTATATATTCTGATCCCAAAGAGATAGCAGCAGTATACAGATAGAGCTAGAGGAGTATAACTACTTTATATCCTGATCCCATAGAAAAGGCAGCAGCAGTATACAGATAGAGCTGGAGGGGGGTGTATAACTACTATATATTCTGATCCCAAAGAGATAGCAGCAGTATACAGATAGAACTGGACAGGCAAAGTATAACTGTTATACATCATGATCCCATAGAGATAGAAACAGTATATAAAGATAGAGTTGAGGGGGATGTATATAACTACTATATATATACTGATCTCATAGAGATACCAGAAGCAGTATCCAGAGAGAGCTTGGTGGTTAGGTGTATAACTACTATATTTCCTAATCCTTTAGAGATAGCAGCAGCAGTATACAGATAGAATTGGGAGGGGTCTGTGAGCTAGTAGGGGCAATTTAATAGGTGATAATGTCATCCTGTAGGTCACAGGAAGTCAGCTGACCCAGGACTTGACTTCCTTAGGACACAATAAACCAGTGGTCTTCAAACTGTGGCCCTCCAGATGTTGCAAAACTACAACTCCCAGCATGCCCGGACAGCCAACGGCTGTCCGGGCATGCTGGGAATTGTAGTTTTGCAACATCTGGAGGGCCACAGTTTGAAGACCACTGCAATAAACCATATAACTTTCTTCGTGTCAGGCTGGCGATCACATGACCCAATTTCAATATCAAATCATATAAATGGAGCTGTGCTGGGTATAACAAATGGCACTTTACAACTAGTAATGGTGAGTGCGAATGATGGTAAAATTTTTTAAAATAAAATAAAAAATAATAAATAATATTTTTTAAAATATTTGCAATACCCCACTTCTCCTGTAGAGGCCGCTGCAGGCATAATCAGCTGTTTAGCTGATTCAGTGGGGCTGCTCAGATTAAAGGGGCTGTCTGTGATGATCCAATCCTTTTCATTATGTTTTTACTGCTTGCTGTGGGAGGAAAAGAAGAATAAAGACATATTATTAGAAACAGCAGAGTGACACTTTAATACATCTCTAATAAATATACAGACGCTCTAGTAACAGATTAGCACCGATGTTATCACTCGGGTTTATATTGTTTCAATATCCCTTGTATTTCATTACCTAGATTTATATACCGGGTGCGAGTTTAGCCTTGTCAGGTACCACTTACCGCTTTTTATGACTCAAGACAAAAATATGAGAACCGTACAAATTCATAAACCTTCAAAAATAGACGCATTATTATCTGTGATTTATCCTACAAAAAAAGACACGATGATCATATTAATAATATTTGATTCATAGGGTATTCTGTACATTTTACTTTAAGGGGTACTATGCCCCTAGACCAACTTATCCCCTATCCAAGGGACCCCTGCGATCTCTGCTGCAGCACCGCAGTCATCTGGAGGGAACTTCGCTCCATGCCTGACGACTAGTGAAGCGGCATCGATGTCACGCCCTCCGTCTCAATGCAAGTCTATGGGAGGGGGCATGGCGGCCGCCACGCCCCCTCCTATAGACTTACATTGAGGGGAGTGGCCGTAATAGCACGAGCCTTCGATGCAACGCCGGGTGCTGCAGGGTGATTGCAGGGGGTCTCAACAGCAGAACCCCAGCGATCAGACCTTTTATCCCCTATCCTTTGGAAAGGGGATAAGATGTCTAGGAGTGGAGTACCCCTTTAATTTTAATATATGGAAACACCATTTTTCTTCATAATAGTTTGTGTACCCTAATATATTACAGAATATTAAAAGTTTAAAGGGGTACTCCGCTGGAAAAAAATCTTTTTTTAAATCAACTGATGCCGGAAAGTAAAACAGATTTATAAATTACTTCTATTTAAAAAATCGTAATTCTTTCAGTACTGCTATATAATCCACAGGAAGTTCTTTTCTTTTTGAATTTCCTTTCTGTCTGACCACAGTGCTCTCTGCTGACACCTCTGTCCATGTCAGGAACTGTCCAGAGCAGGAGAGGTTTGCTATGGGGATTTGCTACTGCTCTGGCAGGGGCGGACTGACCGGCCTGTCCATTAGGACGTTGCCCGAGGGCCTGGATGGGAAAGGGGCCTGCAATGCGCCGCCTGTCTCATATTATCACAAGAAGTTTTTTTTTTTTTAAAGGAGAACTACGGGATTGAAAAATGTATCCCCTATCCTAAGGATAGGGGATAAGTTTCAGATCGCGGGGGGTCCGATCGCTGGTGCCCCCTGTGATCTCCCGTACGGGGGCCTTCAGCAATTTCCGGCTCTCCCATAGCAGTGTATGGAGGGGGCGTGTCGGCCGCTGCTTCGTGCGGTGGTCAACACGTCCTCTCTAACCAGAGATCGTGGGGGGCACCAGCGGTCGGACCCCCCGCGATCTGAAACTTATCCCCTATCCTTAGGATAGGGGATACATTTTTCAATCCCGTAGTTCTCCTTTAACACCCCTGCCCGGTCCCAACCCTGGGAAAAGGCCCGCCGCAGCCGCTGTGCTATTGCGAAGATTCCCTGTATTAGAGCCGGGCCCGGAGCTGGCTGTCACTATCATTCCTCTTCCAGACAGCCACTGTGGCGGCGGGCCTTTAAAGGGGTTCTCCACTGCACTGCCTTCCGGAGCTCCGCTCGCAGCTTCCGGAAGTTTATTACTCCGAACGCTGTGTGTGGGCTTCTGTGTTTGAGGCCGCCCCCTCGTGATGTCACACCCGCCCCCTCAACGAAAGTCTATGGGAAGGGGGCGTGACAGCGGTCGCGCCCCCTTCCCATAGACTTTTGTTGAGGGGGCGAGTGTGACGTCACGACGGAAGCCCGCACACAGCGTTCGGAGTAATAAACTTCCGGACGCTGCGAGCGGAGCTCCGGAAGGCAGGGCAGTGGAGAACCCCTTTAAGAGAAATGCAGTGGCTGCCTGGGAGAGGGGCTTAGGTCACGCCCCACATATGACCTTGTATAAGGAAATCACTATGCCGCGGTCATTAAAGAACTCCCTGCTTTGCTTCTCAGTCGGTGTCTGCAGGCGCAGGGCCAAGTACTCAAGAACAAATAAATGTAGTAGTTGTATGTTCTACCTGCCGTTCACTGCTCCCTACATGATGGCGGTGGTACAGTCCCAGATATAACTCATATGTCTGATTGTGCCATCATGTAGGGAGCGGTGAAAGGCAGATAGAAAATAGTGAGTGAAGGAGAAGCTTCCCAGCAGCACAGAGGATTCCTGGCAAACTGTAGTAAGGCTGACAGCATTGTTCAGTGCAGTGTTTCCCAACCAGGGTGCCTCCAGCAGTTGCAAAACTACAACTCCCAGCATGCATAGACAGCCTTTGATAGCCTGTGGATGTCTAGGCATGCTGGGAGTTGTAGTTTTGCAACGCCTGAAGGAAGCCTGGCTGGAAAACATTGGTTCAGTGTATACAGCAGTGTTTCCCACCCAGGGTGCCTCCAGCTGTTTCAAAACTATAACTCCCAGCATGCCTGGACAGCCTTTGATAGCCTTTGGTTGTCCAGGCATGCTGGGAGTTGTAGTTTTGCAACACGTGGAGGCACCCTGGTTGGAAAACATTGGTTCAGTGTATGCCAGTGTTTCCCAACCAGGGTGCCTCCAGCTGTTGCAAAACTACAACTCCTAGCATGCCCGGACAGTTTCCCTGCAGATCTTGTTTTTTTCCAATTTTGCTGGTTACAAAAAAATAAAAAGTAATTTAATACATGATGCAGTAGTGATTTTTTTAACATTTTTTTTCTTTTTTTTCTTCTATCAGGGAATGATTTATCTGAGCATTCAGGGACGTGAAAATGTAGCCATCAATAAAACCAATGGCAAAGTGGTCAATGTGATTTTAAAAATAAATATTTTCTTCAAATTTTTAGTTCATAATTCATTTCTAACTAATATTTTTTTTTTATTAGTTTCATAATTTATTATTTTTTTGCCTTTTCATAATTTGCTTTATAAACAATACATTGTATTGAAACCTGTTGCGATCGTATATATATATATTTATATATATATATATATATATATATATATATATATATGATCCAGAGAAGCTATACCGTCCGCATCCCTGCTATGTTCTCCGGCCGGCCAGTGATGTGAATAGAACTTCACATCATTGATTCATATTTACCGCTGAGAGTTCTGATTGGTCGGCACAGTCTGGCCAGTCACAACTCTCAGCGGCAAATATGAATCAGTGATGTGAATATAAATTCTGATCGCAACGGGTCTCAAGAGTGAGACCTAGTTTTATCTGTCACTCAGTGCAGGTACTACTGCTCCCAACATGGAACAGACTCTGTTCCATGATGGGAGTAGTAGTAGTACCACATAGTAGTACCACAAGAAAGTACAGTGGAGAATCGTTTGTATTGTTACAAAAGCATTAATTATTTTTTTTTAAATTAAATTAATATTAAACAATAAAATATTTTTATTTAAAAATCACACGGACCCCTTTGCCATTTGTTATATTGTTGGCTGCATTTTCACATCCCTTTATTCTGTAGGTCCATACGGTTAAAATGATACCCTACTTATATAGGTTTGATTTTGTCGCACTTCTGAAAAAAATCATAATTACATGCAGGAAAATGTATACGCTTAAAATTGTCATCTTCTGACCCCTATAACTTTTTTATTTTTCCACATACGGCCGGTATGAGGACTCATTTTTTGTGCCGTGATCTGAAGTTTTTATTGGTACCATTTTTGCATTGATCAGTCTTTTTCATAGCTTTTTATTAATTTTTTCCTTATATAAAAAGTGACCAAAAATACGCTAACTTGGACATTTTTTGCGCATACGCCATTTACTTTTTTTTTTTTTTTTTTTTGCGCATACGCCATTGACCGTTTGGTTTAATGAACAATATATTTTTTTAATTCAGACATTTCCACACACGGCGATACCACATATGTTTATTTTTATTTACACAGTTTTTTTTTTAAATGGGAAAAGGGGGGTGATTCAAACTTTTATTAGGGAAGGGGTTAAATGATCTTTATTCACTTTTTTTTTCACTTTTTTTTTTTTGCAGTGTTATAGCTCCCATAGGGACCTATAACACTGCACACACTGATCTTTTACACAGATCATTGTTATCCCATAGGGACCTATAACACTGCACACACTGATCTTTTACACAGATCATTGTTATCCCATAGGGACCTATAACACTGCACACACTGATCTTTTACATTATTTAATGGTTTCTCATAGGAAACCAGTGATCGATGATTCTGCCACTTGACTGCTCATGTCTGGATCTCAGGCACTAAGCAGTCATTCGGCGATCGGACACCAGAGGGCAGGTAAGGGTACCCTCCTGCTGTGTCTCAGCTGTTCGGGATTTGAACGCAGCGTCTAAAGGGTTAATAGCGCGCGGCACCGCGATCAGTGCCGCACTCTATTAGCCACGGGTCCCGGCTGTTGTTAGAGGCCGGGCCCGACCCCCTATGACGCGGGGCCACGGCGTGGCCCCGCGTTATAGAATGGGAGCGGACTCATGACGTACCGGTACGTCATGGGTCCTTAACAGGTTAAAAATGGTAACCTACGAAATGTAATCGAAAAAAGCTAACTCCATCCCTTTTTAGATCGCTAAAGTCAAAAAAAGAATAAAAACCATCCGTAAAAATCTCAATGTTAAAACCCACATGGCGTTTTTAATGGCGTTTTTAACCCCAAAGACTCAACATGCTGCGATTTAAAAAAACAAAAGAAAAGCCAAAGAGGAGTGTTCAAAAGATTGAACTTGTACTCTGATATGTAGGGGTGGGGCATAAGGCGTTGTTTAGATAGGAATAGGGGTGGGGCCAGGAGTAGAGTCTTGCTGGGGGCCCTTGCTTTATTTGGTTGGGGGTCCCTGAGTGGTGTCCGTCCACCCCTGGACAGAGGGGTCAGCAGAGAGCACTGTGGTCAGGCAGAAAGGAAATTCAAAGAGAAAAGAACGTCCTGTGGATCATACAGAAGCTGATAAGTACTGGAAGAATTAAGAATTTTAAATAGAAATACTTTACAAATCTGTTTAACTTTCGGGCACCAGTTGGTAAAAAAAAACAAAAAAAAGTTGGAGTACCCCTTTAAGGTTAGTAGAGCATATGAGTAGGGTTTCCTGGACAGTTCCTGACATGGACAGAGATGGCAACAGAGAGTAAATTAAAAAAGAAAAGAACTTCCTTTACTGCAGCTTATAGGTACTGAAAGGATTAAGATCTAAGGGCATAGACAACCTGGACTGGAGTGTGGTCAAATCCCTGTACCTATCTTCATATCTCCTGCGGGGAGCACAAATACAAGCATCAAGTATCGGAAAGATTCAATAAAGAAAAACGTAGGTGCACTCACCGCTCAACGGAGACAACTGCTTGTCGGGGTCCGGTGCACGGGGAGCTGTGTCTCAGCAAAGGCGCAGGAAGTGTGGCGCTCGGAGGCTACGCCGGCAGTTTCGCACGTAAGTACGTACTTCTTCCGGCCTCTTCCGTGCACCGGACCCCGACAAGCAGTAGTCTCCACAGAGCGGTGAGTGCACCTACATTTTTCTTTATTGAATAATTTACAAATCTGTTTAACTTTCTGGCACCAGTTGATTTAAAAAAATGTTTTCCACTGGAGTACCCCTTTAAGGAGACTTGATTAGAAGCAGGAACTGCATAAGTGGGTTGAAGCTAGTGTTAGGTCAGTGGTCCCCAAACTGTGGCCCTCCAGATGTTGCAAAACTACAACTCTCAGCATGCCTGGACAGCCAACGGCTGTCCAGGCATGCTGAGAATTGTAGTTTTGCAACATCTGGAGGGCCACAGTTTGGGGACCACTGTGTTAGACTAAAATTTAGTAGAGTATAGGGCTAGGGTTTGCATAGTCCAGTGAATCATGGCATTGCAACCTTCATTCCTCTATGTCTAGAGGAAAGAAGATTTCTACACCAGCACAGACGGGGATTCTTTACTGTAAGAGCAGTGAGACTGTGGAATTCTCTGCCTGAGGAGGTGATCATGGTGAACTCTGTAAAAGAATTTAAATGGGTTCTGAATGCATTTTAGGAGAATAATAACATTGCTGGTTACTAGATACTAGATTTATAGGGACAGAACGTTGATCCAGGGATTTATTCTGATGCCATATTTGGAGTCGGGAAGGAATTTTTAACTCTAGTATGAGGTTTTTTTCCTTCCTCTGGATCAACTCAGTAGGGACTCATTAGGGTTATAGGTTGAACTTGATGGAATCTTCTCTTTTTTAAACCTTATGAACTATGGGGGAGATTTATCAAAACCTGTGCAAAGGAAAAGTTGCCCAGTTGCCCATAGCAACCAATCAGATTGCTTCTTTCATTTTCAACAAGGCCTCTGCAAAGTGAAAGAAGCGATCTGATTGGTTGCTATGGGCAACTGGGCAACTTTTCCTTTGCACAGGTTTTGATAAATCTCCCCCTATGTTACTATAGCCTTTTTGGGTGTCCATGCCTTTTTTGCTCTCATCAAGGAGGAATGCTCCCGATGGGGATGTGCTGAGTTAGGGTATATACATTTTTCCAGTGAATCATTGCTTAGCCTATAAAAGACTACCTTTTGGTGCTCTCCTCAAGGAGAAATTTTCCAGGGGAATTGGTTTGATTTGGATTAGTGATAAGGTTAGAGTTAGGTGTAGAGATGAGTACAATGATCCCGCAGAACCTAAGTTCAGTTTACCAAAAGTTTGGTTCAGTTAGAATTATAACTTAGGGGGGGAGATTCATCAAAACCTGTGTAGAGGAAGAGTGGTGCAGTTGCCCATGGCAACCAATCAGATTGCTTCTTTCAGTTTTTCACAGGTCTTCTTAAAAATGAAAGAAGCAAGCTGATTGGTTGCTATGGGCAACTGCACCACTCTTCCTCTACACAGGTTTTGATAAATCTCCCTCAGGGTCATTCACTCTGGTAGAACTTGCTGAAATAACATCAGATACATTGCAGAAAAGGTGGAGTGAGGGTAACATGACCTCAGGGAATCCCATAATGCTTTTAAAATGGCTCTCCCTGCCAGTCAGGATCGCGGGGGGTCCCGCCGCTGGGGACCCCCGTGATCTTGCACGCCGCACCCCGTTAAAATCAGTCCCCGGATCGTGCTCGCTCCGGGTCTGATTACTGCCGATCACAGGGCCGGAGCGTTGTGACGTCAAGGCTCCGCCCTGTGTGACATCACGCTCCGCCCCCATCAATGCAAGCCTATGAAAGGGGGCGTGACAGGCTCCGGCCCCGTGATCGAAAGTAATCAGACCCGGAGCGTGTTCGCTCCAGGTCTGATTACTGTCGATCACGGGGTCGGAGCCTGTCGATCACGGGGCTGGAGCCTGTCATGCCCCCTTTCATAGGGACTGATTTTAAAGGGTTTTAAAGGGGTGCGGCGTGCAAGATCACGGGGGTCCCCAGCGGCGGGACTCCTGCGATCAGGCATCTTATCCCCTATCCTTTGGATAGGGGAAAAGATGTCTAAGCGCCGGAGTACTCCTTTAAGGGTGATCGGGCACTTAAAGGGGTACTCTGGTGGAAAACAATTTTTTTTTCTAAATCAACTGGTGCCAGAAAGTTAAACAGATGTGTAAATTACTTCTAGTTAAAAATCTTCCTCTTTCCAGTACTTATCTGCTGCTGTATGCTACAGAGAAAGTTAAGTTGATATTTTCAGTCTGACCACAGTGCTCTCTGCTGCCACCTATGTCAGGAACTGTCCTTTGCAGGAATGGTTTGCTATGGGGATTTGCTCATGTTCTGGTCAGTTCCAGATGTGTACAGAGGTGTCAGCAGAGAGCACAGTGGTCAGACTGAAAATAACAACTCAACTTCCTGTGGAGCATACAGCAGCTGATAAGTACTGGAAGGATTAAGATTGTTTTTAAATAGAAGTCATTTACAAATCTGTATAACTTTCGGGCATCAGTTAATTAGATAAATACTGTTTTCCAATGGAGTAGCCAACACTTAGCTGTAGTGCTATAGACCTATTTATTGACATATTATAGAATTCGCCATAACACTATGACAATGACTTTTTTTTTAAATAACCCTTATTATTAGACAGCAAATCTGAATGGAGTGTCTCTTTTGTTCATGGGTAGCCTTTGATATTGCAGCTCAGCCCCATTGAAATGAATACCGCAATCCCAGACTCAAGAATGGCGCCGTTTCTGAAAAATAAGCAGACCGTTTTTGTTTTTCTAATCTCAACAGTTTTACATTCACCCAATATAAATGCATTATACCTATGGATTTACATGGTCTGGTTAACAAAACAACAATATTATTATTCATATTATTTTTTATTTTTTTTGTAAGGTCCTACGTACCGCAAATCCGGCAACCTGACGTGCCAGCTGCCCAGGTTTTATCTCTCGAGGCTGAGCTTATTTTTATGCGGCGCCATTGTGATTGATGTTGCAGGTCAGCATCTATACAGCACAGTCCATAAATAAAGGAAACATTTGAATAAAACAGCAGCGTTCGGGAGATCTGCCCCATAATTCTGCTTTGACATCAGTTTGTCCTGTAATGTAGATGTAAAATAAAATCGTGTTTCGGTCTCTTCCCGGTATCACGCAGGTGGGTGAAATTGATGGCTGCAGATTATTATAAGCAGCCTCAGCCATTTTTGAACTGCAAATCTCCTCTAGTATTTCTAAAACGCCCAAAATGGCTGAGCCCATTTAGGTTTTATGGAGCCAGATGGCAACCTTCTGTACAACACAATATCCACGGAGATAACTTTTTTTACAGCCATTTTTTTTTATATAAAAAAAAAAAAAAGTCATATGACCTCCAATCATCTGCATTAGAAAAACAATAGAAAAGGAAGCGACAAAACTTATGGCGGCAACAGAGGTCAGGTGAATTCACCGCAAGGCAGCACAATAACTCAGGCCTCTGACATCATCCTTATACAGAGTATATAAGCTGGTCTGCACTTCCCAAGGAGGGAGGAGAAGGGCGGAGGGAGGGAGGAGGAGGGAGGAGAAGGGAGAAGGAGGAGGGAGGAGGGAGGAGGAGGGAGGAGGAGGGAGGAGGAGGGAGGAGAAGGACGGAGGGAGGGAGGAGGAGGGAGGAGGAGGGAGGGAGGAGGAGGGAGGGAGGAGGGAGGAGGAGGGCATGTGGTGGATCAGGTCCAGAAACAGTTTTAATAAAGTCCAAGCACTCACCAAGTATATTCAAGGAAAAGCTTTATTTGCATATTGTTCCGATTCGGCTGGCTGGAGGTGGATCCTCTGTGCCAGAGAGGGATTGGCGTGGACCGTGTCGGTGGACCGGTTCTAAGTTGCTACTGGTATTCACCAGAGCCCGCCGCAAAGCGGGATGGTCTTGCAGCGGCGGTAGCAACCAGGTCGTATCCACCGGCAACGGCTCAACCTCTCTGACTGCTGAGATAAGCGCGGTACAAGGGAGTAGACAAAAGCAAGGTCGGACGTAGCAGAAGGTCAGGGCAGGCAGCAAGGATCGTAGTCAGGGGCAACGGCAGGAGGTCTGGAACACAGGCTAGGAACACACAAGGAAACGCTTTCACTGGCACAATGGCAACAAGATCCGGGAAGGAAGTGCAGGGGAATTGAGGTAATATGGACAGGGAGCAGGTGGAAGCTAATTAGGCTGATTGGGCCAGACACCAATCATTGGTGCACTGGCCCTTTAAATCTTAGAGAGCTGGCGCGCGCGCGCCCTAAGGAGCGGAGCCGCGCGCACCAGGACGAGACAGCCAGGGACCGGGACAGGTGAGTGACTTGGGATGCGATTCGCGAGCGGGCGCGTCCCGCTATGCGAATCGCATCCCCGCCGGCAGTGTCAGTGCAGCGCTCCCGGTCAGCGGGTCTGACCGGGGCGCTGCAGGGAGAGGAACGCCGCGAGCGCTCCGGGGAGGAGCAGGGACCCGGAGCGCTCGGTGTAACACATATCCTTCAAATAAAACAGAAAACATGTCAACTTTATGATGAAAATATAAAGTAGACATATTGTATATGTGAATCTGAATCAATATATAATTTATTTGGTATGTCTATTTTCCTTATAAGCAGAGAGTTTCAAAGTAAAAAAAAATGCAAAATGTTTTCACGTAGAAATGATGCAAGTATCGACAAAAATTTTCCACTACCATAAAGTAGAATATGTCACAAAAAAACTGTCTCGGAATCAGAATGAAATGTAAAAGCATCCCAGAGTTATTAATGCTTAAAGTGACAGTGGTCAGATGTGCAAAAAAATGCCAGGGTCCTTAAGGTGAAATTGGGATGGGTCCTTAAGGGGTTAATGAATTTGGATAAAATAAAGTATAATCAGAAAAGCAAGGCTTGAAAAGAAGTAGGAGTCTTTAGGGTAGGGTCACGTATGGCGCACCCACAGCATATTTCATGCTGCTGATGCACCAACGCCAGTCACTAGAGTGAGCAGGTAGCCCTGTGTGTCTGCTCTTAGCATATATGCTAATTTACTGCTACAAGCAGACACACAGGGTTACCTAACCGCTGCAAAGAGCTCGCATTAGTGACTGGCGTATGTGCCTCTGCAATGTGAAATAAACTTAATGGGGTAATTTGGGAAGCAAACTTATTCCCAATTCACAGGATAGGGGATAAGTGTCTGATCGCAGGGGTCTGACCGCTGGGGCCACTTGCAATCGCCGGAACGAGGTCTATCTACTACCTGAGTTGTCTGGCCCCCACCTTCCGAGACGGACTGGTCTTGGGAGCGACGGACCGCTCGGCCAATCACCAGCTACGGTGGGTCATCACTGCGGTTGGTGATTGGCAGAGAGGGCCATCACTACCAAGACCAGTTTATCTCAGAAGAAGGGGGCCAGAGTGCTCCAAAGTAGGATGCGGGCCAAGTTGTGAAGGAAAAGGGTAGTCCTAGTGGTCGGACTCCCTGCGATCAGACACTTATCCCATATTTGAATTAATTGTTTACCAGGCAATAGAGTTGAGCGGCATAGGCCATATTCGAATTCGCGAATATTCGCGAATATATGGACGAATATTCGTCATATTCACGAATATTCGCATATTCGTAATATTCTCGTTTTATTTTCGCATATGCGAATATACGCGTGTGCGAAAATTAACATATGCGAAAATTTGCATATGCAAAATTTACATAAGCGAAAATTCGCACATCGGTCTCACACAGTAGTATTAGAGCCTTCTTACACCACATAAGCTGGAAGCAGAGAGGGATGATCACTGTGATGTGTACTGTGAAAAAAAAAAAAAAATAAATAAAGAATATTCGTAATTACGAATATATAGCGCTATATTCGCGAATATCCGCGAATTCATGAAAATTCGAATTGCAAATATTCGCGAGCAACATTACCAGGCAAAGCTCCTTGTTACAGCTTATTTCTTAAATATATTTTTATTTTTTAACTGAGGAGTTTTAATCTTTTTTTTTTAGTATGCGGTGTTGCTGGGAAACAATGATACTGCCTGCCTCCCAGCTTTCCTAGTCTCATGAAGAGAATACCTGTCTGATAAAACAGCCATGTTGGAGGTCTTCAGGAGACTGGGAAAATTGGGGGAGTGCTGTAAGCCCTGCACTGTGTACTGCCTGCTACCCAGCTTTCCCAGTCATCTGAAGAGAATACCTGTCTGATAAAACAGCCATGTTGGGGGTCTTCAGAAGACTGGGAAAGCTGGGGGAGTAATGTGAGCCCTGCACTGTGTACTGTCTGCCACCCAGCTTTAATTTTACCATAAAATGTATGGAAAATATTGCAACTTTTGGGGGATTTCGCCCACATTACATAGCTTTTACTACTTTTTGTTTACAGAATAAGTATGCTATACCTATGAGGGCTTGTTTTTTGTGTCATGATCTGTACTTTTTATTGGTATCATTTTGGTTTAGATTGGACTTTTTTATGTTTTTATTTTTTATGTTTTTATTTCTGATCCATTATCCTTGTGAGAGAGGAAGGATAGAGAACATATGTGAGGATCCTGCATTGTACAGTGACCGTACGGTGACATCCGCTGTGGTCTGAGCTGTACTTATATTGTTCTGACCATGAGTCATCATCAGGGACATAATAAGGACGGCTTGATAAATGACATTTTATTTTATTTTTTTTATTTTTTTTTACTTTTTTTTTATTCCCACTAAAGTTTGAGAAATCACAGAATTGCTGCATGAAACAGCTGTTGGCTTTGGAGTTTTTCTGCTGTCAGCCCCCATGAGAATCACAATTCTGAACATAATACATTATTCATTTCCAACTCTCACTCAACATGTTCTGCAGCAAGGGCTGTGCGGCCTCACAACATAGCTAACTATTATGGGCAAATATATAGGGATAGATATACCATCCTATGTGCCCTAGGAAAATAAGAGACCTCTAGCCGCAGTTTGCACTCATCGGACCCCATAATCGCACTTCTGGGGTCCGATAAGCCCCCTGAACCCGCCAACACCTCCATTTTACCTATAGATGCCGTAGTCAATATTTAGAAGAGTTAATGGCGCACATTAGCATGATTGTTTTTCTTCATAGCCGAGCCTTAAATGTGTGGCGCTGTGCACACAGTGTCTTGTTGCAGTGCCTTACGTTAAGGTATTAGGATAGGGTCACACGTTACGGATCCGCCGGTGACCCGACCCATATTGTGCCTCCAGCTTTTGCTACCCCCGCCCTCTGGCCTGCTCGCAACGACAGTCAGCCGCTCCGAGCAGCCACACAGAGGCCGCAGTGTACTGAGACATAGTGGAACAGGCACGATGTTTGAGTACACTGCGCATGCTCGCGGCAACTCGCAAATCCCTGTGTAGCTGCTAGGAGCTGAGAATTGCTGCTGCAAGCAGGCCAGAGGGCGGGGCAGGCGGTGGCAACAGCTAGATGCACACTATGGGTCGGGTAACTGGCGGATCCGCAGCGTAAAATACTCCATTACGTGTGACCCTACTCTTAAAGGGGCACTCCGCTGCTCAGCGTTTGGAACAAAATGTTCAAAATGCTTGGAGCTGGCCCGGGGAGCTCGTGATGTCATAGCCCCGCCCCTCATCCATCATGCTGTCATGCCCCACACCCTCAATGCAAGTCTATGGGAGGGGGCATGATACCCATAGACTTGCATTGAGGGGACAGGGCGTGACATCATGAGGGGGCGGGGATATGACATCACGAACTCACGGCGCTGGCCCTAAGCATTCGTAACATTTTGTTCCAAAAGCTGAGGAGCGGAGTACCCGTTTAAGGGGAGAAACCGTTTCAATAACGCAATAAAAACGTCTGTAAACACCAACTATAAAGACCCCTTATATACAGTAAGAGCGAGAAGGCAACTCCATTATAAGTGTTTCCAAACTATAGGTCAAGCCTAGAGGACCACTTTATTACCCCTTTATTATATGGAAGGACACAATGGGCACTTTTATCTCTGGTTTCACCCCAGGTTTCTAATGCTGGCCATTATATTTATCAACTGAAGCCAACCAAGGACAACCAAGGGCAGAGAGCAAAGGGCCCTTCAGCCAAGCAAAAAAAAAAAAAAAAAAAATCAATTTGGGTGAAATTGTAAAAAAAAAAACATTTTGCAACTTTTGGGCCTTTTATCCAAAGCTTTTCATCAAGTATCCGGAGTACGTTAACATGTGCAATTTAAAAAAATATCTTTAATCTTTTCAATTGTGAGGCCCTTTGGTCCTCCAGGCTGTGCCATTCTGCATTAATATGGTCTCCTCTTGCTGCTGCCACCTCCAGGCTTTGTCATTCTGCCACATTTTGGTCACTTCATGCTGGTGCCACCTCCAGGCTGTGTCATTGTGCCGCCATGTGGTCTCCTCATGCTGGTGGGACATTACATAAGAAAATGTATAGTAATCTATTTAAAAATCTTCAATTTAAATTTGAAAATATATCTTTAATCTTTTCAATTGTGAGGCCCTATGGTCTCCTCTTGCTGCTGCCACCTCCAGGCTTGGTCATTCTGCCACTATATGGTCTCCTTATGCTCCTGCCACCTCCAGGCTGTGTCATGTGGTCTCCTCATGCTGCTGGCACATTACATCAAAATTTTCAATACTAAATAATTGTCACGATGCCGGCTGGCAGGAGGTGGATCCTCTGTGCCAGAGAGGGATTGGCGTGGACCGTGCTAGTGGACCGGTTCTAAGTCACTACTGGTTTTCACCAGAGCCCGCCGCAAAGCGGGATGGACTTGCTGCGGCGGTAGTGACCAGGTCGTATCCACTAGCAACGGCTCAACCTCTCTGGCTGCTGAAGATAGGCGCGGTACAAGGGAGTAGACAGAAGCAAGGTCGGACGTAGCAGAAGGTCGGGGGCAGGCGGCAAGGTTCGTAGTCAGGGTGGATAGCAGAAGTACTGGTACACAGGCTTTGGACACACAAAACGCTTTCACTGGCACAAGGCAACAAGATCCGGCAAGGGAGTGCATGGGAGGAGGTTAGATATAGTCAGGGACCAGGTGGAAGCCAATTAAGCTAATTGGGCCAGGCACCAATCATTGGTGCACTGGCCCTTTAAGTCTCAGGGAGCTGGCGCGCGCGCGCGCCCTAGAGAGCGGAGCCGCGCGCGCCAGCACATGACAGCAGGGGACGGGAACGGGTAAGTGACCTGGGATGCGATTCGCGAGCGGGCGCGTCCCGCTGTGCGAATCGCATCCCCAACGGCCATGACAGTGCAGCGCTCCCGGTCAGCGGGACTGACCGGGGAGCTGCAGGGAGAAAGACGCCGTGAGCGCTCCGGGGAGGAGCGGGGACCCGGAGCGCTAGGCGTAACAGTACCCCCCCCCCCTTAGGTCTCCCCTTTTTTTTGTCCGGTGACTGCCTCCCCTGGGATGAGGACACCGGGAAGGAATGGATGGTTTCCTCAATGGCAGGCAGTACAGCAGGAGTAGGAATGGGGAGGGAGGGCAGAGGCCGGATCTACTGTCACGATGCCGGCTGGCAGGAGGTGGATCCTCTGTGCCAGAGAGGGATTGGCGTGGACCGTGCTAGTGGACCGGTTCTAAGTCACTACTGGTTTTCACCAGAGCCCGCCGCAAAGCGGGATGGACTTGCTGCGGCGGTAGTGACCAGGTCGTATCCACTAGCAACGGCTCAACCTCTCTGGCTGCTGAAGATAGGCGCGGTACAAGGGAGTAGACAGAAGCAAGGTCGGACGTAGCAGAAGGTCGGGGGCAGGCGGCAAGGTTCGTAGTCAGGGTGGATAGCAGAAGTACTGGTACACAGGCTTTGGACACACAAAACGCTTTCACTGGCACAAGGCAACAAGATTCGGCAAGGGAGTGCATGGGAGGAGGTTAGATATAGTCAGGGACCAGGTGGAAGCCAATTAAGCTAATTGGGCCAGGCACCAATCATTGGTGCACTGGCCCTTTAAGTCTCAGGGAGCTGGCGCGCGCGCGCCCTAGAGAGCGGAGCCGCGCGCGCCAGCACATGACAGCAGGGGACGGGAACGGGTAAGTGACCTGGGATGCGATTCGCGAGCGGGCGCGTCCCGCTGTGCGAATCGCATCCCCAACGGCCATGACAGTGCAGCGCTCCCGGTCAGCGGGACTGACCGGGGAGCTGCAGGGAGAAAGACGCCGTGAGCGCTCCGGGGAGGAGCGGGGACCCGGAGCGCTAGGCGTAACAATAATTTGAATTAATTTTACTAAATTAATGTTAGTTCATTTTAATTAATAATAATAATTAAAAAAAAATGCCCCTCCAGAATACCATGTGTGCAGGGCACGGGGTGTCACACTGTTCTTCACATGGATTGCCTTGGTGAACGGAGTCACACAGGGGAAAAACTGCTAAAAGTCATTCATCAAGAGATCGAATCATGGCTTACTCCACGAAAACTGGAAATGGGAACAATGGTGACTGACAACGGGAAGAACATCTTGTCTGCGCTGCGACAATGAAACCGGAGACATGCGCCCTGCATGGCACACGTGTTCAATCTGGTTGTCAAGTGTTACCGCCCTGAAGTGTTACCCCCCATCTGCAAGACATTCTAACAATGGGAAGAAAACTTTGCATGCACTTCAGCCACTTTGCAAAGTTTGGAATTTCACCCTCCATATGTTGGACCGACTATACTAACATAGAAAAGCCATCACAGATTTTTTGATTATCCAAGCAGATAGGGAGACTCCCCTGTGTAACTTCAATGTCAACCAGTGGCAGCTCATCTGTGACACCTGGCGTTTGTTCAGGCCTTTTGAGGAAGCCACATTATAAGCCAGTTGTCAGGATTGCGGGAATAACGACATCATGCCACTGCTTCATTTCTTACAAGATGTGTTGGAAATGATAGCTGGTTAGGGCACTGGAGACATGGCACCTACATCTTGAGGCCACATGGGCCCTGTGGGGTCTGAACTGGAGGAGAAGGGGGAGTGGGACAGTGGAGCACAGGCAAGGTTATGTGAAATGGGAGGTTTTTATTGTCATCTGACAGAAGAGGAGGAGCAGGAGCAGGCTGTGGAGCTACAGGGTGATGAGGAAGAGGAGACAGAGGACCCAGACACATTTTGGCCATGTGGTCTCCTCATGCTGCTGGCACATTAAATGAAACTTAGTCTTAATCTATTTTAAATCTTTAATTAAAATTTTCCAAAATGTCTTTAATCCTTTCAATTGTGAGGTCCTATGGTCTTGTCAGGCTTTTGCCATCTCCAGGCTGGGTTGTTCTGCCCCTATGGTCTCCTCTTGCTGCCGCCAATTCAAGGCTGTGTCATTCTGCCAGATTATGGTCTCCTCATGCTGCTGGCACCTCCAGGCTGTGTCATTGTGCCACCATATGGTCTCCTCATGCTGTTGACACCTAATATTAAACTTTTAACATTATCATAAATCTTCAATTAAAATTTTCAACAAAAATCTTTAATCTTCTCTATTGTGAGGCCCTATGGTCTCGTCATGCTGTTGCCACCTCCAGGCTGGGTCATTTTGCCACTATATGGTCTCCTCTTGATGTCGCCAATTCCAGGCTGTGTCATTCTGCCAGATTATGGTCTCCTCATGCTGCTGCCATCTCCAGGCTGTGTCATTGTGCCACCATATGGTCTCTGATGCTGATGGCACCTTTAAATTAAACTTTTAAAATTTTAATATGTCTAAAATCTTCAATTTAAATTTTCAAAAATATATTTAATCTTCTTTATTGTGAGGCCCTATGGTCTCGTCAGGCTGTTGCCACCTCCAGGCTGGTCGTTCTGCCACTATATGGTCTTCTCTTGCTGCCGCCAATTCTAGGCTGTGTCATTCTGCCAGATTATGGTCTCCTCATGCTGCTGCCGCCTCCAGGCTGTGTCATTGTGCCACCATATGGTCTCCTTATGCTGTTGGCACCTTAAATTAAACTTTTAAAATTTTAATATATCTAAAATCTTCAATTAAAATTTTCAAAAATATCTTTGATCTTTTCTATTGTGAGGCCCTATGGTCTCGTCGGGCTGCTGCCACCTCTAGGCTCTGTCATTGTGCCGACATGTGCCTCCTTGCTATATTGGGTTTTGTGGTCATACAGTATTAGTTCAAAGTAAACGCTTTGAGCACCCGGGAGATTAAACTTGTGAATCTAATCAAAATCTTACATTTTAATTTAAAAAAATCGATGAAATCTTTTCAAGACTAAGGCCCTATGGTCGTCGATTTCATATATTACCTGTGGAATTACCACAAGAATCCAATCAAACAGGTTGGAACGATAAAAATGAACCATTACTGATTAAATGAAACATTCACACTTTCACAGTCGGGGGGGGGGGGGGGGGGGGTCGCTGAGAGACAGGGGCTGGAACAAGTGGTAGCTCACCTGGCAAAGGACTGTTAGGTCGATTTTAAGATACAAGTATGAGCTTTTTCACTACATTCACTTCTAGCTTTATGCGCTCACTTATCCAATGGCACAGAAGCTGAATGTCCTCATGTCCAAGTTGCTGGGGCAGTCTCTCCCTTTTGAAGTGGATAAACAGTCATGAGCATGGGGGTGTGCTGAGAGGCAGGGGCTGGGACAGACAGTAGTTGGCCTCACGGCGCACCGCCAGCTCGATTTTAAGATACGCATGTGAGCTTTTTTACTGCAGCAACTTATACACTGCAGTAAATTTTACACTATTGGAGCTGGAATTACCGTGGCTGCTGGCACCAGACTTGCCCTCAAATGAGTCCTCAATAGAGATGAGCGAATTAAATCAGATTTTACTAAAATTCCCTTCTCTCTAGTCGTCGTCATATATTACCTCTGGAATTACCACAAGAATCCAATGAAACAGGTTGGAGTGATAACAATGAACCATAACTGATTAAATGAAACATTTGCAATTCCAGGGGCTAGAACTGGTAATAGCTTGCCTCGCGGTGGACCGCCAGCTCGATGCTCACCAGAATGGGTACTCAAAAAATTTAAATAAATTCTAATAAAATAAAATAAAAATTACATAAAAATCTCTTTAATCTCTATAATTTTGACGCTAAAAGGTCTCCCTGCTGCCACATCTAGATGCTCTGCGGCAGTGATTCTAATAGCGATGCCTGTAATCTGCATGTCACACTGAATAACAGTATTATTTCACTAAAACAGCACACTCTCTATGCGTGTTACGACAAGGCAAAGTATTCTTCACCCCTACTGAGACTCTCTCTAGGCCAGAAATAGCCGTTTTTAATAGTGATTTGCAAATCAATTCGGACCGTAACAAATTTTTTGGGAAAATTCGGCGAATCGAACAAATCAAATTTTTCGTCGAATCTAGCCAAGACCAAAGAGCTGTCGAAGAACACCAGAAACAACATTTGTAGACCTGCACCAGGCTGGGAAGACTGAATCTGCAATAGGCAAGCAGCTTGATGTGAAGAAATCAACTGTGGATGCAATTATTAGAAAATGGAAGACATGCAAGACCACTGATAATCTACCTCGACCTGGGGTTCCACGCAAGATCTCACCCCGTGGTGTCAAAATGATCACAAGAACAGTGAGCAAAAATCCGAGAAACAAACAGGGGGACCTAGTGAATGACCTGCAGAGGGCTGGGACCAAAGTAACGAAGGCTACCATCAGTAACACACTATGCCGCCAGGGACTCAAATCATGCAGTGCCAGACGTGTCCCCCTGCTTAAGCCAGTACATGTTCGGGTCCATCTGCAGTTTGCTATAGAGCATTTGGATGATCCAGAAGAGTTTTGGTAGAATGTCATATGGTCAGATTAAACTAAAGTAGAACTTTTTGGTAAAAACTTAACTCGTCGTGTTTAGAGAAGAAAGAATGCTGAGTTGCATCCAAAGAACACCACACCTACTGTGAAGCAAGGGGGTGGAATCATGATGCTTTGGGGCTGTTTTTCTGCTAAGGGACCAGGACGACTGATCCATGTAAAGGAAAGAATGAATGGGGTCATGTATCGTGAGATTTTGAGTGAAAACCTCCTTCCATCAGCAAGGGCATTGAAGATGAAACGTGGCTGGGTCTTTCAGCATGACAATGATCCCAAACACACTGCCCAGGCAATGAAGGAGTGGCTTCATAAGAAGCATTTCAAGGTCCTGGAGTGGCCTAACCAGTCTCCAGACCTCAGCCCCATAGAAAAACTTTGGAGGGAGTTGAAAGTCCGTGTTGCCCAGCGACAGCCCCAAAACATCACTGCTCTAGAGGAGATCTGCATGGAGGAATGGGCCAAAATACCAGCAACTGTGTGTGAAAACCTTGTGAAGACTTAAAGAAAACGTTTGACTTCTGTCATTGCCAACAAAGAGTATATAACAAAGTATTGAGATTAACTTTTGTTACTGACCAAATACTTATTTTCCACAATAATTTGCAAATAAATTCTTTTAAAATCAGACAATGTGATTTTATGGATTTTTTTTCTCATTATGTCTCTCATAGTTGAGGTATACCTATGATGGAAATTACAGGCCTCTCATCTTTTTAAGTGGGAGAACTTGCACAATTGGTGGCTGACTAAATACTTTTTTGCCCCACTGTGTGTGTGTATATATATATATATATATATATATATATATATATATATTCTTGTTTTGAATAATTCTAAGCTTTCTATCTCTCATGCCCTCCATGAAGGCGCCTGTATAATGAGGTGAAATGTTTATTGTTTTGCTTTTTGCTTTTTTCGTTGGTTTAGTAAAGCTTTAGCATCAAAGAGCATTAGATGGCGGTACATTATTTTTTCTCCCCTTCTGCAGAGAGGTCACCTTGCCTCTTCAATGTGAGAACTACAGCTCCTCGGCTAATTGGACAAAGTTATGGGAAAATCTATGTAAAGGAGGCCTCTCATATATCACATCGAACCCCCCCCCCCCCCCCCCCCCACACACACACACACGCCCCAGGGGACCCCGGCACCTTTACCCTGCAAACAACATAATAAAAAGTACTGTACGCCTCAAGGCTAGAAAACCGCACTCTCTATTTTATTGCTCCAACCCCCCAGAGGTAATGACACTTGTGGCCCCGAGTAAGTAATGTTATTAAGGGAGCTTAAATTGTATCGAGAGCAAAAGGCAGAAAACTATGAATAAAAGAATAGCGCGGTGCAAGGTGAAATCTAAGGATATGCCTCGGCACAGACTCCGTCAGACGTTGTTGACCTCTTTCTAGACGAAAGATTAAAGCCACCGCATCTTGAGGTTTTTCGGAATCTTCTAAGTGATCTTGTAAGCTCTTCGAAAATTAAAAATAAAAACTTTTTCTTTTTTTCTTTTTTGTTTGTTTTTTTTCCACAAAGCTTTCCATCAAAATGAAAACTTCATTGGAAAGTAAACTTGGCTGATTCTTTTCCGTCTTTGCAAGCGAAAGCGATACGGTAAGGTTGTAAACTGTATTACCCTTTCATTCCTACAGCAAAACATACTTTTTGTTGTTGTCCATTGACCCTGGATGGTTCGAAACGATTATATTTCAGTTAACCTGTTGCTAAACTACAACTCCTAGCATGCTGGGAGTTGTAGTTTTGCAACAGCTGGAGGCACCCTGGTTGGGAAACTATATTTGAGAGTGCCTTTAAAGGGGTACTCCGTCCCTGGCATCTTATCCCCTATCCGCTGCTGGGGACCCCGGGTATCGCTGCTGCAGCACCCCGCTATCATTACTGCACAGGCGATACAGGGGCCGGAGCAGCGTGACGTCATGGCTCCGCCCCTCATGACATCACGGCCCGTCCCCTTAATGCAAGTCTATGGCAGGGAGCGTGGCGACCGCCACGCCCCCTCCCATAGACTTGTATTGACGGGGCAGGCCGTGATGTCACGAGGGGCGGAGCCGTGACGTAACAATGCTCCGGCCCCTGTATTGCCAGTCATTACGTGCAGAGCGATCTCGCTCTGCGCAGTAATGATAGCGGGGTACTGCAGCAGCGATCCCCGGGGTCCCCAGCAGCGGGACCCAGCGATCTGACATCTTATCCCCTATCCTTTGGATAGGGAATAAGATGTCTAGGGTCGGAGTACCCCTTTAAAGGGGGTTTCTAACTCTCTGAGGAGAAACTTTCAGCTGGTCACTGACTAACAATACCTCTAGTTGACATGTCGCCAGTTGGTATCTGTGATTGCATACCTATCATTTCAGGTGACTTTTCAGGATGAGCTGCCCTGTGTGTGTACATGATGAGCAGTACTGTTTCTGCATAATATATAACTTGTATATGGGAATTTATTTTAGCAGATTTCTGCTCTGCAGGCTTCATATGTAATTTGCAGTTCTCCTAGAGCTGGTAGGCAAAGCTCCCTCCTTCCATAGACCTGTAGTGCTCGTCTTGCAGACACTTTTCAGAGTGGAAAGGGTGAGAGGGAAAAGCTTGATAACAAAAGAAGCATTTTTGTCTAATAAGATATATTAGAGTTACTCAAATTTGCTTGTACTATTGATCGATGCAAAAATTGTTTCCCAAATGACAGAGTCTATTTAAAGAGTACCTGTCATGATCTTGTTAAATTTGATAATCCTCCCACTTCATGGCTCCATCATGATAAACCACCCCCTGCCTTTATTTTTATTATTTTTTAGTTTTCTATCTTGATATTGCTCTGTATTTTCTGCTCAGTCTTAGTCAGATTCACAGACTGGAAAGGGGCGTTCCCCAGCAGGCGTGACATCATCTGAAGCCATACAGGGGAGAACTTCCTCCCTCACTCTGCTACACACAGCCCAGAACAGTTCAGTGTGAGATGAGCTATGATTGGCTAAGGCTGAACCCCTGTCCCCTCAGCACTCTAGACTGCATTTCCTGATTTTGGACTTCTGTCAGGCCAGCAGGAGTCCAGTCTGTGCAAGAGATGGAGGGAAATGTACTCTGGAAAAGTAGGGAGACACCTAGTGGCAGCTTTTTTAAACACATAAAACATAGAAAACTTCATTTTTTTTTTAAACAAAGTACATTAAAAAGATTTTTTATTTTTTTTACCATAAGGAGTGCAATAGCAAAAATTTGTTTTAATGACAGTGCCCATTTAAGTGTCAAGGAGCCGTGACCAAGGTCCCGACGTGCCCCAAGAATTTAACACCTCTCTCCTCTTTCCTGTACCACTTTATCCCTGCTTGATTTACAGACCTGCTAAAATCTCAAATATGTTTTGTTCTTCACAATGGTCACAGAAGTGTGCGCAAGCAGTAATAAAGAAGATCGAGGCAGGAACGAACTCTTACGTACTGTCAGACAAAGCACATGGTCAGCACATCCACTGCCAAACTCACCAGGCATGCACCGGAATTCACAAGCACAGCACATGAGCAGCATTTCAGTAGGGCTTTGCGAGACCTGTCTGTCAGTCAAACAGGTAAAGGCATTGTAGTCCAGAGCACTTCAGTGCCATGACCACACCTCATTGACACTTCACCGCGGCACTAAATAGCAATAAGTAGAGGATTGCAGCTACAGATATATAGACTTGATGTTGTTTTTAGGACCTCCAGATGTTGCATAATTACAACTGCTGGCAGTTGTAGTAATGCAACATCTGGAGGTCCACAGTTTGCAGACCACTGTTGCAGGTATTCACTATTATTACCTCACATGTGATGGTCTTTACGAAAACAGCACCATAGGTTGCGTATCCTATTGCAGCTCAGACCTAATGAGGTCTATGAGGCTGAGCTCCAAAACCCCACACAACCTAGACTGAGGCAGCCATATTGTTCTGATACTCCAGTTAAAAAAAATTTTTTAAATACACTGGTGCCAAAAAGATAAACAGATTTGTAAATTATTTAACTATAAAAATATAAATTCTTCTAGTACTTATCAGCTGCTGTATGCTCCAGAGGAAGTTGTGTAGTTCTTTCCACTCTGACCACAGTGCTCTCTTCTGACACCTCTGTCTGTGTCAGGAACTGTCCAGAGCAGGAGCAAATCCCCTTAGCAAACCTCTCCTTCTTCAGACAATTCCTGAAACGGGCAGAGGTGGTAGCTGAGAGCACTGTGGTCAGACTGGAAAGAACTTCACAACTTCCTGTGGAGCATACAGCAGCTGATAATTACTGGAAGGATTAAGATTTTTAAATAGGAACAATTTACAAATCTGTTTAACTTTCTGGCACCAGTTGATTAGAAAAGATTTCCACCAGAGCACTCCTTTAACAATCCCTTTAGGGGTTAAAGGGTTGTAAACCGATACAACGCAAAATCAACAGACAATACGCTGTTATTGAGATGATGGCCAGGTCTGGGTTTTGTCAAAGTTAAGTATAATCAACAAGAATTATTATTTTATTGAGAATTTTATATGAAGCATTAAAAGAGCAAAATAAAATGAAAAAAATTGCCGGTTTGGAAAGCACTTAAAATTAGCTAAAAAATAAAACCTTTGTTGTGAAAATTCTAAAAAAAAGTGCAAGTAATGGAAAATGAAAAGCAGTGAATAATGCAAAAGACATGAAAAGCCTTGTTAAAAGCATACGTCTACACAAATTCCTGATTTTTAGAAGTAAGTCGAAGATTGCCGCTTCAAAGCCTTTAGAGTTTTTTTGGCCAAACATGAAGCATTATTTCCAGGTAAGGATCCTGTGAAGTCGAACATAGAAGAAATTCAGCGTTTTTCAACTTTTCTTCTTTTTGTCACAGTTACAAATATGCATATGTGCTGCCTAGGCAAATCCCATTAGGCCGACATTAAAGTCTATCTCAGGCCACAAACAAAAAACTTCAAATTCGAGCCAGCAATGGTGGAACTCTGCAAACACTCTACGCGGAAACGTGACATATGTCCCAACATTTGAAACTCAAATTGCAGGCTGTTTTAAAGGGGTACTCTGGTGGGGAATTTTTTTTTTTTTTTAAATCTACTGGTGCCAGAAAGTTATACAGATTTTTGAATTACTTCTATTTTAAAATCTTAATCCTTCCAGTACTTATCAGCTGCTGTATGCTCCAGAGGAAGTTGTGTAGTTCTTTTCAGTCTGACCACAGTGTCAGAAATTGTCCAGAGCAGAAACAAATCCCCAGAGCAAACCTCTCCTGCCTTGGACAGTTCCTGACATGGACAGAGGTGTCAGTAGAGCATACAGCAGCTGATAAGTACTGGAAGGATTAAGATTTTTAAATAGAAGTAATTTACAATTCTGTATAATTTTCTAGCACCAGTTGATTCGAAAAAAAAAAAAAAAACATTTTTCACGTTTTTCACCGGATTACCCCTTTAAGCCTCCAACCCTCGTTGTGTCCAGGAATACCCACATATAGTTACATAGTTAGTACAATTGGAAAAAAACATACGTCCATCAAGTTTAACAAGGGAATTGAAGGGTAGGGGTGTGGCGCGATATTGGAGAAGGGATGGGATTTAATATTTCTTCATAAGCATTAATGTTATTTTGTTCCAGGAATGTATCTAATCCTTTTTTAAAGCTGTTAATTTTTCCTGCTGTGACCAGTTCCTGAGGTAGACTGTTCCATAAGTTCACAGTCCTTATGGTAAAGAAGGCGTGTCGCCCCTTGACACTAAACCTTTTCTTCTCCAGACGGAGGGAGTGCCCCCTCGTCTTTGGGGGGGTTTAACCTGGAACAGTTTTTCTCCATATTTTTGTATGGGCCATTTATATACTTATATACGTTTATCATATCCCCCCCTTAGACGTCTCTTCTCAAGACTAAACAATTGTAACTCCTTTAATCGCTCTTCATAGCTAAGATGTTCCATGCCCCATATTAATTTAGTCGCGCGTCTCTGCACCCTTTCCAACTCCGCAGTGTCCCTTTTATGAACAGGCGACCAAAACTGAACAGCATATTCCAGGTGAGGCCGTACCAATGCTTTATAAAGGGGGAGTATTATGTCCCTGTCCCTTGAGTCCATGCCTCTTTTGATACATGACAATATCCTGCCGGCTTTGGAAGCAGCAGCCTGACATTGCATGCTATTCTGTAGTCTGTGATCTACAAGTACACCCAGATCCTTCTCTACCAGTGACTCTGCCAGTTTAATCCCCCCTAAGACATACGATGCATGCAGGTTATTAGTACCCAGATGCATAACTTTACATTTATCCACATTGAACCTCATTTGCCAAGTGGATGCCCAGACACTTAGTCTATCCAAGTCATCTTGTAACCTATACACATCCTCTATAGACTGTACCGTGCTACAAAGCTTGGTGTCATCTGCAAAGATAGAAACAGAGCTGTTAATACCATCCTCTATATCATTGATAAATAAATTAAACAACAGCGGTCCCAGTACTGAACCTTGGGGTACACCACTAATTACCGGGGACCAATCAGAGTACGAATCATTGACCACCACTCTCTGGGTACGATCCATGAGCCAGTGTTCAATCCAAGTTACAAACTAAAATTTCCAAACCCAAAGACCTTAACTTACCTGTCAGACGTCTGTGAGGGATAGAAGCTGAAGAGGGCTTGTTTTATGCAAAAGTGAACAAGTCTTTAACCTTTTGCAGTTGTCATGGGACAGTCCTCCTAAAAAGGACTCTTGAGAGATAATATATAAATTTTTGTAGAATGTGTCATCTTTCTCGGTTCCAGGGGTTTATGACATCATGAAATGAGTTTGTGATATGGTAAAATACTGTCAGTCAAGGGTTCTGATGGGCCCTGTACCACAAGAAGGGTGCCCAACAGGGTCCAAGCCATAAGCCATCAAATTTGGCTGAATATTGCCCTTCTCACCGCCCGATTTACTCATAGAGAGAAAAAGTGAAGAGATTCTTCCACAGCGACCAATCACAGCTCAGCTAACAAGCTCTGGTAATTGAAAGCTGAGCTGTGATTGGTTGTTGTGGAAAAATCACTCTATTTTTTCTCTCAGGCTGGGTTCACACCACATTTTTGCCATACTGTTTTCAATCAGTTTTTCTAAAGAAAACCGTATGGCAAAAAAATGGCTGGAACTGTATGGGAAAAAGTAAACCATATGTATTTTTAAACTGTATACTGAAAAATACAATTCCGTCCGTTTTTATAAAAAAAAATAAAACATAAGTTTTTGAAAATGTTGTCCATTTTTAATAGGAGGGGTGTTGGGTGGGGTCTTTAGGATGCAAATGCGCATGTCCAAAGTAAAAACCATATACGGTTTCCCGTATGGAAACGTTTACATGTGCGTTTCCCATTGATGTCCATGTTAAAAAAAAAACGTATGCGGTTGCAGTACGGTTTTTAAACCAGAGACAAAATCGTGGTCAGCATCAGCCAGCCCTGGGCCCGCGGCTCACAGTGTACTGAATACCCTGTATCAGTGCTGCGGCGGACATGTAACACATATCCTGCCATGGGGACACAGCGCCAGCGAGGGATATGAGTGTATAAACCCAGTGGCTGAAAGTTAACACCTTTCCCGCTATGGGGACCGTGCGTCCGCAGGGGGAATCAGTGTATCAGCACAGCGGCTGCCAGTTAACTCCTTCCCCACCATTGGGGCCATGCGCCCCCGGGGGGAATCAGCTATCATGATTCCCCCCACGGGCGCATGGTCGCCATGGCGGGGGGAATTAGTAACACGTCAGCCACAGTGCTATCATGATTCCCCCGCGGGCGCACTGTCAGCTTCTCACCCCGCAGTCCCCACATCAGGGGGATGAATGAATTGTCAGCCGCAGTGCGCTGTCCCCATTGGGGAACTAATCATATGTGACCTGCGGGGGCTGCACTGCTTCTACCCCCCCCCCCCCCCCAAAGCGATGTCCCTGCATTAGGAAGAGGATTAACTGTGAGCCGTAGCGCTGCACATTCTCCCCATGTTGGGGATTGAATGATTTGTGAGCCGCGTGCGTCCGGGCTTCTGTTCCCCGATCCCCGGGGATCTGAGAATAGAAGCTGTCACCTCCCCCTGCAAGCGCTGAAAGCCAGTGTGAGCCGCAGGTGCTGCAGAGCAGAGAGCCAGTGTGAGCCATGGGCTATGCAGCTCCCACAGCTCACTGGCTTTCAGCGCTTGCAGGGAGAGGTGACAGCTTCTGTTCTCTGATCCCTGAACGGGGATCTGGAAACAGAAGCCCTGTGCCTGCGGCTCAAAAATCCTTCATTCCCCGACATGGGGAGAATGTGCAGCGCTGCGGCTCACAGTTAATCCTCTTCCTAATGCAGGGACATCGCTTTTGGGCGGGCTGGCGGGGGGGGGGGGGGGGGGGGGTTTAGAAGCACTGCAGCCCCTGCAGGTCACATATGATTAGTTCCCCGATGTGGGGACAGCGCGCTGCGGCTGACAATTAATTCCCTGATGTGGGGACTGCGGGGTGAGAAGTTGACAGTGCGCCCACGGGGGGAATCATGATAGCGTTGCGGCTGACATGTTACTAATTCCCCCACCATGGGGACCGTGCACCTGTGGGGGGAATCATGATAGCCGATTCCCCTGATTCCCCCCCCCCCCCCCACATCAATCCTCCCGCTGTCGTGGGCGCAGGCCTGAAACGCGAAGCGAGCGCTAGCCCCCCATGAAGCTTCGGCCATCACAGCAGGAGACATCCTCTTGCTGTGGTAGCCGGAGTCGCACTGCAATGAACAGTGTTTGGGGACAAATATATATGGTGACCACAGGGTGGAGCGATGTAGGTGGAGGGGCAAGATGGTATTAACCCCCAAGGCAAGGTGTTGTTAACCCCTAATGTTCGTGACGCCAGAGTGGTTTTTGGGTACTGGAACCACACAAACGGTATCTTCGCTATTCCAATGGCTAGTTAGTGAAAGGAGAATCCACAACCAGTTATGGTTAATGGAGGCTTTACTGAGTTTAGATAGATGGTATTATCTTCACAGCTAGGCCAGATTCCCAGAGAGGTGGCCAGGAAAACAGAAAGACCTTGCAGCTTGCTGGGACCAATTAGACTGGTAATAGACATTAAATAATTATCTTTAGGCTTGACTTTAGACTAGACTTGACTATGGGTAGTGACAGCAGACATAGACTTTTGACTTACTGGATTGACTGTAGATTTGAGGCCTTCCGGGTGCTGGTCACTAGCACTAAGATCTCTGGTGTTTGCTGTCTCAGTAAAGAAGAGTCTAAGAGAATTGTAATGGCTATCCCCTTATATAGAGGGGGGCTGAGCCAAGGCCCATTGGTCAAACTGCGGGTCATGTGTTAACCTGGTGCCCTCTGGGTAACATGTGACAACAATAACATAACATGTGACATCTCACAGGTCCTTTAGATGACCTCTCACAGGTCCTTTATACTAACTATACATTAATACACTGACTACAATTCTATGACAATAAATGACACTATAGTAACAGCAGGGGAGACATTGCAGTAGAGCCCCCAGGTCACTGAGGGACTCAACCTGACAGGGTCTAAGTGTACTGGGACCTCATAAATGTATATACAATGAGTGTATAAAACCTAAATGTAACATATGCCAAAATATAGTGAACAATAAAATATGCAATGGATGTGTAAAAAATGTGCAATGAATGAAATAATAATAAGTGTACAGATAATCAGTGATCACCCTCAAACAGATAATCAGTGATCACCCTCAAACAGATAATCAGTGATCACCCTCAAACAGATAATCAGTGATCACCCTCAAACAGATAATCAGTGATCACCCTCAAACAGATAATCAGTGATCACCTTTTTGTTTGAATCTCTGCTTGAAATTACTCCTCTGGTGGTGGTAAGTGTGCACTGTCATTGTGTCTGAACCTTCTATCACTCCATTTCTCTTTTCACATTCACCCTATTCATTCTGTACACATTGGTTGTCTATGTATTACATCTATGTTGTATGTCATTGGGGCCCTGCTGATTCCTTTTATGCCGGTGTGGACGTCACTCTGAACCCTTACTGGTAATGCCGTGTCTGTGCTCCTGACCGGCATACAGCTATTGTACTGGGTGCTGGTCATGTGGTGCAGATCCCGCGATCCCATTCACTACATTCTGCATCACATTTACGCGCAGCTATTGCTAGGTTACCATGACGCCGCCGTGCCGCTGGCTGCCCGATATTCCTGCGCATAGTCTGCAGACAGACAGTGGCGCACGTCAGAGGCCATATGACCTCCACTTCCGGCGTGGGGATCGTGTCCCGGAATTACGGGCGCTCATATGTTTGCGCTGAACTGATGTTACTAATACGGATATGCAAATTCCCTACCAATGATCTTGATTGAGGATATGATGTAAGTAACCCATGTGACTGACCGTACTGACCGATATGGACCGCTATTGGCCACTATTTCCCATATATACCGACCCCTAACTTGCCTTAGACACGCCCCTTGACAAAGCAGCATTGCGAAAAAGCGTTCGGGTACAGGTGAGAGGTGATCTGTGGAGTGCATGTCCAGGTGTCCGGATTTGTATGTGGATGGTTTGTCATAATATTATGCTAGAACTGCCAGTATTCAGGGGAGTAGCCATTGTCCCTCCCATTGAGCCTGTATACTTTATCTATATGTGCATCTACACAGTTCCATCAGTGTGCACTTTATTATTGCAGTCGCACCTTATACTTACCTGCAGTTACCATGTTTACTTCTCAGCTTATTTGTAAAAATATCTAATTATTTGTTGTAATTCTCACCTCTTGCCTCTCATCTACCTGTGTTTCTGTTGTACCTTACTAGTATATGTTATTTATGTGTTTTTATACCATTTTGTAATAATAAAGATTGGCATTTCTTAAATATATCTTTGTTATCCAGTGCCCCCCCCGACCCCGTTTGGCCCCGACATACGATCATTTCAACATATGATGGTCTCTCAGAGGCCATCGCATGTTGAAGGCAGCATCAACATACGATGCTTTTGTATGTCGGGGCCATCGCATAAACGGCTATCCGGCAGCGCAGACTGCTTCAGCTGCCACCGGATAGCCATTTACGGTGCCCCGTGTGGTCCGCTGACGATCACTTACCTGTCCTCGGGGCTCCGGCGCGTCCTCTTTGGGATCCCCTGCAACATCGGCGCTCTCCATTGTCGTCATCACGTCGCTGTCCCGTCATCCAATAGGAGCGGCGTGCGTAGCGATGTGATGGCGGCGACGGGAAGCGAGGATGCCGGGGAAGCAGAGGCCTTGCCGGAGCTTCGGGGACACCCCGGGGATGCGGCAACAGCGTTGGAGGGCGACATCCAGGGCAGCGGTGACGAGCGGTGACGGTCCGGAGCGGCGGGGACAGGTGAGTACAACTTCCTATACCAGTGGTCTTCAACCTGCGGACCTCTAGATGTTGCAAAACTACAACTCCCAGCATGCCCGGACAGCCGTTGGCTGTCCGGCCATGCTGGGTGTTGTAGTTTTGCAACATCCGGAGGACCGCAGGTCGTCAACCACTGTCCTATACTTTACACTGCACGGATCCCTCAATATACGATAGTTTCAACAAACGATGGTCCATTTGGAACAGATTACCATCGAATGTTGAGGGACCACTGTATTTGAGTGCATTTTATGGTCACCTTTGTTGGTGTAGATATATATTTGGACCATGCAAGCCAGGCTCTCGGATAGCCAAATATTGTTTGGATAACCAACTCTTTAATTCCTCTTTATACCCAAAAATTCCCAAATCATAACGTACAATATGATTGAAACGATCCCCGTCATCCTGAGACGTAACTACGATGCAGATAATGAGGACATCATCAAAACTCATCAAAACTGCTACAAAATCTAAAAGGAAAAATAAAGCAACAAAAAATATTCACAAAAATGTTGCATATCTCAGCTCCGGGGGTTCCCAGGCTCAGTCATGAAACATTTATAAATGATGCTGACAGGTATATAGATTTTCTTTATGGATTTTTATACCTTATTTAAATGCTGGTGTAACTCAATTGGATCCAGGCATGTATGCCGTTATACCGCTATTAAAATGTGTCTACTGACTTGATAACATGAAACTGTTTGTTTTCATTTACCATAAAAATACTCACTCTACAAGTATACGGGCAGTAGCCATGAACAGATGGCGGCATAAATCACAAGACAAAATTGCCTTGGTGTGTAATGAATATTCAACATCCAGTGACACAGCTCCTGGGTAGTGATGAACTAGGGAGTGATTGGATTCTGTAGGATTTTTATGATCCCATATATGATAGTCCAACATTTGTGGGGGAAGTGAATTTTGCTTTTTTTTTCCGTATCAACAACCCCCTCCCGCCTCGCCCAAACTATACTGTATATTTTGCATCTGCCTCGAAGAAAATCACATGGAAGTTTTAGGTTGTTGATGGACGAATAAAATTCATTTACACTCGGGATACGTGAATAAAATCCAGATAAACTAAGAAGTTCTTTAGCAGCTATGCCTACAAGCAGTGTACAAGCAGTACATCATCTACCGGCTGGACATACAACTAATATGTGGCCCGTGGGGGGGGGGTAAGGGGTGAGCAGTGACCTACTTTCTCTTGCCATGCTACTGTTGTGGAGGTTATGTGGATGTACTACTAGGAGGAGCACACTTCAAACAGATTTATATAGCTTTATTTCGCTCCCACCGAGTTTTTAGCTTAGCTCCACTAACTTTTTGGCTGGGCTCTGCTAGGGGACCGATAACCGAGTGACTGCAGATTAGCTACCTAGTGTAATGGCATTCTGTGATATGATGGACCTTTAATACAAACCAATAATTGCCCAAATGAAGTTGTAAAGTACTTACCTTGCATGGATCCATCACCGTTCCTAGTTGTCCTGACAATGGCCCTGCATGTCGCACTGCTGTTTATCATTGTGGCCGACCCAGCCAACGCCGAGATTTGAGCACCAGGCCAATCAGTTGGGACGCTGGCACCTTGTAACTCGGTCCTATGCCTAAGTTTCCAACCATCACCAATATTTATGACCCCTATATTTTCTCTATACCTGACTTGACCTGATAAAACCCAAACTCTGCTCATTACTTGACCCTGTCTTTGCCTCTTGACTTTGTTCTTTGCTACCCTTCAGATTTGATCCTTTTATTGTTGTTTCTGATTTGGTACTATGCTCCCCCCTAGATTTTTGACTCTGACTTTTCTCTGGTTAATCCCTTGCTTTTTTACTTGGTACCTATTCTACTCTTGTGTTGCTGACCTGACCTATCTGGCTTCTGACAACCTGTACACTTGTAGGGACAATCGCCCAATTCGGGCTGCCATTTAGGGTGTTTCATCCAAGTAGGTAGGGAGAGTGGTTTGAGGTGAGCATTAATCTGCACTGATCCATACTCCCGACATGACAGCATGTTTATGGGAACGTTGATTTACGATTATCGACCCATGTAAAAAGTCCAGCAATGAGATAATGAACCAGGAAACACTTGCTCATCTGCTGATCCTATCGTTTATATAGCTACAAAAATCGCCTATGTCAGAAGTACATTTTCCCAGGTAAACAGGAGATATGCTGATGACATAATGAAAGTGAACGCTCACTCCCTACAATTGGGCCATTTAAATGGTCCTGTCAGGGAGCTCAAATTAACTTATGTATAGTCAATCGGCTCTCAGAAAGGGGCAATAATCTGCATACTGTATGTAAAAGGGTCCTTACCCATGCATTATACTGAAAATCTGTTTATTTAGATTAGGAGTTTGTGTATCTGCACTAGCCCACCATCACTTCTGCATGTAAAAAGTGAAATTTTGCTATAAAAAAAAAAATAGAAGGGTCATGATTAGAATTGAGCGAACTTTTGAAATTTGAATCAGCCGATTCACCAAATTTATTTGCGGCGAATCTATATTAAAAATGGCTATTTCTGGACTACAGAGAGCCTCAATAGGGGTGTAGAACACTTTGCTTTGTTCTAACACGCATATGGAGTGTGCTGGGGTAGTGAAATAATACTGTTATTCAGTATGACATGCAGATTACAGGTATCGCTTTTAGAATCACTGCCGCAAAGCTGCACAATGACAGAGCCTGGAGGAGGCATCAGTATGAGGAGACCATATAATGGCTGAATTACACAGCGTGGAGGTGTTAGCAGCATGACGAGACCACATAGTGGCTGAATAACACAGCGTGGAGGTGTTGGCAGCATGAGAACACCATATAGTGGCTGAATGACACAGCATGGAGGTGGCATCAGTATGAGGAGAACATATAGTGGCTGAATGACATAGCGTGGATTTGTTGGCATCATGAGGAGACCATGTAGTGGCTGAATGACACAGTGTTGAGGTGTTGGCAGCATGAGGAGACCATATAGTGGCTGAATGACACAGCGTGTAGGTGTTGGCAGCATGAGAACACCATATAGTTGCTGAATGACACAGCCTGGAGCTGGCAGCAGCATGAGCAGACACTAGGGCTTCACAATCCCTAAGATTAAAAGTTTAATTTTAAAATTTGAATTGAAGATTTATGGTAGCTAGTGCCACTATGAAATTTTTTAGGCACAGGCCCAGCAGCATCAGTAAACCATATATTGGCTGAATATACACAGCCTGGAGGTGGCTGAAAAATGAGAAGACCATATAGTGGCTGAATGGTACAGCCTGGAGTTGGCTGAAGCATTAGGAGACCATATAGTGTCTGAATGGCACAGCCTGGAGGTGGCTGAAGCATGAGGAGACCATATAGTGGCTGAATGGCACAGCCTGGAGTTTGCAGCAGCATGAAGAGCCCATATAGTGTCTGAATGGCACAGCCCTAGGTGGCTGAAGCATGAGGAGACCATATAGTGTCTGAATGGCACAGCCTGGAGTTGGTGACACAATCTCTAAGAATAAAAGATGAATTTAGACATTTTCTGGTGCTACCATAAACATATATAGGTAATGTCCTAGGCCCAGCAGCATCACTAAAGCATGTAGTGTCTGAATAACACAGACTAGAGCTGGCAGCAGCACGAGTACACAAGAGGGCTTCACAACTCCTAAGATTAAATGATGAATTTTGAAATTTCCATTGAAGATATATGGTACCTAGTGCTACCATAAACATATATAGGTAATGTCCTAGGCCCAGCAGGATCACTAAACCATGTAGTTGCTGAATGACACAGACTGGAGCTGGCTGAAGCATCAGTAAACCATATATTGGATGAATGGCACAACTTGAAGGTGGCTGGAGCATCAGTAAACCATATATTGGATGAATGACACAGCCTGGAGGTGTTGGCAGCACGAGTAGACCATATAGTGGCTGAATGACACAGCATGGAGGTGTTGGCAGCATGAGGAGACCATATAGTGGCTAAATGATACAGCGTGGAGGAGTTGGCAGCATGTGGAGACAATATAGTTGCTTAATGACACAGCCTGGAGCTGGAAGCAGCATGAGTAGACACTAGGGCTTCACAATCCCTAAGATTTAAAGATGAATTTTGAAATTTAAATTGAAGATTTATGGTTGCTAGTGCTACCATAAAAATGTTTAGGCCCAGGCCCAGCAATGACTCAGCCTGGAGGTGGCTGAAGCATGAGGAGATCATATAGTGGCAGAATGACACAGCCTGGAGTTGGCTGAAGCATGAGAAGAGACCATATAGTTGCTGAATGAGACAGCCTGGAGGTGGCAGCAGCATCAGGCGTCCTGAAAGTGACCCCTGAGTGAGTGGTGCGGTGGGTGGAAATACCAGTACCCGGTGACGAAGCGCCTTAAATCTGTTTGGCCCTATCCATATTTATGAAGTGTTGGTGTGGCACCATGGTCAATCTACTCTGATGCATCAGGCATTGGTGGTTGGAAATCCTGGCTGATCCATGCCTGATTCATCTTAACTAATATCAGTTTCTTCACATTTTTCGTGGACAATCGAGTTCTCCTTGGGGTGACTATGGCCCCCACCACACTACACACCCGCTCTGATGCCACACTACTGGCCAGGCAGGGCAGCTTTTTCAGGGCAAATTCTGCTAGTTGTTGCCAAAAATCAAGTTTGGCTGCCCAGAAGTCCAGCAGATCTTCAAGGTGTATTGGCATGGGCATATCAAGGTATGCCACCACCTGCTGGTTCAGGTCCTGCTCTAGGTGTACCTGCTGCTGATGAGTTGCTTCATTGTGTGGGTGAAGAAAGCTACTCATCAGCGACTGTAGACTCAGGCTTCTGCTGATGGAGCTGGTACTGATCCTTCCACCCCACCACTCCCCATCAGCCATGGCAGTGGAAGGTGAGCATGGGGGGGCCCCGATACAGACCTGCAAGAGGATGGATGATGGCACCCATAGGCATTGGCCAACTGACTACATAGGATGCCTCTGTAGTAGGTCACTTTGTCCTCCCTCTCAGTCGGTGTAAAAAAAGGCCCTTATTTTGTGGCGGTAGCGAGGGTCCAATAAGGTGAAGATCCAGAAGTCATCCCCGCTGCCGAATGGTGACAATTTGGTTGTCACTACGCAAGCAAGTGAGCATGCATCGTGCCATTTGTGCAAGTGACTCGCAGGGACTCCCTGCCTCCATCTCCACTGCATATTGCCACAGTGTGTCTGGGTCCTCTGTCTCGCCTTCCTCATAACCCTCTAGCTCCTCCTGCTCCTCCTCTCCTGTCAGATTACTAGAAAGACTGCCCATTTGGTGAAACCTAAACTGTCCTCCACTGTGACCCTCCCCCTCCTCCAGTTCAGCCTCCACAGGGCTCATGTGGCCGTGAGATGTAGGCGCCACATCTCCAGTGCCCTGACCACCCATCATTTCCAACACGTGTTGTAAGAAATGAAGCAGTAAAATGACGTCATTCATCCCGTAATCCTGGCAATTTACAAATAGTGTGGCTTCCTCAAAGGGCCTGAGCAAACGGCAGGTCTCAGATATGAGCTGCCACTGGTTCCCATTGAAGTTACACAGGGGAGTATCCCTATCCACTTGGATCATCAAAAAATCGGTGATGGCTTTTCTCTGTTCATACAGTCAGTCCAACATATGAAGGGTGGAATTCCAACATGTGGCAACGTCACAAATCAGAGTATGTTGGGGAATACCGTTCTGACGCTGCAGCTCAAGGAGGGTGTGTTTTGCAGTGTATGAGTGGCTGAAGTGCATGTAAAGTTTACTTCCCATTGTTAGGATGTCTTGCAAATGGGGGGGGGGAACACTTCAGGAACTGCTTCACAACCAGATTGAACACGTGTGCCATGCAGGGCGCATGGCTCAGCCTTCCCAGTTGCAGCCCATGCAATATGTTCTTCCTGTTGTCAGTCTCCATGGTTCCCATTTTCAGTTTTCATGGAGTAAGCCATGCTCCGATTTCTTTACGAATTACTTTTAGCAGTTCCTCCTTTGTGTGATTCAGTGCGCCAAGGCAAACCATGTGAAGAACAGCGTGACACCGCCATGCCTTGCACACATGGTATGCCGAAGGGCCACTGAGACTTGCCTGGGCAGTGGAGGCTGAGCACACAGTGGAGGATGAGGATGCGGAGTCGCACACTGTCAAAGGACCAACGGCCTGAGAGCATGGAGGAGGAAGCAGCGTGACCTGTCCAAGTTGGTGTTGTGGCTGGAACCAAATTCACCAAGTAACCCATAAAGGACATGTCCCTTACCATAGTTACAGCTCCAGACGTCAGAGCAGCCATGCACTTTCGTACACACCAACAGGCTCAAGGAATGGTCCACCTTCCTTTTCCACAAAATTGTGCAGGGCTGTTACTACCTTAATCGCAAAGAAATAATGGCTTGGCACTCTCCACCCCGGATAAGCACAAGCAATCAGTTCTCTGAAAGGTGCAAAGTCCACCACTTGAAAAGGGAGGGACGGCAGCACCAGCAACATGGACAAGAGCACATTCAGCTTCTGCGCCATTGGATGAGTGGGCGTATACTGTTGTCTCTTGGACATGGCTTCGCCGATGGATTGTTGGCGGAAAGGCTGTCTAAAAGTAGAAAGAGCAGGAGCATCTGGAGCGACAGAAGGAGTGTATGAAACACCCTTCAGCTTAGGTGGTGGAGGCTTGGCTGGCTTAAAGAGGGAGCAGCGTGCCACTGGGTGATGCAGCAGGCTGGACCAGCACCATCGGAGCCATGGTTCTTCCAGGCCGCTTTATCGTGGTGAAGCATATGTTGACGCAGGGCCGTGGTGCCAACATTGGGCCACGCTTCACCTTCTGCCGACATATCTTGCATGTGGCTATGTGAACCTCCTCCGGATGCTTGATTAAAAACTGCCACACTGCCGAGTAGCTGATTTTCCCACCAACATTCTGCACTAATTGACTGCCACCGCAGCGGTCTCTGGGAACCCCTGTTCCACTACCTTTCGGGAAGATAGACTGCCACGAAGTAGGTGGTCTTCCCCGGGAACATTTGGCTCCAGAATTTCCACTTCTGCCAACCATGATACCGCCTTGTTGGCTCAGCTGCCGCAACCTACAACTCTCTTCTCCTGATGATGATGATGAAGCCCCTTCTACACCAATTGTGATCGGCTTCATCATTATCAACAAGTGTCTGCACGTCACTGATGTCCTCCTCAGGTTCCTCAACAGTGTCTGCTTCAGGACCCTGAACCCTGGCAATGCCGCTTCCCACGTCATTCTCCTCATCACTACTTGCCCGCTTAGCGGGGGAAGCAGCAGATATCTCCTCCACTTCTTGGCTGGGCAGTAGCTGCTGACTGTCCTCTATTAGATTGTCCTCACTGAATAGTGGAGCTGAACGCACAGCATTAGATACTTCTTTAGGGGAGGGAACAGCATAGGACAGAGGCAATGGAAGGACAGGGACTTCTCCCGGGCCATGCCAACTGAGGGTTGTGTCTGAGGAACCCACCGACTGTTGACTGGGGGTATCAGATGTTAATTGTGATGAAGTGGATGATCGTGTTAACCAATCGATGACGGCAGATGGGTTGCTGGTCGAGACACGACCGCTAGCTGATACCGGGAGCTCAGGCCTCTCCCTGCGACTCCTGCTGCCATTTGCCCCTAGTCTGCTGCGACCTCTGCCTGATGAAATTGGACCTCTGCCACTCCTCTGTTCACATCCTGGCACTTTTCTACATGACATACTTAGTGCGTATATGAGGGGAGTACAATACGCTTCACTACACTTAAAACTGTTTTGTCTAGAACAGCAGAAGGTGTGTACTTTTGCCTGGACTTTCACAGTATCTAGGCCCTTGACAGATTAACAGGTCCAAAATAGTACACTACTTAGATGTAGGTATGTGGTATGCACTTATGTGGCAGAAAAATGTGCTACTGTACGCTTAATAAACATATTGGAGTAAGACACCAGATGGTGACTTCTTTTGTCTTTCCTTTCACAGTATGCATGCCCTTGACAGATTAACAGGCACAAAATAGTACACCACTTAGATGTAGGTATGTGGTATGCACTTATGAGGCAGAAACATGCGCTACAGTACGCTTCAAGAACGCATTGGAGTACAACACCAGGCGGTGAGTACTTGTACCTGGACTTTCACAGTATCTAGACCCTTGACATATTAACAGGTTTAAAATAGTACACTACTTAGATGTACGTGTGTGGTATGGACTTATGATGCAGAAAAATGCGCTACTGTATGCTTAATAAACATAATGGAGCAAAACACCAGCTGGTGATTACTTTTAGATGTCCTTTTACAGTATGTAGGCCCTTGACAGATTAACAGGCACAAAATAGTACACTACTTAGATCTACGTAGTACACACTTATGAGGGCAGAAAAATACGCTACAGTACGCTTAAAAAAGTATCTGCGTACAACACCATTCGGTAAGTACTTGTGCCTTGACTTGACAGATTAACAGGTTTAAAATAGTACACTATTTAGATATAGATATGTGGTATGCAATTATGAAGGCAGAAAAATGTGCTACAGTACGCTTAATAAATGTATTGGAGTAAAACACCAGCCGGTAATTACTTATGACTGTCCTTTCACAGTATGTAGGCCATTGACAGATTAACAGGTACAAAATAGTACACTACTTAGATATAGGTATGTGATGTGAACTTATGAGGGCAGAAAAATGCGCTACAGTATGCTTAAAAAAACTTATTTTTGAAAAACAGCAAACTTTTGCCTGGCCTTTCACAGTATCTAGGCCCTTGACAGATTAATAGGTACAAAATAGTGCACTGCTGTTACGCCGAGTGCTCCGGGTCCCCGCTCCTCCCCGGAGCGCTCACAGCGTTCTCCTGTTTGCAGCGCCCCGGTCAGACCCGCTGACCGGGTGCGCTGCGATAATGTCTCTAGCCGGGATGCAATTTGCGATGCGGGACGCGCCCGTTCGCGGTGCGCATCCCGCCCCGCTTACCAGACTCGCTCCCCATCTGTGCTGCCCCGGTGTGCACGGCCCGGCTCCCTAGGGCATGCGCGTGCCTGGTTTTTGCGATTTAAAGGGCCGGTGCGCCACTGATTGGCGCATGGGTTTTAATTAGTGTCTTCACCTGTGCACTTCCCTATATTACCTCACTTCCCCTGCACTTCCTTGCCGGATCTTGTTGCCATTGTGCCAGTGAAAGCGTTTCCTTGTGTGTTCCTAGCCTGTGTTCCAGACCTCTTGCCGTTGCCCCTGACTACGATCCTTGCTGCCTGCCCTGACCTTCTGCTACGTCCGACCCTGCTCTTGTCTAATCCCTTGTACCGCGCCTATCTCAGCAGTCACAGAGGTTGAGCCGTTGCCGGTGGATACGACCTGGTTGCTACCGCCGCTGCAAGTCCATCCCGCTTTGCGGCGGGCTCTGGTGAAAACCAGTAGCAACTTAGGACCGGTCCAGCGACACGGTCCACGCCAATCCCTCTCTGACACAGAGGATCCACCTCCAGCCTGCCGAATCCTGACAACTGCTTAGATGTACATATGTGGTATGCACTTATGAGTGCAGAAAAATGTGGTGCAGTACGCTTAAAAAACATATTTTAGAAAAACACCAGCCGGTGATTACCTTTTCCTGGACTTTCACAGTATCTAGGCTCTTGACAGATTAACATGTACAAAATAGTACACTACTTAGATGTACGTATGTGGTATGCACTTATGAGGAAGAAAAATGTGGTACAGTACGCTTAAAAAAACAACTTATTTTGGCACAACACCAGCAGTACACAACAGTGCTGCAGCACAATAAAGCGGTGTACTAAACACAAAATTGAACTCTGTCACAGACTATTAGGAATTGCTGCTGGGTATTATACCGTCTACAGACTAGTATAACCAGCAGATGATTTGTTCTGGAACAAAGACACAGAATTGCGCTGAAAAATTATTCCTGCCTCCTCTGCTAAGGTTTATAAAGTTGAGGCAGCTTGTTGAAACGTATGAGGCAACACAGCTCTCTGCCCCTCTCTGTAAATACAATGCTGAATAAATCGACTGGGAGGTTAATAGCCGCAAAAAAAATCCTTTTCAGTGTAAAAAACCACTGCTCTCTGTCCACCAGAACGCTGATGTGACTAGGATGTGAAACGCTGCTGTAACACACACACAGCGATGTCCGTCCTATCTCTCTGCAGTGTAATGAATGATATGACGAGCTGGAAAATGGCTGCCAAATATATGGGGCTGTGACATCACAGGGGTGACTGGCCGCTGATAGACTGTATCCTGTATGTGATTCAGGGTCATCCCGCCTACTTCCCTTCCCGCCTTCCCAGCATTCCTTGCCCCATGAACTGACATGTGGATCCGCCATTTTAGATGCCCTGGAGCCTGGAACACAGTAAATGGAGTTTAATGAAGCAATTCACGCTATAGAATCACGGTGATATTGGATATTTCATGAAATTCGTAATGAATTCGGGTTCCTCAGCTTTGATTCGCTGATCTCTAGTCATGCTAACAGCAAGGGTCCTAATCTGAGAGCACACTCTCCTTCTGCAGGATACAGTCTGAATTTGTGACTATAAAAAAAGCTTAGTATTTTTTTAGAGACATTGAGATTACCGGGCCTGTAACATGGGCTTGACATGTATCGCTTTCACTATTTTCTCAGTCTCTGTATTATTTCTAAAATGCCTTTCTCAACTCAATCCAGTGGTTCTTATTTAATGTCTGGTATAAACAGAATACTCCAGCTATTGTGAGGGTTAAGACAAAACTCTGCGCGCGACAACCTTCACCTCGGGCACAAACACTGACAGCGAGAATAAAGAAACCAATTATTTCCTCCCTTTAATTGCCTCTTTAGCTCTGTAAACACCAGAGATGCGGTTTGCCCTGTTTACTGGGTGCAAAGAAATAGACACCATTTACCAGTTACAAATAACTATCATTACACTATCTTCTGGAATTCTGTGAATAACTGTTAAGGGCATTTTGTTTTAAAATGGAACAGAAAAGAAAATTAAAGGGCTGTCTCATCAGAAGCTACCCCTTTCAAAGAGAGGCCGAAGGGGGGGGGGGATTTGTCTATAGCCCCATGTCCTGCTTCCAACACCTCCAGAAAACGGTGGTGAGCCAGGCAATTCTTTTGCAGGCAAAACATAGTATTACATTCTGGCCCTTTAGATTACTGTCAATCCATGTACTGGGATACAAGGACATCTTGAACCAAAGCAACTCTCGATTTTGACTCAAAGAGGAGGATCTTAATTAGGGATCCTCCATACATGCTAAAAGCATATATATATATATATATATATATATATATATATATATATATATATATATATATAGACAGGAATAACTCCTGTGACAAATGTAGAATTTGCAAAGGGACCTCCCAACTTTTCCCTGACAGTTATAGTAGGAGGGAAGGAGGACCAAGCATGTTAAATTTTAATGTCCAATCCTTTTGTTCTCCTTTACCTATTGACAATACAGGCGCGCTAAGCTTAACTTGTATGAGCAAAAGAGCATTTGGTCAACATCAATTGAGGATGTATGGACACCTTTTTACGGTAGATGTTCCTCACACCCACTACTGGCAGCCATCACAGTTCATATGAGTCCTACAGTAAAATGTTCTTAATATGGGAAGAAAGGAGACCAGAGAGGGTACTGAAATACTGGGTGTTCTATATTACCAGTCATAGAGAAGTATATAAAATTAATTTCCTATGGTAGAAAACATTAAAGGAGTAGTCCAGTGGTGATTCAGTGGTGAGCAACTTATCCCCTATCCTAAGGATAGGGGATAAGTTGCAGATCGCGGGGGGTCCGACCGTTGGGGCCCCCCGAGATCTCCTGTATGGAGCCCCGACAGCCGGCGGGAAGGGGGCGTGTCGACCTCCGCACGAGGCGGCGGCCGACACGCCCCCTCAATACAACTCTATGGCAGAGCCGAAGCTCTGCCTTCGGCAATCTCCGGCTCTGCCATAGAGATGTATTGAGGGGGCGTGTCGGCCGCCGCTTCGTGCGGGGGTCGACACCCGCTATCTCGGCGGAGAGCCGGGGCCCCGTACAGAGAGATTGCAGGGGGCCCCAGCGGTCGGACCCCCCGCGATCTCAAACTTATCCCCTATCCTTAGGATAGGGGATAAGTTTTTCACCACTGGACTACCCCTTTAAGGAACAATGCCCGAAATACAATGTTAATGGAATCCTCCAGGAAAAACTGCTATACTGATATATTTGTAGGTCAGGGTCTGTGGGGGTCCTTAATATGAGACAAGTGATAATACTGATATACCGGGTGTTCTAGATTAGTGTTGAGCGGCATAGGCCATATTCGAATTCGCGAATATTCGCGAATATATGGACGAATATTCGTCATATATTCGCAAATATTCGCGTTTTATTTTCGCATATGCAAATATTCGCATTTGCGGAAATTAACATATGCAAAAATTGGCATACGCTAAAATTCGCATATGCGAAAATGAGCGTATGCTAATTTTCGCATATGCGAAAATTTGCACACCAGTCTCACACAGTAGTATTAGAGCCTTCTTTACACCACACAAGCTGGAAGCAGAGAGGGATGATCACTGTGATGTGTACTATGAAAAATAAAAAAATAAAAAAATAAAACCAATATTCGTAATTACGAATATATAGTGCTATATTCGCGAATATTCGCGAATTTGCGAATATGCGATATTCGCGAATAAAATTCGTATTGCGAATATTCGCGAGCAACACTATTCTAGATTACCAGACTGTCATAGAGAAGTGTATAAAGTTACATTTCTAGGGTGTAAACCTTTCAGGAACAATGTCTGAAAATACAATGTTGATAGAACTGTAATGTCCGTTTATCTGTATTTAGCATTTTTCTGCTTTGGGTCCTGTTCAGACATTATATTTATGTCTGAACATTTTCTGGGGAGAGTTAATGCTTCCAGCCCTTCAGTACTGGGAGGGTAAATTAACCCCTTAAGGACCACGGGTTTTTCCGTTTTTGCACTTTTGTTTTTTTCCTCCTCACTTTTTAAAAATCATAACCCTTTTTAATTTTGCACCTAAAAATCCATATGATGGCTTGTTTTTTGCGCCACCAATTCTATTTTGCAGTGACATCAGTCATTTTACCCAAAAATCTACGGCGAAACGGAAAAAAAATAATTGTGCGATGAAATTGAAGAAAAAACGCCGTTTTGTAAATTTTGGAGGCTTCCGTTTCTACGCAATACATTTTTCAGTAAAAATGACACCTTATCTTTATTCTGTAAGTCCATACGATTAAAATGATATCCTACATATATAGATTTGATTTTGTTGTACTTCTGTAAAAAATTATAACTACATGCAGAAAAATGTATACGTTTAAAATTATCATATTCTGACACCTATAACTTTTTTTATTTTACCGCGTATGGGGCGGTATGACAGTTAATTTTTTGCGCCATGATCTGAAGTTTTTAGCAGTACCATTTTTGCATTGACCGGACGTTTCGATCGCTTTTTATTTAATTTTTCATGTTATAAAAAGTGACCAAAAATAAGTTATTTTGGAGTTTGGAATTTTTTGCGTGTACGCCATTGACCGTGCGGTTTACTTAATGATATATTTTTATAATTCGGACATTTATGCACGCGGCGATACCACATATGTTTATATTTATTTTTATTTACATGTTTTCTTTTTATGGGAAAAGGGGGGTGATTTGGACTTTTATTAGGGAATAAAGGTAAGAGGACCTCCGCTCGTGTTCCAGCTGATCGGGACACCGCATTTTCACTGCGGTGGTCCCGATCAGCCCCACTGAACAGCCGGGAAGCTTTCACTTTTGTTTTCAGATGCGGCTAAAGGGTTAATAGCATACGGCACCATGATCGCTGCTGCGCGCTATTAGCCCCAGGTCCCGGCTTCAGTTACATACCGTGACCCCGTGTTATATTGCGGGTGCCGGCCAAGAACGTAAATATACTATTACGTCCTTGATGTCTGGATGCTTTGTTTAGTACCTTGTTGGGTTTTAGTTTTCTTACATTGCATATGTTTAGTGTTCTTTGTTTAGTTTTGTGAATCTTAGTCCATGTTCAGATTATGCCTTTGTATCAGTCCTATATGACCTTGTTGCATTCTGGATCTCCTAGGATAAAATCCTGTTCCGAGCTTTGTACTAATCTGTCTATCTAGAAGTATGTTGGACTCTGTGCCTGTGTTTCATGTACTTTTATTTATGTTTCCTCCTTGGCTGGTTTACGTTCCACACTGTTGAGTGTGCCGCTAGCAAGGAGTTAATTTGGAGTTATTATTGCTTTCGACTTCTTTTATGGAGTGGGGTGTCTTTTTGTCTAGTGTGAATTGTGCTCTTGTTATCCTGTCTTGTTTTATTATACTACATTCTGCCTTGAATTATCTGTTTGTTGCTATGTAGCACATCTGTTATGTTCCTGACTCGTTCCCCAACATGTAAAGTTTGTTTTGTTTGACTCTAATGCCCATGCACTTTAGCGCAGTATAGGGTCTGTCCTTGTTGTTGTCGATCTGTCGTTTAGGGTGGATGGGCAATCGGCTGTGGGGACAGTTAGGGCTCACTAACTCCCTGATCCACCCTGTCATGACAGGAACCATCCAGGAAAAACTGCTATACTGATATATGTTTAGGGCAGGGTCTGTGGGGGTGGAGCATGACACAAGAATTCTAAGGATAGAGCAGAGGTCCCCAACCCAGTCCTCAAGATCTACCAACAACCTAGGAATTAAATGTTTTTCCTGTTCTATTTTAATGGAGTAACTGATAAAACTGGAATGTTGATGGGCCTTGAGGACTGGTTTAGGGACCACTGGTATAGAGATTGGTCATAACTCACCCAATCATGACTTGCACTAAGCACAGTGTATCAGCTTTGCCTGGAGTGTTCTTGGAAGGGTATGACTTGAAGCTGTAAAAAAAGATCTGACATAGTATTCTTCACAGGGGAAGTGGGATTCTTAGGTAGCCTCATAGTTGGGCAATGGTCTATGCACATGTTTGAGTTGCGCCAATTTACAAAACTTCAGGAGAGCTTGGAAAACATCTGCCATTATAAAAAAAAAAATCCTTTAATGTATAAGGAATGTGTCATGAAGCCAGGATGTTCAGATATGAAGCATTGGTTTGTGCCATATCTGTGATTTTTCCCCAAAGGGCTATACACTACAGTACATGTACTTATGGGAAGACAGATAAAGTGTAATTCAATTGAAGAGATGGATATTTTCTTTGAACTAACACACGATTAGCATCAGTAAGAAGCTGACATCTGTGGCGGTAATTCTTGAGGGCCTCGTGGAATAGCTCTTCATGAAACAGATCATCCATCTTCTCGGCAAGCCAGAAGGACAGAACATAAGATCTGACTACATATCAATGCGCTCTACACGTTTGGTCTGCTCAGTTGTTATACGTTTTATACATTATGACCACAACCTAATAATTTAGACTAATTTTGACATCATACAGTGAGTCTTTTCAAATTGCATATAATATAATGTGAAATAGAAAAAAAAGAAATGGCTTTGCTACAGATACAGACCCTATGTTGCATCTGGCATTGCAACTCATTCAAGTGATCAAGGCTAAGATACCACGCACAACCCATGAACAAGTTGGCACTGTTTATGGTAAAAATCAGACCCTTTTTCTTAAAGGAGTACTCCAGTATTTAAAAGCTATTCCACTGTCCTATTTACACATTGCCCCTCAGGCTGCTTTTCTGGGCCAGGGCTCCACAGTTTCACACGTCAAGCCTAGGGGCCCAAGACTACCCAAGATTGTTACAGAGTTACATGGTGTTATCAGTCCCAACTGTACACTTGCTGGACAACCGCTATTATCCATCTTATACTCCGCTTTTACAGGGTGACTCCCCACCTAGCCGGCTGTTAATTCCATAGCTTAAAGCATAAAGTGCAGAGTTGCACCTGAGTTCCCCCCATTCTGTTCCTCATTTAACAAGCTTTCTCCCTTGCACTTCATTCAGCATAAACATAATCAGAGGGGAAGATAAATAAACATACCCTGTTTGAGTTGTATGACAGTGACCTTCCTGTTGTCTCACACCCGGGTTAGGGTTCTCTGCGCACTTTGGAAGAGCCTCATGTGACCTTGGACATAGTCACGTGGGTCCTCCCCTGTCTGTAGGGTAATGGCACCATCCATTTTTCCTCTTGCCCAGAGTAGGGCAGGTCTCCACATGCCCTACCAGGCTGTATGAATCCCTCCTCTGCAGGCAGTCGGCCAAACACATCACAGGACTCTCCATATCGCTCTGGGCCAGTCAGTACAAAACACTCCCTCCTCACTTCATGCCACAAGCATCCCAATTTCCAATTCGGACAAGGCTCTCCACTGCAGCGATGAGGTGCACTGGATCGGTAGAAGCCAATTCCGGTTCCGGAGTGCAAAGATCAGCCGTGCCGCAACAGCAGGGGGAAGGGGGAGAAACGTATATCCGCAGCACGTTCCTACAGCATGAGGTCCCTCAGTTACTCCAATTCCTGCAGAAATTTGGGAGTGTGTGGTGGCTTTCTTCTCAGATTTATATAAATCGGAAGCTGATACATCACATAATAAGTTTGAAGCCTTTATGAAATATTTCCAAATATTTGGAACTGCCAAGCTTAACACAATCCCAAACAGAAGACAATAACTCTGGAGGAATTTAAGGGAGCATTGTACACTTCATCAGGTTCATCTGCCCCAGGTCCAGATGGGATTTAACTAGAGGAATTCAAGGAATGGGAGGAGGTTCTTCTTCCTATTCTTTTTTCTGTGTTAAATGAATCCTTGGAAACTAAGGAACTGTCCTCCCCATCAATGACAGAAGCCAGTATCTTATTAAATCCCCCCCAGAAATAAAATTGCATTAGATTCACTTATGCCTATATGACTTTTAAACATGGACGTAAAACTTCTTCCAAAATTTATAGCATGTAGAATAGTCTGAGTCATTCCTTTGTTGATACATCAGGACCAATCAGGCTTTATCCCAGGTAGACCGATCGGTAGACCGAGGGTATTTTCAAGTCTTTAGGTAGAAGGGCATCTCTCCATTTCATCCTGTATTTAGATGCCAAGAAGGCCTCTGACAGGGTGGAATGGAGGTTTTTATGGAAGGTCCTCAAAGTATTTGGGATAGGGAAAGGATTAAGTGGATACAATCTATATATATAAAACTCAATGGCCATGATTTACCATTGTAAACCCGACATGATTTGTCAGGTTTTGTGCCAGATTCTGAATTTAAAAAAAACACGTCCAACTCTCCATTTTAAAGAGAAAACCCCAAAAAGGGGGCGTGGTCATTGGGAAAAGGGGCGTCTCCCCGACCTTTTTACAAAACACAACATATTTACTAAGGTTTCCACAGAAAATGAGGTGGATGTCAGGATTCGGCAGGCTGGTGGTGGATCCTCTGTGTCAGTGAGGGATTGGCGTGGACCGTACCGGTGGACCGGTTCTAAGTTGCTACTGGTATTCACCAGAGCCCGCCGCAAAGCGGGATGGTCTTGCTGCGGCGGTAGCAACCAGGTCGTGTCCACCGGTAGCGGCTCAACCTCACTGACTGCTGAGACTGGCGTGGTACAGAAGGACAAGGCAAGAGCAAGGTCGGACGTAGCAGCAGGTCAGGGCAGGCAGCAAGGGTCGTAGTCAGGGGCAAAAGCAGAGGGTCTGGAACACAGGCTAGGAAGATACACAAAACGCTTTCACTGGCACAAGGCAACAAGATCCGTCCAGGACAGGAAGGGGAAGTGGGTTTAAATAAGCCTGGACACAGGTGCAGGTACTGATTGGGCCAGGCGCCAATCAATGGCGCACTGGCCCTTTAAATCTCAGAGAGCCGGCGCGCGCGCCCTAGGGAGCGGGGCCGCGCGTGCCGGGACTGAGCGGATGGAGGATGGGGCAGGTGAGGAGACTGGGATGCGAGCCGCGGACGGGCGCGTCCCGCTACGCGGGTAGCATCCCCGCCGGAGACAGTAGTGCCGTGCTCCCGGTCAGCGGGTCTGACCAGGGCGCTGCACAGAGGTGAATGCCGCGAGCGCTCCGGAGAGGAGCAGGGACCCGGAGCACTGGGCGTAACAGTGGATTTTAGCTGAGGAAAATCCAACAGATCAGAGAATGTGTAAAAAATGCAAAATGTAGGGAAAGTGCAAAATGTAGGGAAACCTTAGTAAATACCATGGGGAAAAAAATTTAGGGAATTAAAACCCAATGTAGAAACCTACACAACACTCTTATCAGAATATTACCCAGTATATCAGGGCCAATGTATGTGTGCATGTGTGTATATATATAGTATGTGTGTGCTAAACAGCTAAAGATATTTCCATGAAACTTGGTATACATGCTACTTACTGTTTATGTCAACTACAAACATAGGATAGGTAAATTAACTCTTACCCATCCCCATCTGCAAGGGTTGAGGTTTTACTTTGAAGTCCCATGGAAGTCTATGGGAAATGTATGTTCCAGCATAATCTCCAAATGGCTGGAGATATTTAGATGATTCTTAGTACACATGTTACTTTTATGTCAAATAAAAATATATGATAGTTAAATTTACCCTCAACTACCCCCTTATATGAAGGATGGGGTTTTTGTCTTAAGTCCCATGCAAGTTTATTGGACTTTCAGTACCTTATTCCAAGCTCTGCTCTGCATCTCCTGGAGAATGCATCAGTCTGACCACTCCCCTCTCGCATGCCCCACACCATCTCTCAAATCCCCACCCACCATTTAAGCCACACCCCTTATATTTTCTATCCTTTTTTGCATTGGTCCTTCTGGCAAGTTATGCCCACTTCCGCAAAACCACGCCTCATTCTATTTTTGGTTTACAATCTCTTCATCACAACTCAGCCCCACCTGAGGACTGGATATGAGGATGAGATATGAAGACAGGATATGAGGGCAGGATATGAGGTTAGGATGTGACGTGAGGATATGAGGACGGGATATGAGGATGAGATATGAGGTGAAGATATGAGGTCAGGATATGAGGATGAGATATGAGGTGAGGATATGAGGTCAGGATATGAGGACAGGATATGAGGACGGGATATGAGGATGAGATATGAGGACGGGATACGAGGATGGGATATGAGGACGGGATATCAGGGCGAGAGATTAGGATGGGATATGAGGTCAGGATGTGAGGTTAGGATATGAGGACGGGATATGAGGATGAGATATGAGGACGGGATACGAGGATGGGATATGAGGACGGGATATAAGGACGGGATATCAGGGCGAGAGATTAGGATGGGATATGAGGTCAGGATGTGAGGTCAGGATATGAGAACAGGATATGATGTCTGGATATGAGGACAGGATATGATTTCATGATATGAGGACAGGATATGAGGTCTGGATGTGAGGACGGGATATGAGGTCGGGATATGAGGATTGGATATAAGGTCGGATATGAGGATGAGATATGAGGACAGAGTATAAGAATGGGAAATGAGGATGGGATATGAGGTCAGGATGTGAGGTTGAAATATAAGGACAGGATATGAGGTCTGGATATGAGGATGGAATATGAGGACGGGATATGAGGACTTGATATGGGGACGGGATATGAGGACTGGATATGAAGTCGGAATATGAGGACAGGATATGAGGACTGCATATGAAGTCGGAATGTGAGGACAGGATATGAAGTCGGGAAATGAGGACGGGATATGAAGTTGGGATATGAGGTTGAGATATGAGGATGGGATATGAGGACAGGATATGAGGATGAGACATGAGGATAAGATATGAGGACAAGTACTCCCTTCTATGTTGCTTTTCCTCCCCCACAAGTATAAGGAAGGAAAAACCGGACAACGCCGGGTACTCAGCTAGTTGCTATAGAAATATCCCATAGCTCATGATAGCTGACTTCATGAAGGTTCATCAGCCCCTATCATCTACTAAAATGTTGACAGACAAGGAATATTTCTATAGAAATAGAAGAAGCCGATATGGTTGTGCAATACAGCGTACAGTTATAAGCACCATTGAGGTATACAATATTCAGCCCTGTGGCACACATTAATATTTATACTGTGGTGATACAAGTATTTTTATAGAGTTTTTTGTGGTAGTTTTTCTTACTGAATATCTAATAAAAGTTATGTTTTAGGTGGAGTAAGCAAGAGGGTATAGCGATTCCATTTCACTGGGATCCTGTGAAATTTAATACAGGATATAACTCACAATCATTACAGGAATAGTAATGTAATGTATGTACTCAGTGATGTATCTCCAGCACCTCCTGAGCCCATGGAGAAAAAGAGTAGCCGCAAGGTTGCTCTGACAAGCAGTGAAGCTACATGTGCTACAAGTTCTGGAAGTGCAGGTACTGTTAAAACAAACCTGGATAATGTGGACTATGATACTCCTCCTGGAGCAAAGCTAAATGCCCATCGAGGGGTGGAGGAGGATTGGGGAATGCCTAGGGCCCAGGAGCCTGGAGTCATCTATAGCTCCTCAGTGGCAGAATATATCCGTGGGTATGAGGAAGCAAGGAGCAGCTTGTATAGGCTCCAGGAGGAGGTACAGGAGGAAGAAGCCTTGATGGACACTGTGCCCAAATACTAGAAAGCTGAGCTGTCAGCCAGGATTAAACAGCTGAAAAATGATGTTAAGAATATGGGAAAGAAGAGAACTTTTATTTTAGAGCACAGTGGGCCATTTAAAGAAAAACTTTTCAATGATGACCACTTTGAAACAATGGAGAGAGAGAAGCAGAGACGGCTGAGGGGGCTTCAGCCACAGGTGGAGAAGGAAGGAGACACTGCGGAGGCCGATAATGTTGAGCCGAATCCACCTGGGGGTCTGCAACATCTGACCCATACAGTGGGCTCCCTGCAGGGCAAGTGGCAATGTCATTTAGCCATGGCTCTGGCGGTTTGGGGGATGAGAGCAGCACCAGTCACCGGGGAGGGGTGCTGTTGGCCCAGATCCAGCTCCTGGAGTCCCCAGGTCACCTCCAGGACTTCACATTTGGGAATGAGTTACCAGAGGAGGCACCTGGGGGAAGGAGGAAGAAGCCTAAGACAACCCAGCTTTAGGAGCAGGTAACATTTGTATATACCCCCCTCCCTGAGCCTCCCGGACTGGCTGCAGGGTCAGCTCACTGTGGGATTCCAATTTCTCAGCCCAGCCTGAGAAGTTCTGTTGTGGACTCAGTGCAGAAGAGGGGGGAGAGTATGGAGTCTAGTGTGGCGGTGATCTCCACTGCTGTTTGCAGTAACAGTGGTGGAACAGACAATGTATCGGCTAAGATGTCGGACAGTGATATTTCCCCAGCGATGGGCAGTAAAGGCTCTGGCACATTAGGTTGCTCCCTAACGGTAGAGGGGGGCGGCTTTGTGCCAGAGTCAGCTGTGGGAGCTCCGGTGGCTCTGAGTGTTGGCACTGTTTTTCCTTTGGAGCAGCGGTGTCATTGTGAAAGAGCTGCTGGGGCCATTGCCTCCCAGAAAGACTGGACTTAAACCTTTATTTTGAATTGGTGCCGCTTATCCGGATCAGCGGCACCCAGGTGCAGGAAACTCAAGTACTGAGGAGGCGGAGGGTACCAGTAAAAACAGGGCTGGGGACGCTGCTAATAAACAGGCTAGGCAGGCTTCCCAATCCTTGTATAAGACCTGGTCCAGCTGCACCCCCAGCAGTGGCAGCATCGGTACGCAGGTACGCAAATATGACATCTGGTCAGGGGCCTGGACAATTATGGTTAAGCTTAGGCGTTCAGGAAACACTGTTACCCATATACCATCTGCAACCTTCCTCGGAAGAGATCTTATCCAGATCTTCTACCAGGGTCAGCTGAAGCTCTGTCACAGATGTGATGACCCCACACAGTGCCAGTTGCACTGTGCAGAAGTGCAATCTGTATGGGGAAATAGGCCATCTCGCTGCAACTTGTGCAGAGATTAGGTGTCACCTGTGTGGTGACTTAGGTCATCCGTTCAGTCACTGCCCTCGTTCCTTTGTCAATGCGGTTGTTGCCCCGGTGGGAGTAAGCAATGAGGTGGACTCTGCTGGGGGGACAGCCGGCTGGCGGGGATGAAGGGGTGCAGGGGCCAGGGAAAAAAAGTAAGCAAAAGACGCCTGCCCAACTGAGGCATCTCAAGAAGCGTCAAAGGCATAGGGAGATTCGGGAGTCACAGGACCATCAGCCCACTGAGGGAACTTCTGATCCCTTCCCTGCAGCCAGTCTTAATGCTGAGGCCCTGGGGGATAGAGAACTGGATGAGGAGATTGGGAGGATCCACAAAGAGGAGGATGCATTCTCCTCGCTGTCCTCCCATGGTGAGAGTACAGATGAGGACAGTGGAAGATGGGCAGAAAAAAAGTGGGGTTCTCAGAGGAATAAGAAAAAGGGAGATTTAAGATCTTCTCCCACCCACCAGATGCCAAAGAAAGGTACAACTGACCTCCCTCTGATAGGTCTCTCCAACCGGTTCCGAGCCATTGCGACATTTCCTCTATGGAGGAGGAGGAGGCTGGGGGAGAGGTTCTGGATGTTGCAGTGGGGCCCACAGGAGACCCTGAGTCCTCTCTCCCTGGGGAACCTATGTCTTCGGGGGGGGAGGGGGACTGGCCCAGAGTCAGGGGACAAGGAGAATGTAAATAGAGGTAAAATGGACACATCCATTTCACTAAAAAGGGGTAAACCATAATTTGATGAGGAGGGTGGTCTGGGGGATGGGAAGAATGGTGGGAAAAAGAAAGCTGTCTAACTCAATCACCCTCGATGGCGGCACCCTCTCCGCTGACTCTGGCATCCATTAACGTTGCCAGCATTAAGTCAGATACGGCTCGATTTGCGGCATATGATTTTTTTTGCCCATATTAATGGTGATATTTTATTTTTGCAGGAGACCAGGCTAACAGATATGTCATCTATCTACAAGGCTAAAAGAGAGTGGAGGAATGGGCTCTCCTACTGGTCTCTTGCAGCAGAACCGTATACCGGAGTGGCGGTCCTTTTTACTGCAGCGGTAGAATGCCGACGAGTTATCGAGTTAGAAATGGGGAGGTGCCTGATCTTAGGTGTCCTCATGAAGGGACAAGAACTTCGCCTTATTAACATCTACGGCCCACAGTCTAAGTGGGACCTGAAGTGTCTCTTCATGAGGATCAAGCTGTATCTTTTTACAAGTTGGCAGGTGGTCTTTGGAGGGGACTTTAATGCTGTCACGAGGCCCCAAGACAGGGGAGGTTCCAAAGACAAGCTGATTTATGATAGGGTCGCCCTTAATAGCATAGCGAGTGAGGCTCGCCTGGTGGATGTCCACATCCGGCACACCCCAGGCCACGCGGGATTCACCTATCATAGGGGTAGTTGTAGGTCCAGAATAGACAGGTTTTACTTAAAGGAGGAAGCCGTCTCTTCAGCAGTGTCTGTTGTTGAGGTGGAGTTCTCCAATCTGTTTAATTTTGTTTTCTCTGAATGTTACAGAGACCCCCGGATGGGCAGAGGCTATTAGAAGCTCAATTCATCTCTCTTGGAAGAAGCAGAGATAAGACAGTCCTTTCAGGATTTTCTTCAGAGCCAGGTACCATATCTGGGCCTTTGTAGCAGTAAGTCAGAGTGGTGGGAGATCTTCAAAAAAATAAGGGTTGCGAGATTCTTCCACCAGCTCTCAGGCCTCAGAAGCCTAAACAGGTACCTTTTGTACCAGGGCCTGAGGAAGAAACTTGAGCACCTTGTCTCGACTTGAGGTAGTCGTGATGATATCTCCAGAGTGAAGTCCTTGCTGATGAAGTGCCAGTACGACAGACAAACAGAGGGATTACGGGAAGTACCGCTTGTTCGACCCTTACAGAAACTGCAAGATGTCAGTGACTAGTAAAGTAGTCTCAGGACTGATTGATAGTACGGGATCCTTGAAAAGGTCCAGATCAGGGATCCTGGAGGTCATCAGATCCTTTTACTCGCACCTCTTGGGAAGGAAGGATCTAGATCGGGATAAGGTATCGGCTTTCTTGGCTGAAACCATCCCTGAACCAGGAGTAGACCCCTCTCTTGACGTTTTGATAGAGATGATCCGGGAAGAGGAAGTCAGGATGGCGATTGATGGGCTTGCCCTCATGAATCACTCGGTCCAGATGGCTTAACATCTGAGTTCTATGAGACCTTTAAGGACACTTTGGTTCCCCTGTTGACCGAGGTATTTCATGAGTGTCTATCCTCGGGCACTCTGCCAAAGTCAATGAGGAGGTCAGCGCTGATCATCCTGTTAAAGGGTAAAGACCTGTCCCACATTGAGAATTGGCGTTCCATAGCGCTTCTCAATGCGGACAGAAAGATTCTGGCAAAAGTGCTATTTAACCAGCTGGTGGAGTATGCACCCCGGCTCCTTTCTGGGGCTCAGCATTGCTCTGTTCTGGGCAGCAGTACATTTAGTGCTGTGCTCAGTGTCTGAGAGGCTGTGGAGCAGGGTAGGGCTAGCCCCTGGAAGGGGTACTTGCTGTCCTTGGATCAGGCAAAAGCGTTTGATCAGGTTAACCATGAGTACCTCTGGTCTGTTCTTCTGAGATTTGGCCTGCCGGGGGGGGGGGTGGGTGGGTTGTTGATTGGCTTAAAACCTTGTATGTAGAGGCAGAGAGTTTCCCGCTTGTGAGTGGTTGGATTGGCCGCTCTTTTGAGGTTGGGTCTGGCATCCATCAGGGTTGTCCTTTGAGCCCTTTGCTGTACGTGTTTGCAGTTGATCCTTTCCTTAGGAGGATTGATTGTGGACCGTTGGCTGAGAATGGACTTGGCGATGCCGGTGCGGCTCTGAGGGCGGTATCATATGCTGATGATGTCACTGTGTTTGTCTCTTCACAAGAGGAGAGCTGATGGGTGATGTCAGAGGTGGACCGCTACTCGGAAGCATCCGGATCCAAGATCAACCGAGATAAGTGCGAGAGTCTCTGGCTGGGAGGGGAAGATCCTAGTTTTGATCTTCCTGACACCCTTCCTGAGCCCCAGGAATCTACTAAAGTCCTCGGCATTGAATTTGGCCAAGGGGATTACCCCCCAAACAAAACTGGGACAGAAGGCTTAAGATTGCCGCTCAGAAGGTGGATCAGTGGAAGGGTTGGTCTTTGACCCTCAGGGAAAGGGTTAACCTGATCAAAACATTCCTGCTCCCTTTGTTGATATATCTGGGCAGTGTATGCATGTTGCCAGAACCTCTCTGGACCCGGGTCTACGGTGTGCTCTTCCAAATGTTATGGGGGAATAGACTGAACCTAGTGAAGAGCGAGGTTACTTATCGTACGAGGAGACTAGGGGGGTTGTGTATGGTCATGCCCGTGGTATTCTTAGTGAATACCTTTCTTAAGACCAATATTGCAAACCTCTGGAAAGAGAGGGCTTCTCCGTGGGTATCCTCCTGTAGGGGATGGTTTAGGCCTTTCTTCCAGGAATGGGAGACAGGAGGGCAAATGAAGGATCTTCGCACACCACTTTTGCTACCCTGGTTCTGAAGGTTATTTGTCGGTGGAGTCTGGGGATATGGGAGATTGGGACTCTGTCGAGGAAATTCCTTGACAAGAGGGTTGTGTCTTCTCATTTCCAGAGGCCATTGGCGCTCAAGGATTGCCCAAGTCGGGATCTGGAGGTTGGTTTAGGGCTTTTGAATTCTATCAGGATCCCCTTGAAGTTTAGGGACCATATCGTTACCTATTCTATATGCAGCACAATATAAGGGACTAAGTAAGAAAGGAACAAGAATGTTGATCAATTTTTTTTCTCTAGCTGTGCATTCTGTTGTATGAGGAGGATACACTTGCTCTATAGGATCTTATGAGTAAGTTGAGCCGGACCAGGAGATTTATTTTGCATGTCATCATCCTGCTCCTGATACACAGTGGTCAATGAACTATATATACTTTTTTCCTTCCAGCGGAGACAAGAACTTTCCTCTGGGCAGAGATTTCGAGTACAATCCCCATCAGGATTTTAGTAAGTGAGCCTCTATTATTACTTGTAGTTTTTATTACTAGAGTGCTGATACATATTTATATATATTGTATACAGGTTATAACTCAGGATCAGTGCAGGATAAGTAATGTAATGTATGTACACAGTGACCTCACCAGCAGAATAGTAAGTGCAACTCTGAATCATAATACAGGGTATATTAATACTACTATCGGCTAAACCACGCCCTGGCATCACAAATACAAGGGGTTAATGCAATTTGCACCTAGAATAACAACATCTGCCCTGCACCACACACCCGCCACTACAAAATAATATTCATACGTTTCCCAATTCTCCAAATGGATAAATTGTATTGGGCAAAAATATACCCTCTCCTGTTGTCATCAAAGTATCAACATTTAAGAGGGTTATATAAGACTGACAAAGAAAAAAAAAAAGAACTAAAAACATAGCTGCTTTTTTTCCTGAAACGGTGCCACTCCAGTCCATGGGCCATGTCTGGTATCGCAATTTTCTTAAAGTGTACATGACCAGTCAGGGCCTGGACACTCAGCCTCCGACCGAAATTTTTTTTTGAAACTTCCCTGATAAAAACTTTTAGCAGTTTCACTTTAAATGGGACTGAGCTGTAATACAGGCCATAACCTGTGGAGAATAGGGATGGTGTTTCCAGGAGAAAGCAGCCATTTTTAAATAATCTTATACAGCCCCCTTTCAAGAAGCTCAAACTCCGGGGATTTTCCATATTATGTTAATGCCAATGTCATATTAATTTTATATTTAAATCTGACTTCATAAAAAGGATTACTCCGCTAATCCTCTCTGAAATTATAGAAAGGGGAAAAAAATCATATTTTGGATTAGAGAAGAAACACAGAAACTCGTCTGTCATTGCAACAAGGACTTGATCTCCGCCACCAAGATGCAAAGTCAGAGCGGTGGCGGAGATTAATAGGCGGCTGGTCTTGTCGTATGACTGCTGTCTGCCCTATTGATCAGCGACTCGCAGGAAATACGGATAAAGTCATTTTTCAGGTCAAGCTGCATGAATGGAGAGACATCAGAATGAAAACATTACCTCTCCCATTGTTCTCAACAGGTGAGAACTTAACATTTCTGAGAAGATTCGGCTGCGCTGATTTATTTACAGGTAACGTAAAGCCTCGCCGTCATGTAATGGAAAGTTCTGCAACTTCACTTTTTCCTCACTTTTCCCAAAAAATGAAAAACATTCTTTTACATCCAAAGGTCGACCTAATGCAGAAGTCCAAAGAGTCTGCTGTGTGACATATATATATATATATATATATATATATATATATATATAGTAGATCATATTGGAAGAGATTCATCAAAAAGTTGCTGAGTTGCCAATAACAACCAATCAGATCACTTCTTTCATTTAAAAAGGCCTCTGAAAAATGAAAGAAGCGATCTGATTGGTTGCTATGGGCAACTCAGCAATTTTTCTTCTGGACAGGTTTTGATAAATCTCCTGCACTGTCACTAGGGTCGCCACCTTTCTTGCAAAAAAAAATACTGACCATGCTAATTTAGATAGTTAATTATATATGCGTGACATCACAGGATGCACATATGCGGGGGGAAATTTTGTCCTATTCTGACCACTATAACTTTTTTTTATTTCTCCTTATACGGGCCTGTATGAGGGATAATTTTTTGCGCCACGATCTGTAGTTTTTAAGAGAACCATTTTTATTGTCATGTGACATTCGATTGCTTTTTTTTTTTTAGCGAATTTGGGAACTCCCAGCATGCGCTGATGCAGCGTGTGGCTCAGCAGCTTCCCCAAAAGAAAACTACAACTCCCAGCATGTTGGACTATATAGAAGTATATACTATAGGTCAGTGTTTCCCAACCAGGGGTGACTCCAGTTGTTGCAAAACTACAACTCCCAGCATGTTGGACTATATAGAAGCATATAGTGTAGGTCAGTGTTTCCCAACCAGGGGGGCCTCCAGCTGCTGCAAAACTACAACTCCAAACATGTTGAATTCTATAGTAGTATATAGTATAGGTCAGTGTTTCCCAACCAAGGGTGCCTCCAGCTGTTTCAAAACTACAACTCCCAGCATGCACGCACAGCCATTGAAAAAGCTGGTATAGCATATGGTGCAACATTCCGGGAGTTGGAGGATTGGTTGGATAAACATCGGCCATTGCATTATAATAAAAATACCGGCAGGGTGGCCAAAATACCGGCTGCAGCAGTAAAATACCGGCCAGGTGGCAACCCTATGTGTCACATATGAGCAGGAAAAAAAAATTAAGTCCTGCACTTACCACATACTATGTGCTGGGACGTCAAGTTAAAATAACAAACTACTAACAATACAGAGAGAGACAAACAAACCAACAGATAAATCAACAAGCCGAACTCAGAACCGAGAGAACCAGAGATATGCTGAATCGGAAAGCGAAGGGTTAATCCAGGAAACATAGCCAAAATCAGAGTACCAGTTAGTAAAATACAATACAGAATGCTAGCTACAGAAGTTACTTCTTTCACAGGCAACCAGTGAATGAACCAGGCAGACTTAAATACCCAGGCCTAGCAGGGTGTGGATGAATGATGGAATGTGATTGGATAAAGAAACAGCAGAGGGGATAGGCTAGGGCATCACCACAGAAACTAACTCAGAAAACAAACAGACATTTAAAGAGACACCGCTCTTACACATTTAAGAAATAGTTATGGCTTATACTAACAATAGGTCATCAAAGTTTGGGCCCATAAAACCTCTTTTAGTTCAGTTATACAGTGTCCTGTGTGTGCTACACTGTGGTGACCAGTTGCCAAGGCATCGGGCCTTGTGGCCTGTTTAAATGCACTGCCCAGTTATAAGGCAAAGTACATAGCTTTCCTGGCTGCATTGCTATGGATTACTTCAGTTTTTGATCATGATCTCACCTTTGTTCCTGACTGTCAAATCAGGTAGGAGCAGTGCAGACCTGACCTCACACCAAATCACTGTCCTTGCCTATTTAGAAGATCCACCCTAAATGGCGGCAACGGTCCCTACACTGGGCTAAGTGCTTGGGTTTTCAGGGAAGTCAGACAGTCCTAGTCAGCAACACACTGGCAGAATAGGTACAAAATTGGCAGACCCTGGGTTAATCAGGGATACGCCAAAAACCTAGAGGGGAGTAACATGCAAAATCAAAACCAGAACCAAAGTGAGTACCAGAACCAGAATCAAAGACAAGAGTCCCTGTTTCTGAACTCACATTGCACTATGGGGGAGATTTATAAAAAAAAAAAAAAAAAGTTGCTGAGTTGCCCATAGCAACCAATCAGATCGCTTCATTCATTTTTGAAAAAGGCCTCTGAAAAATGAAAGTAGCAATCTGATTGGTTGCTGTGGGCAACTCAGTAACTTTTCCTCTAGACAAGTTTTGATAAATCGCCCCCTTTATGCCTCAATGCTCAGGTCACATTCACTGGGCAAGGTGTACCGCACCAAACGGTTGCCAAGCAAATTTTTGCTTGGCAGCAAGGCATACCATGTTTGCCTAGCTGCTCAGTATAGTTGTTCTATGGCACTCTAGTGTAAACATGCATGCAAACTATGTAGAGAAGTAGGGACTCCTGTCAAAGAGACAAGAGCCCCTGCTTCTGATTAAGCAGTGATATTCTATGTATTGCTACATACTATTCTTGAACAAAAGTAATATGTGTTATGCATTGCCAATAACACACTCTCCACTCTCACTAGGTCAGGTGCAGAGTTGACTGGGAAGCAAGTAGCATATGCCTACTTCCAGCTGTGTAACTTGTAACTGTAATGGGACATGGTAGGTGGTGGATCCTCTGGGTCTGTGTGGATGATGACGCTAGCCATGCCAGGGAGTGGAGTCTAAGGTGTTGCTGGTTTTCACCAGAGCCCGCCACAAAGCGGAATGGTCTTGCTGCAGCAGGCGGCACCCAAGTCGCTACCCCTGGCACGATTTGTTCACACAGGTAGCTGATAAGTGGAGAGGCACAAAAGGAGACTGGCAGGATGTGGCAAGATGGCAGTAGGTCAGGGCAGATAACTCAGGTACAGGGTAGGTAAGGTAACAGGAACACAGACTTTCACTATGGCACAATGTAACCAAAGATCTGGCAGGGAAACAAGGGAGGAGCTGATATTTAAGGACAGGGTGCAGGTGTAGACACTTGATTAAATGAGCACTGGCCCTTTAAGTGTAAGAGCTCCGGCGAGTGCGCACCCTAGGAGGCGGGGGCACGCGCGCCGGGACTGCAAGGACACAGAGAAGCGGAAGATGAGGGAGGTGAATGACGGGCTGAGATTCACATGCAGGCGCATCCCGCGATGCGAATCCCAGCCCCACCAAGGCCCTGATGCAACTGCTACCTCTTCACCCCCTATAGTTACTACCCTGCCTACTTCCCAATACATAGTTGCCATGGTGCCCTAACATAGGACTCCATAAAACAACATAGAGGAGCAGGGACGCCTCTCAAAGACAGGAGTCTCTACTTCTCTAGGCATCACCGCCTACTCTCCTTACACTCACTACGCCGGGTGCCTTGCTCTGAAATTGCCATCAAATGGAATGTAATAGACTGTAGATGTACAGAGAATCTTCCTAAAATGAATTTTGGGAGGCTGGCTCATCTGTAATTGTATTATTTAGGTAAAATTACTGGGACGACCTTATGGCAGTATTGCATTTCCTAACATGTTGGGCGACCTTAGCTATGGTCCTGTAATGGGAATGAGCCAGCAAAAACACAGTACATCTCTAAAACGAAGAAAAATAAGTTTTTAATACAAAAAAAAAAAAAGATAAATAAAAGATGCGCCGCTGTCTTCCAAAACCTTTTTGTGTGCAGCCCATAAAACTTTTTACCGCTCTATAAATCATGCTAACTGCTGAGAGTTAATTTGCCTGACAATAAAGTGCATTCAATAAGTGTAAAACAAAACTAATTGGTTCTCTCCCATACAAATTTAATCATACTATAAAGCCGGATCAATGTGGAGGAAACAAAAAAACAAAACAATCTATACAGTAAAACGTTTACCTAGCACTATCGCCGGCTCAGCCCTTGGACACGTTTCCATCTGGAGATAACTCTTCCGCCTTGTTTAGGCCGCCAATTTATTGGAGTGTTTTGTGAGGAGCAGACAGGGGGAAGAGTGAATATTAATACCGGGGCCTGTCGTATTCCGCTAAATAGGCTCTTGATCATATTTCAGGCATTTAATTTTATTTAAATCTCGGCTCCTTTTATTTTTAGGATGAAGTCTCTCTCCTCTTTTTTTTTTTTTTTGCACCTTTTCAATTTCCTTTGAACATGAAGGATCCTGTTTATAACATCGCGGTGACGCTGCTATTTTAAATCAGTTGAAAAAGATCAATTTAGATTTAAAGAGAATTTGTCAGCTGTAAATGATACGAAAGTCTGGTCCTCCGTGATAAATGTTGTCGCTAGTCGACGCCGTATTAGGATTACTGGTGTCCTAAGAAGGGTTGCCACCTGGCCGGTATTTTGGCCACCCTGCCGGTATTTTTATATTAAAAATACCGGTAATGCAATGGCCGGTATTTATCCAATCAATCCTCCAACTTCCGGAATGTTGCGCCATGTGCTATACCAATGTTTCCCAACCAGCGAGCCTCCAGCTGTTGTAAAACTACAACTCCCAGCATGCCCGGACAGCCAACGGCTGTCCGGGCATGCTGGGAGTTGTAGTTTTGCAACAGCTGTAGGCATTCCTGGTTGATAAACATTGAACTATACTATATATTACTATATATTCAAACATGCTGGGAGTTGTAGTTTTGCAACAGCTAGAGGCATTCATGGTTGGGAAACATTGACCTATATTATATATTACTATATAGTCAAACATGCTGGGAGTTGTAGTTTTGCAACAGCTGGTGGCATTCATGGTTGGGAAACATTGACCTATACTATATACTACTATATAGTCAAACATGCTGGGAGTTGTAATTTTGCAACAGCTGGAGGCATTCATGGTTGGGAAACATTGACCTATACTATATATTACTATATAGTCAAACATGCTGGGAGTTGTAGTTTTGCAACAGCTGGAGGCATTCATGGTTGGGAAACATTGACCTATATTATATATTACTATATAGTCAAACAAGCTGGGAGTTGTAGTTTTGCAACAGCTGGAGGCATTCATGGTTGGGAAACATTGACCTATACTATATATTACTATATAGTCAAACATGCTGGGAGTTGTAGTTTTGCTACAGCTGGAGGCACCCCTGGTTGGAAAACGCTGACCTATACTATATACTACTATTTAGTCCAACATGCTGGGAGTTGTAATTTTCGTTTGGGGCAGCTGCTGAGCCACAGGCTGTATCAGGGCATGCTGGGAGTTGTAGTTTTGCAACAGCTGGAGGCACCCCTGGTTGGGAAACATTGACCTATACTATATACTACAATATGCTGGGAGTTGTAGTTTTCCAAAAGCTGGAGGCATTCCTGGTTGGTAAACATTGACCTATATTATATATTACTATATAGTCCAACATGCTGGGAGTTGTAGTTTTTGTTTGGGGCAGCTGCTGAGCCTCAAGGCTGTATTAGGGCATGCTGGGAGTTGTAGTTAGTAACTAACTGCAACTCCCGAATTTAATAAAAGAAGCGATCAAAAAGTCACATCAAAACAAAAATGATCCTGTTCAAAACTATGGGGCCCTCAAACAGGCCCGAATAAGGAGAAATAAAAAAAGTTATAGCGTGTGTGTGTGTATATATATATGTATATATATATATATATATATATATATATATATATATATACACGCACACATACACACAGTTAGTATAGTTCCCCCACATTAGGTGCAGCATAGTTCCCCCACATTAGGTGCAGTATAAGTCCCGCCACATTAGGTGCAGTATAATTCCCGCCACATTAGGTGCAGTATAAGTCCCGCCACATTAGGTGCAGTATAGGTCCCCCACATTAGGTGCAGTATAGGTCCCCTACATTAGGTGCAGTATAGGTCCCCCACATTAGGTGCAGTATAAGTCCCTGCACACTAGGTTGGCAGTACAGTTCCCCCACATTAGGTTGGCAGTATAAGTCCCCGCACACTAGGTTGGCAGTACAGTTCCCCCACATTAGGTTGGCAGTACAGTTCCCCCACATTAGGTTGGCAGTACAGTTCCCCCACATTAGGTTGGCAGTACAGTTCCCCCACATTAGGTTGGCAGTACAGTTCCCCCACATTAGGTTGGCAGTACAGTTCCCCCACATTAGGTGCCACCTAATGTAGGGGAACTGTACTGCACCTAATGTGGGGGAACTGTACTGCACCTAATGTGGGGGAACTGTACTGCACCTAATGTGGGGGAACTGTACTGCACCAGTACAGTTCCCCCACATTAAGTGCAGTACAGTTCCCCCACATTAGGTGTAGTATAGTTCCCCACATTATGTGCAGTACAGTTCCCCCACATTAGGTGCAGTACAGTCCCCCCACATTAGGTGCAGTACAGTCCCCCCACATTAGGTGCAGTACAGTCCCCCCACATTAGGTGCAGTACAGTCCCCCCACATTAGGTGCAGTATAGTTCCCCAGATTAGGTGCAGTATAGTTCCCCACATTAGGTGCAGTATAGTTCCCCACATTAGGTGCAGTATAGTTCCCCCACATTAGGTGCAGTACAGTTCCCCCACATTAGGTGCAGTACAGTTCCCCCACATTAGGTGCAGTATAGTTCCCCCACATTAGGTGCAGTATAGTTCCCCCACATTAGGTGCAGTATAGTTCCCCCACATTAGGTGCAGTATAGCTCCCCATATTAGGTGCAGTATAGCTCCCCATATTAGGTGCAGTATAGTTCCCCCACATTAGGTGCAGTATAGTTCCCCCACATTAGGTGCAGTATAGTTCCCCCACATTAGGTGCAGTATAGCTCCCCATATTAGGTGCAGTATAGTTCCCCCACATTAGGTGCAGTATAGTTCCCCCACATTAGGTGCAGTACAGTTCCCCCACATTAGGTGCAGTACAGTTCCCCCACATTAGGTGCAGTATAGCTCCCCACATTAGGTGCAGTATAGCTCCCCACATTAGGTGCAGTATAGCTCCCCCACATTAGGTGCAGTATAGCTCCCCCACATTAGGTGCAGTATAGCTCCCCCACATTAGGTGCAGTATAGCTCCCCCACATTAGGTGCAGTATAGCTCCCCCACATTAGGTGCAGTATAGCTCCCCCACATTAGGTGCAGTATATCTCCCCACATTAGGTGCAGTATAGTCCCCCACATTAGGTGCAGTATAGTCCCCCACATTAGGTGCAGTATAGCTCCCCCACATTAGGTGCAGTATAGCTCCCCCACATTAGGTGCAGTATAGCTCCCCCACATTAGGTGCAGTATAGCTCCCCCACATTAGGTGCAGTATATCTCCCCACATTAGGTGCAGTATTGTCCCCCACATTAGGTGCAGTATAGTTCCCCACATTAGGTGCAGTATAGTTCCCCCACATTAGGTGCAGTATATCTCCCCACATTAGGTGCAGTATAGTCCCCCACATTAGGTGCAGTATAGTTTCCCACATTAGGTGCAGTATAGTCCCCCACATTAGGTGCAGTATAGTCCCCCACATTAGGTGCAGTATAGCGTGCAGTATAGTCCCCCACATTAGGTGCAGTATATTCCCCACAGACATAAAGCCTTCAGCCATATACAGTGTATGGCTGGAGGCTGTATGTCTGTGTATTGCCCCACTTCAGTGTTCCGACCACCGGTCCTCCGGTCCGGGGTCACGATCTACTGCTATGGCCTATAGTCCATAGCAGTAGGTCCCGGGACCGGAGGACCGGTAGTCGGAACACTGAAGAAGACGTGCTGCCAGATCGTGTTGGTCACTTACCATTCCGGCCGGCGCGCGCATCCTCTTCCTTGAATCTCCGCTCCTCCGTTACTATGGGCGCACGCACGGGACGTCAATGACGTCCCTGCGTGCGCTACTTCCCGGCGGCCCCTGTGTTTTTAAAGTTAACGCGGGGGCCGCTGTAGAAAGGTAACCGGGACATCCTTGTGTCCCGAAAAGATCTTTCGGGACACAGGGATGTCCCGAATGTGAGGGCTGCGGGCTGCGGGCTGCTCAGTGGTGGCCTCGGATGCCCCCCTGAGCTTGATTAGGGTGTGCCTGGGCACACCTGGCACACCCCGTGCGCACGCCTATGGTATCCTGTGATGTCACGCATATATAGTTAATAATGCAAATTAGCATGGCAGGTATTTTGGGGCAAGAAAGGTGGCAACCCTAGTTGTTAGGGGTTTGTATACTTTTGCAATGGCTGTTTTATTTATTTGATATATTTGGAATGAAAAATGAACTAAGTTTGCAAACAGTGTTGGAAATAGCTTATTGTTTGGTGCATTCAGCTTCTAAACAGTTTCCATGGTTACAGACTACAGTGAAACCCTGTGTGTAGTCTGATCCTGCAGTCATGTTTAACTCCAAACTTAGAGGAGCTATACAACATATGACCACAGGACACCACTATATAAAGGGCTTGTTATTAGTCTACAACCACAGAGGCACATACACATAGGTCTCGATAACAGCTATAGACATAAAGGGAGAAGTTACTAAGACCTCAGCCTTCAGCAAACTCCCGCAGCCATTGGATTGGCTGATTCACTAAAGGGGTTATCCAGGAATAGAAAAACAGAGTTGATTTTGTTCAAAAACAGCACCACGCTCGTCCTTAGGTTTTGAGTGATATTACGTGTCAGAGGGCTTAGTTTGTTGTTGGTAATACAACTTGGCTCCATTCACTTTAAATGGGCACTGGCATTAAAACTAATTTTTGCTATTGCGCTCCTTATGGTAAATAAAACATCTTTCTAATGTACTTTGTTTAAAAAAAAAAAAATTTAAAAAGTATTCTACGTTTTACTGGATGGACGTATGTATTTTTTCAACCATACTATGTAACTATGTATTTGTGTTTTATAAAAGCTGCCACTAGATGTCTCCCTACCTGTCCAGAGCACATTTCCCCCATCTTTTGCACAGACTTTGGACTCCTGCTGGCTGGGCAGAAGTCCAAAATCAGGAAATTTTGAGGGGGAGTGTGTGCAGCCTTAGCCAATCGTAGCTCATCTCACTCTGAACTGCTCTGGGCTGTGTGTAGCAGAGTGAGGGAGGAAGTTCTCCCCTGTATGGCTTCAGATGATGTCACGCCTGCTGGGGAACGCCCACTTTCCAGTCTGTGAATCTGGCTGAGACTGAGAAGAAAATACAGAGTAATATCAAGGTAGAAAGCTAACAAATAATAAAAATAAAGACGGGGTGCTTTATCATGATGGGGGCAGTGAACTGGGAGGATTATAAAAGTAGGTACTCTTTAATGGAACTGAACTCCAAAATACAAAAAAAAAAACCTGAGGACAGGCATGGTGCTGTTTTTGGAAGAAAATTGGGTCTTTGGGTTACCTAACAGACCCTTTGCCGCAAATAGCAATTTATGCTAGCTCCACCCTAACATACATTTCTGCTATAGGTTATGTTGTTTATAGATGTAAACCATGATAAATCTGCTAGAATGTGGAGGGCCCTCCCACTCTCATGTAAAGTCCCACCCACTTCTTACAGAGTAGTGAGAGCAGTGTGAACATCTCAGAAAGTAAAAAATGTTTGCCCAAATGACCATTTCACAAAAAATTACGCCTGACCTAAATTATTTAATAAATTCCCCCAATACATTTTATTTAAGACTATTTGCACATTTGTTTCATTTGTTTAATGTCATGTGTGTTGCAGTAAGAAGAAAACAAAAAATAAAAAATAAAAAAAACATTATGGCTGTGTTTGAAGCTGACAGCCATGAGTATATCTCAGCCCAGCAAGGAGGGATTTAATTAGCATTGCTGAGCAGTGCTAGTTAACGTCTTGGGGGGAGGGGGGCATATAATGTGTATTTGGCTGTATAATGTTTACAATGAAGAGAGTAATATTTACCATCTCAACGCTGGTATGGGCCTCTTCTTATGTAGCTCCCCCTTCCCCTCGTGATTTCATCACTAGAAGCGGGGCTACACAAGATGCACGAAGAAATGAGATGGTAAGTATCACTCTCTTCACTATATACATTACACAGCCATATAGATGGCTCTATAATTTATATACTACCCCCCCCCCAAAGGAAATAAAGGGGTACTCCAGCTCTAATACATCTTATCCCCTATCCAAAGGATAGGGGATAAGATGTCTGATCGCGGGGGTCCCGCCGCTGTGGACCCCCGCAATCTGTCATTCAGCAGCCACCTTTGCGAGCTCTCCGCAGCGCTGGAAGCTTTGAGTGTGCAGCGTGACGACCACAAGGGTGTAGTTGTGACTTTAATGGGATTTGGTACTCCGCCCCAAAGGATAGGGGATAAGATGTCAGATCGCCAGGGTCCCGCTGCTGGGGACCCCTGGGATCGCTGCTGCAGCACCCCTGTTGTCATTACTGCACAGAGCGAGTTCGCTCTGCACGTAATGACAGGCAATACAGGGGCCGGAGCATCGTTACGTCACGGCTCCGCCCTTCGTGATGTCACTGCCCGCCCCCTCAATACAAGTCTATGGGAGGGGGCGTGGCGGTCGTCACGCCCCCTGCCATAGACTTGCATTAAGGGCACGGGCCGTGACATCACGAGGGGCAGAGCCATGACATCACGCTGCTCCGTCCCCTGTATCGCCCGTCATTATGCACAGAGCGAACTTGCTCTGTGTAGCAATGATAGCGCAGTGCCGCTGCGGCGATCCCGGGGGTCCCCAGCAGCAGGACCGCGGTGATCTGACATCTTATCCCCTATCCTTTGGGGCGGAGTACCCCTTTAAGGGTTTTCATTACGGAACATTATAACGGCTTTTTAAAACGGAAGAACTTTATAGTGTGAAAGCAGCCTAACTTGAACTGTACTGAGCTTTCCATGACCCATTGAACACTCCCCCCCCCCCCCCCACATTAATTTACTGACAATGCAGATAACTGGAGAGAGGAGTTATGCAGAGTTATTTATCTTAGTAAAGCAGTTAGAGAGTTTTTTCTGTCTAGTCAGTGCTCGACAAGCAGTAATTTTTGTGTTTTTTTGTGTTTGTGAAGACTTTTTATTTTCTAGAAAAACTAAAATACACAGAAGACGGGGTGTTGATATGTCTTTGAGGGCAGCGTCACATGTTTTACTTTCTGAGATGTCCACGATGCTCCTAATAAATACACAATTCATCAAATGTGTGTGTAATTAAAAACAGTTACACATTCAAGATAACATTGTTCAGCCACAGTTCCCTAGCGTTCTCCATTCAGTGCCCATGACAGGAATCCCCCAGAGACCTCAGCCATGAGCAAGAGTTTATGCGTGCAAAGCCCAGACCTGCCAGATTACTGTGGCTCCCAGCACTGGAGTGGTACATAAAGTAAGTATACACAGGTAAATAAGAATACTACTAAAAAGAGAGAGTAAATGTCTACACCTTCAAGGACCCAATATATCATTTCAGTTGGGTTTTCCAGTTTATAGTACCCTGCTTTATTCTGAGTTGTAAATGTTCATGAAACATGTCCCTATGACTTTGTTGAGGTCTTGGGGTTGTTTGTAGCACACGTGACACATGGACCATTGGAGACCATGGGTGTACACATAAGAACACTTCCTAAAATATTTCCTTGTGCTAACCTTTTACCATAACAAAAAATAAGGCAGTGTTATCTATTTCCCAAGAAACCATGACCTATATCACTGCTCCAGAACCTACCACCAATAAGGTCACATTAGGGTTACATATACAGGCTTATTGACGATGATCGGGCCCATGAGTATATATAGTTCCCATAGCCTTTCAGAACTAGACCTGTTTTTTTTTTTCTACTTGTGGTTTTATAACCTACTAGCTGAGTACCCGGCATTGCCCGGTTTTTCCTTCCTAATCCTTGTTGGGGAGGAAAATAAACAAAGGAGGAAGCTTTTGACTTCATATCCCATCCTCATATATTGTTGTCATATCCAACCCCATATCCCGACCTCCTATGCCGACCTCCTATCCTGACCTCCTTTTTGGACCTCCTATCCAGACATCCTATCCCGTCCTCCTATCCCGTCCATCTATCCCGACCTCCTATCTCGACCTCCTATCTCGACCTCCTATCCCGTCCTCCTATCTCGACCTCCTATCCCGTCCTCCTATCTCGACCTCCTATCTCGATCTTGCATCTTGACCTCGTATCTCGACCTCCTATCCTGACCTCCTATCTCGGCCTCCTATCCCGGCCTCCTATCTCGACCTCCTATCTCGACCTCCTATCTCGACCTCCTATACCGACCTCCTATCCCGACTTCATATCCCGACCTCCCATCCCGTCCTCATATCCCCGTCCTGTAATATGTGTACCAGGTATTGAAATATCTCCAGCCGTACGGAAGTTATGTGGGAATATACATTTTCCATTGATCTGCATGGGACTTTAAACAAAAACCCTGACCTTCACAAATGGGGGTAGTTAAGGGTTGAATTAACTATCCTATATTTTAAGTGGATATATAAGTAACATGTGAAGTATAATGGAAATATCTCCAGCCTTTTGGAAGTTATGCAGCAACATATATTTCCCATAGACTTGTATGGGACTTTAAACATTTGTATGGGACTTTAAACATTTGCCCCTGGCAAATGGGGGTGAGTAAGGGTTAAATCACCTATCCTATGTTTGTTGCTGACATATAAGTAACATGTGACCAAGTTTCATGTTAATATCTTTATCCGTTTGGACGTGATGCTGGAACATATACACATACATACATACACACACACATACATACACATACACACACACACACACATACATACATACATACACATACATACATACACATACACACACACATACACACACACACACACACACATACATACATACATACACACGTTGAGTTTTATATATATAACACTAGCTGAGTACCCGGTGTTGCCCGGTTTTTCCTTCCTAATCCTTGTTGCAGAGGAAAATAAATAAAGGAGGAAGCTTTTGACTTCATATCCCGTCCTCATATATTGTTGTCATATCCCAACCCCATATCCTGTCCTCACATCCCGACCTCCTATCCCGTCATCATATCTAGACCTTATATCCCGACCTCCTATCCTGTCCTCCTATCTCGACCTCCTATCCCGTCTTCCTATCCAGTCCTCCAGTCCTCCTATCCCTTCCTCCTATCCCAACCTCCTATCCCGTCCTCCTATCTCGACCTCCTATCTCGACCTCCTATCCTGACTTCCTATCCCGTCCTCCTATCCCGTCCTCCTATCCCGACCTGTAATATGTGACCAGGTATTGAAATATCTCCAGCCGTACGGAAGTTATGTGAGAACATACATTTCCCATTGATTTGCATGGGACTTTATACAAAAACCCCGACCCTCACAAATGGGGGTAGTTAAGGGTTAAATTAACTATCCTATATTTTAAGTGGATATATAAGTAACATGTGACCAAGTATTATCGAAATATCTCCAGTCGTTTGGAAGTTATGCAGTAACATATATTTCCCATTGACTTGTATGGGACTTTAAACATAAACCCCGCCCCTTGCAAATGGGGATGAGAAAGGGTTAAATCACCTATCCTATGTTTGTTGTTGACATATAAGTAACATGTGTGCCAAGTTTAATGTTAATATCTTTAGCCGTTTGGACATGATACTGGAACATACACACATACATACATACATACATACATACACACATACATACATACATATATACATACACACATACATACACACACACACACATTGAATTTTATATATATATATATTTAGTTGATTAAAGAGATAGGACCCCAAATCAAACACCAGAACAGGTCTCCTATTATGGTGCTAGATTTTAGTGTGTGCACAGCGGTTATATCGCTCTGTCTGTATTGTGACTTCTCGATGTCTTTGATCTTGCTGGAATTGCTTAATTTTCTGTTGTATTTTCCTACCCAAGCCAGAAAGGCCTGGTGGCTCATTCCCTCAACACCTATTTTCATGATCATTGAGCCTAATGGTAAGTTAACTAATTAGTAAGTAACAAATTTGCCAAAAAATTGGAATTTGTGGGAACTCAAATTTTTGGGAATTCATTTAGGATGTTACAAGTTTAAGGAGTAGGGACTCCTGTCAAAGATGGGAGTCCCTGCTTCTGTACTTTGAGAGGCATGGAATACACTGCACAGTATGCCTTGATGGTCAGTTACATTCATTGGGCCTAACACATAGAACCCCACCTCAACCAATGTGTGTCGCTTAACTAGGCCCAGCAAATGTTACCTACAGTGAGTACCGGAGCAGGGATTACTTTCTTTGACAGGTTTGTTCTTGTACATAGTTTCTGTGACGCTCTACATGAATAGGAGTAGAGACTGCTGCCAAAGTGAGTAATCCCTGCTCTTGTACAGTAAGTGGTGATATTATATACATCTATGATACTGCATTCTTTGGTCCAGGTACCCCATGGTTGGTCCAGCAGATGTGTACAGAATCCAAAACGTTAAGTGGCGATGCTGTTTTCATTGTATTCTATATTAGTGGGGCTAGGTGTACTACACGCGGCCCAGTAAATGTTACTGAACAGTGAGGCAACAATGTATTCTTGGCCACTTAGTGTACAGTGGAAGGGACTCCTGTTTTTTGTGAAAAGTCCTTTTTCTTTACAAATCGGCTCTCAAATCTAATTCAAATTCAATGGCCGATTCAAGCAAATCTTCCCAAAACAATTTTCAGGAGGTTTATTCATCTGCAGGGGCGGACTGACCCACCGTTCCATTCAGACGTTGTTTGGAAGCCCGGCCAGGAAAAGGGCCTGCTGTCCGCCTGCCTGAAATAGCCAAGCCCGGCACGGGGAAAGGGCCCGCCGCAGCCGCTAGGTCTGTGCGGCTCCGATGTCGGAGCCAGGCCCGAAGCTGTAACCATTATTCCTCTCCCAGACAGCCACTGTAGCTGCGGCCCTTTAAGAGAATCACAGTGGCTGCCTGGTAGAGGCGCTTAGGTCCCTTCTCAAAGTGACGTGAACATCACATCTAAGCGCGGCAGTGCCAGAGTTCACTGCTGCCGCCGCCGAAGACCATTGCACCTGCCCTGCTTGTCCTCAGTGTATGGAGCCCTGCTTGTCTTCAGTGTACAGAACCCTGCTTGCCCTCAGTGTACAGAGCCCTGCTGGTCCTCAGTGTACAGAACCCTGCTTGTCCTGAGTATCCAGAACCCTGCTTGTTCTCAGTGTACAGAGCCCTGCTTGTCCTCAGTGTAAAGAGCCCTGCTTGTCCTCAGTGTACAGAACCCTGCTTGTCCTCAGTGTACAGAACCCTGCTTGTCCTCAGTGAACAGAGCCCTGCTTGTCCTCAGTGTAAAGAGCCCTGCTTGTTCTCAGTGTACAGAGCCCTGCTTGTCCTGAGTGTTCAGAGCCCTGGTTGTCCTCATTGTACAGAGCGATGCTTGTCCACAGTGTACAGAGCCCCGCTTGTCCTCGGTGTACAGAGCCCTGCTTTTCCTCGGTGTACAGAGCCCTGCTTGTCCTCAGTGCACAGAGCCCTGCTTGTCCTCAGTGTACAGAGCACTGCTTGTCCTCAGTGTACAGTGCCCTGCTTGTCCTCAGTGCACAGAGCCCTGCTTGTCCTCAGTGTACAGAGGCATGCTTGTCCTCAGTGTACAGAGCATTGCTTGTCCTCAGTGCACAGAGCCCTGCTTGTCCTCAGTGTACAGAGCACTGCTTGTCCTCAGTGTACAGAGCCCTGCTTGTCCTCAGTGCACAGAACCCTGCTGGTCCTCAGTGTACAGAGCACTGCTTGTCCTCAGTGTACAGAGCCCTGCTTGTCCTCAGTGTACAGAAGCATGCTTGTCCTCAGTGTACAGAGCCCTGCTTGTCCTCAGTGTACAGAGCCCTGCTTGTCCTCAGGGTACAGAGCCCTTCTTGTCCTCAGTGTACAGAGCCCTGCTTGTCCTGAGTGTCCAGAGCCCTGGTTGTTCTCAGTGTACAGAGTGATGCTTGTCCACAGTGTACAGAGCCCCACTTGTCCTTGGTGTACAGAGCCCTGCTTGTCCTCGGTGTACAGAGCCCTGCTTGTCCTGCGTGCACAGAGCCCTGCTTGTCCTCAGTGTACAGAGCCCTGCTTGTCCTCAGTGTACAGAACCCTGCTTGTCCTCAGTGTACAGAGCCCTGCTTGTCCTCAGTGTAAAGGGCCATGCTTGTCCTCAGTGTACAGAGCCCTGCTTGTCCTTAGTGTATGGAGCTCCGCTTGTCCTCAGTGTACAGAGTCCTGCTTGTCCTCAGTGTACAGGGCCATGCTCGTCCTCAGTGTACAGAGCATTGCTTGTCCTCAGTGCACAGAGCCCTGCTTGTCCTCAGTGTACAGAGCCCTGCTTGTCCTCAGTGCACAGAGCCCTGCTTGTCCTCAGTGTACAGAGGCATGCTTGTCCTCAGTGTACAGAGCCCTGCTTGTCCTCAGTGTACAGAGCCCAGCTTGTCCTCAGTGTACAGAGCTCTGCTTGTCCTCAGTGTACGGAGCCCTGCTTGTCCTCAGGGTACAAAGCCCTGCTTGTCCTCAAGGCACGGAGCCCTGCTTGTCCTCCGTGTACAGAGCGATGCTTGTCTGCAGTTACAGAGCCCCGCATTTCCTCGGTGTACAGAGCTACGCTTGTCCTCGGTGTACGGAACCCTGCTTGTCCTCAGTGTACAGAGCCATGTTGTCCTCAGTGTACAGAACCCTGCTTGTCCTCAGTGTACAGGGCCATGCTTGTCCTCAGTGTACAGAGCCCTGCTTGTCCTCAGTGTACGGAGCCCGCTTGTCCTCAGTGTACAGAACCCTGCTTGTCCTCAGTGTACAGAGCCCTGCTTGTCCTCAGTGTACAGAACCCTGCTTGTCCTCAGTGTACAGAGCCCTGCTTGTCCTCAGTGTAAAGAGCCCTGCTTGTCCTCAGTGTACAGAGCCCTGCTTGTCCTGAGTGTCCAGAACCCTGCTTGTTCTCAGTGTACAGAGCCCTGCTTGTCCTCAGTGTAAAGAGCCCTGCTTGTCCTCAGTGTACAGAAGCATGCTTGTCCTCAGTGTACAGAGCCCTGCTTGTCCTCAGTGTACAGAACCCTGCTTGTTCTCAGTGTACAGAGCCCTGCTTGTCCTGAGTGTCCAGAGCCATGGTTGTCCTCATTGTACAGAGCGATGCTTGTCCACAGTGTACAGAGCCCCACTTGTCCTCGGTGTACAGAGCCCTGCTTTTCCTCGGTGAACAGAGCCCTGCTTGTCCTCAGTGCACAGAGCCCTGCTTGTCCTCAGTGTACAGAGCCCTGCTTGTCCTCAGTGTACAGAGCCCAGCTTGTCCTCAGTGTACAGGGCCATGCTTGTCCTCAGTGTACAGAGCCCTGCTTGTCCTCAGTGTAAAGAGCCCTGCTTGTCCTCAGTGTACAGAAGCATGCTTGTCCTCAGTGTACAGAGCCCTGCTTGTCCTCAGTGTACAGAACCCTGCTTGTTCTCAGTGTACGGAGCCCTGCTTGTCCTGAGTGTCCAAAGCCATGGTTGTCCTCATTGTACAGAGCGATGCTTGTCCACAGTGTACAGAGCCCCACTTGTCCTCGGTGTACAGAGCCCTGCTTTTCCTCGGTGAACAGAGCCCTGCTTGTCCTCAGTGCACAGAGCCCTGCTTGTCCTCAGTGTACAGAGCCCTGCTTGTCCTCAGTGTACAGAGCCCTGCTTGTCCTCAGTGTACAGGGCCATGCTTGTCCTCAGTGTACAGAGCCCTGCTTGTCCTCAGTGTAAAGAGCCCTGCTTGTCCTCAGTGTACAGAAGCATGCTTGTCCTCAGTGTACAGAGCCCTGCTTGTCCTCAGTGTACAGAACCCTGCTTGTTCTCAGTGTACAGAGCCCTGCTTGTCCTGAGTGTCCAAAGCCATGGTTGTCCTCATTGTACAGAGCGATACTTGTCCACAGTGTACAGAGCCCCACTTGTCCTCGGTGTACAGAGCCCTGCTTTTCCTCGGTGAACAGAGCCCTGCTTGTCCTCAGTGCACAGAGCCCTGCTTGTCCTCAGTGTACAGAGCCCTGCTTGTCCTCAGTGTACAGAGCCCTGCTTGTCCTCAGTGTACAGGGCCATGCTTGTCCTCAGTGTACAGAGCCCTGCTTGTCCTTAGTGTATGGAGCCCAGCTTGTCCTCAGTGTACAGAGCCTTGCTTGTCCTCATTGCACATAGCCCTGCTTGTCCTCAGTGTACAGAGCACTGCTTGTCCTCAGTGTACACAGCCCTGCTTGTCCTCAGAGCCCTGCTTGTCCTCAGTGTACAGAAGCATGCTTGTCCTCATTGTACAGAGCCCTGCTTGTCCTCAGGGTACAGAGCCCTGCTTGTCCTCAGTGCACAGAGCCCTGCTTGTCCTTAGTGTATGGAGCTCCGCTTGTCCTCAGTGTACAGAGCCCTGCTTGTCCTCAGTGTACAGGGCCATGCTTGTCCTTAGTGTACAGAGCATTGCTTGTCCTCAGTGCACAGAGCCCTGCTTGTCCTCAGTGTACAGAGCACTGCTTGTCCTCAGTGTACAGAGCCCTGCTTGTCCTCAGTGCACAGAGCCCTGCTTGTCCTCAGTGTACAGAGGCATGCTTGTCCTCAGTGTACAGAGCCCTGCTTGTCCTCAGTGTACAGAGCCCAGCTTGTCCTCAGTGTACAGAGCCCTGCTTGTCCTCAGTGTACAGAGCTCTGCTTGTCCTCAGTGTACAGAGCCCTGCTTGTCCTCAGGGTACAGAGCCCTGCTTGTCCTCAAGGCACGGAGCCCTGCTTGTCCTCCGTGTACAGAGCGATGCTTGTCCGCAGTTACAGAGCCCCGCTTGTCCTCGGTGTACAGAGCTCTGCTTGTCCTCGGTGTACGGAGCCCTGCTTGTCCTCAGTGTACAGAGCCCTGCTTGTCCTCAGTGTACAGAACCCTGCTTGTCCTCAGTGTACAGGGCCATGCTTGTCCTCAGTGTACAGAGCCCTGCTTGTCCTCTGTGTACAGAGCCCTGCTTGTCCTCAGTGTACAGAACCCTGCTTATCCTCAGTGTACAGAGCCCTGCTTGTCCTCAGTGTACAGGGCCATGCTTGTCCTCAGTGTACAGAGCCCTGCTTGTCCTTAGTGTATGGAGCCCAGCTTGTCCTCAGTGTACAGAGCCTTGCTTGTCCTCAGTGCACAGAGCCCTGCATCTCCTCAGTGTACAGAGCCCTGCTTGTCCTCAGTGTACATAGCACTGCTTTTCCTCAGTGTACAGAGCACTGCTTGTCCTCAGTGTACAGAGCCCTGCTTGTCCTCAGTGCACAGAGCCCCTTTCCTCTCTCTCCTGGGTCCCTTTCCTGTCTCCTGGGCCCCTCTCCTATCTCCGGGGCCCCCTCACCTCTCTCTCCTAGTCCCCTTTCCTCTCTCCTGGGCCCCTCTCCTCTCTCCTGGGCCCCTCTTCTGTCTCCTGGGCCCCTCTCCTATCTCCTGGGCCCCTCTCCTCTCTCTCCTGGGCCCCTCTCCTCTCTCTCCTGGGCACGTCTCCTGTCTCCTGGGCCCCTCTCCTGTCTCCTGGGCCCCTCTACTCTCTCCTGGGCCCCTCTTCTCTCTCCCGGGCCCCTCTCCTCTCTCCTGGGCCCCTCTCCTCTCTCCAGGGCCCCTCTCCTATCTCCGGGGCCCCCTCTCCTCTCTCTCCTGGGCCCCTCTCCTGTCTCCTGGGCCCCGCTCCTCTCTCCTGGGCCCCTCACCTGTCTCCTGGGCCCGTCTCCTGGGCCCCTCTCCTCTCTCTCCAAAGGATAGGGGATAAGATGCCTGATCGCGGGAGTCCTGCCGCTGGGGACCCCCGGGATCTTGCACGCGGCACCCCGTTTGTAATCAGTCCCCGGAGCGGGTTCGCTCCGGGTCTGATTACCGGCGACCACACGGCTGGCGGCGTGTGACGTCACGCCTCCGCCCCCGTGTGACGTCACGCTCCGCCCCGCAATGCAAGTCTACAGGAGGGGGCGTGATAGCTGTCATGCCCCTTCCCGTAGGCTTGCATTGAGGGGCGGTGTGTGACGTCGCACGGGGGCAGAGGAATGACGTCAAACGGGGGCGGAGGCGTGACGTCCCTTGCACTACCAGCCAGTACCACTGCCGGGGGAGAAAGCGGACCATTTTCCTTTAAAATATAACATTAGCGAAAACGAAAGCTTATTTAGGTGATGCACCACCAACCACCAGTGTGTTTTCTTTACTAGAATTGATGTTTTTTCAATAAAAAAAAAGTTTGGATCATTGAACTCTGTTGTTGTTCTTCTTTTAAAACAAAAGATGTTAATTAGTTATGGCAACTGTATGAGTTGTTTTTTCTAAACTTAAACCTCAGTATTCTGATTTAACTGCTGTGCTGGCACTTTGGGGGGGAAACAGTTGGCGTGTATTACGGTTTGGCCATCACTGGTATATGGTGACATTATTCGGTCACTGTGTGGTAGTAATGTATAATAATGACATTGGCGGTATTATTAGTCCTTTGTGTAGTGGTATTATTTTTTATGTTGGTGTTATTACACTGGTCTAGTTTGATATGATGTGGGTTTGGGGGGTCCAGGTTTTGTGAACATTTTGGTGTATAGTAGTTAATAGGGATCGACTGATTAACGGTTTGGCCGATATTCACGATTTTGGGCGTTATCGGTATTGGCAATTACCTTGCCGATAATCTGATAATGCCCCCCGCACCACCCCCACCGCACCACCCACCGCACCGTGACCACCCCCCCTCCCACCGACCCACCGCCCCGGCCCCATTGCCTCCCCCATCCCCGGTTTTATAATTACCTGTTCCCGGGGGCCGGGGTCCACGCTACTTCTGGCTCCTGCGGTGTCCTGTGTTACGCTGTGCGCTGAGCAATAATAAGTGACGTACTCAACGCGACGTCACCATTAGTGCTCACAATGACATCTCAGGAGGATGCCGCCGGAGCCAGATATAGCATGAACCCTGGGCCCCGGGAATAGGTAATTATAAAACTGGGGATGGGGGAGGCAATGGGGCGAGGCGGTGTGGTGGGGGGTGCGGCGCAGTGCGGTGGGGGGCAGGGTGGTGGCGGTGATGGGACTCAGGAGGACCCCAGGACAGGCAGGGGGAGAGAAGCGGGTGGCGGCGTCGGTCTCTGGCACCGCAAAAGCCGCTGCAGTTCATTGATTTAAAGTGCCCGCTTTAAATCAATGATCTGCAGCGGTGCCGGGGGGGGGGGGGGAGATAAATAGCCGATAACTTATACCGGAATATCGGTATAAATTATCGGCTATCAGCCCTAACCTCCCCAGATTATCGGTATTGGCCCTAAAAAAATCGATATCGGTCGATCCCTAGTAGTTAATCCACTCCAGCATACATTATATATGTGGTGCCTGGGGTGTTGCAATGGTGAATGAAGGGTCTGGTGGTATTAACCCTTAGTTGTCGTGACGCCAGGATGCAGTTTGCTTAATAGTAATGTTCCTGCCGCCAACCGCTATTTACGCTTTAGAAAGTTGAACGCTGCGTCTAAAGTGAAAGTGAAACCATGCCGGTTAGCTCAAGGAGCTGTTCGGGATCGCAGTGGCAAAATCGCGGCGTCCTGAACAGCTGTTAGACATGAGGAGGGTCTCCTACCTTGCCTCCTGGTGTCCGATCGCCGAATGACTGCTCAGTGCCTGAGATCCAGGCATGAGCAGTCAAGCGGCAGAATCATCGATCACTGGTTTCCTATGAGAAACCAGTGATCAATGTAAAAGATCAGTGTGTGCAGTGTTATAGGTCCCTATGGGATAACAATGATCAGTATAAGAGATCAGTGTGTGCAGTGTTATAGGTCCCTATAGGAGCTATAACACTGCAAAAAAAGTGAAAAAAAAAGTGAATAAAGATAATTTAACACCTTTCCTATTAAAAGTTTGAATCACCACCCTTTTCCCATTAAAAAAAAAAAAAAAACTGTGTAAATAAAAATAAACATATGTGGTATCGCCGCGTGCGGAAATGTCCGAATTATAAAAATATATAGTTAATTAAACCGCACTGTCAAAATTCCAAAGTCCAAAATAGTGTATTTTTGGTCACTTTTTATATCATGAAAAAATGAATAAAAAGTGATCAACAAGTCCGATCAATACAAAAAGTGTACCCTATATAAGTAGGGAATCATTTTAATCGTATGGACCTACAGAATAAAGAGAATGTGTCATTTTTACCGAAAAATTTACTGCGTAGAAACAAAAGCCCCCAAAGTTACAAAATTGCGTTTTTTTGCAATTTTGTCTCACAATGATTTTTTTTTCCGTTTCGCCGTAGATTTTTGGGTAAAATGACTGATGCCATTGCAAAGTAGAATTGGTGGTGCAAAAAATAAACCATGATATGGATTTTTAGGTGCAAAATTGAAAGGGTTATGATTTTTTAAAGGTAAGGAGGAAAAAATTTAAGTGCAAAAACGGAAAAACCCTGGATCCTTAAGGGGTTAAGGACGCAGACAATTTTATTTTTACTTTTTCGTTTTTTCCTCTTCGCCTTCAAAAAATCATAACTCTTTTATATTTTCATCCACAGACTAGTATGAGGGCTTGTTTTTTGCACGACCAGTTGTCCGTTGTAATGCCATCACTCACTTTACCATAAAATGTATGGCGCAACCAAAAAAATACTATTTGAATGGGGAAATTAAAAAGAAATCAACAATTTTTCAAATTTTGGAAGGTTTCGTTTTCACGCCGTACAATTTACAGTAAAAATAACAAGTGTTCTTTATTCTTTGGGTCAATACGATTAAAATGATACCCATGATAATATACTTTTCTATTACTGTTGCACTTAAAAAAAAAATCACAAACTATTTTACAAAATTAGTGCATTTAAAATCACCTATTTTGAAGACCTATAACTTTTTCATTTTTCCGTATAAGCAGCGGTATGAGGGCTCATTTTTTGCGCCGTGATCTGTACTTTTTATTGATACCATATTTGCTTATATAAAACTTTTAATACTTTTTTAATAAAATTTTTGGGAATAAAATGTTAAAAAAAACAGCTATTTTGGACTTTTTTTTTTATGTTCACGCTGTTCACCGTACGGTATCATTAACATTTTATTTTAGTAGTTGGGATATTTATGCACGCGGCGATACCAACTATGTATATAAAATATATGTTTTACACTTTTTTGGGGGTGAAATAGGGAAAATGGGACAATTTCCGTTTTTATTGGGGGAGGGGGGTTTTCACATTTTTTTTATTTTTTACTTTTTTACTTTTATTTTGACACTTTTATAGTCCCCATAGCCATGCTGGATGATCGGATCGCCGCGGGCGATCCGATCATCCATTCAAAGTACCGCGATGCTGCAGATGCCGTGATCTGTATTGATCACGGCATCTGAGGGGTTAATGGTGGACATCCGCGCGACATCCGCCATTAAGGGCGGGTCCCTGGCTGCTATCAGCAGTCGGGACCTGCGGCGCATGACGCGAGCATCGCTCCGATGCTCACGGTCATACACAGGACGTAAATGTAGGTCCTGGTGCGTTAGGTACCACCTCACCCGGACGTACATTTATGTCCTTCATCGTTAAGGGGTTAAACAACTATACATCACAACTGTACATCACATGACCCAGGAAAGGTCCTATACATTTATATTTCCTGTACGTCAAATAATATATCCACACAATCTATGTGAGGCAACCAGGGGTAAACCCTGCAGGAGAGCCCTATGGAAATGGAGGGACTCTGGTTGAGGGGACTTTAGACAAGGACAGGACCAGGTCCTGTACATATATATATATATATATATATATATATATATATAAAAATGCAGCACTACTTATCCAAATACACAGCAGGTCCATGTAATATAAACGTAGAAAAAGCGCAGCACTCCTCCAATATGTGCAAAAAATGTGGATTTATTTAGCTCACATAGAAGCTGCTGCTATGTGAGCTAAATAAATCCACATTTTTTGCACATATTGGAGGAGTGCTGCGCTTTTTCTACGTTTATATATATATATATATATATATATATATATATATACATACCGTATTTTTCCCCGTATAAGACGCACTTTTTCTTCCCCAAAACTGGGGGGAAAAAGTCGGTGCGTCTTATACGGCGAATACACCCCTATAGCGGCGGTCCCTGCAGCCATCAACGGCCGGGACCCGCGGCTAATACAGGACATCACCGATCGCAGTGATGCCCTGTATTAACCCTTCAGACGCGCCGATAAAAGCTGACCGCCACGTCTGAAGGGAAAGTGACACTAACCCGGCTGTTCAGTCGGGCTGTTCGGGACCGCCGCGATTTCACCGCGGCGGTCCCGAACAGCCCGACTGAATAGCCGGGTTAGTGCTTACAGGACACCGGGAGGGACCTTACCTGCCTCCTCGGTGTCTTCTCCGTTCAGGGATCCCCTGTATGGCCGGCGCTCTCCTTCCTCTTCATCACGTCGTCGCGTACGTGCGTCGGCGTGCTCAACGACGTGATGACAGCGACGGAGAGCGAGGATACCCGGTCGGCAGCAAAGACGTTCCCGAGCGATGGGGACACGGCGACAGCGATGGAGCGACATCCAGGGCAGCGGTGACGGGTCCAGAGCGGCGGGGACACGTGAGTATTACCTCCTATGCAGTGGTCTTCAATCTGCGGACCTCCAGATGTTGCAAAACTACAACTCCCAGCATGCCCGGACATGCTGGGAGTTGTAGTTTTGCAACATCTGGAGGTCCGCAGGTTGAAGACCACTATTGGGTTCAAAATCTTTATTTTTTGTAGATTTTGCACCTATAAATTGGGTGCATCTTATACGCCGGTGCGTCCTATAGGGCGAAAAATACGGTATATATCTATATATATATCTATATATATATATATCTATCTATATATATCTATATATATATATATATATATCTATCTATATATATATATATATATATATATCTATCTATATATATATATATATATATATATATATATATATATATATATGTATATATATATATATATATATATATATATATATATATATATATATATATATATATAAAATCCGTATTTAAATGTGCCTGTATATATATCCAAGATTTGTCAGGAGAAAAGTTCTTCATTTTTTTTCTGTAATATTAAATTTGAGCTTGATTGTAGATTCATTGTGCAAGACGCCATTGCTGGACTTTTCCCTATGAGCTTATGTTCACACACAGCATTTCAATAAAATAAATACTTTTTTCTCCATTTAAATGCCAAAATCTGACTATATTTTGACTTTTTTTTTTCTCTTTTTTGTTTTTATTATTTATTCATATTTATCAATACATGATATCCAGCATAATATAATACATGCTAAACAAAGAAAAAAGAAAAAATATACCTGGTATATCAAATCCGATATAATAAGTAACTATTAGTGATAGGGTGTCTAGCTGTACACATCCCGGGCTAGCCACTCAGAGTAAAACAAACCTACTGACAAAAACAAAACAAAACAACACCGAATAAGACAAACAGATCAAAGCAGCAAACAAAAAACAAGCAAACAAACAACAACAATAAAAAAAATAAATATAAATACTATATTATGACTTGTAATGCTGCACATATGAGATACAGCTGCACTGTGCAGATGACAAAATTTCTGCGCCAGATGTTTCTGGCAAAAAAAAAAAATAATTCCTGATTACGGCATCCGCAAAGACATTGAACATCTTCTATGTTTTTGAAAGGAAATGTATTGCCGCATTTCCGAGTGGTCCTAGCGGCTGCCGGTTGGTCATATGTGCGGAATCCCCGTACCTGTTTCTAATGCAGACATTCTGTACATTTTTTGCTTGTGTGAACCCAGCCTAATGGGGGGGGGGGGGGGGCAGACGCTACGGCTGTATGGGGCCCCGAAATTCCTGATGGTGGCCTTGTCTATGGCAAATATTCATATACATACTGGGCAGTAATAGGGATGGGGCAGAGGTGGGACCAGGGGTGGAGTCTTGCTGGGGGCCTTTGCTTTTTTGGTCCGGGGGCCCTGAGTGGTGTCAGTCCACCCCTGCTCATCTGTAGCAACACTTGGAACATTTAAACCAGCTTTATAATTTCAGACAACTTTTGACTTGTCATAGACAAATATCGAAAGTTTAGATTTTTCGGGGTCTGGGAGTTCAGACTCTCACTGATTGTTAAAAGGAGCGGGGAAAAGTGTTTGGCTACGTGATTTTCTCCCCAGAAATGGCAGATAATGTATGCAATTTTTTCTTCTTTGGGTGGGATTTGAGCACATTCCACCCTCTGTTGGCCATTTTGCCTTATTGTTTCCTTAAAGGGGTACAGCAGCCAAAATTAACTGATCCCCTATCCACAGGATAGGTAGCTGATTGTGGGATGTCCATGATCGCTGGAATGGGACCCTGTCTTGCTCAGTGAGGCGCGCGTGTCGTCTACCTAGACTGCACACGCTCCATTGATTTCTATGGGAATGCCGATGATGCTTGAGTGCTGGACTGGGGTCTCCTCGGGGCTCTCATAGAAATAACCCATGATTGTGTCCATTGCCTACCACCACTTTGCCCACTTGCTCTCTTGTCTTTTATACTGGGACGGTTCTGTGGGGTTGGTCCAGTCTGTGAGGTAAGCTTTCAACATAGTCTGTATGTTTCTATTCTTCTCTTCCCTTTTCTTTACACCTATGCTCCCTTTCCCTTTTCTTCTTTCTTCTTCAAGTGCCCTCTACTCCTTTTCTTTACTGAGTTTTTCCTCTCTCCCACTTTATTGTGTGAGACACATAGTATAGGGATGACCTGTTTATTCTTCCGGCCTACCATTGGTCTAGTACGGTTCCTGTTTATCTGTTCCGGATTCTCTTTTCTGTGTAGACTGATTTTGCAGCGTGGGGTCATCCTCCTTTCTTGTTTCATTTGTGATTTGTTTGTTTAATGTAAAACTTTAATAAACATTTATTTAAAAGAAAAAAAAAAGAGAGGAATCAATGAAGCACGTGCCGCCGTCCTCTTCACGTGCTCCTCACTCGGAGCTGAGTCCCGTTTCAATGATCTCAGGGGGTCCCAGCGGTCAGACCTCCCATGGTCAGCTACTTATCCCTATCCTGTGGATGTGGGATAAGTTCATTTCGTCTGCAGTACCCCTTTTAAATCACCTACTTGGGAAAAGCAGTTCCTCTGGTGAGTGGAGTCCTGCACAGGTACTTACGACCCAGCTGCTCAGCGTTTGGAATAAAATGTTCCGAATGCGTAGAGGCGGCATTGGGAGCTCGTGACATCATAGCCCCGCCCCAACATGCGTCACGCTCCCTCCAATAGACTTGCATTGAGGGGGCGGGGTGTGATGTCATGCAGGGCGGGGCTATGGCGTCACGAGCTCTAAGCATTCGGAACATTTTGTTTGAAACGCTGAGCAGCAGAGTACCCCTTTAACCCATTAAGGACGCAGGACGTAAATGTACGTCCTGGTGCAGTGGTACTTAACGCACCAGGACGTACATTTACGTCCTGTGCATAACCGCGAGCATCGGAGTGATGCCCGTGTCATGCGCGGCTGATCCCGGCTGCTGATCGCAGCCAGGGACCCGCCGGCAATGACCGACGCCCGCGATCTCGCGGGCGTTCGCCATTAACCCCTCAGGTGCCGGGATCAATACAGATCCCGGCATCTGCGGCAGTGCGCGATTTAAATGAACGATTGGATCGCCTGCAGCGCTGCTGCGGGGATCCGATCATTCAGAACGCTGCACAGAGGTCCCCTCTCCTTCCTCCGTGCGGCTCCCGGCATCTCCTGCTCTGGTCTGAGATCGAGCAGACCAGAGCAGGAGATGACCGATAATACTGATCTGTTCTATGTCCTATACATAGAACAGATCAGTATTAGCAATCATGGTATTGCTATGAATAGTCCCCTATGGGGACTATTCAAGTGTAAATTTTTTTTTTTTAAATGTAAAAGTAAAAGTGAAAAAAAAGTGAAAAATCCCCTCCCCCAATAAAAAAGTAAAACGTCCGTTTTTTCCTATTTTACCCCCAAAAAGCGTAAAAAATTAATTTTATAGACATATTTGGTATTGCCGCGTGCGTAAATAAAATGTTAATGATCCCGTACGGTGAACGGCGTGAACGTAAAAAAAAAAAAAAAAGTCCAAAATTGCTACTTTTTTAATACATTTTATTTAAAAAAAATTATAAAAAATGTATTAAAAGTTTTTTATATGCAAATGTGGTATAAAAAAAAAGTACAGATCATGGCGCAAAAATGAGCCCTCATACCGCCGCTTATACGGAAAAATAAAAACGTTAGAGGTCATCAAAATAAAGGGATTATAAACGTACTAATTTGGTTAAAAAGTTTGTGATTTTTTTTAAGCGCAACAATAATATAAAAGTACGTAATAATGGGTATCATTTTAAATCGTATTGACCCTCAGAATAAAGAACACACGTCATTTTTACCGTAAATTGTACGGCGTGAAAACGAAACCTTCCAAAATTAGCAAAATTGCGTTTTTCTTTTTAATTTCCCCACAAAAATAGTGTTTTTTGGTTGCGCCATACATTTTATGATATAATGAGTGATGTCATTACAAAGGACAACTGGTCGCGCAAAAAACAAGCCCTCATACTAGTCTGTGGATGAAAATATAAAAGAGTTATGATTTTTAGAAGGCGAGGAGGAAAAAACGAAAACGTAAAAATTAAATTGTCTGAGTCCTTAAGGCCAAAATGGGCTGAGTCCTTAAGGGGTTAAAGAGAATGCAAACTATTCAGGGCAGGGCCTCCTTTCCCTTCTCCAGGAGCTGGTCTGTCTCTATTTTACACTCTTGTTTTGTTCCTAGAAGAAGAGTTATATTAACTTGATAGGGATGTCAAAGTGAAACTCACATAAGTAGTTTTTGTTTTACAATTGACTGTAGATCTTGGGTGACTACGGATGAGGAATGCTCTTCGCAGTCTTGACAGTCTCACCTACGAAAACATGATCTACTGACTTTCCATTTGCAATTGTCAATCAGAATTTCTGCGTAACACTTCATGCTGAAAGTGAAGGCTGCTCGTCTATAGAGATGTAGCAGAGCTAGGTGTCTCTCTTCGACAATGGCTGCTGCTTTATTGTGATCCATTGAGGGGCGTCTACTGCTCAGTGTGCAAGCCTTTGCTGGGGCAGATGTGATGGAGGATAGTGGTATGGGCGTCCATATCACCAGTTTGCCCGGTTGGCAGATGAGGGAGATGCCAGTTCAGAGTAAGCACTTCTTCTGCAGGACATTGCCTCTGACAGCCAGGGAGGTGTCTGCTCCAGTAAGAAGGAGCGTAAGGCAGGACGGACAGGTGCAGGTATTGGGGGGCTCAATTATTAAGGGGACAGACAGGGTTATCTAATACCTGGATCATCAAACAGTGTGTTGTTTGGCCACCCTGCCGGTATTTTTATATTAAAAATACCGGCAATGCCATGGCGGGTAATTATCCACGCAATCCTCCAACTCCCGGAAAGTTGCACCATATACCAAGCCAGTGTTTCCCAACCAGAGTGCCTCCAGCTGTTGCAAAACTGCAACTCCCAGCATGCCCGGACAGCCAACGGCTGTCCGGGCATGCTGGGAGTTGTAGTTTTGCAACAGCTGGAGGCACCCCTGGTTTGGAAAACGCTGACCTATAGTATATACTACTATATAGTCCAACATGCTGGGAGTTGTAGTTTTCATTTGGGGCAGCTGCTGAGCCACAGGCTGTATCAGGGCATGCGGGGAGTTGTAGTTTTGCAACAGCTGGAGGCACCCCTGGTTTGGAAAACGCTGACCTATACTATATACTACTATATAGTCCAACATGCTGGGAGTTGTAGTTTTCATTTGGGGCAGCTGCTGAGCCACAGGCTGTATCAGGGCATGCTGGGAGTTGTAGTTTTGCAACAGCTGGAGGCACCCCTGGTTTGGAAAACGCTGACCTATACTATATACTACTATATAGTCCAACATGCTGGGAGTTGTAGTTTTCATTTGGGGCAGCTGCTGAGCCACAGGCTGTATCAGGGCATGCTGGGAGTTGTAGTTTTGCAACAGCTGGAGGCACCCCTAGTTTGGAAAACGCTGACCTATACTATATACTACTATATAGTCCAACATGCTGGGAGTTGTAGTTTTCATTTGGGGCAGCTGCTGAGCCACAGGCTGTATCAGGGCATGCTGGGAGTTGTAGTTTTGCAACAGCTGGAGGCACCCCTGGTTTGGAAAACGCTGACCTATACTATATACTACTATATAGTCCAACATGCTGGGAGTTGTAGTTTTCATTTGGGGCAGCTGCTGAGCCACAGGCTGTATCAGGGCATGCTGGGAGTTGTAGTTTTGCAACAGCTGGAGGCACCCCTGGTTTGGAAAACGCTGACCCATACTATATACTACTATATAGTCCAACATGCTGGGAGTTGTAGTTTTCATTAGGGGCAGCTGCTGAGCCACAGGCTGTATCAGGGCATGCTGGGAGTTGTAGTTTTGCAACAGCTGGAGGCACCCCTGGTTTGGAAAACGCTGACCTATACTATATACTACTATATAGTCCAACATGCTGGGAGTTGTAGTTTTCATTTGGGGCAGCTGCTGAGCCACAGGCTGTATCAGGGCATGCTGGGAGTTGTAGTTTTGCAACAGCTGGAGGCACCCCTAGTTTGGAAAACGCTGACCTATACTATATACTACTATATAGTCCAACATGCTGGGAGTTGTAGTTTTCATTTGGGGCAGCTGCTGAGCCACAGGCTGTATCAGGGCATGCTGGGAGTTGTAGTTTTGCAACAGCTGGAGGCACCCCTGGTTTGGAAAACGCTGACCTATACTATATACTACTATATAGTCCAACATGCTGGGAGTTGTAGTTTTCATTTGGGGCAGCTGCTGAGCCACAGGCTGTATCAGGGCATGCTGGGAGTTGTAGTTTTGCAACAGCTGGAGGCACCCCTGGTTTGGAAAACGCTGACCTATACTATATACTACTATATAGTCCAACATGCTGGGAGTTGTAGTTTTCATTAGGGGCAGCTGCTGAGCCACAGGCTGTATCAGGGCATGCTGGGAGTTGTAGTTTTGCAACAGCTGGAGGCACCCCTGGTTTGGAAAACGCTGACCTATACTATATACTACTATATAGTCCAACATGCTGGGAGTTGTAGTTTTCATTTGGGGCAGCTGCTGAGCCACAGGCTGTATCAGGGCATGCTGGGAGTTGTAGTTTTGCAACAGCTGGAGGCACCCCTAGTTTGGAAAACGCTGACCTATACTATATACTACTATATAGTCCAACATGCTGGGAGTTGTAGTTTTCATTTGGGGCAGCTGCTGAGCCACAGGCTGTATCAGGGCATGCTGGGAGTTGTAGTGTTGCAACAGCTGGAGGCACCCCTGGTTTGGAAAACGCTGACCTATACTATATACTACTATATAGTCCAACATGCTGGGAGATGTAGTTTTCATTTGGGGCAGCTGCTGAGCCACAGGCTGTATCAGGGCATGCTGGGAGTTGTAGTTTTGCAACAGCTGGAGGCACCCCTGGTTTGGAAAACGCTGACCTATACTATATACTACTATATAGTCCAACATGCTGGGAGTTGTAGTTTTCATTTGGGGCAGCTGCTGAGCCACAGGCTGTATCAGGGCATGCTGGGAGTTGTAGTTTTGCAACAGCTGGAGGCACCCCTGGTTTGGAAAACGCTGACCCATACTATATACTACTATATAGTCCAACATGCTGGGAGTTGTAGTTTTCATTAGGGGCAGCTGCTGAGCCACAGGCTGTATCAGGGCATGCTGGGAGTTGTAGTTTTGCAACAGCTGGAGGCACCCCTGGTTTGGAAAACGCTGACCTATACTATATACTACTATATAGTCCAACATGCTGGGAGTTGTAGTTTTCATTTGGGGCAGCTGCTGAGCCACAGGCTGTATCAGGGCATGCTGGGAGTTGTAGTTTTCATTTGGGGCAGCTGCTGAGCCACAGGCTGTATCAGGGCATGCTGGGAGTTGTAGTTTTGCAACAGCTGGAGGCACCCCTAGTTTGGAAAACGCTGACCTATACTATATACTACTATATAGTCCAACATGCTGGGAGTTGTAGTTTTCATTTGGGGCAGCTGCTGAGCCACAGGCTGTATCAGGGCATGCTGGGAGTTGTAGTTTTGCAACAGCTGGAGGCACCCCTGGTTTGGAAAACGCTGACCTATACTATATACTACTATATAGTCCAACATGCTGGGAGTTGTAGTTTTCATTTGGGGCAGCTGCTGAGCCACAGGCTGTATCAGGGCATGCTGGGAGTTGTAGTTTTCATTTGGGGCAGCTGCTGAGCCACAGGCTGTATCAGGGCATGCTGGGAGTTGTAGTTTTGCAACAGCTGGAGGCACCCCTAGTTTGGAAAACGCTGACCTATACTATATACTACTATATAGTCCAACATGCTGGGAGTTGTAGTTTTCATTTGGGGCAGCTGCTGAGCCACAGGCTGTATCAGGGCATGCTGGGAGTTGTAGTTTTGCAACAGCTGGAGGCACCCCTGGTTTGGAAAACGCTGACCTATACTATATACTACTATATAGTCCAACATGCTGGGAGTTGTAGTTTTCATTTGGGGCAGCTGCTGAGCCACAGGCTGTATCAGGGCATGCTGGGAGTTGTAGTTTTGCAACAGCTGGAGGCACCCCTGGTTTGGAAAACGCTGACCTATACTATATACTACTATATAGTCCAACATGCTGGGAGTTGTAGTTTTCATTAGGGGCAGCTGCTGAGCCACAGGCTGTATCAGGGCATGCTGGGAGTTGTAGTTTTGCAACAGCTGGAGGCACCCCTGGTTTGGAAAACGCTGACCTATACTATATACTACTATATAGTCCAACATGCTGGGAGTTGTAGTTTTCATTTGGGGCAGCTGCTGAGCCACAGGCTGTATCAGGGCATGCTGGGAGTTGTAGTTTTGCAACAGCTGGAGGCACCCCTGGTTTGGAAAACGCTGACCTATACTATATACTACTATATAGTCCAACATGCTGGGAGTTGTAGTTTTCATTTGAGGCAGCTGCTGAGCCACAGGCTGTATCAGGGCATGCTGGGAGTTGTAGTTTTGCAACAGCTGGAGGCACTACTGGTTGGAAAACGCTGACCTATACTATATACTACTATATAGTCCAACATGCTGGGAGTTGTAGTTTTCATTTGGGGCAACTGCTGAGCCACAGGCTGTATCAGGGCATGCTGGGAGTTGTTGTTAGTAACTAACTGCAACTCCTGAATTTAATTAAAAAAAGCGATCAAAAAGTAAAATCAAAACAAAAATGGTCCTGTTAAAAACTACAGATCGGGGCGCAAAAAAAATTAGCCCTCATAGAGGCCCCGTATAAAGAGAAATAAAAAAGTTATAGGGTCAGAATAGGACACAACTTCCCAGGCATATGTGTATCCTGTGATGTCACGCATATATAATTAATTATGCAAATTAGCATGGCTGGTATTTTTTGGCAAGAAAGGTGGCAACCCTAGTTGTCTTCCTGGCGTTTGAGTTCGGCACATCGCGGACCGGGTTGGGAAATGACTGAGAGGGGCTGGTGAGGATCCAGCAACCATTGGTGCATATTGGCGCCAATGACAAAGAAAGGGGTAGGTAGAGAGTCTTTGTTTTTGTATAATCTTTATTTAACTATCTTCAGACATGCAATCAAACTGCAAAGTATGAGTCAATGCAAATACATAAAAATTACATATATACACATACTGTATATGACAATACCCCCTACCTCAACCACCCCTACCAACTTAACCAAGTGCACCATTTGTGTTGCTAAAAAGTGCATCCTCCACTCTGGTAATGAAAATCCACCCCTACTTCGAGGTGCGCAAAAATAATAGTATTTCAGCTGATATGGCCATTATGTAAGGGGACCGGAAATAACCATTGGGGAGATTTATCAAAACCTGTCCAGAGGAAAAGTTGCTGAGTTGCCCATAGCAACCAATCAGATCGCTTCTTTCATTTTTGGAATGCTGAGGGTTGTAACTTTGCAACAGCTCTAGGCCCCTTTCACATTACCATTATGACGTGGTAGTGTGATGGCCGTCAGGACCGCCGGGGAAAATAGCGGGGAAAAAAAATAGTGCTTGCACCATCTTTTCCTCCGCTCTTCTCTTTAAAAACAGCGGCGCCTGACAGACCTCATTGACTATAATGGGGTCTATCGTGACCCGTTGTTGGCCGTTTTGCCCCGTCAAAATGACGGCCATCAGACTCCAAAAAAAAAGAGTTTGACGGACGTTATTGATGAGGCGCAACGGTAGTGTGAATGTAGCCCTAGGCTACTTGTTTGGGGGGACACTGCCTGTATGGATTTGTCTACGTTATTCATTTTTAACAAACATTTTTTAAACAAAAAAGACATGCTAAAAATGCACACCGGCTCCTGGCTGTAGCTCCCCCTCTAGTGACGCCATCACTAGAGGCAGGGTTACATCAGGCAAGGCCAGATCTGGAGCCAGGAGGATAAGTGGACGTCTCTGCTCCTAGTATACAGCCGACTATATGGATGGATGTTTACCCCCCAGGAGTCAACTGCACAATAGTTACCTCTTTCCTTGCTGAGCCAGTGCATAGTGCTCGGCCCAGCAAGGGGTTACAGTAAAGCAGCAATCTATACAGATCGCTGAGTTACCGTATTGCTAGGTTCGCCCAAGCCAAACCTGGCAATGTTCAGAAGTTCAGCGAGCAGCGGTTACCCTAAAGTTTGAGTTGAAACTGTGTTCGACTGGCTCGGCTCCTACATCCCTACTCCAGACAAAACTTGTGCAGGGCCTGAGCAGGTGGTTGTAACACAGGTATTCAAAGAGATAAGGGCTGAAGTTGGGGTTAGGATTAATGGTTTAGGGTAAGAGTTAGGCTTAGGGTTGGTAAGTATAGTTAGAGTTAGGGGATTAGGGTTAAGGTTAGGGCTAAGATTAGGGTTAGGGTTAGGAAAAAGGTATGTGTTAGGGTTAGAGTTGAATTTAAAGTCAGGGTCAGTACAAGGGACAGAGCTAGCATGAGGGTTAGGGTTTGTCTACTATGCCTTGTGCAGGGCCTGAGCAGGTGGTTGTAACAAAGGTATTCAAAGAGATAAGGGCTGAAGTTGGGGTTAGGATTAATGGTTTAGGGTAAGAGTTAGGCTTAGGGTTGGTGAGTATAGTTAGAGTTAGGGGATTAGGGTTAAGGTTAGGGCTAAGATTAGGGTTAGGGTTAGGAAAAAGGTATGTGTTAGGGTTAGAGTTGAATTTAAAGTCAGGGTCAGTACAAGGGACAGAGCTAGCATGAGGGTTAGGGTTTGTCTACTATGCCTTGTGCAGGGCCTGAACAGGTGGTTGAAACACAGGTATTCAAAGAGATCAATCATTCAATGGTGGATTTACCCCCCCCCCCCCCGCCCCATCGGCCACTGCACTAAGCGTATTTCAGTGTACAGTGGTCCCTCAACATATGATATTAATAGGTTCCAGGAGAACCATCATATGTTGAAACCATCATATGTCGAGTACATGTGTCTATGTAAAAATGGTAATTGGTTCTGGGGCCTCGGAACCATTGTATGTTGAATACATATATCTATGGGAAACTGCTAATTGGTTCTGGGATGACATTGTATGTGGAGTGTATGGGGAGTGTTTAACCCCTTCCCGCTATTGGACGTATGCATACGTCCAGGCGAATTACACGTTCGCGCAAATGGACGTATGCATACGTCCAAGCGATCTCCTGCTCTGCCGCGGGCAGCGCAGGAGATCGCGGGTGGGACTCAGCTGTCAATCACAGCCGGAGTCCCACCGCAGCTGCCGGGGCCGCGATCGCGCCGGTCCCGGCAGCATTAACCCCATAGATGCCGTGATCAGTCTGATCACGGCATCTATGGTGTTTGCAGGGGGAGCGCTCTCCCCCTGCCCATCAATCGCGGCGCCGCGATAAAATAAGGGGGATCGGGGGTGTCCAAGACACCCTCGATCCCCCTTGAAGAGATAGGAGTGAGGTGGCAGGGTTGCCACCCCTCCTATCCCTGCTATTGATCGGCGGAGCGGCCGACCAATAGCAGACTGGGGGCGGGGGGGTTAAAGTTCGGTTCCCCGCGCTATGCCCGCCCATCGGTGTCCGGGCACAGCGGGGGGAACCGTGTAGTAGCGGCGGCGGCGGCGATCACTTACCCGGCGGCTGTGATCACGGCGGCGGTGGAGGTAAGTATGACGCCGCGTGTGCAGAGTCTGTTGCCTAGCAACATCTGCAGGGCGACAGTTTAGAGAGTGGTCTCTAAACTGTCGCCCTCCAGATGTTGCAAAACTACAACTCCCACCATGCCTTGACAGCTGTTTGCTGTGTTGGCATGCTGGGAGTTGTAGTTTTGCAAGATTTAGAGGGGTTCAGGCTAGAGATCACTGACAGTGGTCTCTAAACTGTAGCCCTCCAGATATTACAAAACTACAACTCCCAGCATGCTCAGACAGCAGTTTGCTGTCTTAGCATGCTGAGATTTGTAGTTTTGCAACATCTGGAGGGCCACAGTTTAGAGACCACTGTCAGTGATCTCCAGCCTGAACCCCTCTAAATCTTGCAAAACTACAACTCCCAGCATTCAGGAACAGCAAATGGCTGTCTCGGCATGCTGGGAGTTGTACTTGCGTGCATCCAGCTGTTGCATAACTACATCTCCCAGCATTCTCTTTGGCAATCAGTACATGCTGAGAGTTGTAGTTCTGCAACAGCTGGAGGCACACTGGTTGGGAAATACCGAGTTAGGTAATAGGTTCTATTACCCAACTCAGTATTTTCCAGTGTGCCTCCAGCTGTTGCAAAACTACAACTCCCAGCATGCACGTTCTGTCAGTGCATGCTGGGAGTTGTAGTTTTGCCCCCCCCCCCCCCCTCCCATGTGAATGTACAGGTTACATTCACACTGGCGGCGGATTACAGTGAATTCCCTGCTTCAGGTTTGAGCTGCAGCAGCCGCAGCTCAAACTCCTAGCGGGAGACTCAGTGTAATCCGCCGTCAGTGTGAATGTAACCTAAAAACACTACACTACACTAACATAAAATAAAGAGTAAAACACTACATATACACACGTACACTGCCCCCCCCCCCCCCCCCACCACCCCTTCCCCCCCAATAAAAATGAAAAACGTATCCTACAGCAGTGTTTCCAAAACGGAACCTCCAGCTGTTGCAAAACAAAAACTCCCAGCATTTCCGGACAGCCATTGACTGTCCAAGCATGCTGGGAGTTTAGCAACAGCTGGAGGCACCCTGTTTGGGAATCACTGGCTTAGAATACCCCTATGTCCACCCCTATGCAAATCCCTAATTTGGGCCTCAAATGCACATGGCGCTCTCACTTTGGAGCCCTGGCGTATTTCAAGGCAACAGTTTAGGGCCACATATGGGGTATCGCCGTACTCGGGAGAAATTGCCTAACAAATTTTGGGGGGCTTTTTCTCCTTTTACCCCTTATGAAAAGGTAAAGTTGGGGTCTACACCAGCATGTTAGTGTAAAAAAAAAAACATTTTTGTACACTAACATACTGGTGTTGCCCCATACTTTAAAATTTCACAAGCGGTAAAAGAAAAAAAGCCTCCAAAGTTTGTAACGCAATTTCTCCTGAGTACGGAGATACCCCATATGTGGGCGCAAAGTGTTCTGGGGACGCACAACAAGGCTCAGAAGGGAGAGTGCACCATGTAAATTTGAGGTCTAAATTGGTGATTTGCACAGGGGTGGCTGATTTTACAGTGGTTCTGACATAAGTGCAAAACAATAAATACCCACATGTGACCCCATTTTGGAAACTACACCCCTCACGGAATGTAACAAGGGGTACAGTGAGCATTTACACCCCACAGGTGTCTGACAGATCTTTGAAACAGGGGTCTGTGAAAATGAAAAATAACATTTTTAATTTACACAGCCCACTGTTCCAAAGATACGTCAAATGCCAGTGGGGTGTAAATTCTCCCTGCACCCCTTATTACCTTCCGTGAGGGGTGTAGTTTTAAAAATGGGGTCACATGTGGGGGGTCCACTGTTCTGGCACCACGGGGGGCTTTGGAAATGCACATGGCCAAATTCTCTCTCCAAAAGCTCAATGATGCTCCTTCTCTTCTGAGCATTGTAGTTCGCCCCCAGTGCACTTCACGTCCACTTATTGGGTATTTCCATACTCAGAAGAGATGGGGTTACAAATTTTGGGGGGTATTTTCTGCTATTATCCCTTGTAAAAATGTAAAATTTGGGGGAAAACAAGCATTTTAGTGTAAAAAAAATATTTTTTTTTTTACATATGCAAAAGTCGTGAAACACCTGTGGGGTATTAAGGTTCACTTTACCCCTTGTTACGTTCCCCAAGGGGTCTAGTTTCCAAAATGGTATGCCATGTGTTTTTTTTTTTCTGTCCTGGCACCATAGGTGCTTCCTAAATGCGGCATGCCCCCAGAGCAAAATTTGCTTCCAAAAAGCCAAATGTGACTCCTTCTCTTCTGAGACCTGTAGTGCGCCAGCAGAGCACTTTTCATCCCCATATTGGGTGTCTTCTGAATCGGGAGAAATTGGGCTTCAAATGTTGGGGGGTATTTTCTGCTATTACCTTTTTTAAAAATGTTAAATTTTTGCTAAACCAAGCATTTTTGGTAAAAAAAAAATTATTTTTTTTACATATGCAAAAGTCGTGAAACACCTGTGGGGTATTAAGGTTCACTTTATCCCTTGTTACGTTCCTCAAGGAGTCTAGTTTCCAAAATGGTATGCCATGTCGTTTTTTTTTGCTGTCCTGGCACCATAGGGGCTTCCTAAATGCGACATGCCCCCCGAGCAAAATTTGCTCTCAAAAAGCCAAATATGACTCCTTCTCTTCTGAGCATTGTAGTTCGCCCGTAATGCACTTCAGGTCAACTTATGGGGTACCTCCATACTCAGAAGAGATGGGGTTACAAATTTTGGGGGGTATTTTCTGCTATTAACCCTTGCAAAAATGTGAAATTTGGGGGGAAACACACATTTTAGTGAAATTTTTTTTTTTTTTTTTTACATATGCAAAAGTCATGAAACACCTGTGGGGTATTAAGGCTCACTTAATTCCTTTTTACGTTCCTCAAGGGGTCTAGTTTCCAAAATGGTATGCCATGTTTTTTTTATTTGCTGTTTTGGCACCATAGGGGCTTCCTAAATGCAACATGCCCCCAAAAAACCATTTCAGAAAAACGTACTCTCCAAAATCCCCTTGTCGCTCCTTCGCTTCTGAGCCCTCTACTGCGCCCGCCGAACAATTTACATAGACATATGAGGTATGTGCTTACTCGAGAGAAATTGGGCTACAAATTCAAGTATAAATTTTATCCTTTTACCCCTTGTAAAAATTCAAAAATTGGGTCTACAAGAACATGCAAGTGTAAAAAATGAAGATTTTGAATTTTCTCCTTCACTTTGCTGCTTTTACCGTGAAACACCTAAAGGGTTAAAACACTTACTGAATGTCATTTTGAATACTTTGGGGGGTGCAGTTTTTGTAATGGGGTCATTTATGGGGTATTTCTAATATGAAGACCCTTCAAATCCACTTCAAACCTGAACTGGTCCATGAAAAATAGCGAGTTTGAAAATTTTGTGAAAAATTGTAAAATTGCTGCTGAACTTTGAAGCCCTCTGGTGTCTTCCAAAAGTAAAAACATGTCAATTTTATGATTAAAATATAAAGTAGACATATTGTATATGTGAATCCAAAAAAAATAATATTTGGAATATCAATTTTCCTTACAAACAGATAGCTTCAAAGTTAGAAAAATGCAAAATTTTCAATTTTTTCATCAAATTTTGGGATTTTTCACCAAGAAAGGATGCAAGTTACCACAAAAATTTACCACTATGTTAAAGTAGAATATGTCACGAAAAAACAATCTCGGAATCAGATTGATAAGTAAAAGCATTCCAGAGTTATTAATGTTTAAAGTGACAGTGGTCAGATGTGCAAAAAAGGGCTGCGTCCTAGAGGTGAAAATGGGCTGTGTCCTTAAGGGGTTAACAAACCAGGGTGCCTCCAGCTGTTGCAGAAATACAACTCCCAGCATGCATGTACAGCCATTGACTGTCTGGGCATGCTGGGAGTTATAGTTTTGCAACAGCAGGAGGCACACTGATAGGGAAACATTGATGTATGGGGTGTATAGTGTGTATATGTATTGTATGTGATGTGTGACATCGCATACAGTACTGTACAGTTCTTTAAATACCTTCAGGGGGGACAGAATGTCCTCCATTACCATCCTGCCGACTACAGCTCTATAGGAAAGGAAGGGGAGGGCAGCCAGCAGCTCATTGGATGCCTGCAGCAAGATGCTGCAGGCTATTGGCTATGGCTGCACTGGGGGGGGGGGGGGGGGGGTGGGGCTTACACGGAGCTCACAGTGGAAGCCTGCGTGAGTTAGCAGGACAGCATGTGAGTAACAGGAGGCAGAACGGGGCACACGGGGCACATTAAACAACTATCTGTCAGTTGCTGAAGTTGTCAGCGCTGTCAGATAGCTGTTTGTATGATGGACCCGACACACAGCAGCATCATATGTCGATGCTGCCTTCAACATACGATGGGCTCTGAGAGGCCATCATATGTTGAAATGATCATATGTCGGGGCCATCATAAGTCGGGGGGTCACTGTATTATATTTGCCTAAAGTTTTCCATATGAAAGAGTCACTTATGCTTTAAAGGTTGTGTTTGAAAGTTACATTTTACCCACAGAAGAGGAGAGAACTGAGCGATTGGTAATGGCGGGTTCAGTTACACCAATCTAATGCAATAGAATCTAATGAGTTCTAAATTCCCCTCTTGAGACCAATTAATATTTTTGTCCTGACCTTGTGGGTGGAACTGCAGCAAAACCTGAAGGATCCAGAGGAGGATTAAACTGGAGTCGTGACGGCAATGCCTTGTAGTAACCAGACAGACTGCATGTAGACGCCTTGTATCTTGGATACAGTCAGCGCTTTATGTTACATCTCCCAACACGTTCTGGATAGTTGGAACTCAAAAATGTCCTATGTCTCATCACGTAAACTCAGCCACACTTGTTAAATCACAGCAAGAAGTGAATGAAAGTTTGGGGTTAGAAGACGTTTAGAGAGTGCACTTCAAGCGTTAGTACTGAACGGGTAAAAGACTTATTACAGACACATTGGCCCTCATTTACTATTCTAAACCCAACTTGTTTTGTCGGTTTTTTTTGGCGCATCTTTGTCTGCGACATGTCGCAGACATCGTGCGCCAGTCTGCGACACCATGCGACATTTTTTCCCGACGGACCCGATGTGGATTCTCCCAAACCCGAAAAAGGGGCGTTACCCGACATTTCTGAGCTTTCCCACGTATTTATAAAGGTTTACAACACAAATTTGTTGAATTGTTGTGGATTTTTTCCCGACAGCTCAGAGGAGTTGGAAACCAAAACCAACAAAACCCACGTGCGACAAACAGGATGCGACATAATAATAAATACCAGGGGAAAAAAGCAGTCGGGTAAGAAAGCAACATAGACTTACAACCCGATTTTCTAAGTAAATGAGGGCCACTGTTTGTGTATGAACTGAGTATAGACAATTCTTTAAGGAGATGTCCAATATTGGACAAAAAAAGGTTCTATTTTTATATCCCCAATAAATAGTGCCATTCTGTTTCTGATTTAAAAAAAATATCTGTGGAGACCAAAATATGCAATGTTGTGTAACACAATTTTTTGTTATCAAAGATGAAGGGGAAGATTTATCAAAACCTGTGCAAAGGTAAAGTTGCCCAGTTGCCCATAGCAACCAATCAGATCGCTTCTTCCATTTTACAGAGGTCTTGTTAAAAATGAAAGAAACGATCTGATTGGTTGCTATGGGCAACTGGGAAACTTTTCCTCTGCACAGGTTTTGATAAATCTCCCACAAAATCTATCAGGGAATGGAACGTGTTTCTCTATGAGACACATTTCTTTCCCAAAAGGGGATTTCCTATGGGGGGGGGGGGGGGGGGCAATAAGCCCCTTGTATTGATAGTAGGGCACCAATGCACACATATGTTGGAGCTTTTTGCTGGTGACATGTATAAGTTCATCCATATCTACTAGATGGTTCTGGTTCTGTGAAATTCCGCTCAAGATAATATGATTTAGAGAAGTTAGGTATTTTACACTTAATTAATAGGCAAAGAGCGATTTGGTTCTCATTGTATGGGTTAGAGTTAAGCAAGCTTTCCAAATGGTTGGCTCGCCTAAGTGTTCGGTTCTCCTCGAAAGGGTTAAGCTGTGGTGCTGCATAGCGCAACTTAACTATTTTGTCACAGTAAATCAGAAAAACCACTGGTTTACTATAGCATCCAGCTGGGCTGAGCGCTATGCGCTCATTAACTCCTTGAGGGGTGTATACATTATACAGCAACCTATATGGCTGTTTAATGTATACAGCAAAGAGAATGATACTTACCATCTCATTGCTGGTCCAGGCCTCTCCTTGTGTAGCCCTGCCTCTAGTGATGATGAGGGGTGGAGCTACACAAGAAGAAGCACAGACCAGCGACGAGATGGTTAGTATAATTCTCTTCACTGTATACATTAAACAGCCATATAGTGAACACACATTTTAGACGCATGCGTTTGCCCACATGTGTGGACGCTTCCCGAGTGAATAAAATATTGGAGCCAATACAACATTTATTAAATGGACGTCCGATGGAAATAAAGACAAGCACACAAAGATGTAGGGGGCCAAAAGGAAGACATTTATTTATAGATATGAGGGAGGGGTAAGAGAGGATTGTGTTTTATAATTATTAAGATTACTATTATATATGTGTGTATGTGTATATTGTTTATCTGTTTTTCGGGTTGTTTTGATCCAGAGGAAGGCGAAAACCCCCTGTGAGGAAAAGGCCAATTGTCTCATCAGGGGGGAAAATTCCTTCCCGACCCCAAATATGGCGGTCAGAATAAATCCCAGGATCAAAAGCCCATGCCTAACCTAAGTGATTAAGGGAGGGGGGGGGAGAACACTAAAGAAATAACATTTATTTTTAGGCATGTGTACTAATCTAATGTTTACATTTGTGTAAATTTTAGGGTAATATTATATTATATTACATTATGTTACTAAACCTATTAATGGCTGTGTTGATCCAGAGGAAGGCGAAAACTCCTTGTGAGGAATGAGCCAATTGTCTCATCAAGGAGAAAAATTCCTTCCCGACCCCAAATATGGCGGTCAGAATAAATCCCTGGATCAAGCCAATATCTAATCTCCCTATGTATGTGGTCTATATGTAGGTGCCTATACCTATTATGTGGTCTATGTGTGGGTTCCTATACCTATCATGTAGTGTGCTTGATGTGGATGTGGTGTGTGCACTACTTACCTAGCCTGTGCTGAGGTGAGTTCAGGGACGATAGCCTTTCTGATAGATTCAGCGCCCCAGGACTCCTACAAGCGGCTATTGTTCCTGAATTCACAGATGGAAACTGAGCACAGGCTGCTCCAGGGGGGCGTAGATGGTCTTCGGGCTGAAGTGATGTTAGATGCCAGCCCAGGATTGGAGGATGCCAAGTCAAGGTCCTGGGGCAGCAGCAAGATGACATAAGTGCGGCATAAAGATGTTACGGAGAGAGAATGATGTTCTGTGGCAGCTGAGGTGTCATACAGCAGCAGAGACGTTGGCATGGGTAAGGAGGCTGACAGTTCTGGGCAGTAGCCGTGGGCACATCCTGCAAGACATAAGATGTGTTAAAAGCTTATACTGAACCATCCAGTTATGTGACATCACATATAATGTACTGATATAAGTGTTATGTGTGTATAGAGGACACTCACCAGATGGTATTGGATCCCTTCACAGTCCACATCTCCTCCTCCACCTAAAGGAAAGACAAAGTCATTGTCAGAGATAGAAGATAAGGACAAAGATGATGACCCTAAGTTAAGAACATAATCTTATAAGCATTAACCCCAGAGGAGGAGGATCTTACCTTTCCCAGCTTGGTGACCGGTAGTCAAAGCCGAGCATGGGATGAAGGGTTGTGGTGTCCGCCGGCCACTGCAGATGTTTATTTTGCAGAACTGTCTGGAATGGTATGCATGGTGGTTCTGCTCTCCTCTCCTCCAGTTCCTCCCAGCCAATGATGGAAAAGAATGGATGCTCTCTGATGTTACCGCACACACCCAGGCGCATCTCAGGAGCTTTGCACAGCAGCTTCATGATGAGATGTTTCAAGTCAGCATGCAGCCCAGGTGGAAATTTGGGCTCCTTCTTTGTGATGGCTTTGAAGGACTTTTGCATGGACAAGCCGATGTAAAATGGGGAGCGTCCTGTTGCCATCATGGACACCACAATCCCCAGGCTCCACCAATCCACTGCTGTGCCATAGTCCTTCCCGAGATGCACCTCAGGGGCCATGTAATAGAATGTTCCTGTCACTCCATCGATCTTATTGGAGGAGGTGACCCCATCCTGGGCCAGTCCCAGGTCAATGATACGGATGTGGCCTTCTGCATCCAACATGATGTTTTGTGGCTTTAGATCTCGGTGGACGATGTTATGTCCATGGAGGAACTGGAGGGCACACACCATCTCTGCTGTGTAGAACCTGATGGCGAGAATAGAGAGTCATCTCACTAAATCCTTCCCTAGAAATTCCCTATGATCATGTTATGTTGGGATTCTGGATTCTTACCTTACATTGCCGATGTTCAGGCTGCCGCACATGCTGATCAGATTATTCAAGCTGCCACCGGACAGATACTCCATGATGAAATATGCGCGTTCCAGAGACTCATGTGCGGCATAGAGGTGGCAAATGAATGGACAGTCTCTGGTCGCCTGGAGTATCCGCCGCTCTCTCATGATGGTATCCTCATTGTCCCTCTTGTTGATAATTTTGACGGCCATGTAGATGTTTCGGCCGGGGACTGATGCCAGGACCACCTGAAGAAAACAAATGGAAAAGGCTCATTAACCCCTTTCCAACCCGTGACAGATCTGATCGTCATGGATCAGTTAAGGTTGTATGGAGTGGGCTCCTGACTCAAGCCCACTCCATAGATGGCAGCCCCCGATTGACTTTAGCTGCCAGAGGCTGCTGCTAATAACTGGTGTGTGGTGATCACTGCTCACTGTTATTAACATTTTATATACTGATGTCAAAGTTGACAATGGTATCTAAGGTGTAGTTGCAAGTGTCAATGGTATGTTAGTGGTTCGCGTCAGCCCCTCTACTGCAATCACTCGGAACGGACCCATTGTACCTATCTTCTATTGATAGAGCCTATTTGTGGCAGACTGTACCAATAGGCAATAGAATGTTATGATGGCTCATAGAAGTCTCCTAGGGACTTTAAATAAGTGTAAAAAAAATCAAATAAAGTTTTTGGTCCTGCACTATAGGGGTTAAAAAACATCTGTACGACTGGGTGGTCGATCACTTGGATAGTACCCAGGAACCTATGGCTCAGCAAAACTCTGTCCCAGCCACAGCTCTGTAGTAACCATCTGCTATTCACATCATTGGGGCTGGGAACATGGCACTGACTTCAGGAGCATCAGTGCACTGACCAATGAGCTTCTTCCTCATGAGTTTGATGGGGGTGCTCACTGGTTGTTTCTATAAGCTCAACAAATCATGGAAACAACCAATGAGTGCTCGGTTCAACCTGAAGAGGGAAGCATTTATTGGTTGGTGATCTCCTGGGCAGAGGCGGCTCTAGACTTTTGAGGCCTTAGGCGAAAATAAATCTGAGGCCCCCCATGTGCAATAAAAAGAAGAAAATAAAAACTACACCCCTCACAGAATGTAATAAGGGGTGCAGTGAGTATTTACACCCCACTGGAACAGTGTGCTGTGCAAATGAAAAATTACATTTTTCATTTTCACGGACCACTGTTTCAAAAATCTGTCAGACACCTGTGGGGTATAAATGCTCACTGCACCCCATATTAAATTCTGTGAGGGGTGTAGTTCTAAAATGGGGTCACAGGTGGGGAGGTTCCACCGTTCTGGCACCATGAGGGCTTTGAAAACGCACATGGCCTTCAATTCCATCCAAATTCCTTCTCCAAAAGCCAAATGGTGCTCCTGTAGTTTGCCCACAGAGCACTTTACATCCACACGTGGGGTATTAATATACTCAGAAGAAATGGGGTTACAAATTTTGGGGGGCTTTTTTCCTATTTCCTTTTGTGAAACTTAAAAATTTGGGATAACACCAGCATTTTATTGAAAAAAATACACATTTTTCATTTTCTACGAAAATTCTTCAAACACCTGTGGGTAGTTAAGGCTCACTATACCCTTTGTTATGTTCCTTAAGGTGTGTAGTTTCCAAAATGGGGTCACATGTGGGTGTTTTTTTTTGCGTTTATGTCAGAACAGCTGTAACGGTCAGCCACCCCTGTGCAAATTGTTACGCCGAGCGCTCCGGGTCCCCGCTCCTCCCCAGAGCGCTCGCAGCATTCTCTTATTCACAGCGCCCCGGTCAGACCTGCTGACCGGGTGCGCTGCGATATTGCTCCCAGCCGGGATGCGATTCGCAATGCGGGACGCGCCCGCTCGCGATGCGCATCTCGGCTCCCGTACCTGACCCGTTCCCCGTCTGTGTTGTCCCGGCGCGCACGGAGCCGCTCCTTAGGGCGCGCGTGCGCCGGGTCTCTGCGATTTAAAGGCCCACTGCGCCACTGATTGGCGCAGCAGGCCTAATCAGTATCCTCACCTGTGCACTCCCTACTTATACCTCACTTCCCCTGCACTCCCTCGCCGGATGTTGTTGCCATTGTGCCAGTGAAAGCGTTTCCCTGTGTGTTCCTAGCCTGTGTTCCAGACCTCCTGCCGTTGCCCCTGACTACGATCCTTGCTGCCTGCCCTGACCTTCTGCTACGTCCGACCTTGCTCTTGTCTACTCCCTTGTACCGCGCTTATCTCAGCAGTCAGAGAGGTTGAGCCGTTGCCGGTGGATACGACCTGGTTGCTACCGCCGCTGCAAGACCATCCCGCTTTGCGGCGGGCTCTGGTGAATACCAGTAGCAACTTAGAACCGGTCCACCAACACGGTCCACGCCAATCCCTCTCTGGCACAGAGGATCCACCTCCTGCCAGCCGAATCGTGACACAAATCAGCTCAAATGTACATGGCTCCTCCCCGGAGCAACCAATGAGATCTCTCCTTTCATTTTTCAGAGGCCTTTTTAGAAATGAAAGAAGCAATTTGATTGGTTGCTATAGGCAACTGCACCGATCTCCCTCTATACAGGTTTTGATAAATCTCTGTACTACTCAGACCTTCACCTGACAACAGACCGGGGTAAGTGACCTGTACTAAAAGTAGGTGAGTACCCTGCTCTATGAGATATCCCACTATTTTCATATACAGTTGCAAGAAAAAGTAAGTGAACCCCTGCGTTAATTACTTATAAAATATTATCTGATTTTATCTAAGTCACAGATATAGACAAACACATTAGGGGAAATTTATCAATACATGCAGAGGAAAAGTTGCTGAGTTGCCCATAGCAACCAATCAGATCGCTTCTTTCATTTTGCAGAGGCCTTGTTAAAAATGAAAGAAGAAATCTAATTGGTTGCTATGGGCAACTGGGCCACTTTTCCTCTAGACAGGTTATGATAAATCTCCCCCATAGTTCATAAGTCCCTACTGAGGTCATCTAGAGGAGGCAAAAAAAAACCTCATACTAGAGGTAATTCCTTCCCGACTCCAATATGGCATCAGAATAAATCCCTGGATCAATGTTCTGTCCCTATAAATCTAGTATCCATTCCCTTGCATGAATGAATCTCCCCCATTGTAACAAAATTGAGAATATACAAACAGTTGTATTGTTCATGTCTTTTATTGAGTACAATGAGTAAACATCCACAGTGCAGGCAGAAAAAGTAAGTGAACCCCCCTTTAGCAACAGTCACCTTCACCAAATGCATCTTGGAGCTGCAAAAAAAAGGTTTATAGGAGATTATGGCGCATTCCCCCATCACATCACATTTTATTTGTTGTCAAGGTTCACTTACTTTTTCTTACAACTGTAGGAATACATGAAACAAGCTGTAGACACCTTTTGGGGTTGGTTGGGATTGGTGTAGTTCTCATCTCCAGGCCTAAATAGGCTACTGTAAGGTTGTATTGAAGCTATAGAGGTGAATGTATGTATTGTGTCCTTATAGCAGCCTATATGGACCAGGACATGGAGATAAACAATCCCTCCTCACCACAGACGATTCAGAAGACCCCTTTATATCCCTAGACCCCACTATGGTGATAAGAAGGCAGTGGACCTATGGGACATGAAGCAGCGGTCATGGGGTGCACAGACGTTTCTAGATTTCCTGTCTGTTATTCCATGAAAGAAAACTGCACTTACCATCTACATGGCCTGAACTGGCTGATACCAGGGAACAACACATAGGGATCAAATGGAAATTTAGAGAAAGATTGGTCAAACCGTGTGTACAAAAACAGTGGAGCAGTTGTCCATAGCAACCAATCAAATTGCTGCTTTCATTGAAAAAAAGGACTCTAATAAAGAAAATCTGATTGGTTGCTATGGCAACTGCCCTATTGTTCCTTTGATAAGGTTTAATAAAGCTCCCCCAGAAAGATTAAAATGAAATAACTTATAAAACTTACTTTGCCAAAGTTGCCCCTACCCAAGATCTGGTGGATGTTGAAGCGGCTGATGGTAAGCCGGGGGTAGGGGCTGGATGTTACAGGGTCTTGGCTGCTCCCAGGTCTTGGCTCCTCATCCTCCAATCCTCCATCCTCAGCTCCTCTCCTCTTCTTCCTCATCTCCTCCAATCCAGTCTTGCTTGACTCCTCTTCCCTCTTCCTCTTTTCGCCTCCTCTCCTCCTCTCTCCGCCATCTCCATCGTGTCCAGTGGACGCCATTTCTTTCGCTCTGTAGACTTCGGTCTGGTCACTTCGGTCGACAGGTTGAAAGTAAACGGCAGTTGGTCGTGTGCAGGTCCGGTGATGTCATCGAGCCGGCAGGTGCCTGCCAGTGGTCCATAGACCTGCTCTGCCATATACATGGTGATGCGGGCATCATGAGTGACAGATTTGGCCTTAGCTTGTATGGTGCCCTGTGCAGTCAGAGGGACCTATTGGCGTACACCCTTATTGTGTACCCTATGAGGCCCAAATAATGGCAACATAAAGTGCCCACATAACATAAATTGTCCAAATTGCACTGCCAGATAGTTTCCTACATATCATCCAAATAGACAAATCAATAAACTAGGGACTGAAGTTGTGTTTCGTTCAGTTGTTTCCATAGGTTTGGGCACCTATTGTGGTATCTAGGGTTCAAGCTTCAGGTGTGAGGGACATCAGGGCGCCTCCATCAGTAAGATCAGGAGATACCCCTAGTGCCATAGTGCAGGACCCACATGCCTATGGTCAGCCCTGGTCATAGTCTAAAGCCATGAGGAATAATAATAATCTATGGGGGATTCTTCTAGTAGTTGGGGGTGGGGGTAGGTGATTTTTCTGGCAGAGGTTCCCATAATTTATCATTAACTGTACAGGGATGATATAGTAAATTGTATGGAAATTCTTGTGAGCGGGGAGAGACACCAGTGATTGTACCCGCTGCCAATGAAGTTTTAGATCAAAGAGAATATAAATAATACTGGTGAGTGCTGATCATACAGATAGATGAGGGGGCTACATAGGCTCCCATTATCCTGCACCCTGGCACTATGGCAATATATATGGAGCATCCTGGCACAGTTCATATGGATATTGACAATGGTTATAGTAAAAATTGTCACTGATTATAGGGGCCTTAATACTGGTTAGAGGAGCACTGATACTGGTTATAGGGGCATTCTTGCATTGTTTATAGGGGCAGTTTGGTACAGATTAAGGCTAAGTTTCTACTTTTTTGGGGGGAAAAACACCAAGAAAAACTTGGCCAAAAAACGCTGCGGCCAGATGTTAGCTGTAAATCAATGAGAAATCACAAAACTCTTTTTCCACTTGGCGTTTTTCAGTTTGGTGTTTTTTTTTTTTTAATCCTTTTCGCGTTTTCTTACTCTTTTTTGGCGTTTTTCAGCTCCTTGGCAGTTTAGAAAAATTGCAGCATGTTGACCCACTGGCGTTTTTTACCTTAAATCGAGGCATTTTTCTACTATAGAAGTCTATGGGAGTAAAAAAAGCCAAGAAAAACGCCATGTGGGTTTTAACTTTGGCGTTTTTGCTGGCGGTGTTTATTCTCTTTTGGACTTTAGCAATCCAAAAAAGTGATGGAAATAACTTTTTTTAATAAAATTTCATAGGGTACCATTAAAAAAAAGATACAGTAGTGATAGAAAAAATTGTATTTAACAAAATTTATCTTTTTTATAACAACATTTTTATTAATTTTTACATTTTTTTTGGTACCCAAAAAAAAAACGCCATAGGGGCCAAAAATGCAATTTCCACACAAATGAAAAAACGCTAGATGCAGGAAATTGCACTGGGTTTTTTCAGGCGTTTTTTCTTGCTTTTTTTTCAAACCGAAATACGCAGGAATACAAAAAAACTAGTAAAAACTTAGCCTATAGGGGGAATCATAGCAGTCCTAACATAGAGTCCTAGCACTGTTTATAGGCTCACTTGGCACTAACAATAGAAGTGTTCTATGTAAAGTGATTGTTACGAAGAGATGCCTTAGCATTGTATTGGAGAGGATGATTTATGATGGTTATATTGGGCCTTTATGGTTTTGATCAGTGGAAATTTGTTTAAATTGTTCTTAATGTCTTGTTTATTCTGTTCTTTTAAAGAGACTCCGTCACCAGATTTATGCTGCCCTGTCTGAGGGTATAAGCCTGGTAACAGGGACCCTGAGTACACTGCTAGGTTATTTTTCTTGGTGGCTGCCAAAGATCTCACATAAGCCCTGTTTTTGAGGGGTTAAAGGGGTACTCCACTGGAAAACATTTTTTTTTTTTAAATCAACTGGTGCCAGAATGTTAAACAGATTTGTAAGTTACTTCTATTAAAAAATATTTATCCGTCCAGTACTTATCAGCTGCTGTATGATCAACAGGAAGTTCTTTTCTTTTTGAATTTCCTTTCTGTCTGACCACAGTGCTCTCTGCTGAAACCTCTGTCCAATTTTAGGAACTATCCAGAGCAGGAGAGGTTTGCTATGGGGATTTGCTTCTACTCTGGACAATTCCTGACATGGACAGAGGTGTCAGCAGAGTGCACTGTGGTCAGACAGAAAGGAAATTCAAAAAGAAAAGAACTTCCTGTGGAGCATATAACAGTTGATAAGTACTGGGAGGATTAAGATTTTTAAATAGAAGTAAGATCCATCTTCAGTGAATTGCGTGCTGGAGGCAGGCCCGCCGGCTCAATTAGAATTTTTGTGGGTCACGTGAGCACTCAGTTGGCGCAATGCTCACATGACCTGCGACAATGAATATTCGTATTGAGCCAGCTGGCCCGCCTCCAGCACGCAATTCACTAAAGATGGATGCCGATATTCAGAGGGACAGATCTCCGGAGTGCAGATATGTATTTAACCCATTAACCCCTTATCAGTCTTCTGTTCACCCTTACTATAACCCAGTTACTGCTTTCCTTTAACCCCTTGGGGACGGAGCCCATTATGACCCTAAGGACGGGAGCATTTTTTTCAAATCTGACCTCTATCACTTTGTGCATTAATAACTCTGGGATGCATTTACTTGTAAATTTGATTCTGAGATAGTTTTTTTCGTGACATATTCTACTTTTTGTTAGTGGTAATTTTTGGTCGATATTTGCATAATTTCTTGGTGAAAAATTCCCAAATTTCAGGAAAAATTTGAAAATGTTTCTTTTTTTTAACTTTGAAGTAATCTGCTTGTAAATAAAAGGGACATGTCAAATAAATTACATATTGATTCACATAAACAATATGTTAACTTTATGTTGGCATCTTAAAGTTGACATGTTTTTACTTTTTGAAGACATTTGTAGACATTGAGGGCTTCAAAGTATAGCAGCAATTTTACAAATTTTCACAACAATTTCAAAATCAGAATTTTTCAGGGACCAGTTAAGTTTATTAGTGAATATGAGGGTCTTTATGTTGGAAATCCCCTATAATGGACCCCATTATGAAAAATGCACCCCTCAAAGTATTCAAAATGACATTCAAAAAGTTTGTTAACTCTTTAGGTGTTTCACAGGAATAGCAGCAAAATGTAAGAGAAAAATCAAAATCTCAATTTTTTACAATGACATGTTATTGTAGCCCCACTGTTTTTCATTTTTACAAGGGGCAAAAGGTAAAATGACCCCCAAAACTTGTAAATCATTTTCTCTCGAGTAAGGAAATACCTCATATGTGGAAATAAAGTGCTCTGTGGGTGCACTAGAGGGCTCAGAAGGGAAGGAGCGACAATGGCATTTTGGAGAGCGAATTTTGCTGAAATGGTTTTTGGGGGGCATGTCACATTTAGGAAGCCCCCATGATGCCAGAATAGTGAAAAGAAAGACCACATGGCACACTATTTTGGAAACTACTCCCCTCAAGGAACGTAACAAGAGGTAAAGTGAGCCTTAACACCCTACAGGTGATTGACGAACGTTCATTAAAATAGGACGTAATAATAAAAAAAATTCAATAAAATTTCATGCAAATTATTTTCTTAGCATGAAGCTCTGCTGCTCCCAAAAGAGTTCTGTTTGTTACAGGAAGTAAATTTGGTTTTTACAAACTGAGATAAAGGGGAGGGTAAAAGGTAAAATTATGCATCATTCTATATGCTGATTGGTCATTTGAGCGTGGCGTAGCATTAGTCATTATCTTGCAAGTCCTCTTAGCTTAGGATTTCAGCATCTTTCCACAAAGTCCAATGTTTAGACGTCTTGTATCCATAGTCTCCATCTCAAGGCTCTAATCTTAGTTACAGGCAAAGCGATAAGATGAAATGTTTTGCATTTAGCATTTCTGATGTATCTGGGTTAAAGGGTAAGGGAACAGATATTTTTTCAGCAGCAATGGCATTTTAATATTAATATATTGATCAGTCATTAGAAACATAAGGGTCATCCCTATCAATTCCCCCCTAAAAGATATCTGTTACCGTACATGACATCTCTCCCTATGGTGCGTTCTGCCTTATAGTCCCAAGTTCAGGTGGAGAAAAATAAAAACGGGTATGGGATGCTTCACTGAATTGAGACGAGCGGCCCCTTGTGAACCGCCCCCCTTTGCAGTCAGACTAGTCCTTTACCTGGGACTTCTGTGTTCACCCTACTCTGCTGGGTATACACTTGCACCATTGGCATACAGGATAGTTGTTCTCATGGGGGAATTCTCTCGGTCATGTTTGGGTCTGATGCATCAATTTGGTTCAGATAAGCTGAAATAGTAGGTTCAATATCCACATACATTATTCCCTGGTTGAAATGCAGCCTCTACAGTGAAGCTTATTATTTTCGTTACAAAGGGGACTATGCAACATCCAATTGTCATTCTCTGTAGTAGAGATTTGTCAGTATTGTCTTTTCTTCTGTTTGCACTCTGTGGTCTATTGTCCCAGTCAGTCCCTGTGTTCCATCCCACAGCTCTCCAATAGTCACAGTTGTTCCCCCAGTAGTCACCCGTCACACATGTGTATATTGAATTGTCATCCCTATACATAAGACATTGTTTTGGTACCTCGGGACAACTAACTATGTCACAATAGTCAAATTTAAAGTAGTCACTTGCACACTGAAAGAGTTATCAAAACGTGGGATACAACTCTCGGGTCATTGTCAAGTCTGTCCAGTAGTGTGGTGGAGTCGGATTGGGTTGCTGGGTTTGCACTCCACTTATACGAAAAGTATGTGTATCAGGAGCATGGTGTAGGAACCCTCTTGCAGTGTGAGGTGTATCCATGTTGATTCTCCTTCCAGTTTCACCGAAGTCAGGGTTGGCAGTAATAACAAGGACCTTCAAATCTAGGTTTAGCGGTCCCCCTCACATGTCTTTTCACGAGGACAAACTCTCCAGGCTGCAGATTGTGTCTGGATCTGGAATGGAAGAATAAAACTACAACATGTGTTACTTTCGGCTCATTACACAATAACAATTATTATTGTTATTATGCAATAACAAACCTCACCAAACTGTCACTTCCTGCACTGAGGGTACTGTGGGTAATAACATCCTAGCTTGGGCATTCCCAAAAAAGTGTCTCATATGGGGTTAGACTGTTGGCTGTTGAGGTGTGTTTTTAACAGAATATAAAGCTATGGGCAGAACTTCTGGTCATGGAAGGGACAGTTCTTCACTGGCTTTTAGGATTTTGTTCTTTAGAGTGCCATTTAGTCGTTCAACTTTTCCACTGCTCTGAGGATGATATGAAGTATGGAGTCCGAGGTCTGCTCCCACCATTCTCCAAAGTTCTCTTGTAATATCTGCAATGACAGCCAGTCCTTGGTCGCTTTCAATTACTTCAGGGACTCCACATCTGCATACCAGTTCTGTTAGTAGTTTCTTTACAGTAGTCTTTGCTGTAATATTAGTGACTGGTAGGCTTCTTGCCATCCTGAGAACTTGTTCACTGCTATTAGCATGTACTAAACTCTTCAATTTTAGGCAATTGCATGTGGTCAATCTAGTTCCTCTGAAATGGGTAGCAAGGTTTGGCCAAGTGCTTCTTCGGAGTAACTTTTTGTTCACTCCCGGGTAAAGGGCTTGGTGAAGACAAATCTTGTTTGCTTTTCTTCATATGCCGTCTGAGTTCAGCTTCCATTTTCTCTTTCCCTAGTTCAAGGCTTGAGTCTGTAATTGTTTCAGTGTCTTGAGTTTGGGGTTTTCCTTTTCCTCTTCTGGTTCTTCTGATCCCTTCTTCTGTCTTCTTGTCATAGTCCGGGGTTTTTCTTTCCCTCTTCTGGTTCTTCTGATCCTTTCTTTTGTTTTCTTGTCACTATGTATACCCCTGATTCCTCTCGAGCAAAGGGCAGTATTGCTGCTAAGAAATTTCCTTTGGCTTCTTCAGAGTCCAATCTTCTATGTGCTTTGACTTTGATGATTGTCACTTGTTCAGGCAATTTTAAGACTTCAATCAGGGTCCTGACAGTTTCAATGTTCTTTGTAGGGGTTCCATTTTCAGTCATGAACCCCCTCAAGGCCCATTTTAATCTGAAGTCCATTGCCACTCCATGCCCATAGAGTCCGTGTAGATGTTGACAGTTTGTCCTTCCAAAATGCGGCAGGCTTCAGTTAAGGCAATGAGTTCAACCTCTTGTGCTGAACCACGGGAAGTCTTGCTCGCAGAACTTCGAATGGGCCAACCACTGAGTATCCTGTGTGGCAGTTGCCACTTTCATCATATCTGGACCCATCTGTGTAGAGAGTAAAGGTTGTATTGCCCAATGGTGTTTCTTGGTAGATGTGATGTCTCCAATTCCATAACCTCTAAACGATTGTGCTTAGGGTCACCGAGGTCTCCATCATTTTGTTCAATTTGTTTTTCTCCATCATCCCCCCTCAAGAGAGGAAGCAGGGGATGGATTCAGGATTGGGCATCTTTAAAGAGTGATTTTATCCGGAAGTAAGAGAGAGCATTGAAGTCTCACTTGTCTTTGTAGGGAAAGTGGATTTCTTTGACATTGCGTTAGAATAGCTTTCAGGTCAAGCGGAGCAAGGTTAATGATAGAATGTCCAAGGATGATGTCCAAAGTCTTGTCCAAGAGGTCTTTAGCTGCTATCACAGCTCAAAGGCAGGTGGGTGCAGCTCGTGCAACAGGATCTGGTCTGCATGAATAGCATCTCAAAGGCCTCAATTTGTCTCCTTGTTTTTTGTGCAAGGACTCCAGAGGCATGGCCCTTTGTTTTCAGAGAGGAACAGATGAAATGGTAGTTCATAGTTCGGGATATCAAGTGCAGGAGCAGACATGGTAAGGTATTTTAGGCAGTTCAAGCACTGTATGGCTTCCCATGACAGTGGTTGCTTCTGAGTAATAGCTGGAATGGCATCATACAGAGATTTCATCAGTGCTGAGGCATCCAGAATCCATTGGTGGCACTAAGTGATCACACCAAGAAAAGCCTGTAGTTGCTTGACAGTTCTAGCTACAGGAATCTCTTGTATGGCTTGCTTCTTGTCCGTGAGGTGTTTAGCACCTTGAGAAATACAATGTCCTAGGAAGACAACTTTTTGTTGTGCACACTTGTCAAGGTCATCCACATATTGAAGTAAAGTCACATTAGGATGGGCACATAACCACGGATGCATACAGGTGGATAAGGCTTGAGAAAAGTGATTAGGGGACTTTTGAGCTTCCTGTGGCAAGCATGTCCAGGTGTATTGTCCTCCTTGGTGTGAAAAAGCAAAGAGGTATTGGCAGTCTGGATGCAAAGGAACGCTGAAGAAAGCATTGGCTAAGTCCAGAACAGTAAAAAAAACTTGGCATCTGGTTATATCGAGCTGAGCAGAGTATGTGGATTGGGAACAATGGGAGTATCCAGATCTGTGGCAGCATTAATGGCACAAAGGTCATGTACCATGCGGAACTTCTCAGGTTGTCCTTTTGGTGTCTTCTTCTTTACTGGAAACAAAGGAGTGTTTTCTGGGGAAATAAATTTGATTAAGGCTCCATTCTTGAGAAAATTTGCAATTTGTTCAGAAAGAGAAGTTTCTTGGTTTGCTTTGAGCGGATACTGGGGTACTATAGGTATCTTGGCTCCGGGTTTTAAGAAGACCTTAACAGGCGGAACAGGCAAGAGTCCAATATCATTTGGGCCTTTTGACCAGACACAATCAGGAATTTGTTGTAGATGGACATCGGGTATAATCTTTGTTCGGATATTCATGACCATCAGTGGAGCGGCTTGCAGGACACAAAGTTCTTCAGGTGTAAGTGGTTAGGATAATTCAAGGTGCATCCCATCATCCTCATATTTATTCGTGGCTTCGAGTTTCAGGAGTAAATTTCAGATCCAGATTTTTTACAATTTCTATCCAGGACTTAATTAGCTGGATTCTCTTGAGTTATTCTGATGTCGGGTCTCCATTGTTGATTCATCCTGGAGCGGCCTGGGTGTCCAATGAGAGGTCCAGATTGCCGTTGGTCCATATTATGACGGTTTTGTGATATCATTGGCCTTAGAGTGGCTGAATTCATTCAGTAGTCGGAAGGAAGAGGTCTGGATCTGAAGTGTGGCTGGACATGTCCGATTTTACCACATCTGTAGCAGATGATCTTTCTGACAGGTGATCTTCGAGTGGGATAATTCAGAGCACGGTACCGAGCAGGAACGGTTTGAAACTGAGGGACATAATTCTGAACTGGGTATTGTGCTGTAGCATTAAGCATCATTGGTGCATGTTGACAGATTGTCACATCCGAGCTCTTCTTAGTAGGTGCCACTTCAATTTGTTTTTCAATAGCTCTGACAATAAGTAAGAGCTGGTTTGGTTCAAGTGTCACATATTCAGGCCTAGTGTCCGTAAGCCTTTTCTTAGTAGCATCATGGAGGCCAGTAACAAAGGTGCTGATGAAGAGTGTCTTATGGAAGTTGCTTCCTAGGTCATAACCTTGTTCCTGGAACAGATTATGTAGTCTGGAGAAAAACTTTTCAGCTGATTCTGTAGGTTCCTGAGAGGCATCAGAGAAATTGGTTGAGCTTGAAGCTAGTCAGTCTCTGACCCAGGCTTGTAGTTGTCAGCAGAATTCTATTCCAGAAGAGCATGTCTCCTCATCCACAATAGCAGAACTATCAAGGCTGGCGGAAATGATAGGCCAGAAGGCGTCTTCAGTTCTGATAGAGACTAGATTATATACATCCTTCCATACTGATGAATAGGTCTGTTGGATTTGCTTGATTCTTCTGTAAAAAGGCATTGGTTGTTTCTCTGGGTCAGGGAGTTGGGCTACAAGATTATTTACTTGCACCGAGGTAAACAGAACATATTTATAAAGAGTTTCCGAAAGAGGTTTCTAAGACCCTTTATTTCCACCACTATAGGTAAGTGGTATTGACATAGTTTGCGGCAGACTGGATTCACCGAAACTATTCAGGAGACCTCTGGAATCATCAGGCTGTGCGGGTAAGAGTTTAGATGGTGTGGATCTGGGTAATCCATGTTGTAGGTTATGTGAATCATCATGTGGCATTGGGTGTTTACAGAAAAGGTAAGGTTTCTTGAACAAGTTGACAGCATCCACCAGAGCTTAAGCCTGATTTCTTGCAATGTTGGTATTGGCTTGTGGTTCTCAATACTGGACACTATTGCATTGGCACGGATATTAGGAGGAAATCCAAAGAGTCCAGAAATGATGGGTGGAATGGCCAGGGAGGAAATTTCCTTCTCTCCAGCTAGATCAAGAATGTGTTGTATTGTGGACTGAAGCTGCCTTATGCAGGCATCATGTTGGACAGAGGAATATCTGGGATCAACAACATGTATAATCACGTTGCACGGCAGTGTCCCAACACCTGTAATGGCCAGTTGGAAGGTTGAAATGGTCCCTTGTTGTAGTACCAACAGATCAGAGTCATGCTGTATACTAGTCCCCCCTGCATGCACTAGGGCAGCTGCAAGGCCATAATTATGCTGAAGATATGGATTTGCAGGGTTAACTATAGCTTGCACTCACTGGGTTTCCATGGAACCCATACCAATCCGGAGTAGGGTGTTATTCCAGATTTTTGTTCCAAGGGCCGATTGAAAGGATTCAGACACCATACTTGATGTAATGATTTGGTACATGTTACTGTTGGAGGTATTGGAAGGCACATGAAATTGCACCATAGTAGGTGTGATTGTATTAACAGGTGAAAGTGATATCTTTCCTGGGGACTGATGATGATGATCAGTGTTAGGAGACTGATACTGTGCATGGAGTTCATCTTGGGCTAGAAGACTGTTTTCACTGGGTACAGAGGTCGGACTTCTTGGTGAGGCACAGCAATTATTAGCAGAATTAAATACAGAGTTTTCCGGTGAAGGCTGATCCGGGAGTGTGTGGGTTTGACTTAGGTAACTCCCATCCTGAGTCATACCTGGAAAGAGATCAAGTGCTTCAGCACTAGAGGAAGTTTCATTTGGAAACCTTCCATCAACTGGCAAGTTCTGCTTGGGTGTACTGTATGACCGCTCATTACACGTAGTAAGTACATTTGTTGAACCAAGATGGCTGACAGCACAGGAAATGGATTTTGCCACACTTCCTGGGCCTCCAATATGGCTACCAGTTCCGGATTGATAGGGATGACCCTTATGTTTCTAATGACTGATCAATATATTAATATTAGAATGCCATTGCTGCTGGAAAAATATCTGTTCCCTTAACCTTTAACCCAGATACATCAGAAATGCTAAATGCAAAACATTTCAACTTATCGCTTTGCCTGTAACTAAGATTAGAGCCTTGAAATGGAGACTATGGATACAAGACGTCTAAACATTGGACTTTGTGGAAAGATGCTGAAATCTTAAGCTAAGAGGACTTGCAAGATAATGACTAATGCTACGCCACGCTCAAATGACCAATCAGCATATAGAACGGTGCATAATTTTACCCTCCCCTTTTTCTCAGTTTGTAAAAACCAAATTTACTTCCTGTAATAAACAGAACTCTTTTGGGAGCAGCAGAGCTTCATGCTAAGAAAGAGTGTATACCAACATACCCCGTGTTGTGTATATCTTTTTGTGTCGACACTTGGCAAAGTATATAGCAGCACAGTCAATCACATTTGAAAGCCTCCACTAGGAGAAAATGCCCCCCAAAAAATGTGTAACCCCATCTCTTCTGAGTAGGAAAATGCCCCATATGTGGATGTAAAGTGCTCTGCTGGTGCACTACAATGCTTAGAAGTGAAAGAGCGGCATTGGGCTTTTGGAGAAAGAATTTGGTTGGAATGGAAGTCAGGGGCCATGTGCATTTACAAAGCCCCCATGGTGCCAGAACAGTGGACCCCCCCACATGTGACCACATTTAGGAAACTACACCCCTCACAGAATTTAATACGGGGTGCAGTGAGCATTTACACCCCACTGGCGTTTGACAGATCTTTGGAACAGTGGGATGTGCAAATGAAAAATAAAATTTTTAATTTTTACAGATGACTGTTCAAAGAATCTGTCAGACAGCTGTGGGGTGTAACTGTTCACTGTACCCCTTGTTACATTCTGTGAGAGGTGTAGTTTCTAAAATGGGGTCACATGTCGGGGGTGGTCCACTGTTCTGGCACCATGGGGGCTTTGTAAACGCACATGGCCTTCAATTCTGAGCCCTGTAGTGCGCCAGCAGAGCACTTTACATCCACATATGGGGTGTTTCCTTACTCAGAAGATATGGGGTTAAAAATTCTGGGAGGCTTTTATCCTATTACCCCTTGTGAAAATGAAAAAATTGGGGTAACACCAGCATTTCAGGGGAACATTTTTTATTTTCATGTGCAAATTTAATGAAAATTCGTCAAAGACCTGTGGGGTGTTAAGGCTCACTATACCCCTTGTTACGTTCCGTGAGGGGTGTAGTTTCCAAAATGGGGTCACACGTAGGTATTAATTTTTTTGCGTTTATGTCAGAATCGCTATAAAATCAGCCACCCCTGTGTACATAGCGCCCTCTCACTCCTGAGCCCTGTTGTGCGCCCGCAGAGCATTTTAGGTCCACATATGGGGTATTTCAGACGAAGATTGCGTTACTAATTTTGGGAGTCTTTTTCTCCTTTTACCTCTTGTGAAAATGAAAAGTATAGGCAACATGTGGCAATGTTAGTGTACAAATGTTTATTTTTTTACACTAACATGCTGGTATAGCCCCTAACTTTTCCTTTTCATAAGAGGTAAAAGGAGAAAATGCCCCCCCAAAATTTGTAATGCAATTTCTCCTAAGTACGGAGATACCCCATATGTGGCACTAAACTGTTGCCTTGAAATACGACAGGGCTCTGAATTGAGAGAGCGCCATGCGCATTTGAGACCTGAATTAGGGATTTGCAATAGGGGCGGACCCGTTTACAAGGATGAGGCTTGTCTCCACGAATACTTCTACGCCGTTGTTGGTGTAGGGTATCCTCATTGTAAGCCTTGCCAGTGGCAATAAAGCAGCAAGATTGAAGTAGAGCTTTTGGTGCCGTGTCATTATTTTCTCCTGTGGAACATATTTGTAAATGACTTCTATTAAAAAATCTTTACCCTTCCTGTTCTTTTTAGAAGCTGTATGCTACTGAGGAAATTCTTTTCTTTTTGAATTTCTTTTTTGTCTTGTCCACAGTGCTCTCTGCTGACATCTGATGACCATATCAGGAACTGTCTAGAGCAGGAGAAAATCCCCATAGCAAACGTATACTGCTCTGGAAAGTTCCTGACATGGACAGAGGTGTCAGCAGAGAGCACTGTGGACAAGACAAAAAAAGAAATTCAAAAAGAAAAGAATTTCCTCTCTAGCATACAGCTGCTAAAAAGTACTGGAAGGGTAAATATTTTTTTAATAGAAGTCATTTACAAATCTGTTAAACTTTCTGGCACCTATCGATTAAAAAAAAAAAGTTTTCCACCGGAGTACCCCTTTAATTTCGCCTATGGAGGCGCTGTAAGGAAACTGAAGATTCCTGCAACTGATGTGATAGCTTATCAACAAGAGGTAGAGTGGAGCTGAAAATCCCCTCAGGTTCTGTTTACACCAACTTTAGGGTTTACATCTGACATATACAAATGTATGATTTTCTTTTTTGTTACATGTAACTGGACAACCCATGAAGATCCACAGTGTTAGGCTATGTCCACACATGGTGGAAGACACATGCGTCCAAAACCTCAATAATGTAGGCCACATGTGTGAACACACATTTTAGACGCATGCGTTTGCCCACATGTGTGGACGCTTCCCGAGTGAATAAAATATTGGAGCCAATACAACATTTATTAAATGGACGTCCGATGGAAATAAAGACAAGCACACAAAGATGTAGGGGGCCAAAAGGAAGACATTTATTTATAGATATGAGGGAGGGGTAAGAGAGGATTGTGTTTTATAATTATTAAGACTACTATTATATATGTGTGTATGTGTATATTGTTTATCTGTTTTTCGGGTTGTTTTGATCCAGAGGAAGGCAAAAACCCCCTGTGAGGAAAAGGCCAATTGTCTCATCAGGGGGGAAAATTCCTTCCCGACCCCAAATATGGCGGTCAGAATAAATCCCAGGATCAGAAGCCCATGCCTAAACTAAATGATTTAGGGGGAGCTGGGGAATAACAGTAAAGAAATAAAATTATTTTTTAGGCATGTGTACTAATCTAATGTTTATATTTGTGTAAATTTTAGGGTAATATTATATTATATTACATTATGTTACTAAACCTATTAATGGCTGTGTTGATTCAGAGGAAGGCGAAAACCCCTTGTGAGGAATGAGCCAATTGTCTCATCAAGGAGAAAAATTCCTTCCCGACCCCAAATATGGCGGTCAGAATAAATCCCTGGATCAAGCCAATATCTAATCTCCCTATGTATGTGGTCTATATGTAGGTGCCTATACCTATTATGTGGTCTATGTGTGGGTTCCTATACCTATTGTCACGATGCCGGCTGGCAGGTAGTGGATCCTCTGTGCCAGAGAGGGATTGGCGTGGACCGTGCTAGTGGATCGGTTCTAAGTCACTACTGGTTTTCACCAGAGCCCGCCGCAAAGCGGGATGGTCTTGCTGCGGCGGTAGTGACCAGGTCGTATCCCCTAGCAACGGCTCAACCTCTCTGGCTGCTGATGATAGGCGCGGTACAAGGGAGTAGACAGAAGCAAGGTCGGACGTAGCAGAAGGTCGGGGCAGGCAGCAAGGATCGTAGTCAGGGGCAACGGCAGGAGGTCTGGAACACAGGCTAGGAACACACAAGGAAACGCTTTCACTGGCACGATGGCAACAAGATCCGGCGAGGGAGTGAAGGGGAAGTGAGGTGATATAGGGAAGTGCACAGGTGTAAACACTAATTGGAACCACTGCGCCAATCAGCGGCGCAGTGGCCCTTTAAATCGCAAAGACCCGGCGCGCGCGCGCCCTAGGGAGCGGGGCCGCGCGCGCCGGGACAGAACTGACGGGGAGCGAGTCAGGTACGGGAGCCGGGGTGCGCATCGCGAGCGGGCGCTACCCGCATCGCGAATCGCACCCCGGCCGGAGGCAGTATCGCAGCGCCCCGGGTCCGTGGAACCGACCGGAGCGCTGCGGTGAGGAGAGTGTAGCGAGCGCTCCGGGGAGGAGCGGGGACCCGGAGCGCTCGGCGTAACAGTACCCCCCCCCTTGGGTCTCCCCCTCTTCTTGGAGCCTGAGAACCTGAGGATCAGACTTTTGTCCAGGATATTGTCCTCAGGTTCCCAGGACCTCTCTTCTGGACCACAACCCTCCCAATCCACTAAAAAGAAGGTTTTCCCTCTGACCTTTTTAGATGCTAAAATTTCTTTGACGGAGAAGATGTCCGAGGAGCCGGAGACAGGAGTGGGGGGAACAGATTTGGGAGAGAAACGGTTAATGATAAGTGGTTTAAGAAGAGAAACGTGAAAGGCATTAGGAATACGAAGAGAAGGAGGAAGAAGAAGTTTGTAAGAGACAGGATTAATCTGGCGCAAAATCTTGAAAGGACCAAGATAGCGTGGTCCCAACTTATAGCTAGGGACACGAAAGCGGACATATTTAGCGGAGAGCCATACCTTGTCTCCAGGGGAAAAAATGGGAGGAGCTCTTCTTTTCTTATCCGCGAATCTCTTCATGCGTGAAGAAGCCTGTAAGAGAGAATTTTGGGTCTCTTTCCATATGGTGGAAAGATCACGAGAAATTTCATCCACAGCGGGCAGACCAGAGGGCAAGGGGGTAGGGAGGGGGGGAAGAGGGTGACGGCCGTACACCACGAAAAACGGGGATTTGGAGGAAGATTCAGAGATTCTGAAATTATACGAGAATTCGGCCCAAGGTAGAAGATCTGCCCAGTCATCCTGGCGGGAGGAAACAAAATGTCGTAAATAGTCACCCAAGACCTGGTTAATTCTTTCTACTTGTCCATTGGATTGAGGATGGTATGCAGAAGAAAAATTTAATTTAATCTTGAGTTGTTTACAGAGAGCCCTCCAGAATTTAGACACAAATTGGACGCCTCTATCCGAGACGATCTGCGTAGGCAACCCGTGAAGACGAAAAATGTGTACAAAAAATTGTTTACACAATTGATGTAGAGGGGTCTGGCGAGACTGGTCACCGGGATGTTGAACCTGTTGACGAGAGAGGCCAAAATAAAATTTCCTGCAGATCCAGAGTCCAAGAAGGCCACAGCAGAGAAGGAGAAGGCAGAGGCAGACATCCGCACAGGCACAGTAAGACGTGGAGAAGCAGAGTAGACATCAAGGACTGTCTCACCCTTGTGCGGAGTCAGCGTACGTCTTTCCAGGCGGGGAGGACGGATAGGACAATCCTTCAGGAAGTGTTCGGTACTAGCACAGTACAGGCAGAGATTCTCCATGCGGCGTCGTGTCCTCTCTTGAGGTGTCAGGCGAGACCGGTCGACCTGCATAGCCTCCACGGCGGGAGGCACAGGAACAGATTGCAGGGGACCAGAGGAGAGAGGAGCCGGGGAGAAGAAACGCCTCGTGCGAACAGAGTCCATATCCTGGCGGAGCTCCTGACGCCTTTCGGAAAAACGCATGTCAATGCGAGTGGCTAGGTGAATGAGTTCATGTAGATTAGCAGGGATTTCTCGTGCGGCCAGAACATCTTTAATGTTGCTGGATAGGCCTTTTTTAAAGGTCGCGCAGAGTGCCTCATTATTCCAGGATAATTCTGAAGCAAGAGTACGGAATTGTACGGCATACTCGCCAACGGAAGAATTACCCTGGACCAGGTTCAACAGGGCAGTCTCAGCAGAAGAGGCTCGGGCAGGTTCCTCAAAGACACTTCGAATTTCCGAGAAGAAGGAGTGTACAGAGGCAGTGACGGGGTCATTGCGGTCCCAGAGCGGTGTGGCCCAAGCTAGGGCTTTTCCAGACAGCAGGCTGACTACGAAAGCCACCTTAGACCTTTCAGTGGGGAACTGGTCCGACATCATCTCCAAGTGTAATGAACATTGGGAAAGAAAGCCACGGCAAAACTTAGAGTCCCCATCAAATTTATCCGGCAAGGATAGTCGTAGTCCAGAAGCGGCCACTCGCTGCGGAGGAGGTGCAGGAGCTGGCGGAGGAGATGATTGCTGGAGCTGTGGTAGTAACTGTTGTAGCATAACAGTCAGTTGAGACAGCTGTTGGCCTTGTTGCGCTATCTGTTGTGACTGCTGGGCGACCACCGTGGTGAGGTCAGCGACAACTGGCAGAGGAACTTCAGCGGGATCCATGGCCGGATCTACTGTCACGATGCCGGCTGGCAGGTAGTGGATCCTCTGTGCCAGAGAGGGATTGGCGTGGACCGTGCTAGTGGATCGGTTCTAAGTCACTACTGGTTTTCACCAGAGCCCGCCGCAAAGCGGGATGGTCTTGCTGCGGCGGTAGTGACCAGGTCGTATCCCCTAGCAACGGCTCAACCTCTCTGGCTGCTGATGATAGGCGCGGTACAAGGGAGTAGACAGAAGCAAGGTCGGACGTAGCAGAAGGTCGGGGCAGGCAGCAAGGATCGTAGTCAGGGGCAACCGCAGGAGGTCTGGAACACAGGCTAGGAACACACAAGGAAACGCTTTCACTGGCACGATGGCAACAAGATCCGGCGAGGGAGTGAAGGGGAAGTGAGGTGATATAGGGAAGTGCACAGGTGTAAACACTAATTGGAACCACTGCGCCAATCAGCGGCGCAGTGGCCCTTTAAATCGCAAAGACCCGGCGCGCGCGCGCCCTAGGGAGCGGGGCCGCGCGCGCCGGGACAGAACTGACGGGGAGCGAGTCAGGTACGGGAGCCGGGGTGCGCATCGCGAGCGGGCGCTACCCGCATCGCGAATCGCACCCCGGCCGGAGGCAGTATCGCAGCGCCCCGGGTCCGTGGAACCGACCGGAGCGCTGCGGTGAGGAGAGTGTAGCGAGCGCTCCGGGGAGGAGCGGGGACCCGGAGCGCTCGGCGTAACACCTATCATGTAGTGTGCATGATGTGGATGTGGTGTGTACACTACTTACCTAGCCTGTGCTGAGGTGAGTTCAGGGACGATAGCCTTTCTGATAGATTCAGCGCCCCAGGACTCCTACAAGCGGCTATTGTTCCTGAATTCACAGATGGAAACTGAGCACAGGCTGCTCCAGGGGGGCGTAGATGGTCTTCGGGCTGAAGTGATGTTAGATGCCAGCCCAGGATTGGAGGATGCCAAGTCAAGGTCCTGGGGCAGCAGCAAGATGACATAAGTGCGGCATAAAGATGTTACGGAGAGAGAATGATGTTCTGTGGCAGCTGAGGTGTCATACAGCAGCAGAGACGTTGGCATGGGTAAGGAGGCTGACAGTTCTGGGCAGTAGCCGTGGGCACATCCTGCAAGACATAAGACATGTTAAAAGCTTATACTGAACCATCCAGTTATGTGACATCACATATAATGTACTGATATAAGTGTTATGTGTGTATAGAGGACACTCACCAGATGGTATTGGATCCCTTCACAGTCCACATCTCCTCCTCCACCTAAAGGGAAGACAAAGTCATTGTCAGAGATAGAAGATAAGGACAAAGATGATGACCCCAAGCTAAGAACATAATCTTATAAGCATTAACCCCAGAGGAGGAGGATCTTACCTTTCCCAGCTTGGTGACCGGTAGTCAAAGCCGAGCATGGGATGAAGGGTTGTGGTGTCCGCCGGCCACTGCAGATGTTTATTTTGCAGAACTGTCTGGAATGGTATGCATGGTGGTTCTGCTCTCCTCTCCTCCAGTTCCTCCCAGCCAATGATGGAAAAGAATGGATGCTTTCTGATATTACCGCACACACCCAGGCGCATCTCAGGAGCTTTGCACAGCAGCTTCATGATGAGATGTTTCAAGTCAGCATGCAGCCCAGGTGGAAATTTGGGCTCCTTCTTTGTGATGGCTTTGAAGGACTTTTGCATGGACAAGCCGATGTAAAATGGGGAGCGTCCTGTTGCCATCATGGACACCACAATCCCCAGGCTCCACCAATCCACTGCTGTGCCATAGTCCTTCCCGAGATGCACCTCAGGGGCCATGTAATAGAATGTTCCTGTCACTCCATCGATCTTATTGGAGGAGGTGACCCCATCCTGGGCCAGTCCCAGGTCAATGATACGGATGTGGCCTTCTGCATCCAACATGATGTTTTGTGGCTTTAGATCTCGGTGGACGATGTTATGTCCATGGAGGAACTGGAGGGCACACACCATCTCTGCTGTGTAGAACCTGATGGCGAGAATAGAGAGTCATCTCACTAAATCTTTCCCTAGAAATTCCCTATGATCCTGTTATGCTGGGATTGTGGACTCTTACCTTACATTGCCGATGTTCAGGCTGCCGCACATGCTGATCAGATTATTCAAGCTGCCACCGGACAGATACTCCATGATGAAATACACGCGTTCCAGAGACTCATGTGCGGCATAGAGGTGGCAAATGAATGGACAGTCTCTGGTCGCCTGGAGTATCCGCCGCTCTCTCATGATGGTATCCTCATTGTCCCTCTTGTTGATAATTTTGACGGCCATGTAGATGTTTCGGCCGGGGACTGATGCCAGGACCACCTGAACAAAACAAATGGAAAAGGCTCATTAACCCCTTTCCAACCCGTGACAGATCTGATCGTCATGGATCAGGTAAGGTTGTATGGAGTGGGCTCCTGACTCAAGCACACTCCATAGATGGCAGCCCCCGACTTACTTTAGCAGCCAAAGGCTGCTGCTAATAACTGGTGTGTGGTGATCACTGCTCACTGTTATTAACATTTTAGATACTGATGTCAAAGTTGACAATGGTATCTAAGGTGTAGTTGCAAGTGTCAATGGTATGTTAGTGGTTCGCGTCAGCCCCTCTACTGCAATCACTCGGAACGGACCCATTGTACCTATCTTCTATTGATAGAGCCTATTTGTGGCAGACTGTACCAATAGGCAATAGAATGTTATGATGGCTCATAGAAGTCTCCTAGGGACTTTAAATAAGTGTAAAAAAAAATCAAATAAAGTACCAATAGGCAATAGAATGTTATGATGGCTCATAGAAGTCTCCTAGGGACTTTAAATAAGTGTAAAAAAAAATCAAATAAAGTTTTTGGTCCTGCACTATAGGGGTTAAAAAACATCTGTACGACTGGGTGGTCGATCACTTGGATAGTACCCAGGAACCTATGGCTCAGCAAAACTCTGTCCCAGCCACAGCTCTGTAGTAACCATCTGCTATTCACATCATTGGGGCTGGGAACATGGCACTGACTTCAGGAGCATCAGTGCACTGACCAATGAGCTTCTTCCTCATGAGTTTTATGGGGGTGCTCACTGGTTGTTTCTATAAGCTCAACAAATCATGGAAACAACCAATGAGTGCTCGGTTCAACCTGAAGAGGGAAGCATTTATTGGTTGGTGATCTCCTGGGCAGAGGCGGCTCTAGACTTTTGAGGCCTTAGGCGAAAATAAATCTGAGGCCCCCCATGTGCAATAAAAAGAAGAAAATAAAAACTACACCCCTCACAGAATGTAATAAGGGGTGCAGTGAGTATTTACACCCCACTGGAACAGTGTGCTGTGCAAATGAAAAATTACATTTTTCATTTTCACGGACCACTGTTTCAAAAATCTGTCAGACACCTGTGGGGTATAAATGCTCACTGCACCCCATATTAAATTCTGTGAGGGGTGTAGTTCTAAAATGGGGTCACAGGTGGGGAGGTTCCACTGTTCTGGCACCATGAGGGCTTTGAAAACGCACATGGCCTTCAATTCCATCCAAATTCCTTCTCCAAAAGCCAAATGGTGCTCCTGTAGTTTGCCCGCAGAGCACTTTACATCCACACGTGGGGTATTAATATACTCAGAAGAAATGGGTTACAAATTTTGGGGGGCTTTTTTCCTATTTCCTTTTGTGAAACTTAAAAATTTGGGATAACACCAGCATTTTATTGAAAAAAATACACATTTTTCATTTTCTACGAAAATTCTTCAAACACCTGTGGGTAGTTAAGGCTCACTCTACCCTTTGTTATGTTCCTTAAGGTGTGTAGTTTCCAAAATGGGGTCACATGTGGGTGTTTTTTTTTGCGTTTATGTCAGAACAGCTGTAACGGTCAGCCACCCCTGTGCAAATTGTTACGCCGAGCGCTCAGGGTCCCCGCACCTCCCCGGAGCGCTCGCAGGGTTCTCTTATTCACAGCGCCCCGGTCAGACCTGCTGACCGGGTGCGCTGCGATATTGCTCCCAGCCGGGATGCGATTTGCGATGTGGGACGCGCCCGCTCGCGATGCGCATCTCGGCTACCGTACCTGACCCGTTCCCCGTCTGTGTTGTCCCGGCGCGCGCGGCCCCGCTCCTTAGGGCGCACGTGCGCCGGGTCTCTGCGATTTAAAGGCCCACTGCGCCACTGATTGGCACAGCAGGCCTAATCAGTATCCTCACCTGTGCACTGCCTACTTATACCTCACTTCCCCTGCACTCCCTCGCCGGATGTTGTTGCCATTGTGCCAGTGAAAGCTTTCCCTGTGTGTTCCTAGCCTGTGTTCCAGACCTCCTGCCGTTGCCCCTGACTACGATCCTTGCTGCCTGCCCTGACCTTCTGCTACGTCCGACCTTGCTCTTGTCTACTCCCTTGTACCGCGCTTATCTCAGCAGTCAGAGAGGTTGAGCCGTTGCCGGTGGATACGACCTGGTTGCTACCGCCGCTGCAAGACCATCCCGCTTTGCGGCGGGCTCTGGTGAATACCAGTAGCAACTTAGAACCGGTCCACCGACACGGTCCACGCCAATCCTTCTCTGGCACAGAGGATCCACCTCCTGCCAGCCGAATCGTGACACAAATCAGCTCAAATGTACATGGCTCCTCCCCGGAGCAACCAATGAGATCTCTCCTTTCATTTTTCAGAGGCCTTTTTAGAAATGAAAGAAGCAATTTGATTGGTTGCTATAGGCAACTGCACCGATCTCCCTCCATACAGGTTTTTATAAATCTCTGTACTACTCAGACCTTCACCTGACAACAGACCGGGGTAAGTGACCTGTACTAAAAGTAGGTGAGTACCCTGCTCTATGAGATATCCCACTATTTTCATATACAGTTGCAAGAAAAAGTAAGTGAACCCCTGCGTTAATTACTTATAAAATATTATCTGATTTTATCTAAGTCACAGATATAGACAAACACATTAGGGGAAATTCATCAATACCTGCAGAGGAAAAGTTGCTGAGTTGCCCATAGCAACCAATCAGATCGCTTCTTTCATTTTGCAGAGGCCTTGTTAAAAATGAAAGAAGAAATCTAATTGGTTGCTATGGGCAACTGGGCCACTTTTCCTCTAGACAGGTTATGATAAATCTCCCCCATAGTTCATAAGTCCCTACTGAGGTCATCTAGAGGAGGCAAAAAAAAACCTCATACTAGAGGTAATTCCTTCCCGACTCCAATATGGCATCAGAATAAATCCCTGGATCAATGTTCTGTCCCTATAAATCTAGTATCCATTCCCTTGCATGAATGAATCTCCCCCATTGTAACAAAATTGAGAATATACAAACAGTTGTATTGTTCATGTCTTTTATTGAGTACAATGAGTAAACATCCACAGTGCAGGCAGAAAAAGTAAGTGAACCCCCCTTTAGCAACAGTCACCTTCACCAAATGCATCTTGGAGCTGCAAAAAAAAGGTTTATAGGAGATTATGGCGCATTCCTCCATCACACCACATTTTATTTGTTGTCAAGGTTCACTTACTTTTTCTTACAACTGTAGGAATACATGAAACAAGCTGTAGACACCTTTTGGGGTTGGTTGGGATTGGTGTAGTTCTCATCTCCAGGCCTAAATAGGCTACTGTAAGGTTGTATTGAAGCTATAGAGGTGAATGTATGTATTGTGTCCTTATAGCAGCCTATATGGACCAGGACATGGAGATAAACAATCCCTCCTCACCACAGACGATTCAGAAGACCCCTTTATATCCCTAGACCCCACTATGGTGATAAGAAGGCAGTGGACCTATGGGACATGAAGCAGCGGTCATGGGGTGCACAGAAGTTTCTAGATTTCCTGTCTGTTATTCCATGGAAGAAAACTGCACTTACCATCTACATGGCCTGAACTGGCTGATACCAGGGAACAACACATAGGGATCAAATGGAAATTTAGAGAAAGATTGGTCAAACCCTGTGTACAAAAACAGTGGAGCAGTTGTCCATAGCAACCAATCAAATTGCTGCTTTCATTGAAAAAAAGGACTCTAATAAAGAAAATCTGATTGGTTGCTATGGCAACTGCCCTATTGTTCCTTTGATAAGGTTTAATAAAGCTCCCCCAGAAAGATTAAAATTAAATAACTTATAAAACTTACTTTGCCAAAGTTGCCCCTACCCAAGATCTGGTGGATGTTGAAGCGGCTGATGGTAAGCCGGGGGTAGAGGCTGGATGTTACAGGGTCTTGGCTGCTCCCAGGTCTTGGCTCCTCATCCTCCAATCCTCCATCCTCAGCTCCTCTCCTCTTCTTCCTCATCTCCTCCAATCCAGTCTTGCTTGACTCCTCTTCCCTCTTCCTCTTTTCTCCTCCTCTCCTCCTCTCTCCGCCATCTCCATCGTGTCCAGTGGACGCCATTTCTTTCGCTCTGTAGACTTCGGTCTGGTCACTTTGGTCGACAGGTTGAAAGTAAACGGCAGTTGGTCGTGTGCAGGTCCGGTGATGTCATCGAGCCGGCAGGTGCCTGCCAGTGGTCCATAGACCTGCTCTGCCATATACATGGTGATGCGGGCATCATGAGTGACAGATTTGGCCTTAGCTTGTATGGTGCCCTGTGCAGTCAGAGGGACTTATTGGCGTACACCCTTATTGTGTACCCTATGAGGCCCAAATAATGGCAACATAAAGTGCCCACATAACATAAATTGTCCAAATTGCACTGCCAGATAGTTTCCTACATATCATCCAAATAGACAAATCAATAAACTAGGGACTGAAGTTGTGTTTCATTCTGTTGTTTCCATAGGTTTGGGCACCTATTATGGTATCTAGGGTTCAAGCTTCAGGTGTGAGGGACATCAGGACACCTCTATCAGTAAGATCAGGAGATACCCCTAGTGCCATAGTGCAGGACCCACATCCCTATGGTCAACCCTGGTCTTAGTCTAAAGCCATGAGGAATAATAATAATCTATGGGGGATTCTTCTAGTAGTTGGGGGTGGGGGTAGGTGATTTTTCTGGCAGAGGTTCCCATAATTTATCATTAACTGTACAGGGATGATATAGTAAATTGTATGGAAATTCTTGTGAGCGGGGAGAGACACCAGTGATTGTACCCGCTGCCAATGAAGTTTTAGATCAAAGAGAATATAAATAATACTGGTGAGTGCTGATCATACAGATAGATGAGGGGGCTACATAGGCTCCCGTTATCCTGCACCCTGGCACTATGGCAATATATATGGAGCATCCTGGCACAGTTCATATGGATATTGACAATGGTTATAGTAAAAATTGTCACTGATTATAGGGGCCTTAATACTGGTTAGAGGAGCACTGATACTGGTTATAGGGGCATTCTTGCACTGTTTATAGGGGCAGTTTGGTACAGATTAAGGCTAAGTTTCAACTTTTTGGGGGGGAAAAACACCAAGAAAAACTTGGCCAAAAAACGCTGCGGCCAGATGTTAGCTGTAAATCAATGAGAAATCACAAAACTCTTTTTCCACTTGGCGTTTTTCAGTTTGGTGTTTTTTTTTTTTAATCCTTTTCGCGTTTTCTTACTCTTTTTTGGCGTTTTTCAGCTCCTTGGCAGTTTAGAAAAATTGCAGCATGTTGACCCACTGGCGTTTTTTACCTTAAATCGAGGCATTTTTCTACTATAGAAGTCTATGGGAGTAAAAAAAAGCCAAGAAAAACGCCATGTGGGTTTTAACTTTGGCGTTTTTGCTGGCGGTGTTTATTCTCTTTTGGACTTTAGCAATTCAAAAAAGTGATGGAAATAACTTTTTTTTAATAAAATTTCATAGGGTACCATTAAAAAAAAGATACAGTAGTGATAGAAAAAATTGTATTTAACGAAATTTATCTTTTTTATAACAACATTTTTATTAATTTTTACATTTTTTTTGGTACCCAAAAAAAAACACCATAGGGGCCAAAAATGCAATTTCCACACAAATGAAGAAACGCTAGACGCAGGAAATTGCACTGGGTTTTTTCAGGCGTTTTTTCTTGCTTTTTTTTCAAACCGAAATACGCAGGACAAAAAAACTAGTAAAAACTTAGCCTATAGGGGGAATGATAGCAGTCCTAACATAGAGTCCTAGCACTGTTTATAGGCTCACTTGGCACTAACAATAGAAGTGTTCTATGTAAAGTGATTGTTACAAAGAGATGCCTTAGCATTGTATTGGAGAGGATGATTTATGATGGTTATATTGGGCCTTTATGGTTTTGATCAGTGGAAATTTGTTTAAATTGTTCTTAATGTCTTGTTTATTCTGTTCTTTTAAAGAGACTCCGTCACCAGATTTATGCTGCCCTGTCTGAGGGTATAAGCCTGGTAACAGGGACCCTGAGTACACTGCTAGGTTATTTTTCTTGGTGGCTGCCAAAGATCTCACATAAGCCCTGTTTTTGAGGGGTTAAAGGGGTACTCCACTGGAAAACATTTTTTTTTTTTAAATCAACTGGTGCCAGAATGTTAAACAGATTTGTAAGTTACTTCTATTAAAAAATATTTATCCGTCCAGTATTTATCAGCTGCTGTATGATCAACAGGAAGTTCTTTTCTTTTTGAATTTCCTTTCTTTCTGACCACAGTGCTCTCTGCTGAAACCTCTGTCCAATTTTAGGAACTATCCAGAGCAGGAGAGGTTTGCTATGGGGATTTGCTTCTACTCTGGAAAATTCCTGACATGGACAGAGGTGTCAGCAGAGTGCACTGTGGTCAGACAGAAAGGAAATTCAAAAAGAAAAGAACTTCCTGTGGAGCATATAACAGTTGATAAGTACTGGGAGGATTAAGATTTTTAAATAGAAGTAAGATCCATCTTCAGTGAATTGCGTGCTGGAGGCGGGCCCGCCGGCTCAATTAGAATTTTTGTGGGTCACGTGAGCACTCAGTTGGCGCAATGCTCACATGACCTGCGACAATGAATATTCGTATTGAGCCAGCTGGCCCGCCTCCAGCACGCAATTCACTAAAGATGGATGCCGATATTCAGAGGGACAGATCTCCGGAGTGCAGATATGTATTTAACCCATTAACCCCTTATCAGTCTTCTGTTCACCCTTACTATAACCCAGTTACTGCTTTCCTTTAACCCCTTGGGGACGGAGCCCATTATGACCCTAAGGACGGGAGCATTTTTTTCAAATCTGACCTCTATCACTTTGTGCATTAATAACTCTGGGATGCATTTACTTGTAAATTTGATTCTGAGATAGTTTTTTTCGTGACATATTCTACTTTTTGTTAGTGGTAATTTTTTGTCGATATTTGCATAATTTCTTGGTGAAAAATTCCTAAATTTCAGGAAAAATTTGAAAATGTTTCTTTTTTTTAACTTTGAAGTAATCTGCTTGTAAATAAAAGGGACATGTCAAATAAATTACATATTGATTCACATAAACAATATGTTAACTTTATGTTGGCATCATAAAGTTGACATGTTTTAACTTTTTGAAGACATTTGTAGACATTGAGGGCTTCAAAGTATAGCAGCAATTTTACAAATTTTCACAACAATTTCAAAATCAGAATTTTTCAGGGACCAGTTAAGTTTATTAGTGAATATGAGGGTCTTTATGTTGGAAATCCCCTATAATGGACCCCATTATGAAAAATGCACCCCTCAAAGTATTCAAAATGACATTCAAAAAGTTTGTTAACTCTTTAGGTGTTTCACAGGAATAGCAGCAAAATGGAAGAGAAAAATCAAAATCTCAATTTTTTACAATGACATGTTATTGTAGCCCCACTGTTTTTCATTTTTACAAGGGGCAAAAGGTAAAATGACCCCCAAAACTTGTAAATCATTTTCTCTCGAGTAAGGAAATACCTCATATGTGGAAATAAAGTGCTCTGTGGGTGCACTAGAGGACTCAGAAGGGAAGGAGCGACAATGGCATTTTGGAGAGCGAATTTTGCTGAAATGGTTTTTGTGGGGCATGTCACATTTAGGAAGCCCCCATGATGCCAGAATAGTGAAAAGAAAGACCACATGGCACACTATTTTGGAAACTACTCCCCTCAAGGAACGTAACAAGAGGTAAAGTGAGCCTTAACACCCTACAGGGGATTGACGAACGTTCATTAAAATAGGACGTAATAATAATAAAAATTCAATAAAATTTCATGCAAATTATTTTCTTAGCATGAAGCTCTGCTGCTCCCAAAAGAGTTCTGTTTATTACAGGAAGTAAATTTGGTTTTTACAAACTGAGAAAAAGGGGAGGGTAAAAGGTAAAATTATGCATCATTCTATATGCTGATTGGTCATTTGAGCGTGGCGTAGCATTAGTCATTATTTTGCAAGTCCTCTTAGCTTAGGATTTCAGCATCTTTCCACAAAGTCCAATGTTTAGACGTCTTGTATCCATAGTCTCCATCTCAAGGCTCTAATCTTAGTTACAGGCAAAGCGATAAGATGAAATGTTTTGCATTTAGCATTTCTGATGTATCTGGGTTAAAGGGTAAGGGAACAGATATTTTTTCAGCAGCAATGGCATTTTAATATTAATATATTGATCAGTCATTAGAAACATAAGGGTCATCCCTATCAATTTCCCCCTAAAAGATATCTGTTACCGTACATGACATCTCTCCCTATGGTGCGTTCTGCCTAATAGTCCCAAGTTCAGGTGGAGAAAAATAAAAACGGGTATGGGATGCTTCACTGAATTGAGACGAGCGGCCCCTTGTGAACCGCCCCCCTTTGCAGTCAGACTAGTCCTTTACCTGGGACTTCTGTGTTCACCCTACTCTACTGGGTATACACTTGTACCATTGGCATACAGGATAGTTGTTCTCATGGGGGAATTCTCTCGGTCATGTTTGGGTCTGATGCATCAATTTGGTTCAGATAAGCTGAAATAGTAGGTTCAATATCCACATACATTATTCCCTGGTTGAAATGCAGCCTCTACAGTGAAGCTTATTATTTTCGTTACAAAGGGGACTATGCAACATCCAATTGTCATTCTCTGTAGTAGAGATTTGTCAGTATTGTCTTTTCTTCTGTTTGCACTCTGTGGTCTATTGTCCCAGTCAGTCTCTGTGTTCCATCCCACAGCTCTCCAATAGTCACAGTTGTTCCCCCAGTAGTCACCCGTCACACATGTGTATATTGAATTGTCATCCCTATACATAAGACATTGTTTTGGTACCTCGGGACAACTCACTATGTCACAGTAGTCAAATTTAAAGTAGTCACTTGCACACTGAAAGAGTTATCAAAACGTGGGATACAACTCTTGGGTCATTGTCAAGTCTGTCAAATAGTGTGGTGGAGTCGTATTGGGTTGCTGGGTTTGCACTCCACTTATACGAAAAGAATGTGTATCAGGAGCATGGTGTAGGAACCCTCTTGCAGTGTGAGGTGTATCCATGTTGATTCTCCTTCCAGTTTCACCGAAGTCAGGGTTGGCAGTAATAACAAGGACCTTCAAATCTAGGTTTAGCGGTCCCCCTCACATGTCTTTTCACGAGGACAAACTCTCCAGGCTGTAGATTGTGTCTGGATCTGGAATGGAAGAATTAAACTACAACATGTGTTACTTTCGGCTCATTACACAATAACAATTATTATTGTTATTATGCAATAACAAACCTCACCAAACTATTACTTCCTGCACTGAGGGTACTGTGGGTAATAACATCCTAGCTTGGGATTTCCCAAAAAAGTGTCTCATATGGGGTTAGACTGTTGGCTGTTGAGGTGTGTTTTTAACAGAATATAAAGCTATGGGCAGAACTTCTGGTCATGGAAGGGACAGTTCTTCACTGGCTTTTAGGATTTTGTTCTTTAGAGTGCCATTTAGTCGTTCAACTTTCCCACTGCTCTGAGGATGATATGGAGTATGGAGTCTGAGGTCTGCTCCCCCCATTCTCCAAAGTTCTCTTGTAATATCTGCAATGACAGCCAGTCCTTGGTCGCTTTCAATTACTTCAGGGACTCCACATCTGCATACCAGTTCTGTTAGTAGTTTCTTTACAGTAGTCTTTGCTGTAATATTAGTGACTGGGTAGGCTTCTTGCCATCCTGAGAACTTGTCCACTGCTATTAGCATGTACTAAACTCTTCAATTTTAGGCAATTGCATGTGGTCAATCTAGTTCCTCTGAAATGGGTAGCAAGGTTTGGCCAAGTGCTTCTTCAGAATAACTTCTTGTTCACTCCCGGGTAAAGGGCTTGGTGAAGACAAATCTTGTTTGCTTTTCTTCATAGGCCGTCTGAGTTCCGCTCCCATTTTCTCTTTCCCTTGTTCAAGGCTTGAGTCTGTAATTGTTTCAGTGTCTTGAGTTTGGGGTTTTCCTTTTCCTCTTCTGGTTCTTCTGATCCCTTCTTCTGTCTTCTTGTCATGGTCCGGGGTTTTTCTTTCCCTCTTCTGGTTCTTCTGATCCTTTCTTTTATTTTCTTGTCACTATGTATACCCCTGATTCCGCTCCACCAAAGGGCAGTATTGCAGTTTCTTTAGCTGCTAAGAAATTTCCTTTGTCTTCTTCAAATCTTCTATGTGCTTTGACTTTGATGATTGTCACTTGTTCAGGCAATTTTAAGACTTCAATCAGGGTCCTGACAGTTTCAATGTTCTTTGTAGGGGTTCCATTTTCAGTCATGAACCCCCTCAAAGCCCATTTTAATCTGAAGTCCAGCGCCACTCCATGCCCATAGAGTCCGTGTAGATGTTGACAGTTTGTCCTTCCAAAATGCGGCAGGCTTCAGTTAAGGCAATGAGTTCAACCTCTTGTGCTGAACCACGGGAAGTCTTGCTCGCAGAACTTCGAATGGGCCAACCACTGAGTATCCTGTGTGGCAGTTGCCACTTTCATCATATCTGGACCCATCTCTGTAGAGAGTAAAATTTGTATTGCCCAATGGTGTTTCTTGGTAGATGTGATGTCTCCAATTCCATAACCTCTAAACGATTGTGCTTAGGGTCACCGAGGTCTCCATCATTTTGTTCAATTTGTTTTTCTTCATCATCCCCCCTCAAGAGAGGAAGCAGGGGATGGATTCAGGATTGGGCATCTTTAAAGAGTGAATTTATCCGGAAGTAAGAGAGAGCATTGAAGTCTCACTTGTCTTTGTAGGGAAAGTGGATTTCTTTGACATTGCGTTAGAATAGCTTTCAGGTCATGCGGAGCAAGGTTAATGATAGAATGTCCAAGGATGATGTCCAAAGTCTTGTCCAAGAGGTCTTTAGCTGCTATCACAGCTCAAAGGCAGGTGGGTGCAGCTCGTGCAACAGGATCTAGTCTGCATGAATAGCATCTCAAAGGCCTCAATTTGTCTCCTTGTTTTTTGTGCAAGGACTCCAGAGGCATGGCCCTTTGTTTTCAGAGAGGAACAGATGAAATGGTAGTTCATAGTTTGGGATGTCAAGTGCAGGAGCAGACATGGTAAGGTATTTTAGGCAGTTCAAACACTGTATGGCTTCCTATGACAGTGGTTGCTTCTGAGTAATAGCTGGAATGGCATCATACAGAGGTTGCATCAGTGCTGAGGCATCCAGAATCCATTGGTGGCACTAAGTGATCACACCAAGAAAAGCCTGTGTCACGATTCGGCTGGCAGGAGGTGGATCCTCTGTGCCAGAGAGGGATTGGCGTGGACCGTGCTAGTGGACCGGTTCTAAGCTGCTACTGGTTTTCACCAGAGCCCGCCGCAAAGCGGGATGGTCTTGCAGCGGCGGTAGCAACCAGGTCGTATCCACTAGCAACGGCTCAACCTCTCTGACTGCTGAAGATAGGCGCGGTACAAGGGAGAAGACAAGAGCAAGGTCGGACGTAGCAGAAGGTCGGGGCAGGCAGCAAGGATCGTAGTCAGGGGCAACGGCAGGAGGTCTGGAACACAGGCTAGGAACACACTGGGAAACGCTTTCACTGGCACGATGGCAACAAGATCCGGCAAGGAAGGGAAGGGGAAGTGAGGTTATATAGGGAAGTGCACAGGTGAATACACTAATTAAGCCAACTGCGCCAATCAGCGGCGCAGTGGCCCTTTAAATCGTAGAGACCCGGCGCGCGCGCGCCCTAAGGAGCGGGACCACGCGCGCCGGGACAGGACTGACGGAGAGCAAGTCAGGTACGGGAGCCGGGGTGCGCATCGCGAGCGGGCGCCACCCGCATCGCGAATCGCATCCCGGCTGGAAGAGGTATCGCAGCGCACCCGGTCAGCAGGTCTGACCGGGGCGCTGCGATTGCGAGGATGTTGCGAGCGCTCCGGGGAGGAGCGGGGACCCGGAGCGCTCGGCGTAACAGTACCCCCCCCCTTGGGTCTCCCCCTCTTCTTGGAGCCTGAGAACCTGAGGACCAGACTTTTGTCTAGGATGTTGTCCTCAGGTTCCCAGGATCTCTCTTCAGGACCACAGCCCTCCCAATCTACCAAAAAAAAATATTTTTCCTCTGACCGTCTTGGAGGCCAGTATCTCCTTTACGGAGAAGATGTCAGAAGAACCGGAAACAGGAGTGGGAGAAACAAGTTTGGGAGAGAAGCGGTTAATGATGAGTGGTTTAAGGAGAGAGACATGGAAGGCATTGGGAATACGAAGAGAAGGAGGAAGAAGGAGTTTGTAAGAGACAGGATTAATCTGGCACAAGACTTTGAAAGGACCAAGATAGCGTGGTCCCAGTTTGTAACTGGGGACACGAAAGCGGACATATTTAGCGGAGAGCCATACCTTGTCTCCGGGAGCAAAAATGGGGGGGGTTCTTCTTTTCTTATCGGCAAACCTTTTCATGCGGGATGAAGCCTGTAAAAGAGAATTTTGGGTCTCTTTCCATATGGTGGAAAGATTACGAGTTACTTCATCCACAGCGGGCAAACCAGAGGGCAAGGGAGTAGGGAGGGGGGGGAGAGGGTGACGGCCGTACACCACGAAAAATGGGGACTTAGCAGAAGATTCAGAGACTCTGAAGTTGTATGAGAATTCGGCCCATGGTAGAAGATCTGCCCAGTCATCCTGGCGGGAGGAAACAAAATGCCGTAAATAGTCACCCAGGACCTGGTTAATTCTTTCTACTTGCCCATTGGATTGGGGATGATAAGAAGAAGAGAAGTTTAATTTAATCTTGAGCTGTTTACAGAGGGCCCTCCAGAATTTAGACACGAATTGGACGCCTCTATCTGAGACGATCTGCGTGGGCAAACCGTGAAGACGAAAAATGTGTACAAAAAATTGTTTTGCCAACTGAGGCGCTGAAGGAAGACCAGGAAGAGGAATAAAATGTGCCATCTTGGAAAATCGATCAACAACCACCCAAACAACAGTGTTGCCACGGGATGGGGGTAGGTCAGTAATAAAGTCCATACCAATCAGTGACCAAGGCTGTTCGGGGACAGGCAGAGGATGAAGGAGACCAGCAGGCTTCTGGCGAGGAGTCTTATCCCGGGCACAGACAGTACAGGCCCGCACAAAATCAACAACATCCGTCTCCAGAGTCGGCCACCAATAGAAACGAGAGATGAGTTGCAGGGACTTTTTGATGCCCCCATGGCCTGCGAGGTGGGAGGAGTGACCCCATCTGAGAATCCCGAGACGTTGGCGTGTTCTTCTAAGTTGGCAGAAAAAATCTGAATATCGTCCAGATACACAACAACACAGGAATATAAGAGATCACGAAAAATTTCATTAACAAAGTCTTGGAAGACGGCAGGGGCGTTGCACAGGCCAAAGGGCATGACCAGATACTCAAAGTGTCCATCTCTGGTGTTAAATGCAGTCTTCCATTCGTCCCCCTCCCTGATGCGGATGAGATTATAAGCACCTCTTAAGTCCAGTTTGGTAAAGATGTGGGCACCTTGAAGGCGATCAAAGAGTTCTGAGACAAGAGGTAGAGGGTAGCGGTTCTTTACCGTGATTTTATTAAGTCCGCGGTAATCAATGCAAGGACGTAGGGAGCCATCTTTTTTGGACACAAAAAAAAATCCAGCTCCGGCAGGAGAGGAGGATTTGCGGATAAACCCCTTTTTTAAATTCTCCTGGATGTATTCAGACATAGCAAGAGTCTCTGGAGCGGACAGAGGATAAATTCTGCCCCGGGGTGGAGTAGTGCCCGGGAGGAGGTCAATAGGACAGTCATAAGGCCTGTGAGGAGGTAAAGTCTCAGCTTGCTTTTTGCAAAATACGTCAGCATAGTCCATATAAGCCTTAGGGAGACCGGTTACAGGGGGAACCACAGGGTCACGGCAGGGAGTACTGGGAACCGGTTTAAGACAGTCCTTGAAACAAGAAGTACCCCAGCTCTTGATCTCTCCTGTGGACCAATCAAGGGTTGGGGAATGGTGTTGAAGCCACGGTAATCCAAGGAGAATTTCGGAAGTGCAATTGGAGAGGACCAAAAACTCAATTTTTTCGTGATGAGGTCCGATGCACATTAGGAGGGGTTCCGTGCGGTAACGCACGGTACAGTCCAATCTTTGATTGTTAACACAATTGATGTAGAGGGGTCTGGCGAGACTGGTCACCGGGATGTTGAACCTGTTGATGAGGGAGGCCAAAATAAAATTTACTGCAGATCCGGAGTCCAAGAAGGCCATAGTAGAGAAGGAGAAGATGGAGGAAGATATCCGCACAGGCACAGTAAGGCGTGGAGAAGCAGAGTAGACATCAAGAACTGTCTTACCTTTGTGCGGAGTCAGCGTACGTCTTTCCAGGCGGGGAGGACGGATAGGACAATCCTTCAGGAAGTGTTCGGTACCGGCACAGTACAGGCACAAATTCTCCATGCGGCGTCGTGTCCTCTCTTGAGGTGTCAAGCGAGACCGGTCAACTTGCATAGTCTCCACGGCGGGAGGCACAGGAATGGATTGCAGAGGACCAGAGGAGAGAGGAGCCGGGGAGAAAAAACGCCTCGTGCGAACAAAGTCCATATCCTAACGGAGCTCCTGACGCCTTTCGGAAAAACGCATGTCAATGCGAGTGGCTAGATGAATAAGTTCATGCAGGTTAGCAGGAATTTCTCGTGCGGCCAGAACATCTTTAATGTTGCTGGATAGGCCTTTTTTAAAGGTCGCGCAGAGGGCCTCATTATTCCAAGATAATTCGGAAGCAAGAGTACAGAATTGGATGGCGTACTCGCCAACGGAAGAATTACCCTGGACCAGGTTCAGCAGGGCAGTCTCAGCAGAAGAGGCTCGGGCAGGTTCCTCAAAGACACTTCGAATCTCCGTGAAGAAGGAGTGTACAGAGGCAGTGATGGGGTCATTGCGGTCCCAGAGCGGTGTGGCCCATGACAGAGCTTTTCCGGACAGAAGGCTGACTACGAAAGCCACCTTAGACCTTTCAGTAGGAAACTGGTCCGACATCATCTCCAAGTGCAGGGAACATTGTGAAAGAAAGCCACGGCAAAACTTAGAGTCCCCATCAAATTTATCCTGCAAGGATAGTCGTAGGCCGGAAGCGGCCACTCGCTGCGGAGGAGGTGCAGGAGCTGGCGGAGGAGATGATTGCTGGAGCTGGGGTAGTAGCTGCTGTAGCATCACGGTCAGTTGAGACAGCTGGTGGCCTTGTTGCGCTATCTGTTGCGACTGCTGGGCGACCACCGTGGTGAGGTCGGCGACAACTGGCAGTGGAACTTCAGCGGGATCCATGGCCGGATCTACTGTCACGATTCGGCTGGCAGGAGGTGGATCCTCTGTGCCAGAGAGGGATTGGCGTGGACCGTGCTAGTGGACCGGTTCTAAGCTGCTACTGGTTTTCACCAGAGCCCGCCGCAAAGCGGGATGGTCTTGCAGCGGCGGTAGCAACAAGGTCGTATCCACTAGCAACGGCTCAACCTCTCTGACTGCTGAAGATAGGCGCGGTACAAGGGAGAAGACAAGAGCAAGGTCGGACGTAGCAGAAGGTCGGGGCAGGCAGCAAGGATCGTAGTCAGGGGCAACGGCAGGAGGTCTGGAACACAGGCTAGGAACACACTGGGAAACGCTTTCACTGGCACAATGGCAACAAGATCCGGCAAGGAAGGGAAGGGGAAGTGAGGTTATATAGGGAAGTGCACAGGTGAATACACTAATTAAGCCAACTGCGCCAATCAGCGGCGCAGTGGCCCTTTAAATCGTAGAGACCCGGCGCGCGCGCGCCGGGACAGGACCGACGGAGAGCGAGTCAGGTACGGGAGCCGGGGTGCGCATCGCGAGCGGGCGCCATCCGCATCGCGAATCGCATCCCGGCTGGAAGAGGTATCGCAGCGCACCCGGTCAGCAGGTCTGACCGCGGCGCTGCGATTGCGAGGATGTTGCGAGCGCTCCGGGGAGGAGCGGGGACCCGGAGCGCTCGGCGTAACAGCCTGTAGTTGCTTGACAGTTGTAGCTACAGGAATCTCTTGTATGGCTTGCTTCCTGTCCGTGAGGTGTTTAGCACCTTGAGAAATACAATGTCCTAGGAAGACAACTTTTTGTTGTGCACACTGTATTTTTCCAAGGGACACCTTGCAGTTGATTGAAGAAAAGATAGCAAATACACTGAAATGGTGGCACAGAGAAGAAGGTCATCCACATATTGAAGTAAAGTCACATTAGGATGGGCACATAACCACGAATGCATACAGGTGGATAAGGCTTGAGAAAAGTGATTAGGGGACTTTTGAGCTTCCTGTGGCAAGCGTGTCCAGGTGTATTGTCCTCCTTGGTGAGTAAAAGCAAAGAGGTATTGGCAGTCTGGATGCAAAGGAACGCTGAAGAAAGCATTGGCTAAGTCCAGAACAGTAAAAAAACTTGGCATCTGGTTATATCGAGCTGAGCAGAGTATGTGGATTGGGAACAATGGGAGTATCCAGATCTGTGGCAGCATTAATGGCACGAAGGTCATGTACCATGCGGAACTTCTCAGGTTTTCCTTTTGGTGTCTTCTTCTTTACTGGAAACAAAGGAGTGTTTGCTGGGGAAACAAATTTGATTAAGGCTCCATTCTTGAGAAGATTTGCAATTTGTTCAGAAAGAGAAGTTTCTTGGTTTGCTTTGAGCGGATACTGGGGTACTCTAGGTGTCTTGGCTCCGGATTTTAAGAAGACCTTAACAGGCGGAACAGGCAAGAGTCCAATATCATCTGGGCCTTTCGACCAGACACAATCAGGAATTTGTTGTAGATGGACATCGGGTATAATCTTTGTTCGGATGTTCATGACCATCAGTGGAGCGGCTTGCAGGACACAAAGTTCTTCAGGTGTAAGTGGTTAGGATAATTCAAGGTGCATCCCATCATCCTCATATTTATTCGTGGCTTCGAGTTTCAGGAGTAAATTTCAGATCCAGATTTTTTACAATTTCTATCCAGGACTTAATTAGCTGGATTCTCTTGAGTTATTCTGATGTCGGGTCTCCATTGTTGTTTCATCCTGGAGCGGCCTGGGTGTCCAATGAGAGGTCCAGATTGCCGTTGGTCCATATTATGACGGTTTTGTGATATCATTGGCCTTAGAGTGGCTGAATTCATTCAGTAGTCGGAAGGAAGAGGTCTGGATCTGAAGTGTGGCTGGACATGTCCGATTTTACCACATCTGTAGCAGATGATCTTTCTGACAGGTGATCTTCGAGGGGGATAATTCAGAGCACGGTACCGAGCAGGAACGGTTTGAAACTGAGGGACATAATTCTGAACTGGGTATTGTGCTGTAGCATTAAGCATCATTGGTGCATCTTGACAGATTGACACATCCGAGCTCTTCTTAGTACGTGCCACTTCAATTTGTTTTTCAATAGCTCTGACAATAAGTAAGAGCTGGTTTGGTTCAAGTGTCACATATTCAGGCCTAGTTGTCCGTAAGCCTTTTCTTAGTAGCATCATGGAGGCCAGTAACAAAGGTGCTGATGAAGAGTGTCTTATGGAAGTTGCTTCCTAGGTCATAACCTTGATCCTGGAACAGATTATGTAGTCTGGAGAAAAACTTTTCAGCTGATTCTGTAGGTTCCTGAGAGGCATCAGAGAAATTGGTTGAGCTTGAAGCTAGTCACTCTCTGACCCAGGCTTGTAGTTGTCGGCAGAATTCTATTCCAGAAGAGCATGTCTCCTCATCCACAATAGCAGAACTATCAAGGCTGGCGGAAATGATAGGCCAGAAGGCGTCTTCAGTTCTGATAGAGACTAGATTATATAAATCCTTCCATACTGATGAATAGGTCTGTTGGATTTGCTTGATTCTTCTGTAAAAATGCATTGGCTGTTTCTCTGGGTCAGGGAGTTGGGCTACAAGATTATTTACTTGCACCAAGGTAAACAGAACATATTTATAAAGAGTTTCTGAAAGAGGTTTCTAAGACCCTTTATTTCCACCACTATAGGTAAGTGGTATTGACATAGTTTGCGGCAGACTGGATTCACCGAAACTATTCAGGAGATCTCTGGAATCATCAGGCTGTGTGGGTAAGAGTTTAGATGACAGGGATCTGGGTAATCCATGTTGTAGGTTTTGTGAATCATCATGTGGCATTGGGTGTTTACCCAAAAGGTAAGGTTTCTTGAACAAGTTGACAGCATCCACCAGAGCTTGGACTGTTTCGTATGTTTTAGAGATAAGCCTGATTTCTTGCAATGCTGGTATTGGCTTGTGGTTCTCAATACTGGACACTATTGCATTGGCACGGATATTAGGAGGAAATCCAAAGAGTCCAGAACTGATGGGTGGAATGGCCAGGGAGGAAATTTCCTTCTCTCCAGCTAGATCAAGAATGTGTTGTATTGTGGACTGTAGCTGCCTTATGCAGGCATCATGTTGGACAGAGGAATATCTGGGACAAACAACATGTATTATCACGTTGCAAGGCAGTGTCCCAACACCTGTAATGGCCAGTTGGGAGGTGGAAATGGTCCCTTGTTGTAGTACCAACAGATCAGAGTCATGCTGTATACTAGTCCCCCCTGCATGCACTAAGGCAGCTGCAAGGCCATAATTATCCTGAAGATATGGATTTGCAGGGTTAACTATAGCTTGCACTCACTGGGTTTCCATGGAACCCATACTAATACGGAGTAGGGTGTTATTCCAGATTTTTGTTCCAAGGGCCGGTTGAAAAGATTCAGACACCATACTTGATGTAATGATTTGGTACATGTTACTGTTGGAGGTATTGGAAGGCACATGAAATTGCACCATAGTAGGTGTGATTGTATTAACAGGTGAAAGTGATATCTTTCCTGGGGACTGATGATGATGATCAGTGTTAGGAGACTGATACTGTGCGTGGGGTTCATCTTGGGCTAGAAGACTGTCTTCACTGGGTACAGAGGTCTGACTTCTTGGTGAGGCACAGCAATTATTAGCAGAATTAAATACAGAGCTTTCCGGTGAAGGCTGATCCGGGAGTGTGTGGGTTTGACTTAGGTAACTCCCATCCTGAGTCATACCTGGAAAGAGATCAAGTGCTTCAGCACTAGAGGAAGTTTCATTTGGAAACCTTCCAGCAACTGGCAAGTTCTGCTTGGGTGTACTGGATGACCGCTCATTATACGTAGTAAGTACATTTGAACCAAGATGGCTGATAGCACAGGAAATGGATTTTGCCACACTTCCTGGGCCTCCAATATGGCTACCAGTACCGGATTTATAGGGATGACCCTTATGTTTCTAATGACTGATCAATATATTAATATTAGAATGCCATTGCTGCTGGAAAAATATCTGTTCCCTTACCCTTTAACCCAGATACATCAGAAATGCTAAATGCAAAACATTTCATCTTATCGCTTTGCCTGTAACTAAGACTAGAGCCTTGAGATGGAGACTATGGATACAAGACGTCTAAACATTGGACTTTGTGGAAAGATGCTGAAATCTTAAGCTAAGAGGACTTGCAAGATAATGACTAATGCTACGCCACGCTCAAATGACCAATCAGGATATAGAACGGTGCATAATTTTACCCTCCCCTTTTTCTCAGTTTGTAAAAACTAAATTTACTTCCTGTAATAAACAGAACTCTTTTGGGAGCAGCAGAGCTTCATGCTAAGAAAGAGTGTATACCAACATACCCTTTGTGGTGTATTTCTTTTTGTGTCGACACTTGGCAAAGTATATAGCAGCACAGTCAATCACATTTGAAAGCCTCCACTAGGAGAAAATGCCCCCCAAAAAATGTGTAACCCCATCTCTTCTGAGTAGGAAAATGCCCCATATGTGGATGTAAAGTGCTCTGCTGGTGCACTACAATGCTTAGAAGTGAAAGACCGGCCTTGGGCTTTTGGAGAAAGAATTTGGTTGGAATGGAAGTCGGGGGCCATGTGCATTTACAAAGCCCCCATGGTGCCAGAACAGTGGACCCCCCCACATGTGACCACATTTAGGAAACTACACCCCTCACAGAATTTAATACGGGGTGCACTGAGCATTTACACCCCACTGGCGTTTGACAGATCTTTGGAACAGTGGGATGTGCAAATGAAAAATAAAAAATTAAATTTTTACAGATGACTGTTCAAAGAATCTGTCAGACAGCTGTGGGGTGTAACTGTTCACTGTACCCCTTGTTACATTCTGTGAGAGGTGTTAGTTTCTAAAATGGGGTCACATGTCGGGGGGTGGTCCACTGTTCTGGCACCATGGGGGCTTTGTAAACGCACATGGCCTTCAATTCTGAGCCCTGTAGTGCGCCAGCAGAGCACTTTACATCCACATATGGGGTGTTTCCTTACTCAGAAGATATGGGGTTAAAAATTCTGGGAGGCTTTTTTCCTATTACCCCTTGTGAAAATGAAAAAATTGGGGTAACACCAGCATTTCAGGGGAACATTTTTTATTTTCATGTGCAAATTTAATGAAAATTCGTCAAAGACCTGTGGGGTGTTAAGGCTCACTATACCCCTTGTTACGTTCCGTGAGGGGTGTAGTTTCCAAAATGGGGTCACACGTAGGTATTAATTTTTTTGCGTTTATGTCAGAACTGCTATAAAATCAGCCACCCCTGTGTATATAGCGCCCTCTCACTCCTGAGCCCTGTTGTGCGCCCGCAGAGCATTTTATTTCCACATATGGGGTATTTCAGAAGAAGATTGCGTTACTAATTTTGGGGGTCTTTTTCTCCTTTTACCTCTTGTGAAAATGAAAAGTATAGGCAACATGTGGCAATGTTAGTGTACAAATGTTTATTTTTTTACACTAACATGCTGGTATAGCCCCTAACTTTTCCTTTTCATAAGAGGTAAAAGGAGAAAATGCCCCCCCAAAATTTGTAATGCAATTTCTCCTAAGTACGGAGATACCCCATATGTGGCACTAAACTGTTGCCTTGAAATACGACAGGGCTCTGAATTGAGAGAGCGCCATGCGCATTTGAGACCTGAATTAGGGATTTGCAATAGGGGAGGACCCGTTTACAAGGATGAGGCTTGTCTCCACGAATACTTCTACGCCGTTGTTGGTGTAGGGTATCCTCATTGTAAGCCTTGCCAGTGGCAATAAAGCAGCAAGATTGAAGTAGAGCTTTTGGTGCCGTGTCATTATTTTCTCCTGTGGAACATATTTGTAAATGACTTCTATTAAAAAATCTTTACCCTTCCTGTTCTTTTTAGAAGCTGTATGCTACAGAGGAAATTCTTTTCTTTTTGAATTTCTTTTTTGTCTTGTCCACAGTGCTCTCTGCTGACATCTGATGACCATATCAGGAACTGTCTAGAGCAGGAGAAAATCCCCATAGCAAACGTATGCTGCTCTGGAAAGTTCCTGACATGGACAGAGGTGTCAGCAGAGAGCACTGTGGACAAGACAAAAAAAAGAAATTAAAAAAGAAAAGAATTTCCTCTCTAGCATACAGCTGCTAAAAAGTACTGGAAGGGTAAATATTTTTTTAATAGAAGTCATTTACAAATCTGTTAAACTTTCTGGCACCTATCGATTAAAAAAAAAAAGTTTTCCACCGGAGTACCCCTTTAATTTCGCCTATGGAGGCGCTGTAAGGAAACTGAAGATTCCTGCAACTGATGTGATAGCTTATCAACAAGAGGTAGAGTGGAGCTGAAAATCCCCTCAGGTTCTGTTTACACCAACTTTAGGGTTTACATCTGACATATACAAATGTATGATTTTCTTTTTTGTTACATGTAACTGGACAACCCATGAAGATCCACAGTGTTAGGCTATGTCCACACATGGTGGAAGACACATGCGTCCAAAACCGCAATAATGTAGGCCACATGTGTGAACACACATTTTAGACGCATGCGTTTGCCCACATGTGTGGACGCTTCCCGAGTGAATAAAATATTGGAGCCAATACAACATTTATTAAATGGACGTCCGATGGAAATAAAGACAAGCACACAAAGATGTAGGGGGGCAAAAGGAAGACTTTTATTTATAGATAAGAGGGAGGGGTAAGAGAGGATTGTGTTTTATAATTATTAAGACTACTATTATATATGTGTGTATGTGTATATTGTTTATCTGTTTTTCGGGTTGTTTTGATCCAGAGGAAGGCGAAAACCCCCTGTGAGGAAAAGGCCAATTGTCTCATCAGGGGGGAAAATTCCTTCCCGACCCCAAATATGGCGGTCAGAATAAATCCCAGGATCAGAAGCCCATGCCTAACCTAAATGATTTAGGGGGAGCTGGGGAATAACAGTAAAGAAATAAAATTATTTTTTAGGCATGTGTACTAATCTAATGTTTATATTTGTGTACATTTTAGGGTAATATTATATTATATTACATTATGTTACTAAACCTATTAATGGCTGTGTTGATTCAGAGGAAGGCGAAAACCCCTTGTGAGGAATGAGCCAATTGTCTCATCAAGGAGAAAAATTCCTTCCCGACCCCAAATATGGCGGTCAGAATAAATCCCTGGATCAAGCCAATATCTAATCTCCCTATGTATGTGGTCTATATGTAGGTGCCTATACCTATTATGTGGTCTATGTGTGGGTTCCTATACCTATCATGTAGTGTGCATGATGTGGATGTGGTGTGTGCACTACTTACCTAGCCTGTGCTGAGGTGAGTTCAGGGACGATAGCCTTTCTGATAGATTCAGCGCCCCAGGACTCCTACAAGCGGCTATTGTTCCTGAATTCACAGATGGAAACTGAGCACAGGCTGCTCCAGGGGGGCGTAGATGGTCTTCGGGCTGAAGTGATGTTAGATGCCAGCCCAGGATTGGAGGATGCCAAGTCAAGGTCCTGGGGCAGCAGCAAGATGACATAAGTGCGGCATAAAGATGTTACGGAGAGAGAATGATGTTCTGTGGCAGCTGAGGTGTCATACAGCAGCAGAGACGTTGGCATGGGTAAGGAGGCTGACAGTTCTGGGCAGTAGCCGTGGGCACATCCTGCAAGACATAAGACATGTTAAAAGCTTATACTGAACCATCCAGTTATGTGACATCACATATAATGTACTGATATAAGTGTTATGTGTGTATAGAGGACACTCACCAGATGGTATTGGATCCCTTCACAGTCCACATCTCCTCCTCCACCTAAAGGGAAGACAAAGTCATTGTCAGAGATAGAAGATAAGGACAAAGATGATGACCCCAAGCTAAGAACATAATCTTATAAGCATTAACCCCAGAGGAGGAGGATCTTACCTTTCCCAGCTTGGTGACCGGTAGTCAAAGCCGAGCATGGGATGAAGGGTTGTGGTGTCCGCCGGCCACTGCAGATGTTTATTTTGCAGAACTGTCTGGAATGGTATGCATGGTGGTTCTGCTCTCCTCTCCTCCAGTTCCTCCCAGCCAATGATGGAAAAGAATGGATGCTTTCTGATTTTACCGCACACACCCAGGCGCATCTCAGGAGCTTTGCACAGCAGCTTCATGATGAGATGTTTCAAGTCAGCATGCAGCCCAGGTGGAAATTTGGGCTCCTTCTTTGTGATGGCTTTGAAGGACTTTTGCATGGACAAGCCGATGTAAAATGGGGAGCGTCCTGTTGCCATCATGGACACCACAATCCCCAGGCTCCACCAATCCACTGCTGTGCCATAGTCCTTCCCGAGATGCACCTCAGGGGCCATGTAATAGAATGTTCCTGTCACTCCATCGATCTTATTGGAGGAGGTGACCCCATCCTGGGCCAGTCCCAGGTCAATGATACGGATGTGGCCTTCTGCATCCAACATGATGTTTTGTGGCTTTAGATCTCGGTGGACGATGTTATGTCCATGGAGGAACTGGAGGGCACACACCATCTCTGCTGTGTAGAACCTGATGGCGAGAATAGAGAGTCATCTCACTAAATCTTTCCCTAGAAATTCCCTATGATCATGTTATGTTGGGATTCTGGATTCTTACCTTACATTGCCGATGTTCAGGCTGCCGCACATGCTGATCAGATTATTCAAGCTGCCACCGGACAGATACTCCATGATGAAATACACGCGTTCCAGAGACTCATGTGCGGCATAGAGGTGGCAAATGAATGGACAGTCTCTGGTCGCCTGGAGTATCCGCCGCTCTCTCATGATGGTATCCTCATTGTCCCTCTTGTTGATAATTTTGACGGCCATGTAGATGTTTCGGCCGGGGACTGATGCCAGGACCACCTGAAGAAAACAAATGGAAAAGGCTCATTAACCCCTTTCCAACCCGTGACAGATCTGATCGTCATGGATCAGGTAAGGTTGTATGGAGTGGGCTCCTGACTCAAGCCCACTCCATAGATGGCAGCCCCCGACTGACTTTGCAGCCAAAGGCTGCTGCTAATAACTGGTGTGTGGTGATCACTGCTCACTGTTATTAACATTTTAGATACTGATGTCAAAGTTGACAATGGTATCTAAGGTGTAGTTGCAAGTGTCAATGGTATGTTAGTGGTTCGCGTCAGCCCCTCTACTGAAATCACTCGGAACGGACCCATTGTACCTATCTTCTATTGATAGAGCCTATTTGTGGCAGACTGTACTAATAGGCAATAGAATGTTATGATGGCTCATAGAAGTCTCCTAGGGACTTTAAATAAGTGTAAAAAAAAATCTAATAAAGTTTTTGGTCCTGCACTATAGGGGTTAAAAAACATCTGTACGACTGGGTGGTCGATCACTTGGATAGTACCCAGGAACCTATGGCTCAGCAAAACTCTGTCCCAGCCACAGCTCTGTAGTAACCATCTGCTATTCACATCATTGGGGCTGGGAACATGGCACTGACTTCAGGAGCATCAGTGCACTGACCAATGAGCTTCTTCCTCATGAGTTTGATGGGGGTGCTCACTGGTTGTTTCTATAAGCTCAACAAATCATGGAAACAACCAATGAGTGCTCGGTTCAACCTGAAGAGGGAAGCATTTATTGGTTGGTGATCTCCTGGGCAGAGGCGGCTCTAGACTTTTGAGGCCTTAGACGAAAATAAATCTGAGGCCCCCCATGTGCAATAAAAAGAAGAAAATAAAAACTACACCCCTCACAGAATGTAATAAGGGGTGCAGTGAGTATTTACACCCCACTGGAACAGTGTGCTGTGCAAATGAAAAATTACATTTTTCATTTTCACGGACCACTGTTTCAAAAATCTGTCAGACACCTGTGGGGTATAAATGCTCACTGCACCCCCTATTAAATTCTGTGAGGGGTGTAGTTCTAAAATGGGGTCACAGGTGGGGAGGTTCCACCGTTCTGGCACCATGAGGGCTTTGAAAACGCACATGGCCTTCAATTCCATCCAAATTCCTTCTCCAAAAGCCAAATGGTGCTCCTGTAGTTTGCCCGCAGAGCACTTTACATCCACACGTGGGGTATTAATATACTCAGAAGAAATGGGGTTACAAATTTTGGGGGGCTTTTTTTCCTATTTCCTTTTGTGAAACTTAAAAATTTGGGATAACACCAGCATTTTATTGAAAAAAATACACATTTTTCATTTTCTACGAAAATTCTTCTAACACCTGTGGGTAGTTAAGGCTCACTATACCCTTTGTTATGTTCCTTAAGGTGTGTAGTTTCCAAAATGGGGTCACATGTGGGTGTTTTTTTTTGCGTTTATGTCAGAACAGCTGTAACGGTCAGCCACCCCTGTGCAAATTGTTACGCCGAGTGCTCCGGGTCCCCGCTCCTCCCCGGAGCGCTCGCAGCGTTCTCTTATTCACAGCGCCGCGATATTGCTCCCAGCCGGGATGCGATTCGCGATGTGGGACGCGCCCGCTCGCGATGCGCATCTCGGCTCCCGTACCTGACCCGTTCCCCATCTGTGTTGTCCGGGCGCGCGCGGCCCCGCCCCTTAGGGCGCACGTGCGCCGGGTCTCTGCGATTTAAAGGCCCACTGGGCCACTGATTGGCGCAGCAGGCCTAATCAGTATCCTCACCTGTGCGCTCCCTACTTATACCTCACTTCCCCTGCACTCCCTCGCCAGATGTTGTTGCCATTGTGCCAGTGAAAGCGTTTCCCTGTGTGTTCCTAGCCTGTGTTCCAGACCTCCTGCCGTTGCCCCTGACTACGATCCTTGCTGCCTGCCCTGACCTTCTGCTACGTCCGACCTTGCTCTTGTCTACTCCCTTGTACCGCGCTTATCTCAGCAGTCAGAGAGGTTGAGCCGTTGCCGGTGGATACGACCTGGTTGCTACCGCCGCTGCAAGACCATCCCGCTTTGCGGCGGGCTCTGGTGAATACCAGTAGCAACTTAGAACCGGTCCACCGACACGGTCCACGCCAATCCCTCTCTGGCACAGAGGATCCACCTCCTGCCAGCCGAATCGTGACACAAATCAGCTCAAATGTACATGGCTCCTCCCCGGAGCAACCAATGAGATCTCTTGTTTCATTTTTCAGAAGCCTTTTTAGAAATGAAAGAAGCAATTTGATTGGTTGCTATAGGCAACTGCACCGATCTTCCTCTATACAGGTTTTGATAAATCTCTGCACTACTCAGACCTTCACCTGACAACAGACCGGGGTAAGTGACCTGTACTAAAAGTAGGTGAGTACCCTGCTCTATGAGATATCCCACTATTTTCATATACAGTTGCAAGAAAAAGTAAGTGAACCCCTGCGTTAATTACTTATAAAATATTATCTGATTTTATCTAAGTCACAGATATAGACAAACACATTAGGGGAAATTCATCAATACCTGCAGAGGAAAAGTTGCTGAGTTGCCCATAGCAACCAATCAGATCGCTTCTTTCATTTTGCAGAGGCCTTGTTAAAAATGAAAGAAGAAATCTTATTGGTTGCGGTGGGCAACTGGGCCACTTTTCCTCTAGACAGGTTATGATAAATCTCCCCCATAGTTCATAAGTCCCTACTGAGGTCATCTAGAGGAGGCAAAAAAAAAACTCATACTAGAGGTAATTCCTTCCCGACTCCAAAATGGCATCAGAATAAATCCCTGGATCAATGTTCTGTCCCTATAAATCTAGTATCCATTCCCTTGCATGAATGAATCTCCCCCATTGTAACAAAATTGAGAATATACAAACAGTTGTATTGTTCATGTCTTTTATTGAGTACAATGAGTAAACATCCACAGTGCAGGCAGAAAAAGTAAGTGAACCCCCCTTTTGCAACAGTCACCTTCACCAAATGCATCTTGGAGCTGCAAAAAAAAGGTTTATAGGAGATTATGGCGCATTCCTCCATCACACCACATTTTATTTGTTGTCAAGGTTCACTTACTTTTTCTTACAACTGTAGGAATACATGAAACAAGCTGTAGACACCTTTTGGGGTTGGTTGGGATTGGTGTAGTTCTCATCTCCAGGCCTAAATAGGCTACTGTAAGGTTGTATTGAAGCTATAGAGGTGAATGTATGTATTGTGTCCTTATAGCAGCCTATATGGACCAGGACATGGAGATAAACAATCCCTCCTCACCACAGACGATTCAGAAGACCCCTTTATATCCCTAGACCCCACTATGGTGATAAGAAGGCAGTGGACCTATGGGACATGAAGCAGCGGTCATGGGGTGCACAGAAGTTTCTAGATTTCCTGTCTGTTTTTCCATGGAAGAAAACTGCACTTACCATCTACATGGCCTGAACTGGCTGATACCAGGGAACAACACATAGGGATCAAATGGAAATTTAGAGAAAGATTGGTCAAACCGTGTGTACAAAAACAGTGGAGCAGTTGTCCATAGCAACCAATCAAATTGCTGCTTTCATTGAAAAAAAGGACTCTAATAAAGAAAATCTGATTGGTTGCTACGGCAACTGCCCTATTGTTCCTTTGATAAGGTTTAATAAAGCTCCCCCAGAAAGATTAAAATGAAATAACTTATAAAACTTACTTTGCCAAAGTTGCCCCTACCCAAGATCTGGTGGATGTTGAAGCGGCTGATGGTAAGCCGGGGGTAGGGGCTGGATGTTACAGGGTCTTGGCTGCTCCCAGGTCTTGGCTCCTCATCCTCCAATCCTCCATCCTCAGCTCCTCTCCTCTTCTTCCTCATCTCCTCCAATCCAGTCTTGCTTGACTCCTCTTCCCTCTTCCTCTTTTCGCCTCCTCTCCTCCTCTCTCCGCCATCTCCATCGTGTCCAGTGGACGCCATTTCTTTCGCTCTGTAGACTTCGGTCTGGTCACTTCGGTCGACAGGTTGAAAGTAAACGGCAGTTGGTCGTGTGCAGGTCCGGTGATGTCATCGAGCCGGCAGGTGCCTGCCAGTGGTCCATAGACCTGCTCTGCCATATACATGGTGATGCGGGCATCATGAGTGACAGATTTGGCCTTAGCTTGTATGGTGCCCTGTGCAGTCAGAGGGACCTATTGGCGTACACCCTTATTGTGTACCCTATGAGGCCCAAATAATGGCAACATAAAGTGCCCACATAACATAAATTGTCCAAATTGCACTGCCAGATAGTTTCCTACATATCATCCAAATAGACAAATCAATAAACTAGGGACTGAAGTTGTGTTTCATTCTGTTGTTTCCATAGGTTTGGGCACCTATTATGGTATCTAGGGTTCAAGCTTCAGGTGTGAGGGACATCAGGGCACCTCTATCAGTAAGATCAGGAGATACCCCTAGTGCCATAGTGCAGGACCCACATCCCTATGGTCAGCCCTGGTCATAGTCTAAAGCCATGAGGAATAATAATAATCTATGGGGGATTCTTCTAGTAGTTGGGGGTGGGGGTAGGTGATTTTTCTGGCAGAGGTTCCCATAATTTATCATTAACTGTACAGGGATGATATAGTAAATTGTATGGAAATTATTGTGAGCGGGGAGAGACACCAGTGATTGTACCCGCTGCCAATGAAGTTTTAGATCAAAGAGAATATAAATAATACTGGTGAGTGCTGATAATACAGATAGATGAGGGGGCTACATAGGCTCCCATTATCCTGCACCCTGGCACTATGGCAATATATATGGAGCATCCTGGCACAGTTCATATGGATATTGACAATGGTTATAGTAAAAATTGTCACTGATTATAGGGGCCTTAATACTGGTTAGAGGAGCACTGATACTGGTTATAGGGGCATTCTTGCATTGTTTATAGGGGCAGTTTGGTACAGATTAAGGCTAAGTTTCTACTTTTTTGGGGGGAAAAACACCAAGAAAAACTTGGCCAAAAAACGCTGCGGCCAGATGTTAGCTGTAAATCAATGAGAAATCAAAAAAACTCTTTTTCCACTTGCCGTTTTTCAGTTTGGTGTTTTTTTTTTTTTTTAATCCTTTTCGCGTTTTCTTACTCTTTTTTGGCGTTTTTCAGCTCCTTGGCAGTTTAGAAAAATTGCAGCATGTTGACCCACTGGCGTTTTTTACCTTAAATCGAGGCATTTTTCTACTATAGAAGTCTATGGGAGTAAAAAAAAAAGCCAAGAAAAACCCCATGTGGGTTTTAACTTTGGCGTTTTTGCTGGCGGTTTTTATTCTCTTTTGGACTTTAGCAATTCAAAAAAGTGATGGAAATAACTTTTTTAATAAAATTTCATAGGGTACCATTAAAAAAAAGATACAGTAGTGATAGAAAAAATTGTATTTAACGAAATTTATCTTTTTTATAACAACATTTTTATTAATTTTTACATTTTTTTTGGTACCCAAAAAAAAACACCATAGGGGCCAAAAATGCAATTTCCACACAAATGAAAAAACGCTAGACGCAAAACGCTAGACGCAGGAAATTGCACTGGGTTTTTTCAGGCGTTTTTTCTTGCTTTTTTTTCAAACCGAAATACGCAGGACAAAAAAACTAGTAAAAACTTAGCCTATAGGGGGAATGATAGCAGTCCTAACATAGAGTCCTAGCACTGTTTTTAGGCTCACTTGGCACTAACAATAGAAGGATTCTATGTAAAGTGATTGTTACAAAGATATGCCTTAGCATTGTATTGGAGAGGATGATTTATGATGGTTATATTGGGCCTTTATGGTTTTGATCAGTGGAAATTTGTTTAAATTGTTCTTAATGTCTTGTTTATTCTGTTCTTTTAACTCCGTCACCAGATTTATGCTGCCCTGTCTGAGGGTATAAGCCTGGTAACAGGGACCCTGAGTACACTGCTAGGTTATTTTTCTTGGTGGCTGCCAAAGATCTCACATAAGCCCTGTTTTTGAGGGGTTAAAGGGGTACTCCACTGGAAAACATTTTTTTTTTTTTTTTTTAAATCAACTGGTGCCAGAATGTTAAACAGATTTGTAAGTTACTTCTATTAAAAAATATTTATCCGTCCAATACTTATCAGCTGCTGTATGATCAACAGGAAGTTCTTTTCTTTTTGAATTTCCTTTCTGTCTGACCACAGTGCTCTCTGCTGAAACCTCTGTCCAATTTTAGGAACTATCCAGAGCAGGAGAGGTTTGCTATGGGGATTTGCTTCTACTCTGGACAATTCCTGACATGGACAGAGGTGTCAGCAGAGTGCACTGTGGTCAGACAGAAAGGAAATTCAAAAAGAAAAGAACTTCCTGTGGAGCATATAACAGTTGATAAGTACTGGGAGGATTAAGATTTTTAAATAGAAGTAAGATCCATCTTCAGTGAATTGCGTGCTGGAGGCAGGCCCGCCGGCTCAATTAGAATTTTTGTGGGTCACGTGAGCACTCAGTTGGCGCAATGCTCACATGACCTGCGACAATGAATATTCGTATTGATCCAGCTGGCCCGCCTCCAGCACGCAATTCACTAAAGATGGATGCCGATATTCAAAGGGACAGATCTCCGGAGTGCAGATATGTATTTAACCCATTAACCCCTTATCAGTCTTCTGTTCACCCTTACTATAACCCAGTTACTGCTTTCCTTTAACCCCTTGGGGACGGAGCCCATTATGACCCTAAGGACGGGAGCATTTTTTTCAAATCTGACCTCTATCACTTTGTGCATTAATAACTCTGGGATGCATTTACTTGTAAATTTGATTCTGATATAGTTTTTTTTTTCGTGACATATTCTACTTTTTGTTAGTGGTAATTTTTTGTCGATATTTGCATAATTTCTTGGTGAAAAATTCCCAAATTTCAGGAAAAATTTGAAAATGTTTCTTTTTTTTAACTTTGAAGTAATCTGCTTGTAAATAAAAGGGACATGTCAAATAAATTACATATTGATTCACATAAACAATATGTTAACTTTATGTTGGCATCATAAAGTTGACATGTTTTTACTTTTTGAAGACATTTGTAGACATTGAGGGCTTCAAAGTATAGCAGCAATTTTACAAATTTTCACAACAATTTCAAAATCAGAATTTTTCATGGACCAGTTAAGTTTATTAGTGAATATGAGGGTCTTTATGTTGGAAATCCCCTATAATGGACCCCATTATGAAAAATGCACCCCTCAAAGTATTCAAAATGACATTCAAAAAGTTTGTTAACTCTTTAGGTGTTTCACAGGAATAGCAGCAAAATGGAAGAGAAAAATCAAAATCTCAATTTTTTACAATGACATGTTATTGTAGCCCCACTGTTTTTCATTTTTACAAGGGGCAAAAGGTAAAATGACCCCCAAAACTTGTAAATCATTTTCTCTCGAGTAAGGAAATACCTCATATGTGGAAATAAAGTGCTCTGTGGGTGCACTAGAGGGCTCAGAAGGGAAGGAGCGACAATGGTATTTTGGAGAGCGAATTTTGCTGAAATGGTTTTTGTGGGGCATGTCACATTTAGGAAGCCCCCATGATGCCAGAATAGTGAAAAGAAAGACCACATGGCACACTATTTTGGAAATTACTCCCCTCAAGGAACGTAACAAGAGGTAAAGTGAGCCTTAACACCCTACAGGTGATTGACGAACGTTCATTAAAATAGGACGTAATAATAAAAAAAATTCAATAAAATTTCATGCAAATTATTTTCTTAGCATGAAGCTCTGCTGCTCCCAAAAGAGTTCTGTTTATTACAGGAAGTAAATTTGGTTTTTACACACTGAGATAAAGGGGAGGGTAAAAGGTAAAATTATGCATCATTCTATATGCTGATTGGTCATTTGAGCGTGGCGTAGCATTAGTCATTATCTTGCAAGTCCTCTTAGCTTAGGATTTCAGCATCTTTCCACAAAGTCCAATGTTTAGACGTCTTGTATCCATAGTCTCCATCTCAAGGCTCTAATCTTAGTTACAGGCAAAGCGATAAGATGAAATGTTTTGCATTTAGCATTTCTGATGTATCTGGGTTAAAGGGTAAGGGAACAGATATTTTTTCAGCAGCAATGGCATTTTAATATTAATATATTGATCAGTCATTAGAAACATAAGGGTCATCCCTATCAATTCCCCCCTAAAAGATATCTGTTACCGTACATGACATCTCTCCCTATGGTGCGTTCTGCCTAATAGTCCCAAGTTCAGGTGGAGAAAAATAAAAACGGGTATGGGATGCTTCACTGAATTGAGACGAGCGGCCCCTTGTGAACCGCCCCCCTTTGCAGTCAGACTAGTCCTTTACCTGGGACTTCTGTGTTCACCCTACTCTGCTGGGTATACACTTGCACCATTGGCATACAGGATAGTTGTTCTCATGGGGGAATTCTCTCGGTCATGTTTGGGTCTGATGCATCAATTTGGTTCAGATAAGCTGAAATAGTAGGTTCAATATCCACATACATTATTCCCTGGTTGAAATGCAGCCTCTACAAAGAAGCTTATTATTTTCGTTACAAAGGGGACTATGCAACATCCAATTGTCATTCTCTGTAGTAGAGATTTGTCAGTATTGTCTTTTCTTCTGTTTGCACTCTGTGGTCTATTGTCCCAGTCAGTCCCTGTGTTCCATCCCACAGCTCTCCAATAGTCACAGTTGTTCCCCCAGTAGTCACCCGTCACACATGTGTATATTGAATTGTCATCCCTATACATAAGACATTGTTTTGGTACCTCGGGACAACTAACTATGTCACAATAGTCAAATTTAAAGTAGTCACTTGCACACTGAAAGAGTTATCAAAACGTGGGATACAACTCTCGGGTCATTGTCAAGTCTGTCCAGTAGTGTGGTGGAGTCGGATTGGGTTGCTGGGTTTGCACTCCAATTATACGAAAAGAATGTGTATCAGGAGCATGGTGTAGGAACCCTCTTGCAGTGTGAGGTGTATCCATGTTGATTCTCCTTCCAGTTTCACCGAAGTCAGGGTTGGCAGTAATAACAAGGACCTTCAAATCTAGGTTTAGCGGTCCCCCTCACATGTCTTTTCACGAGGACAAACTCTCCAGGCTGCAGATTGTGTCTGGATCTGGAATGGAAGAATAAAACTACAACATGTGTTACTTTCGGCTCATTACACAATAACAATTATTATTGTTATTATGCAATAACAAACCTCACCAAACTGTCACTTCCTGCACTGAGGGTACTGTGGGTAATAACATCCTAGCTTGGGCATTCCCAAAAAAGTGTCTCATATGGGGTTAGACTGTTGGCTGTTGAGGTGTGTTTTTAACAGAATATAAAGCTATGGGCAGAACTTCTGGTCATGGAAGGGACAGTTCTTCACTGGCTTTTAGGATTTTGTTCTTTAGAGTGCCATTTAGTCGTTCAACTTTTCCACTGCTCTGAGGATGATATGAAGATATGGAGTCCGAGGTCTGCTCCCACCATTCTCCAAAGTTCTCTTGTAATATCTGCAATGACAGCCAGTCCTTGGTCGCTTTCAATTACTTCAGGGACTCCACATCTGCATACCAGTTCTGTTAGTAGTTTCTTTACAGTAGTCTTTGCTGTAATATTAGTGACTGGGTAGGCTTCTTGCCATCCTGAGAACTTGTCCACTGCTATTGGCATGTACTAAACTCTTCAATTTTAGGCAATTGCATGTGGTCAATCTAGTTCCTCTGAAGTGGGTAGCAAGGTTTGGCCAAGTGCTTCTTCGGAGTAACTTTTTGTTCACTCCCGGGTTAAGGGCTTGGTGAAGACAAATCTTGTTTGCTTTTCTTCATATGCCGTCTGAGTTCAGCTCCCATTTTCTCTTTCCCTAGTTCAAGGCTTGAGTCTGTAATTGTTTCAGTGTCTTGAGTTTGGGGTTTTCCTTTTCCTCTTCTGGTTCTTCTGATCCCTTCTTCTGTCTTCTTGTCATGGTCCGGGGTTTTTCTTTCCCTCTTCTGGTTCTTCTGATCCTTTCTTTTGTTTTCTTGTCACTATGTATACCCCTGATTCCTCTCGAGCAAAGGGCAGTATTGCTGCTAAGAAATTTCCTTTGGCTTCTTCAGAGTCCAATCTTCTATGTGCTTTGACTTTGATGATTGTCACTTGTTCAGGCAATTTTAAGACTTCAATCAGGGTCCTGACAGTTTCAATGTTCTTTGTAGGGGTTCCATTTTCAGTCATGAACCCCCTCAAGGCCCATTTTAATCTGAAGTCCATTGCCACTCCATGCCCATAGAGTCCGTGTAGATGTTGACAGTTTGTCCTTCCAAAATGCGGCAGGCTTCAGTTAAGGCAATGAGTTCAACCTCTTGTGCTGAACCACGGGAAGTCTTGCTCGCAGAACTTCGAATGGGCCAACCACTGAGTATCCTGTGTGGCAGTTGCCACTTTCATCATATCTGGACCCATCTGTGTAGAGAGTAAAGGTTGTATTGCCCAATGGTGTTTCTTGGTAGATGTGATGTCTCCAATTCCATAACCTCTAAACGATTGTGCTTAGGGTCACCGAGGTCTCCATCATTTTGTTCAATTTGTTTTTCTCCATCATCCCCCCTCAAGAGAGGAAGCAGGGGATGGATTCAGGATTGGGCATCTTTAAAGAGTGATTTTATCCGGAAGTAAGAGAGAGCATTGAAGTCTCACTTGTCTTTGTAGGGAAAGTGGATTTCTTTGACATTGCGTTAGAATAGCTTTCAGGTCAAGCGGAGCAAGGTTAATGATAGAATGTCCAAGGATGATGTCCAAAGTCTTGTCCAAGAGGTCTTTAGCTGCTATCACAGCTCAAAGGCAGGTGGGTGCAGCTCATGCAACAGGATCTAGTCTGCATGAATAGCATCTCAAAGGCCTCAATTTGTCTCCTTGTTTTTTGTGCAAGGACTCCAGAGGCATGGCCCTTTGTTTTCAGAGAGGAACAGATGAAATGGTAGTTCATAGTTCGGGATATCAAGTGCAGGAGCAGACATGGTAAGGTATTTTAGGCAGTTCAAGCACTGTATGGCTTCCCATGACAGTGGTTGCTTCTGAGTAATAGCTGGAATGGCATCATACAGAGATTTCATCAGTGCTGAGGCATCCAGAATCCATTGGTGGCACTAAGTGATCACACCAAGAAAAGCCTGTAGTTGCTTGACAGTTGTAGCTACAGGAATCTCTTGTATGGCTTGCTTCTTGTCCGTGAGGTGTTTAGCACCTTGAGAAATACAATGTCCTAGGAAGACAACTTTTTGTTGTGCACACTTGTCAAGGTCATCCACATATTGAAGTAAAGTCACATTAGGATGGGCACATAACCACGGATGCATACAGGTGGATAAGGCTTGAGAAAAGTGATTAGGGGACTTTTGAGCTTCCTGTGGCAAGCGTGTCCAGGTGTATTGTCCTCCTTGGTGTGAAAAAGCAAAGAGGTATTGGCAGTCTGGATGCAAAGGAACGCTGAAGAAAGCATTGGCTAAGTCCAGAACAGTAAAAAAAACTTGGCACCTGGTTATATCGAGCTGAGCAGAGTATGTGGATTGGGAACAATGGGAGTATCCAGATCTGTGGCAGCATTAATGGCACGAAGGTCATGTACCATGCGGAACTTCTCAGGTTGTCCTTTTGGTGTCTTCTTCTTTACTGGAAACAAAGGAGTGTTTGCTGGGGAAATAAATTTGATTAAGGCTCCATTCTTGAGAAAATTTGCAATTTGTTCAGAAAGAGAAGTTTCTTGGTTTGCTTTGAGCGGATACTGGGGTACTATAGGTATCTTGGCTCCGGGTTTTAAGAAGACCTTAACAGGTGGAACAGGCAAGAGTCCAATATCATTTGGGCCTTTTGACCAGACACAATCAGAAATTTGTTGTAGATGGACATCGGGTATAATCTTTGTTCGGATATTCATGACCATCAGTGGAGCGGCTTGCAGGACACAAAGTTCTTCAGGTGTAAGTGGTTAGGATAATTCAAGGTGCATCCCATCATCCTCATATTTATTCGTGGCTTCGAGTTTCAGGAGTAAATTTCAGATCCAGATTTTTTACAATTTCTATCCAGGACTTAATTAGCTGGATTCTCTTGAGTTATTCTGATGTCGGGTCTCCATTGTTGATTCATCCTGGAGCGGCCTGGGTGTCCAATGAGAGGTCCAGATTGCCGTTGGTCCATATTATGACGGTTTTGTTATATCATTGGCCTTAGAGTGGCTGAATTCATTCAGTAGTCGGAAGGAAGAGGTCTGGATCTGAAGTGTGGCTGGACATGTCCGATTTTACCACATCTGTAGCAGATGATCTTTCTGACAGGTGATCTTCGAGGGGGATAATTCATAGCACGGTACCGAGCAGGAACGGTTTGAAACTGAGGGACATAATTCTGAACTGGGTATTGTGCTGTAGCATTAAGCATCATTGGTGCATCTTGACAGATTGACACATCCGAGCTCTTCTTAGTAGGTGCCACTTCAATTTGTTTTTCAATAGCTCTGACAATAAGTAAGAGCTGATTTGGTTCAAGTGTCACATATTCAGGCCTAGTGTCCGTAAGCCTTTTCTTAGTAGCATCATGGAGGCCAGTAACAAAGGTGCTGATGAAGAGTGTCTTATGGAAGTTGCTTCCTAGGTCATAACCTTGATCCTGGAACAGATTATGTAGTCTGGAGAAAAACTTTTCAGCTGATTCTGTAGGTTCCTGAGAGGCATCAGAGAAATTGGTTGAGCTTGAAGCTAGTCAGTCTCTGACCCAGGCTTGTAGTTGTCGGCAGAATTCTATTCCAGAAGAGCATGTCTCCTCATCCACAATAGCAGAACTATCAAGGCTGGCGGGAATGATAGGCCAGAAGGCGTCTTCAGTTCTGATAGAGACTAGATTATATACATCCTTCCATACTGATGAATAGGTCTGTTGGATTTGCTTGATTCTTCTGTAAAAAGGCATTGGCTGTTTCTCTGGGTCAGGGAGTTGGGCTACAAGATTATTTACTTGCACCGAGGTAAACAGAACATATTTATAAAGAGTTTCCGAAAGAGGTTTCTAAGACCCTTTATTTCCACCACTATAGGTAAGTGGTATTGACATAGTTTGCGGCAGACTGGATTCACCGAAACTATTCAGGAGACCTCTGGAATCATCAGGCTGTGTGGGTAAGAGTTTAGATGGTGTGGATCTGGGTAATCCATGTTGTAGGTTATGTGAATCATCATGTGGCATTGGGTGTTTACCCAAAAGGTAAGGTTTCTTGAACAAGTTGACAGCATCCACCAGAGCTTAAGCCTGATTTCTTGCAATGTTGGTATTGGCTTGTGGTTCTCAATACTGGACACTATTGCATTGGCACGGATATTAGGAGGAAATCCAAAGAGTCCAGAAATGATGGGTGGAATGGCCAGGGAGGAAATTTCCTTCTCTCCAGCTAGATCAAGAATGTGTTGTATTGTGGACTGAAGCTGCCTTATGCAGGCATCATGTTGGACAGAGGAATATCTGGGATCAACAACATGTATTATCACGTTGCAAGGCAGTGTCCCAACACCTGTAATGGCCAGTTGGGAGGTTGAACTGGTCCCTTGTTGTAGTACCAACAGATCAGAGTCATGCTGTATACTAGTCCCCCCTGCATGCACTAGGGCAGCTGCAAGGCCATAATTATGCTGAAGATATGGATTTGCAGGGTTAACTATAGCTTGCACTCACTGGGTTTCCATGGAACCCATACCAATCCGGAGTAGGGTGTTATTCCAGATTTTTTTTCCAAGGGCCGGTTGAAAGGATTCAGACACCATACTTGATGTAATGATTTGGTACATGTTACTGTTGGAGGTATTGGAAGGCACATGAAATTGCACCATAGTAGGTGTGATTGTATTAACAGGTGAAAGTGATATCTTTCCTGGGGACTGATGATGATGATCAGTGTTAGGAGACTGATACTGTGCATGGAGTTCATCTTGGGCTAGAAGACTGTTTTCACTGGGTACAGAGGTCTGACTTCTTGGTGAGGCACAGCAATTATTAGCAGAATTAAATACAGAGTTTTGCGGTGAAGGCTGATCCGGGAGTGTGTGGGTTTGACTTAGGTAACTCCCATCCTGAGTCATACCTGGAAAGAGATCAAGTGCTTCAGCACTAGAGGAAGTTTCATTTGGAAACCTTCCATCAACTGGCAAGTTCTGCTTGGGTGTACTGTATGACCGCTCATTACACGTAGTAAGTACATTTGTTGAACCAAGATGGCTGACAGCACAGGAAATGGATTTTGCCACACTTCCTGGGCCTCCAATATGGCTACCAGTTCCGGATTGATAGGGATGACCCTTAAGTTTCTAATGACTGATCAATATATTAATATTAGAATGCCATTGCTGCTGGAAAAATATCTGTTCCCTTAACCTTTAACCCAGATACATCAGAAATGCTAAATGCAAAACATTTCAACTTATCGCTTTGCCTGTAACTAAGATTAGAGCCTTGAGATGGAGACTATGGATACAAGACGTCTAAACATTGGACTTTGTGGAAAGATGCTGAAATCTTAAGCTAAGAGGACTTGCAAGATAATGACTAATGCTACGCCACGCTCAAATGACCAATCAGCATATAGAACAGTGCATAATTTTACCCTCCCCTTTTTCTCAGTTTGTAAAAACCAAATTTACTTCCTGTAATAAACAGAACTCTTTTGGGAGCAGCAGAGCTTCATGCTAAGAAAGAGTGTATACCAACATACCCCGTGTTGTGTATATCTTTTTGTGTCGACACTTGGCAAAGTATATAGCAGCACAGTCAATCACATTTGAAAGCCTCCACTAGGAGAAAATGCCCCCCAAAAAATGTGTAACCCCACCTCTTCTGAGTAGGAAAATGCCCCATATGTGGATGTAAAGTGCTCTGCTGGTGCACTACAATGCTTAGAAGTGAAAGAGCGGCATTGGGCTTTTGGAGAAAGAATTTGGTTGGAATGGAAGTCAGGGGCCATGTGCATTTACAAAGCCCCCATGGTGCCAGAACAGTGGACCCCCCCACATGTGACCACATTTAGGAAACTACACCCCTCACAGAATTTAATACGGGGTTCAGTGAGCATTTACACCCCACTGGCGTTTGACAGATCTTTGGAACAGTGGGATGTGCAAATGAAAAATAAAATTTTTAATTTTTACAGATGACTGTTCAAAGAATCTGTCAGACAGCTGTGGGGTGTAACTGTTCACTGTACCCCTTGTTAAATTCTGTGAGAGGTGTAGTTTCTAAAATGGGGTCACATGTCGGGGGTGGTCCACTGTTCTGGCACCATGGGGGCTTTGTAAACGCACATGGCCTTCAATTCTGAGCCCTGTAGTGCGCCAGCAGAGCACTTTACATCCACATATGGGGTGTTTCCTTACTCAGAAGATATGGGGTTAAAAATTCTGGGAGGCTTTTATCCTATTACCCCTTGTGAAAATGAAAAAATTGGGGTAACACCAGCATTTCAGGGGAACATTTTTTATTTTCATGTGCAAATTTAATGAAAATTCGTCAAAGACCTGTGGGGTGTTAAGGCTCACTATACCCCTTGTTACGTTCCGTGAGGGGTGTAGTTTCCAAAATGGGGTCACACGTAGGTATTAATTTTTTTGCGTTTATGTCAGAACCGCTATAAAATCAGCCACCCCTGTGTACATAGCGCCCTCTCACTCCTGAGCCCTGTTGTGCGCCCGCAGAGAATTTTAGGTCCACATATGGGGTATTTCAGAAGAAGATTGCGTTACTAATTTTGGGGGTCTTTTTCTCCTTTTACCTCTTGTGAAAATGAAAAGTATAGGCAACATGTGGCAATGTTAGTGTACAAATGTTTATTTTTTTACACTAACATGCTGGTATAGCCCCTAACTTTTCCTTTTCATAAGAGGTAAAAGGAGAAAATGCCCCCCAAAATTTGTAATGCAATTTCTCCTAAGTACGGAGATACCCCATATGTGGCACTAAACTGTTGCCTTGAAATACGACAGGGCTCTGAATTGAGAGAGCGCCATGCGCATTTGAGACCTGAATTAGGGATTTGCAATAGGGGCGGACCCGTTTACAAGGATGAGGCTTGTCTCCACGAATACTTCTACGCCGTTGTTGGTGTAGGGTATCCTCATTGTAAGCCTTGCCAGTGGCAATAAAGCAGCAAGATTGAAGTAGAGCTTTTGGTGCCGTGTCAATATTTTCTCCTGTGGAACATATTTGTAAATGACTTCTATTAAAAAATCTTTACCCTTCCTGTTCTTTTTAGAAGCTGTATGCTACAGAGGAAATTCTTTTCTTTTTGAATTTCTTTTTTGTCTTGTCCACAGTGCTCTCTGCTGACATCTGATGACCATATCAGGAACTGTCTAGAGCAGGAGAAAATCCCCATAGCAAACGTATGCTGCTCTGGAAAGTTCCTGACATGGACAGAGGTGTCATCAGAGAGCACTGTGGACAAGACAAAAAAGAAATTCAAAAAGAAAAGAATTTCCTCTGTAGCATACAGCTGCTAAAAAGTACTGGAAGGGTAAATATTTTTTTAATAGAAGTCATTTACAAATCTGTTAAACTTTCTGGCACCTATCGATTAAAAAAAAAAAAGTTTTCCACCGGAGTACCCCTTTAATTTCGCCTATGGAGGCGCTGTAAGGAAACTGAAGATTCCTGCAACTGATGTGATAGCTTATCAACAAGAGGTAGAGTGGAGCTGAAAATCCCCTCAGGTTCTGTTTACACCAACTTTAGGGTTTACATCTGACATATACAAATGTATGATTTTCTTTTTTGTTACATGTAACTGGACAACCCATGAAGATCCACAGTGTTAGGCTATGTCCACACATGGTGGAAGACACATGCGTCCAAAACCGCAATAATGTAGGCCACATGTGTGAACACACATTTTAGACGCATGCGTTTGCCCACATGTGTGGAAGCTTCCCGAGTGAATAAAATATTGGAGCCAATACAACATTTATTAAATGGACGTCCGATGGAAATAAAGACAAGCACACAAAGATGTAGGGGGCCAAAAGGAAGACATTTATTTATAGATATGGGGGAGGGGTAAGAGAGGATTGTGTTTTATAATTATTAAGACTACTATTATATATGTGTGTATGTGTATATTGTTTATCTGTTTTTCGGGTTGTTTTGATCCAGAGGAAGGCGAAAACCCCCTGTGAGGAAAAGGCCAATTGTCTCATCAGGGGGGAAAATTCCTTCCCGACCCCAAATATGGCGGTCAGAATAAATCCCAGGATCAGAAGCCCATGCCTAACCTAAATGATTTAGGGGGAGCTGGGGAATAACAGTAAAGAAATAAAATTATTTTTTAGGCATGTGTACTAATCTAATGTTTATATTTGTGTAAATTTTAGGGTAATATTATATTATATTACATTATGTTACTAAACCTATTAATGGCTGTGTTGATTCAGAAGAAGGCGAAAACCCCTTGTGAGGAATGAGCCAATTGTCTCATCAAGGAGAAAAATTCCTTCCCGACCCCAAATATGGCGGTCAGAATAAATCCCTGGATCAAGCCAATATCTAATCTCCCTATGTATGTGGTCTATATGTAGGTGCCTATACCTATTATGTGGTCTATGTGTGGGTTCCTATACCTATCATGTAGTGTGCATGATGTGGATGTGGTGTGTGCACTACTTACCTAGCCTGTGCTGAGGTGAGTTCAGGGACGATAGCCTTTCTGATAGATTCAGCGCCCCAGGACTCCTACAAGCGGCTATTGTTCCTGAATTCACAGATGGAAACTGAGCACAGGCTGCTCCAGGGGGGCGTAGATGGTCTTCGGGCTGAAGTGATGTTAGATGCCAGCCCAGGATTGGAGGATGCCAAGTCAAGGTCCTGGGGCAGCAGCAAGATGACATAAGTGCGGCATAAAGATGGTACGGAGAGAGAATGATGTTCTGTGGCAGCTGAGGTGTCATACAGCAGCAGAGACGTTGGCATGGGTAAGGAGGCTGACAGTTCTGGGCAGTAGCCGTGGGCACATCCTGCAAGACATAAGACATGTTAAAAGCTTATACTGAACCATCCAGTTATGTGACATCACATATAATGTACTGATATAAGTGTTATGTGTGCATAGAGGACACTCACCAGATGGTATTGGATCCCTTCACAGTCCACATCTCCTCCTCCACCTAAAGGGAAGACAAAGTCATTGTCAGAGATAGAAGATAAGGACAAAGATGATGACCCCAAGCTAAGAACATAATCTTATAAGCATTAACCCCAGAGGAGGAGGATCTTACCTTTCCCAGCTTGGTGACCGGTAGTCAAAGCCGAGCATGGGATGAAGGGTTGTGGTGTCCGCCGGCCACTGCAGATGTTTATTTTGCAGAACTGTCTGGAATGGTATGCATGGTGGTTCTGCTCTCCTCTCCTCCAGTTCCTCCCAGCCAATGATGGAAAAGAATGGATGCTCTCTGATGTTACCGCACACACCCAGGCGCATCTCAGGAGCTTTGCACAGCAGCTTCATGATGAGATGTTTCAAGTCAGCATGCAGCCCAGGTGGAAATTTGGGCTCCTTCTTTGTGATGGCTTTGAAGGACTTTTGCATGGACAAGCCGATGTAAAATGGGGAGCGTCCTGTTGCCATCATGGACACCACAATCCCCAGGCTCCACCAATCCACTGCTGTGCCATAGTCCTTCCCGAGATGCACCTCAGGGGCCATGTAATAGAATGTTCCTGTCACTCCATCGATCTTATTGGAGGAGGTGACCCCATCCTGGGCCAGTCCCAGGTCAATGATACGGATGTGGCCTTCTGCATCCAACATGATGTTTTGTGGCTTTAGATCTCGGTGGACGATGTTATGTCCATGGAGGAACTGGAGGGCACACACCATCTCTGCTGTGTAGAACCTGATGGCGAGAATAGAGAGTCATCTCACTAAATCTTTCCCTAGAAATTCCCTATGATCATGTTGTGTTGGGATTCTGGATTCTTACCTTACATTGCCGATGTTCAGGCTGCCGCACATGCTGATCAGATTATTCAAGCTGCCACCGGACAGATACTCCATGATGAAATACACGCGTTCCAGAGACTCATGTGCGGCATAGAGGTGGCAAATGAATGGACAGTCTCTGGTCGCCTGGAGTATCCGCCGCTCTCTCATGATGGTATCCTCATTGTCCCTCTTGTTGATAATTTTGACGGCCATGTAGATGTTTCGGCCGGGGACTGATGCCAGGACCACCTGAACAAAACAAATGGAAAAGGCTCATTAACCCCTTTCCAACCCGTGACAGATCTGATCGTCATGGATCAGGTAAGGTTGTATGGAGTGGGCACCTGACTCAAGCCCACTCCATAGATGGCAGCCCCCGATTGACTTTAGCTGCCAGAGGCTGCTGCTAATAACTGGTGTGTGGTGATCACTGCTCACTGTTATTAACATTTTAGATACTGATGTCAAAGTTGACAATGGTATCTAAGGTGTAGTTGCAAGTGTCAATGGTATGTTAGTGGTTCGCGTCACCCCCTCTACTGCAATCACTCGGAACGGACCCATTGTACCTATCTTCTATTGATAGAGCCTATTTGTGTCAGACTGTACCAATAGGCAATAGAATGTTAAGATGGCTCATAGAAGTCTCCTAGGGACTTTAAATAAGTGTAAAAAAAAATCAAATAAAGTTTTTGGTCCTGCACTATAGGGGTTAAAAAACATCTGTACGACTGGGTGGTCGATCACTTGGATAGTACCCAGGAACCTATGGCTCAGCAAAGCTCTGTCCCAGCCACAGCTCTGTAGTAACCATCTGCTATTCACATCATTGGGGCTGGGAACATGGCACTGACTTCAGGAGCATCAGTGCACTGACCAATGAGCTTCTTCCTCATGAGTTTGATGGGGGCGCTCACTGGTTGTTTCTATAAGCTCAAAAAATCATGGAAACAACCAATGAGTGCTCGGATCAGCCTGAAGAGGGAAGCATTTATTGGCTGGTGATCTCCTGGGCAGAGGCGGCTCTAGACTTTTGAGGCCTTAGGCGAAAATAAATCTGAGGCCCCCCATGCGCGATAAAAAGAAGAAAATAAAAACTACACCCCTCACAGAATGTAATAAGGGGTGCAGTGAGTATTTACACCCACTGGAACAGTGTGCTGTGCAAATGAAAAATTACATTTTTCATTTTCACGGACCACTGTTTCAAAAATCTGTCAAACACCTGTGGGGTGTAAATGCTCACTGCACCCCATATTAAATTCTGTGAGGGGTGTAGTTCCAAAATGGGGTCACATGTGGGGAGGTTCCACCGTTCTGCCACCATGGGGGCTTTGAAAACGCACATGGCCTTCAATTCCATCTAAATTCCTTCTCCAAAAGCCAAATGGTGCTCCTGTAGTTTGCCCACAGAGCACTTTACATCCACACGTGGGGTATTTATATACTCAGAAGAAATGGGGTTACAAGTTTTGGGGGGCTTTTTTCCTATTTCCTTTTGTGAAAATGAAAAAATTGGGATAACACCAGCATTTTATTGAAAAAAATACACATTTTTTATTTTCAACGAAAATTCTTCAAACACCTGTGGGTAGTTAAGGCTCATTATACCCTTTGTTATGTTCCTTAAGGTGTGTAGTTTCCAAAATGGGGTCACATGTGGGTGACCCTGTGCAAATCAGCTCAAATGTACATGGCGCTCTCACTCCTGAGCCTTGTTGTGCGCCCGCAGAGCATTATACGTCCACATATAGGGTTTTTCCGTACTCAGTAGAAATTATGTTACAAATTTTGGGGGTCTTTTTTCCCTTTTACCTTTTGTGAAAATAAAAAGTATGGGGCAACACCAGCAAGTTACTGTAAAAAAATTTTTTTGTTTTACAATAACATGCTGGAGTAGACCCCAACTTTACCTTTTCATAAAGGGTAAAAGGAGAAGAAAAAAAAATTGTTTGGCAATTTCTCCTGATTACGGGAATACCCCATATGTGGTCCTAAACTGTTTCCTTGAAATACGACAGGGCTCCGAAGTGAGAGAGCTCTATGCGTATTTGAGGCCTGAATTAGGGATTTGCATAGGGATGGACATAGGGGTATTCTATGCCAGTGATTCCCAAACAGGGTGCCTTCAGCTGTTGCTAAACTCCCAGCATGCCTGGACAGTCAGTGGTTATGTTTTTGCAACAGCTGGAGGCTCCGTTTTGGAAACAGTGCCATACCAGAGGTTTTTCATTTTTATTGGGGAGGGGGGGACTGTGTAGGGGTATGTGTATAAGTAGTGTTTTACTTTTTATTTTGTGTAGTGTAGTGTTTTTAGGGTACATTCACATGGGCGGGTTCATAGCAAGTTGCAGTGTGAGACTCGCTGTAAACCCGTCCATGTGAATGTACCCTGTGCAAACCTGTTGCAAAACTACAACTCGCAGCATGCCTTTTGGCTGTCAGTGCATGCTGGGAGTTGTAGTTTTGCAACATCTGGAGGGCCACAGTTTTGGGACCAGTGTGCAGTGGTCTTCAATTTGTGCTATTCCAGATGTTGCAAAACTACAACTCCCAGCATGCCCAGACAGTCCAGGAATGCTGGGAGTTGTAGTTTTGTAACATCTGCGTCTTCAGATGTTGCCGAACTACAAATCCCAGCATGTCTGGGCATGCTTGGTGTTGAAGTTTTGCAACATCTGGAGGGCTACAGTTTGTCACCACTACTTTGCGGTCTCCCAACTGTTCTCCAGTTGTTGCAAAACTACAACTCCCAGCATGCACTTAGGCTGTCTGGGCATGCTAGGAGTTTTAGTTTTGCAACAGCTGGAGGCACACTGGTTGGGAAACATTGTTTCCTAACTCAGTGTTTCCCAACCCGTGTGCCTCCAGCTGTTGCAAAACTTCAACTCCAAGCATGCCCAGACTGCCCAGGCATGCTGGGATTTGTAGTTCGGCAACATCTGAAGGGCCAGGTGTTACAGAACTAGAACTCCCAGCCTGCCTCGACTGTCTGGGCATGCTGAAAGTTGTAGTTTTGCAACATCTGGAAGAGCACAGATTGGAAGAGCACAAACTGCAGCCCTCCAGATGTTGCAAAACTACAACTTCTAGCATTCCCAGATAGCCAAAGGCTGTCTGGGCATGCTGGGAGTTGTAGTTTTGAAACTCCTAGAAGCAGTAGTGAATATCACTTTACGGTGATGTTCACTGCTGCTTCCACTTGCCTGCCGCCGCTGCTTCCACGTGTGCCTGTCGCCGGTCCCCGGCCCTTACTGCCGCACCGTCTCAACGGTCCCTTCGAAGGTATGTGCCGCGGCCCCCCGCAGCTCCCGGGATCCTCTTCCCCCGCTCTGCCCGACTTCTAGGGGCGGGCAGAGCAGGGGTATCTGAACTTTAACCCCCCCAGTCAGCGATCACTGTGATTGGTCCAAAGGGACCAATCACAGTGATCGCTGACCATGACCATCCACAGATGGTCCTGGGGGGGCTTGCAGAAATTGTCCTCCGCTGGTGATAGCGGGACTTCAGCCAGTTAACCCGTGCAATGCCGCGCATCGCTGGGTTAACTGCATGACATATATAAATGCACTAACTACCTGCACATCATGACATTTATATATGTCATTCTGCGGGAACGAGCTAATTATACGACTTAGGCAGCCGCGAGGCCTAATTAGAGGGCCGCTTCTCCTCCTGGGTAAGGGGGAATATCCTTATGTGCTGGATCAATTCTATCTCTACCTCACACTGTCTCTTTATTCCCCACTGTCACCATATTCCCTCTGCCCTTTATACCCCCCACTGTCACCATATTCCCCACTGCCTTTATACCCCCCACTGTCACCATATTCCCCACTGCCCTTTATACCCCCCACTGTCACCATATTCCCCACTGCCTTTATACCCCCCACTGTCACCATATTCCCCACTGCCTTTATACCCCCCACTGTCACCATATTCCCCACTGCCCTTTATACCCCCCACTGTCACCATATTCCCCACTGCCTTTATACCCCCTACTGTCACCATATACCCCACTGCCCTTTATACCCCCCCCCACTGTCACCATATTCCCCACTGCCACCATATCCACCCTGTCACCATATTCCCCACTGTCACCATTTCCTTCACTAAAACCATGTCCCCACTGTCACTATGCCCCACTGTCATCATGTCCCCACTGTCATCATGTTCCCTCACTGCCTCTATGGCCCCCGGTCACCATGTCCACAATGTCACCATTTCCTTCACTAAAACCACGTCCCCCCTGTCACCATGTTCCCTCACTGCCTCTATGGCCCCCTGTCACCATGCCCCACTGTCATCATGTCCCCATTGTCACATGCCCCCCCTGTTACCATTCCTCCACTGTCACCATGTCCCCCACATGTAAGGAATTTAACATTGGTTACAGAAATTAACAAGACAACATTATGGGAGATTAATCCAAACCTATGTAGAAGAAGAGTTGTGCAGTTGCCCTTAGCAACCAATGAGATCGCTCCTTTCATAGAAATGAAAGAAGCAATTTGATTGGTTGCTATAGGCAACTGCAACGATCTCCCTCTATACAGGTTTTGATAAATCTCTGTACTACTCAGACCTTCACCTGACAACAGACCGGGGTAAGTGACCTGTACTAAAAGTAGGTGAGTACCCTGCTCTATGAGATATCCCACTATTTTCATATACAGTTGCAAGAAAAAGTAAGTGAACCCCTGCGTTATTTACTTATAAAATATTATCTGATTTTATCTAAGTCACAGATATAAACAAACACATTAGGGGAAATTCATCAATACCTGCAGAGGAAAAGTTGTCCGGTTGCCCATAGCAACCAATCAGATCGCTTCTTTCATTTTTGAAAAGGCCTCTGGGATATTAGAGAAGCAATCTGATTGGTTGCTATGGGCAACTGGTCAACTTTTCCTCCAGACAGGTTTTGATAAATCTCCCCCATAGTTCATAAGGTTGAAAAAAGTTCAACCTATCACCCTAATGAGTCCCTATTGAATTGGCAAAAAACCCTCATACTAGAGGTAAAAATTCCTTCCCGACTCCAATATGGCATCAGAATAAATCCCTGGATCAATGTTCTGTCCCTATAAATCTAGTATCCATTCCCTTGCATGAATGAATCTCCCCCATTGTAACAAAATTGAGAATATACAAACAGTTGTATTGTTCATGTCTTTTATTGAGTACAATGAGTAAACATCCACAGTGCAGGCAGAAAAAGTAAGTGAACCCCCCTTTAGCAACAGTCACCTTCACCAAATGCATCTTGGAGCTGCAAAAAAAAAGGTTTATAGGAGATTATGGCGCATTCCTCCATCACACCACATTTTATTTGTTGTCAAGGTTCACTTACTTTTTCTTACAACTGTAGGAATACATGAAACAAGCTGTGGACACCTTTTGGGGTTGGTTGGGATTGGTGTAGTTCTCATCTCCAGGCCTAAATAGGCTACTGTAAGGTTGTATTGAAGCTATAGAGGTGAATGTATGTATTGTGTCCTTATAGCAGCCTATATGGACCAGGACATGGAGATAAACAATCCCCCCTCACCACAGACGATTCAGAAGACCCCTTTATATCCTTAGACCCCACTATGGTGATAAGAAGGCAGTGGACCTATGGGACATGAAGCAGCGGTCATGGGGTGCACAGAAGTTTCTAGATTTCCTGTCTGTTATTCCATGGAAGAAAACTGCACTTACCATCTACATGGCCTGAACTGGCTGATACCAGGGAACAACACATAGGGATCAAATGGAAATTTAGAGAAACATTGTTCAAACCGTGTGTACCAAATCAGGGGAGCAGTTGTCCATAGCAACCAATCAGATTGCTGCTTTCATTGAAAAAAAGGACTCTAATAAATAAAATCTGATTGGTTGCTATGGCAACTGCCCTATTGTTCCTTTGATAAGTTTTAATAAAGCTCCCCCAGAAAGATTAAAATGAAATAACTTATAAAACTTACTTTGCCAAAGTTGCCCCTACCCAAGATCTGGTGGATGTTGAAGCGGCTGATGGTAAGCCGGGGGTAGGGGCTGGATGTTACAGGGTCTTGGCTGCTCCCAGGTCTTGGCTCCTCATCCTCCAATCCTCCATCCTCAGCTCCTCTCCTCTTCTTCCTCATCTCCTCCAATCCAGTCTTGCTTGACTCCTCTTCCCTCTTCCTCTTTTCGCCTCCTCTCCTCCTCTCTCCGCCATCTCCATCGTGTCCAGTGGACGCCATTTCTTTCGCTCTGTAGACTTCGGTCTGGTCACTTCGGTCGACAGGTTGAAAGTAAACGGCAGTTGGTCGTGTGCAGGTCCGGTGATGTCATCGAGCCGGCAGGTGCCTGCCAGTGGTCCATAGACCTGCTCTGCCGTATACATGGTGATGCTGGCATCATGAGTGACAGATTTGGCCTTAGCTTGTATGGTGCCCTGTGCAGTCAGAGGGACCTATTGGCGTACACCCTTATTGTGTACCCTATGAGGCCCAAATAATGGCAACATAAAGTGCCCACATAACATAAATTGTCCAAATTGCACTGCCAGATAGTTTCCTACATATCATCCAAATAGACAAATCAATAAACTAGGGACAGAAGTTGTGTTTCGTTCAGTTGTTTCCATAGGTTTGGGCACCTATTATGGTATCTAGGGTTCAAGCTTCAGGTGTGAGGGACATCAGGGCACCTCCATCAGTAAGATCAAGAGATACCCCTGGTGCCATAGTGCAGGACCCACATCCCTATGGTCAGCCCTGGTCATAGCCTAAAGCCATGAGGAATAATAATAATCTATGGGGGAATCTTCTAGTAGTTGGGGGTGGGGTTGGTGATTTTTCTGGCAGAGGTTCCCATAATTCATCATTAACTGTACAGGGATGATATAGTAAATTGTAAAGAAATTATTGTGAGCGGGGAGAGACACCAGTGATTGTACCCGCTGCCAATGAAGTTTTGGATCGAAGAGAATATAAATAATACTGGCGAGTGCTGATCATACAGATAGATGAGGGGGCTACATAGGCTCCCATTATCCTGCACCCTGGCACTATGGCAATATATATGGAGCATCCTGGCACAGTTCATATGGATATTGACAATGGTTATAGTAAAAATTGTCAAGAGATGCCTTAGCATTGTATTGGAGAGGATGATTTATGATGGTTATATTGGGCCTTTATGGTTTTGATCAGTGGAAATTTGTTTAAATTGTTCTTAATGTCTTGTTTATTCTGTTCTTTTAAAGAGACTCCGTCACCAGATTTATTCTGCCCTATCTGAGGGTATAAGCCTGGTAACAGGGACCCTGAGTACACTGCTAGGTTATTTTTCTTGGTGGCTGCCAAAGATCTCACATAAGCCCTGTTTTTGAGGGGTTAAAGGGGTACTCCACTGGAAAACATTTTTTTAAATCAACTGGTACCAGAAAGTTAAACATATTTGTAAATTACTTCTATTAAAAAAATATTAATCTTTCCAGTACTTATCAGCTGCTGTATGATTAACAGGAAGTTCTTTTCTTTTTTAATTTCCTTTCTGTCTGATCACAGTGCTTTCTGTCCAGAGTAGGATAGGTTTGCTATGGGGATTTTCTTCTACTCTGGACAATTCCTGACATGGACAGAGGTGTCAGCAGAGAGCACTGTGGTCAGACAGAAAGGAAATTCAAAAAGAAAAGAACTTCCTGTGGAGCATATAACAGTTGATAAGTACTGTGAGGATTAACATTTTTAAAATAAAAGTAATTTACAAATCTTTCTAACTTTCTGGCACCAGTTGATTTAGAAAAAAGAGGAGTACCCCTTTAATGGGTTAAATACATACCTGTACTCTGGAGATCCATCTTCAGTGAATTGTGCGCTGGAAGTGGGCCTGCCAGCTCAATTTGAATATACATTGTAGCGGGTCACGCGAGCACTCACATGACCAGTGAGTTGGGGCAGCGCTCACATGACCCAAATATTCATATTGAGCCAGCTTGCCCGCCTCCAGCACGCAGTTCACTAAAGATGGATGCCGATCTTCAGAGGGACAGATCTTCGGAGTGCAGATATGTATTTACCATCGGTCTCCTGTTCACCCTTCCCAGTGTATTGGGTTTAGTGTGGGTGAACAGATGACTGTTTTCCTTTAACCCCTTGGGGATGGAGCCCATTATGACCCTAAGGACAGGAGCATTTTTTTTTTCAAATCTAACCTCTATCTCTTTATGCATTAATAACTCTGGGATGCTTTTACTTATAAAATTGATTCCGAGATTGTTTTTTCGTGACATATATTCTACTTACAAGGGGTAAAAAGGCACCCCAAAACTTGTAAATCATTTTCTTTCTAGTAAGGAAATACATCATATGTGGATGTAAAGTGCTCTGTGGGTGCACCAGAGGGCTCAGAAGGGAAGGAGTGACAATGGCATTTTGGAGAATGAATTTTGCTAAAAAAATTTGGGGGGGGGGGGGGCATGTCGCATTTAGGAAGCCCCCATGATGCTATAACAGTAAAAAAAAAAACACATGGCACACTATTTTGGAAACTACACCCCTCAAGAAACGTAACAAGGGGTAAATTGAGTCATTATACCCCACAGGTGATTGACGAACTTTCGTTAAAGTGGGACGTGAAAATGAAAAATTAGATTTTTAACACTAAAATGCTGGTGTTACCCCAAACTTTTCATTTTCACAAGGAGTAATAGGAGAAAAAGCACCCAAAATTTGTAACCCCATTTCTCTCGAGTAAGGAAATACTTCATATGTGGATGTGAAGTGCTCTGTGGGTGCACTAGAAGGCTCAGAAGGAAAGGAGCAACATTGGGCTTTTGGAGAGCGAGTTTTGCTGAAATGGTTTTTGGGGGGCATGTTGCATTTAGGAAGCCCCCATGATGCCAGGTACAGTAAAAAAAAACACATGGCACACTATTTTGGAAACTGCACCCCTCAAGGAACATAACAAGAGGTAGAGTGAGCCTTAACACCCTACAGGTGATTGACAAACTTTCGTTAAAGTGGGACATAAAAATTAAAAACATTTTCAATAAAATGCTGGTGTTACCCCAAATTTTTTATTTTCACGAGGGGTAATAAGAGAAAACACCCTCAAAAATTTCTAACCCCATCTCTTCCGAGTATGGAAATACCTCATATGTGGATGTAAAGTGCTCTGCGGATAGACTACAATGCTCAGAAGAGAAGGAGCGCCATTGGGCTTTTGGAGAGAGAATTTGGTTGGAATAGTAGTCAGGGGCCATGAGTGTTTAAAAAGCCCCCATGGTGCCAGAACAGTGGAACCCCCCCCCCTGCAGATGTGACCCAATTTTGGAAACTCACCCCTCATGGAATGCAATACGGGGTGCAGTGAGCATTTACACCCCACAGGTGTCTCACAGATCTTTGGAACAGTGAGCTGTGCAAATGAGGGGGGGGGGGTGTATATGTAGTGTTTTACTTTTTATTTTGTATTAGTGTAGTGTAGTGTCTTTAGGGTACATTAACACAGGCGGGAATTCACAGTGAGTGCAGCAGCTCAAACTTGTAGAAGGAAGCTCACTGTAAACCCGACCGTGTGAATGTACCCTGTCCTTTCCAATGGGGGGGGGGGGGGTTCAAACATCCAGCTGTTGCAAAACTACAACTCCCAGCATGCACTGACTGTCTGGGCATGTTGATAATTGTAGTTTTAATTTATCAACTTTTAGAAGGCCACAGTGAAGATCACTTACCAGTGATCTTCACTGTAGCCTCCTACACCGGCCTGCCTCCCTCCTGCTGCTGCCTGATGTCTCTGTCTCCTCCTCTCCGTTGCCACCGCCGCCGTTGGTCCGGTAAGCCAGCCATATCCCCCCACCCCCGCTCTTCCCAGACTTTAATCAGTGGGCAGAGCAAGGGAAATTAACTTCAACCCTTCCGCCCCCAACAGGCGGGGGATAGGAGAAGGTGGCACCCCTGCCACCTCGCTCCTATCCTTTAAAATGGTAGGAGCTGTCTCGGACAGCGCCGATAACTCTTATTATTTATATGTATATGAACTAGGTGTTCATATACAAATTCTTGGCTCTTTATTGGGATCAACAGGATAAAACAGGCACAATGAAACCTCTGACGCGTTTCACTCAATAGTGCGCTTAGTCATAGAGTGGTTTCTTAATACACAAAACATGTTAAATTGAGTGACATGATGCATTTAAAAGCAACAGCTGGAAAACATGGTCCGGATTCAAAGTCAGTAATATAACATTTTCAAAAAACTTATAATCACATACATTTATATCACATATGGTGGGATACAATTTCAATCAAATGTTTACATACTTTCAGTATACAGTAATCTGGTCCAATCTTTGATTTAAACCCTGTGCGTGGATCGTTTTTAGAGAAAACATCCTAAATGTTTCCCTGTTTAACAGGTGTCTTCTCATGTCTCCAAAACCCGGGGTTTTCTATTGATTTTTTTCTATACCTTTTACACTGAGGGAGCTGGTATTGCCTTCGTGAACTTCCAGAAAATGACAGGTTAATGCTGAAACCCCTATTTGAACACCTTCTATGTCTGAGACGTGATGTGATGAGGGAAGTTATCACACCGGGTGTGAACATAGTCCCTAGAAGAGGACCGACTTTAGGTTCAGTACTCTCGCCTAGCATGTATCGAAGCAGAGAGAGGTGTTTCTGCTATGCTTTTAAAACCACCTATTTTTAGTTTTCATTATTTTTAATCATGTGAAATTTTTTTGGGACTTTGATATATTTTTGGGGGGGAGCTGGAACCTGCACGTATTTTGTTATAGAAGCAGAGGCAGCTCCGGTCAGGAGACTACACAGTGATGTATCACCTGTGGGTTTATGGAGAAAACTAATCAATCTACCGTATTTATCGGGGTATACCACGCATTGGCCTATAACACGCACCCTCATTTTACCAAGGATATTTGGGTAAAAAAAGTTTTTTACCCAAATATCCATGGTAAAATGAGGGTGCGTGTGTGCGCGTGTATACCCCGATACACCCCCAGGAAAGGCAGGGGGAGAGAGGCCGTTGCTGCCCGCTTCTCTCCCCCTGCCTTTCCTGGGGTCTAGAGCCCTGCTGCCGGCCCTTCTCTCCCCCTGGCTATCGGCGCCGCTGCCCGTTCTGTCCCCCTGACTATCGGTGCCGGCGCCCCATTGACGGCGCCGATAGCCAGGGGGAGAGAAGCGGCGCCGACAGCAAGGGGGAGAGAAGGGGCAGCGGCACCCATTGCCGGCGCCGCTGCCCCGTTGCCTCCCCCCATCCCTGGTTGCATAATTACCTGACGTCATGCGCCGCGCCGTGCAGCGCATAGCAACGACGCAGGGGACGCACGCCGGAGGACTGCAGCAGCGCGGACCCGACCCAGGTAATTATGCCACCGGGCATGAGGGGAGGCTGTCGGCACCGCTTCTCTCCCGGGGGGAGAGAAGGGCCGGCAGCAGGGCTCTAGACCCCAGGAAAGGCAGGGGGAGAGAAGCGGGCAGCGACGGCCTCTCTCCCCCTGCCTTTCCTGGGGGTGTATCGGCGTATAACACGCACATAGACTTTAGGCTAAAAATTTTAGCCTAAAAAGTGCGTGTTATACGCCGATAAATACGGTACATCGTATGTTACCAATGTGTCATATCCCATAAAAAGCTACATAAATTGTAACACAGAATATGTGGTATATCTATAGTATATGTACACTATGCCGAATGCAAAATGTGGGATCCACAAGTAATCAATTAGAAGGCATGTCTTAGACATAGAAGGTGTAAAAGTAGGGGTTTCAGCATTAACCCATCATTTTCGAGAAGTTCACAAAGGCAATACCAGCTCACTAAGTGTAAAAGGTATAGAAAAAATCTATAGAAAACCCTGTGGTGGAGACATGAGAAGACACCTGTTAATCAGGGAAACATATTTGATGTTTTCTCTTAAAACGATCCACCCACGGGGTTTAAATCAAAAATTGAACCTGATTACTGTATATTGAAATTATGAACACATTTGATTGAAATTGTATCCCATCAATAATAGAATATGGCACTCTTGATCGATGTAGGTGCACAAGTAGGATCCCACTCCTTAAATTTATAAGACAAGAAACTTGGCACTCAAAGGTTGCAGTTTAGGGGATTTATTTCATATGCAATCCACAAGGTAAATGGATAACGTTTCGGTCAAATATTGACCTTCCTCAGATCATGGATTGCTGCAGAGATTGAGGACGTCGGCCTAAAGCCGTGGAACTTGATGTGACAGCCGTCGCTGTACGAGTGACGGCTGTCGCATCAAGTTCCGCGGCTTTAGGCCGACATCCTCAATCTACGCAGCAATCCCTGATCTGATGAAGGTCAATATTTGACCGAAACGTTATCCATTTACCTTGTGGATTGCATATGAAATAAATCACCTAAACTGAAATTGTATCCCACCATATGTGATATAAATGTATGTGATTATAAGTTTTTTGAAAATGTTATATAACTGACATTGAATCCGGACCATGTTTTCCAGCTGTTGCTTTGAAATGTATCATGTGACTCAATTCCAAGAGTATTTTAACATGTTGTGTGTATTAAGAAGCTACTCTACGACTAAGCGCACTATTGCGTGAAACGTGTCATAGATATCATCGTGCCTGTTTTATCCTGTTGATCCCAATAAAGAGCCAAGAATTTGTATCTGAACACCAACTGCTGGACTCTAGTGATGACGTCACAAGGGCTGGGGCTAAACAAGAAGAAGCACGGAACCAACAACGAGATGGTAAGTATAATTCTCTTCACTATATACATTCAACAGCCATATAGATGGCTATACAGTGTATGTACCCTCCTCCCCCCCAGCAAGGATTTTACTTCTTGCTGGACTGAACTGTCCTCACGGCTGTCATCTGTGAGCACAGCTCAGCCCCTACATTTTCAGATTTGCACAAGCCAACACCTCCATGCGTTACATAGATAGAGCAGTGCAATGCTTAATTTCCCATGTAGAGGCGCTGAAAGGAAACGGAAGATTCCTGCATGTTGGTAAAATTATATTTGGATATCTATGTTCTCTGTATACATATATATATATATATATATATATATATATATATATATTGTCTAACTTTAGATGGTGTTGGCCGGTTTTATCTAGTTTCAATTAACCACTGTCCTAGTCCTGGCCAGTGCCCAGAAGGTGGAAAACTATCCAAATGATCTTGGTAAATAATGAGGTTTTTGTTGGATAACAAGCTTTTTCTATGATAAGGAAGAAAGTGTACAAGGAACCCTGTGATTGGTAATAAAGTTATACATCATTATCCACCGGGGTTTCCTTAGCCAATAAGCTCACATTTAGAGTGTTGCCATATAAATGGGCTGTAATCTATTTTGGGGTATGATTTTCTTCTGCAGAGCTGTTTCTCTGCATATAAGAGAACATCTACCTGTATTGATACATGTGAATTAAATCTGTCTGCTAATCAACATGGCTGGAGTTGACTGATCACAGGCAGAAATAGATCCTAACAAATGGCCCTTTGATTGCCGGAAACAAAGAGTGGACTTTTGGTCTAATGGTACTGACCAAAATACTCAGTGAGTATTGAGTCTTAAGTCGCTGAGGACAAAAGACCCCCAGCTCAACAGTAGCTGTGAAACAGGGGCTGGTAGGTATCGGGACCCAGGCCCACCTTCTGGTTCCGGACCTGATTGATCCAGTCCTCCAAGTCGTCTGAGAGGTAAGACAGACTGTTTTTCTTTCTCTCTTTCTTTCTCTTTGCTTGAGGTGATTTCAGTATTGCACACCAGCACTATTGTTGATTGCATAACAATTGGTGACATAGTGCCTAGATACTCCTTGACAGTCCACTCCCCAAAAAATTGTACCCCCATATTAGAGGCATTTTGCAATGATTATAGTTTAATTCATATGCTTTACTTTCCTCTATAACAGGCCCCCTGTTCCTCTCCCTATCTCCCCAGTCCCCTGACATCTTCCTCGGTGTGATGACGTCAGCCTACCATTTCTTTCAAAGTGGTCCAGACAAGTAACCAGTGGCTGCCATTCTCCCCCTGGAGAACTGCTAAGTGCCCCTGGGGGTATTGTACCCCAGGCTAAGAACCACTGAGATAGAGATATCTAGATAACATGGGCCGAAGAGGCTTTCTTGGCGTGCAGCCTAATATAAATAGACACTATCTGTTGTCCTGGACAAATAACAAAAAGATTGGTACCTGATAGAGATATTGAGTTATTTATTCTGTACAGTTGTAGCTACAAGTAATCTAAAAAGATTACAGAAAACTACTTTTTGCTGTGCAGCTTGCAGTCTCACAGAGGAAGGGAATGTATTCTACTAGTCTACAGGTTTCTTCTCTTTTTATTCCTCCAGCTGTTGACAACCCGGGGGTTCATTTGTCTTTCCTTGCTCCTGTTATTTTTGGAACACTTCTGTTATTATTCTTTGTGTACGTCTTTATTTACTACTTTGTCTGTTATATAAGTTCGAGAGGGGTTATTCCTGTTTTCTACTTCACTCTTCAGACACCTAGAATAGATCACGATGGGGAATAGGTCATAGGTCTTGTAAGGGATCTGCTTGCACTAGTTTGAGTTGCTGCCGCATTCCACCTGCTCCTTTAGAGGGAGATAACAAAATTCATGCATAGCAAAGATCCAAATAATGTCAAATACTGTAATAAATGAGAGAAGTAGTTTGGGTTTAATAATAGATTGACTGTACAATAATGGCACGCTTCATGTGGTAGGATTAAAGAATAGAGTCTAACAGAACAAAAGAAGCTTGGGTATGGGGCACTGGCTGGTGCAGGGAAAGAACCACACCAAGTCAGATCTAACAAGAGAAAATAAATAAAAAATGTCCCTAGTGGATGATGGAGATGGAAATATATTTTTTTGCTGTACATCCACTCCAAGAGGCAGCCCCACCCTATGAGAAGGTGCGGCCTCCCCAAATTCGGGAGGCCATAGTCATTCCCACTTTTTTCCAAGTCTATCCTGCCAGAGTAGACCCCCCCCTGAACAAAACCCAGTAATTTATACTTTTGTGGCACCAGTTACCACAACACCTCAAGGGCGGCAGAAACATCCTACCTGAGGGAGAGTGTTCCACCACTCCCAATCTCTAGTGACTCTGAGTCCAAATTATCGGATGATGAGAGCAGGAACTCGGACTTAAGTGCCTGTACCCCTTGTATGGACCACACCATGATAGAATCAGTGGCCAAGGGCCTATGGGTTATCCCCAGACTTTTAGACAAAAGAGACTTAAAAAGTGTAAACTAAATAAATAATAAATTAGGCCCCAATGTATTTGTAAAAGCAAAAAGGGGATAACAATACAGTTATAAGCTAAAAGGCAAAGAGAAATGTAAAGGTGACTGCATGTTTAAGAGGTTGCAAAACACTATGCTACAGAAGGCGCAGAGGAAGGTAGGATTGGACGAGGTGAGAGTGTTTATGTAAGTGATACTGTGGTACAAGAATGTAGAAGAGTCCAAAAAGTTTGTTGGAACAGTGAACAGTGTTAATACTTCGTTCAAGAATATACTGAAGGAGTCAGTCGGGACCACAGGGGTCCCTTGGATCAATGAATAGCGTAATAATAATAATAGTGAATACTTTCCTTTTTAAAACTGTTAGTATAAATAAAAAGTGTTATAATCAGGGGTCAAGTCCTGGAAAAAAAGTGTGGGAACTCACCCAAGATTTCCACTTGAAGGATGGTCCTGCGTTCCTGCAGGACTTGAGCCCTGGTTATAATGAATCATTTGAAACTAGCAAAAAGATAAGGAAAATCCACGTGGTATTAATTAAATGTTATTGCATATATTTGCATAATTTTATCCTTTCATACTTGTGAATGTATGAAGAGCCCTTTGTGTGTGTCCTGTTATTATGTTATCTCTTGTATATGATTTTTTGTGTTTGCAGTCTTTGTGTTATCGGTTGTTACAAAAGAAGAGAATGCTTGCAGATGATGCTGTGAAATCTGTAATTATATCTACTGTATATACAGCACTTGCTATATCTAACATGCTACATTATTAAGTTAGCATTGTATTTCCGTGGTGATGGAAGACATAAAGTCAAACTTCTTTCTGCCATGTGTTATGTGAGATATGATATACAGTCATGGCCATAAATGTTGGCACCCCTGAAAGTGAGTATTTCTCACAGAAATTATTGCAGTAACACATGTTTTGCTATACACATGTTTATTCCCTTTGTGTGCATGGAACTAAACCAAAAAAGGGTGGAAAAAAGCAAATTGGATGTAACAATTGTTATTAGAACAATGCAACGCGTTTCACCGCAGGTGCGGCTTCATGATGAAGCCGCACCTGCAGTGAAACATATTGCATTGTTCTAATAAAGCCATCTTCCTACCTACTTGACGTGTCTACTTCCAGCCAGCGCCATTGAATCCCACCACCTCCAGAAGTCTCCTTCTGCCATTATAACCATCAATAAGCTTCTTACACCTCTCAGACAGAATGTTGGACCACTCTTCCTTTGCAAACTGCTCCAGGTCTCTCTTATTGGAAGGCGCCTTTCCCCAACAGCAATTTTAAGATCTCTCCACAGGTGTTCAATGGGATTTAGATCTGGACTCATTGCTGGCCACTTAAGAACTCTCTAGCGCTTTGTTGCCATCCATTTCTGGGGGCTTTTTGACATATGTTTGGGGTCATTGTCCTGCTGGAAGACCCAAGATCTTGGACGCAAACAGGCAGCAAAACAACCCCAAAACATCATTGAACCTCCACCATATTTCACTGTAGGTACTGTGTTCTTTTCTTTGTAGGCCTCATTCAATTTTCGGTAAACAGTAGAATGATGTGCTTTACCAAAAAGCTCTATCTCGGTCTCATCTGTCCACAAGACATTTTCCCAGAGTGTAGTCTTGCTTTTTTATGTCTCTGTGTCAGCAGTGGGGTCCTCCTGGGTCTCCTGCCATAGTGTTTAATTTCATTTAAATGTCGATGGATAGTTTACGCTAACATAGAGCTGGGCGGTATGACCAAAAATGTGTATCACGGTATTTTTGTAAGTTATGGCGGTTCCACAGTGTTTAACAGTATTTTCCACCGCCCCCCACAATCATATGACCCACGGGCGCTGCTACTCTAACCCCCCCAGTTTATCAGCCCAGCGCTGCGCTGTCCCCCACATCGGGGAACTAATCATATGTCACCTCGTCCTCCTGTGAGTTGTGCGCTGCCGCTGGAAATCTTTAATGTACTACATATTCCTTGTGCCCGGGCTGCAAAAATAAACAAAAAAAAATTTACTTTAACTCACCTTCCCACGTTGCTCCGATAATGGCCTCACGCTGGGGATGGGAACGTCACAGAGCCGTCAGCTGTGGCCTGTGATAGGCTTAGCGCACTGTCATGTAAGAAGCCGGTATTTGGTATAAACTGGTATACCGTCCAGCACTCCCTGCAGCAGCCCGCATTCTATGCGAAGCTGCGTCTGTAGTTTCGGAAACCACCGGGCTTCTGAGACGGGGACGTGAGGTTACGCCACGCCCCCTCCATTCATGTCTAGGGGAGGGGGCGTTGCGGCCGTTAGGCCCACTCGCATAGAAATTAATGGAGGGGGCGTGGCTTGACATCACGTCCCCGTCTCGGAAGCCCGGCGGTTTCCAAAACTGCTGACGCAGTTACGCATAGAATGCGGGCTGCTGTAGGGAGATCACGGGTGGGTCCCAGCGGCTGGCCCCCGCAATCAGACATCGTATCCCCTATCCTTTAAATAGGGGATAAGATGTTTTTGCCCGGAATACCCCTTTAAGTCCTTTTGAGATGATGTATGGTAGACCATATAACATACCTTTGTTACCAAATAAGACACATATTGAGGGGGGCAGAGAGAAAATTAGCAGAATATATGTCCATGCTGCTGGAGCAGAAACAAATTACCAAGTCTATTCCATTCCAGAAGGAGGATCCATAGAAGAAGAAAGAAGTTTAACATTTTAGACTGGGTCCTCATAAAAGTCATCAAGAAGAAACACTGACATTCACCTAAGTAGAAGGGGCCTTACTAAGTCCTACTAACCACCCTACAGCAATAAGGATAGCTGAGAGGAATTCCTGGATCCATCAGTCTCACTGTAAAAAGGATCTGCAGGCAGAGCAGGGTGAGAAGGCTGAAGGAACTCCAATAAGTCCGGCTACAAAGGGAGATTCTGCATAAGGCAGAAACTGTCTCAAACCGGTGAAGCCTCCAATACCCTACCCCTTGGAGCTCCTCAGCTGGATAGGATGATAGGGACAATGCTTGTGGTGAGTCTGGTGGGAATTCCAGGAATCTTCGGAAGGATAATCTCCAACCTTTACCAGAAACACCATGATTAGACACAACTAACAGACTGGGTGATTGTAGGTAGGCCTCTCAATTTGACATTCCCAGAGGGAACCAGTTGTACAATACTAGTAGACAAGTGTCAGTTGATTGAGAGTGGGGATTTAAGACAGACAAAAGCAATAAGAAATAGTAATATGTATGTGTATATATGTGGCGAAGCCACAGGGTGTGAAGGTGACGTGTATGGGGCATATGTTGTAGCTTAGGGGCAAGGTGTTATTAACCCCTAATGTTCGTGATGCCAGGGCGTAGTTTTCCTGGTAACCACCCGAACGGTAGTACCGCTATCCCAAGGTTAGGCAGGGTAATAATAGTCCAAAACCAGGTTAGAGTTAACGGTAGCTTTACTGGGGTAGACAGATGGAAATAGTCTTTACAGCTAGGCCGGGATCCAAGAGAGGTGGCCAGTAACACAGAAGAACCTCGCAGCTTGCTGGGACTTGTAGTGAATTTAATAGACTTTAGTTCAGCCATGCAGACATAGACTTGACATACTGGCATGTGGCTGTAGGTTAGGCTTGAGGCCTAACCTACAGCGTAAGAGCAAGATTGTAATGGCTGCCCCTCTTATAAAGGGGGGCTGAGCCAAAAGCCTGTGGGTCAAGCTGTAGGTCACCTGGTTAGCTGGTGCTCTCTAGGTAACATAACACATCATGTGAACACATTATCATGTGACAACTCAAGGGTCCTTAAAGGTCCTTAATACATAATGCACATAACACTAAATACAATATATATTACTATGGGGGAGACATTGCAGGAGAGCCCCTAGGACACAGAGGGACTCAACCTGACAGGGCCTAAGGACTGTACAGGACTATATCCCATACTGAGACATCACACACACATTAATATATATATATATATATATATATATATATTTTGCGCTCTATTTGGGAAAGAACGTGACCTATGGCAACAAGCCTTGTGTACGACATTCATAAGTGACAATATTACCTACTGACTATACAATGTTTATGTATAGTGACCAATGATACAAAATACTACAAATTCACAGAAAGTCTCTAATCCATTCTCAGGATGTCTTGTAAATATCACTCATCTGGAATTGCATAATGATACATTTGCTTTTACTTCAGATGCAGAACTTATGTTGTCATCTACCTGGCACGTACAGGCATTAGACATAAGCAGGGGGTTAAAAAAAAAATTCTTGACTTAACAATACACCCAATGATAGTGTTTTTTTTATATTGTTTATACTCTTGGCTATATCTAATTGTTATGTATTGTGCAAAATCAAGAACTCAGGGGTTATACCTCTGTCTCAGATGGACTTGATGAGAAAATGGTGATTATATGTGTGAGCTCTATCTTCTTCCTAGTGATGAAAAGTGGGGTTCCTGCCAACAGCATGTTGAATACTAGCATTCAATCTGCTGGTGAAATATAGTCATTGGGATATTCAGAAGATATGGCAAACAATATAATTGAAGGGGGGATTAATCTTATGGGAACTAAACAGTTAATATCCTTAAAGGACAGATCCAGAAAGTTTAAATTGATGATAAACTGTTCCAAAAAGCATACAAACCTGATACTAACACAACCTGTCATACATTGAGTTTATTGTTTCCTCAGGTCCAGAGATCTCAAATACCCCCAGCAGTCACGGCATTTCCTGGCAAATTTACTCTCATTGCACTCCCATGGAATGAGAGAGGTACAAACCTGGGATCGTTGCCTGATGACTACTGTATGGAGAGGATTAACAAAATAGGGAAACATGGTGGCTGGGTTAGGGCTGACGTCTGGTGGTTATGCGGAGATAAACGGCTAAGAGCTAGGATCCCAGCCAATGCCGAGAGGATTGTGCTGTGGTTCAACTGGCTATGCCCCTCCATATCCTGTAGCGTTACCCTGGAAAAGAGGCCATTCACGTAGCCAATGGGAAACCTCTCCTAAGGGGTCTTTTGATTCTCAGGTGTACATTGACAAGATAGGGGTTCCACGTGGAGTGCCTAATGAGTTTAAAGCCAAAGATCAAGTGGCAGCAGGGCTTGAATCTCTGTTCTTTTGGTGGAGTACTATAAACAAAAATGTTGACTGAATAAATTACATCTACTATAACCAACAGAGGTTTGTAAATTATATAAGGGATGCAGTCAAAGGCTTAGCAGAATAATTGGCCCCCACCTGTTTGATGGCCTGGCAAAATAGGATGGCCCTAGATATAGCACTGGCAGAAAGAGGAGGGGTCTGCAAGATGTTTGGCAGTATGGGTTTTACTTTTATTCCCAACAATACAGCTCCTGGAGGAATTGTGACCAGAGCAATTGAAGGAATGACTGCATTATCAAATGAGATAGCCAAGAACTCAGGAATAAGTGACCCATTCACCGACTGGCTTAAGGGATGGTTTGGAAGATGGACGGGATTAGTGATGTCAGCCCTCATCTCCATTGCAATCATGTTGGTCATCTTGGTGACCTGTGGATGTTGTTGCATTCCCTGCATCCGAGGACTATCTCAAAAAAACTGATTGAGACTGCTGTGACAAGAACTATATACCAAACTATTTCTCCAGAAGAAAAATGCCCATGATGATACTCCCTTTCTATGAAGCAAAGTCCAAAAACCCAGCTGAGGAAGGGTCTTATGCTGAAATGAACTGAGAGAGTGAACATAGATGTCAGAGGAGGGAATGTTGGCAAAATTATATTTTGATATCTATGTTCTCTGTGTATATATATATATATATATATATATATATATATATATATATATATACATTGTCTAACTTTAGATGATGTTGGCCGGTTTTATCTAGTTTCAAATAACAATTGTCCTAGTCCTGGCCAGCACCCAGAAGATGGAAAACTATCCAAATGACCTTGGTAAATAGTGAGGTTTTTGTTGGATGACAAGCTTTTTCTATGATAAGAAAGAAAGTGTACAAGGAACCCTGTGATTGGTAATAAAGTTACACATCATTATCCATCAGGATTTTTTTAGCCAATAAGTGGAGCTGTTTCTCTGCATGTAAGAGAACATCCACCTTTATCGATACACGTGCATTAAATCTATCTGCTAATCAACACGGCTGGAGTTGACTGATCACAGGGAGAAATAGATCCTAATACTGCAACTGATGTGATAGCTTATCAACAAGAAGTAGAGTGGAGCTGAAAATCCCCTCAGGTTCTGTTTACACCAACTTTAGGGTTTACATCTGACATATACAAATGTATGAGATTTTTTTTTACATGTAACTGGACAACCCATGAAGATCCACAGTGTTAGGCTATATCCACACATGATGGAAGACACGTGTCCAAAACCACGATAATCTCGGCCACATATGTGAACACACATTTTAGACGCATGCGTTTGCCCACATGTGTGGAAGCTTCCCGGGTGAATAAAATATTGGAGCCAATACAACATTTATTAAATGAACGTCTGATGGAAATAAAGACAAGCACACAAAGATGTAGGGGGCCAAAAGGAAGACATTTATTTATAGATATGAGGGAGGGGTAAGAGAGGATTGTGTTTTATAATTTTTAAGACTACTATTATATATGTGGGTATGTGTATATTGTTTATCTGTTTTTTGGGTTGTTTTGATCCAGAGGAAGGTGAAAACCCCCTGTGAGGAAAAGGCCAATTGTCTCATCAGGGGGGAAAATTCCTTCCCGACCCCAAATATGGCGGTCAGAATAATTTCCAGGATCAAAAGCCCATGCCTAATCTAAGTAATTTAGGGAGGGGGGGGGGGGGGGGAGAACACTAAGGAAATAAAATACATTTTAGGCATGTGTACTAATCTAATGTTTATATTTGTGTAAATTTTAGGGTAGTATATTATGTTATTTAACCTATTAATGGCTGTGTTGATCCAGAGGAAGGCAGACCCATTTGTGAAGAATGGGCCACTTGTCTTATCAAGGAGAAAAATTCCTTCCCGACCCCAAATATGGCGGTCAGAATAAATCCCTGGATCAAGCCAATATCTAATCTCCCTGTGTATGTGGTCTATATGTAGGTGCCTATACCTCTTATGTGGTCTATGTGTGAGTTCCTATACCTATCATGTAGTGTATGTGGATGTGGTGTGTGCACTTTTTACCTAGCCTGTGCTGAGGTGAGTTCAGGGACGATAGCCTTTCTGATAGATTCAGCGCCCCAGGACTCCTACACATGGTTATTGTTTCTGAATTCACAGAATAAAACTGAGCACAGGCTGCTCCAGGGGGGCGTAGATGGTCTTCGGGCTGAAGTGATGTTAGATGCCAGCCCAGGATTGGAGGATGCCAAGTCAAGGTCCTGGGGCAGCAGCAAGATGACATAAGTGCGGCATAAAGATGTTACGGAGAGAGAATGATGTTCTGTGGCAGCTGAGGTGTCATACAGCAGCAGAGACGTTGGCATGGGTAAGGAGGCTGACAGTTCTGGGCAGTAGCCGTGGGCACATTCTGCAAGGCATAAAATGTGTTAAAAGCTTATACTGAACCATCTAGTTTTGTGACATCACATATAATGTACAGATATAAGTGTTATGTGTGTATAGAGGACACTCACCAGATGGTATTGGATTGCTTCATAGTGCACATCTCCTCCACCTAAAGGGAAGACAAAGTCATTGTCAGAGATAGAAGATAAGGACAAAGATGATGACCCCAAGTTAAGAACATAATCTTATAAGCTTTAACCCCAGAGGAGGAGGATCTTACCTTTCCCAGCTTGGTGACCGATAGTCAAAGCCGAGCATGGGGTGAAGGGTTATGGTGTCCGCCGGCCACTGCCGATCTTTATTTTGCAGAACTGTCTGGAATGGTATGCATGGTGGTTCTACTCTCCTCTCCTCCAGTTCCTCCCAGCCAATGATGGAAAAGAATGGATGCTTTCTGATGTTACCGCACACACCCAGGCGCATCTCAGGAGCTTTGCACAGCAGCTTCATGATGAGATGTTTCAAATCAGCATGCAGCCCAGGTGGAAATTTTTGGCTCCTTCTTGGTGATGGCTTTGAAAGACTTTTGCATGGACAAGCCGATGTAAAATGGGGAGCGTCCTGTTGCCATCATGGACACCACAATCCCCAGGCTCCACCAATCCACTGCTGTGCCATAGTCCTTCCCGAGATGCACCTCAGGGGCCATGTAATAGAATGTTCCTGTCACTCCATCGATCTTATTGGAGGAGGTGACCCCATCCTGGGCCAGTCCCAGGTCAATGATACGGATGTGGCCTTCTGCATCCAACATGAGGTTTTGTGGCTTTAGATCTCGGTGGACGATGTTATGTCCATGGAGGAACTGGAGGGCACACACCATCTCTGCTGTGTAGAACCTGATGGCGAGAATAGAGAGTCATCTCACTAAATCCTTCCCTAGAAATTCCCTATGATCCTGTTATGCTGGGATTGTGGACTCTTACCTTACATTGCCGATGTTCAGGCTGCCGCACATGCTGATCAGATTATTCAAGCTGCCACTGGACAGATACTCCATGATGAAATACACGCGTTCCAGAGATTCATGTGCGGCATAGAGGTGGCAAATAAATGGACAGTCTCTGGTCGCCTGGAGTATCCGCCGCTCTCTCATGATTGTATCCTCATTGTCCCTCTTGTTGATAATTTTGACGGCCATGTAGATGTTTCGGCCGGGGACTGATGCCAGGACCACCTGAGAAAAACAAATGGAGAAGGCTCATTAACCCCTTTCCAAACCCTGAAAGATCTGATCGTCATGGATCGGGTAAGGTTGTATGGAGTGGGCTCCTGACTCAAGCCCACTCTATGGATAGCAGCCCCCGACTGACTTTAGCAGCCAGGGTCTTCTGCTAATAACTGGTGTGTGGTGATCACTGCTCACTGTTATTAACATTTTAGATACTGATGTCAACGTTGACAATGATATCTAAGGTGTAGTTGCAAGTGTCATTGGTATTTTAGTGGTTCACGTCAGCCCCTCTGCTGTAATCACTCGGAACTGACCCATTGTACCTATCTTCTATTGATAGAGCCTATTTGTGGCAGACTGTACCAATAGGCAATAGATAGAGCATTGATCTGCATGAGCAATGTAATGATGGCGAAGAGCAGGAGAAAATCCCCATAGCAAACATATGCTGCTTTGGACAGTTCCTAAAATGGACAACAGAGGTCAGCAGAGAGCACTGTGGTCATGACATCAGAGAAAATGCATTTCTTTTTTTTTTTATTTCTCTTTAGTATACAGCCTCTAAAAAGTACTGAAAGGATTATGATTTTTTAATAGAAGTGATTTACAAATCTGTTTAACTTCCTGGCACCAGTTGATTTAAAAAAAAAAAGTTTTCCACGGGAGTACCCCTTTAACCCCTTAAGGACCAATGACGTACCGGTACGTCATTGGTCCTGCTCTTCTGATATAACGCGGGGTTACACAGTAACCCCGCGTCATATCATGGCGGGCCCGGCGTCATAGTGAAGCCGGGACCCGCCTCTAATAGCGCGCAGCGCCGATCACGGCGCCGCGCGCTATTAACCCTTTAGCCGCGCGCTCAAAGCTGAGCCGCGCGGCTAAAAGTGAAAGTGAAAGTTCCCGGCTAGCTCAGTCGGGCTGTTCGGGATAGCCGCGGCTAATCGCGGCATCCCGAACAGCTGACAGGACAGCGGGAGGGCCCCTTCCTGCCTCCTCGCTGTCCGATCGCCGAATGACTGCTCAGTGCCTGAGATCCAGGCATGAGCAGTCATGCGGCAGAATCGTTGATCACTGGTTTCTTATGAGAAACCAGTGATCAATAATGAAGATCAGTGTGTGCAGTGTTATAGGTCCCTATGGGACCTATAACACTGCAAAAAAAAAGGGAAAAAAAAAAGTGAATAAAGATCATTTAACTCCTCCCCTATTAAAAGTTTGAATCACCCCCCTTTTCCAATAAAAAAAAAAAACACAGTGTAAATAAAAATAAAAATAAACATATGTGGTATCACCGCGTGCGGAAATGTCCGAATTATAAAAATATATCATTAATTAAACCGCTCGGTCAATGGCGTGCGCGCAAAAAAATTCCAAAGTCCAAAATAGTGCATTTTTGGTCACTTTTTATATCATTTAAAAATGAATAAAAAGTGATCAATAAGTCCTATCAATGCAAAAATGATATCGTTAAAAACTTCAGATCACGGCGCAAAAAATGAGCCCTCATACCGCCCCATACACGGAAAAATAAAAAAGTTATAGGGGTCAGAAGATGACAATTTTAAACGTATTAATTTTCCTGCATGTAGTTATGATTTTTTCCAAAAGTCCGACAAAATCAAACCTATATAAGTAGGGTATCATTTTAATCGTATGGACCTACAGAATACATATCAGGTGTCATTTTTACCGAAAAATGTACTACGTAGAAACGGAAGCCCCCAAAAGTTACAAAACAGCGTTTTTTTTTTCAATTTTGTCGCACAATGATTTTTTTTCCCGCTTCACCATAGATTTTTGGGCAAAATGACTGACGTCATTACAAAGTAGAATTGGTGGCACAAAAAATAAGCCATCATATGGATTTTTAGGTGTAAATTTGAAAGAGTTATGATTTTTTAAAGGCAAGGAGCAAAAAACGAAAATGCAAAAACGGAAAAACCTCCGGTCCTTAAGGGGTTAAGGACTCAGCATTTTTCCGTTTTTGCATTTTCATATTTTTCCTTATCACCTTCTAAAAATCATAACGCTTTTAATTTTGCACCTAAAATTCCACATGATGGCTTATTTTCTGCACCACCAATTCTACTTTGCAGTGACATTAGTCATTTTACCCAAAAATCCACAACGAAACGGAAAAAAATTCAATGTGCGACAAAATTGAAGAAAAAAATGCCATTTTGTATCTTTTGGGGGCTTCCGTTTCTATGCAGTACATTTCCGCACGCGGCGATACCACATATGTTTATTTTTATTTACACAGTTTTCTTTTTTTTTTATGGGGAAAGGGGGATGATTCAAACTTTTATTAGGGAAGGGGTTAAATTACATTTATTACTTTTTTTTTTTTTTTGCAGTGTTATAGCTCCCATAGGGGGCTATAACACTGCACACACTGATCTTTTACAATGATCACTGCAAAGCCATAGCTTTGCATTGATCAGTGTTATAGGCGGTGATTGCTCAAGCCTGAATCTCAGGCTTGGAGCAATCAATCGCCGATCGGATACAGGTTTTGTTAAATCTCTGTACTACTCAGACCTTCACCTGACAACAGACCGGGGTAAGTGACCTGTACTAAAAGTAGGTGAGTACCCTGCTCTATGAGATATCCCACTATTTGCATATTCAGTTGCAAGAAAAAGTAAGTGAACCCCTGCATTAATTATTATTATCTGATTTTATCTAATATTATCTGATTTTATCTAAGTCACAGATATAGACAAACACATTAGGGGAGATTCATCAAAACCTGTGCAGAGGAAAAGTTGACCAGTTTCCCATAGCAACCAATCAGATCGCTTCTTTCATTTTCCAATGGGATCTGATTGGTTGCTATGGGCAACTGGTCGACTTTTCCCTAACATAGTAACATAGTTCATAAGGTTGAAAAAAGACCAGAGTCCATCAAGTTCAACCTATAATCCTAATGAGTCCCTACTGAGTTTATCCAGAGGAAGGCAAAAAACCCTCATACTAGAGGTAAAAATTCCTTCCCGACTCCAATATGGCATTAGAATAAATCCCTGGATCAATGTTCTGTCCCTATAAATCTAGTATCCATTCCATTGCATGAATGAATCTCCCCCATTTAACAAAATTGAGAATATACAAACAATTGTATTGTTCATGTCTTTTATTGAGTACAATGAGTAAACATCCACAGTGCAGGCAGAAAATGTAAGTGAACCCCCCTTTAGCAACAGTCACCTCCACCAAATGTATCTTTTAGTTGCAAAAAAGGTTTATAGGAGATTATGGCACATTCCCCCATGACACCACATTTTATTTGTTGTCAAGGTTCACTTACTTTTTCTTACCACTGTAGGAATACATGAAACAAGCTGTAGACAACTTTTGGGGTTGGTTGGGATTGGTGTAGTTCTCATCTCCAGGCCTAAATAGGCTACTGTAAGGTTGTATTGAAGCTATAGAGGTGAATGTATGTATTGTGTCCTTATAGCAGGCTTTATGGACCAGGACATTGAGATAAAAAATGTCCCTCCCCACAGATGAGATCAGAAGACCCCTTTATATCCCTAGACGCCACTATGGTGATAAGAAGAAAGTGGACCTATGGGACATGAAGCAGCGGTCATTGGGTCTCTCAAAAATATGTGAAGTGGGCCTGTGGTCTCTCACTCATTCTCATAGCTCCCTATGGCAGAAACGGCGACAGACAAGGGGCACCCACCCTTCCCATCCACAACATCAACACCCAGCTTGACATCACACTAGTTCTCCTGACCACTTGCAGCCTCCTCATGAATACTGGGACTACCGACTCTGCACCCTTGCCAGGCACTTCTCCAGTGAGGGGCAGCATTGGGATGACCCGGGCAGGCTACCTCTGGTGGCCGACCAGGGACAATCCTACAAGGGTACACGAGTTAGTTCCGAAACCCGGGACTCTCCGCGTGACCCTGTGCTATGAAAAACATAACAAGAGACTGCAGTGCCACCACCGAGAGTCTTTCCCTTAAACAAAATGGCGTCCTACCTCTCCAATACTCCAACGAGCATGCGCGGAGAACGACGCCAGTGGTCTCCATGGATACTCTGCACGTGATTGTTCATGTGTTTTTTTTTGTCATACGTCACTTCCGGCTACCTCACGGGATTGCCTCGTGTGTCGGGGGAAGGCGCGCGATGCCCCACTGTGCAAACAGGAAGCCATCTGCCGGGTGAGTGACTGGATCCTCCGCCCACTTTTGTAAAAGAGACTTTACAGTGCACACAACACTAGGCAATAATATTTCCAGTGCAATATTTATAATTACTATTGCCCACATTTCCATATATTATGTTGTGCACTTGTATTCACTGTTTGATCACTTTGTAACATCACAGCTTTATTTGTTTACATGTCAATCATGTCTGATTGATTGGCGGTCCTGCACGACTATAAAATCCCTCCATGTACAACCATTTGTTGCTTGATAAAGACAGCGAGAGGCTGTTGAAACGTCGCTCACGTTAGAGTGAAATAAAATACATCACTTTGCACTAATTACGGGAGTGCCACTGCTTCTTTTTGGATATATCTACATTGGACCTCTTACCAAGGTTTACAACAGGAGGCACCCCTACACCTAGGCTACAGGAGTGCTGCTTTCTCCTTTTCCTAGACCCCACTATGGTGATAAGAAGGCAGTGGACCTATGGGGCATGAAGCAGCAGTCATGGGGTGCACAGAAGTTTCTATAGTTCCTGTCTGTTATCCCATGGAAGAAAACTGCACTTACCATCTAAATGGCCTGAACTGACTGATACCAGGGAACAACACATAGGGATCAAAGATTGGTCAAACCGTCTGTACAAAAACAGGGGAGCATTTGTCCATAGCAACCAATCAGATTGCTGCTTTCATTTATAAAAAGGACTCTAATAAATTAAATCTGGTTGCTATGGGAAAAAGCTCCCTGTTCCTTTGCACAAGGGGGGATGGTATTGGGCAGGTGATGGGCAGTGCCTTGTGTCCTCCAACTATGATGTTGCCCCCGTCATGATCACTGTAGGGATGGTATTGGGCAGGTGATGGGCAGTGCCTGGTTTCCTCCAGACATGATGCTGTCCCCATCATGATCACTGTAGGGATGGTATTGGGCAGTGCCTGGTTTCCTCCAGACATGATGCTGCCCCCACCATGCTTCACTGTAGGGATGTATTGGGCAGGTGATGGGCAGTACCTGGTTTCCTCCAGACATGATGCTGCCCCCACCATGCTTCACTGTAGGGATGTATTGGGCAGGTGATGGGCAGTACCTGGTTTCCTCCAGACATGATGCTTTCCCCCACCATGATCACTGTAGGGATGGTATTGTGCAGGTGATGGGCAGTGCCTGGTTTCCTCCAGACATGATGCTGCCCCCACCATGATCACTGTTGGGATGGTATTGGGCAGTACCTGGTTTCCTCCAGACATGATGCTGCCCCCACCATGCTTCACTGTAGGGATGGTATTGGGCAGGTGATGGGCAGTGCCTGGTTTCATCCAGACATGATGCTGCCTCCACCATGATCACTGTAGGGATGGTATTGGGCAGGTGATGGGCAGTGCCTGGTTTCCACCCAGACATGATGCTGCCTCCACCATGATCACTGTAGGGATGGTATTGGGCAGGTGATGGGCAGTGCATGGTTTCAACAATTGTATGTAATAATGAAAGCACAACAAACTGTGATTGTCAATATCCAATGCTTTATCCAAAAATGTCTTCAACTGTCTACAAACAGATGTACATGGAGAAAAAAGGATAATAATCCATTGACAAAGTAGTAGAAAATTGATCAGGCGCCAGTTGAATACATCTGCCTCCACCGCGGTCTCCTGTTTCAAGCCTTGATCAGTAGCATCTCCAACGGGATGGAAGTGGTGCCGCTCAGTGTATCTGAGTGGCGTCCATCAATCAGGCGACTTTTCTGGAGATGGACTCTCCCTTTCTCAAGCCTATCACATGACACCCTTCACCATGTTTAAATATATTGCACCTCTCGCGAGAACATTACTTTTAAGGTAAAGTAGAAAAATACATAAAAACATTAGTAAATATAGTACATGTTAAAAACATACATAAAGAGTAAAGCAACATTACAAAAATATATTAAACAAGTAATTCTGATTAATTCCATTAGGGGCTAGAGTTCCTAGCCTCTGGATCCAATATATTTCTCGTCTCAGTAAGTGTTATGATTCGGCAGGCTGGAGGGATTGGCGTGGACCATACCGGTGGACCGGTTCTAAGTTGCTACTGGTATTCACCAGAGCCCGCCGCAAAGCGAGATGGTCTTGCTGCGGCGGTAGAAACCAGGTCGTATCCACCGGTAACGGCTCAACCTCTCTGACTGCTGAGACAGGCGCGGTACAAAAGGACAAGGCAAGGTCGGTCGTAGTCAGGGGCAACAGCAGAAGGTCTGGAACACAGGCTATGGACATACACTAAACGCTTTCTCTGGCACAAGGCAACAAGATCCGGCAAAGCAGTGAAGGGGAAGTGAGGTTATATGAGCAGGGAGCAGGTGGAGGCTTAGACTGATTGGGCCAGGCACCAATCATTGGTGCACTGGCCCTTTAAATCTTAGAGAGCTGGCGCGCGCCAGAACGTGACAGCCGGGGACCGGGACGGGTAAGTGGCTTGGGATGCGATTCGCGAGCGGGCGCGTCCCGCTATGCGAATCGCATCCCCATCATGAATGTCAGTGCAGCGATCCCGGTCAGCAGGTCTGACCGGGGCGCTGCAGAGAGGAGAACACCGCGAGCGCTCCGGGGAGGAGCAGGGACCCGGAGCGCTCGGCGTAACAGTAAGTCCTTTATTAACCCTTCCTGTCCTACATTCTCTGTTTCTTCAAGTACCATCCACCTTAAATAACCGACCTGATAGTTATATTGAAAAAGTGTCTCGCTAAACTAGTCTCACCAAATGTATGTTTCTTCTCTTCATCTTTTTTCTTTGTTTCCACCTTCTTCTTATGATTTCTGATTGAACTTTTATGCTTATTTAGTCTAATTTTCACAGTTCTAGATGTTTGGACCATGTAAGGCATTCCACAAGGACATCTTATTAAATAAATAACATTTTTAGTATTGCACATAAAAAAACTTTTAATCAGAATACGTGTACCTTTGGTGTAATGTGTCACTGTATCACCCTTTATAATCCCATTGCAATTTTGACAAGATCTACAGGGGAATGTTCCACTATTCTTCTCCTTCAAAAATATCTGCTTAGATATTTTTTTTCTTTTGTAAATCAGATCTTATTAAATGGTTTGCTATTGATGTTCCCTTTTTGTGTATAAACCTAGGACGTTCTTTAAATAATGTCCCATATTTCTCCTCTGCCTTTAAAGGGGTACTACCATGGAAAACTTTTTTTTTTTTTTTTTAAATCAACTGGTGCCAGAAAGTTAAAAAGATTTGTAGATTACTTCTATGAAAAAAAAATCTTAATCTTTCTAGTACTTTTTAGGGTCTGTATATTACAGAGGAAATGGTTTTCTTTTTGGAACACAGAGCTCTCTTCTGACATCATGACCACAGTGCTCTCTGCTGACACCTCTGTCCATTTTAGGAACTGTCCAGAGCAGCATATGTTTGCTATGGGGATTTTCTCCTACTCTGGACAGTTCTTAACCTGTTAAGGACGGCGGGCGTATCCAAACGCCCCCTTTTTAAAGTCCTTAAGGACTGAGGGCGTATGGATACGCCTGTGGGAATTCCGGTCCCCGCTGCTAGCCGGTTAGGGACCGGACCGGGATGCCTGCTGAAATCATTCAGCAGGCATCCCGGCACATTGCCGAGGGGGGTCCTGAGACCAACCCCCCCCCCACCCCATGTTGGCGATCGGAGAAAATCGCATGTCAATTCAGACATGCGATTTTCTCCTATTCCTATTCTCCAGCCCCAATCATCCTGAGGGATAGGAGCGAGGTCGCAGTGCTGCGATCTCCTCCTATCCCCTGCCATTAGTCAGAACTGAGTTCTGGCCAATGGCAGCGCAGGACAGGGGGTTGCCATGGAAACCCCCCGTTCTGCCCACCCCTGGATGTCGGGCAGAACACGGGGAGAAGATGGCAGCCTTTACCTGTGATGAAGATGCCGTGGGGACTGCAGATCATCACTGGAGACTGCGGAGATCAGCGGTGCAGGTAGGGAAGCAATGGTGGGGGGGGGGGGGGGGAGGAAGGGGTTAGTAAGCGATATTTACTGCTGCCCTTCCTAGTGGTTGCCAAACTGCAACTCCCAGCACACCCAGACAGCTAAAGGCTGCCTGGACATGCTGGGAGTTGTCGTTTTGCAACATCTGAAGGGTCACAGTTTGGAGACCACTATTACAGTGGTGCCCAAACGGTGGCCCTCCAGATGTTGCCAATCTACAACTCTCAGCATGCCTTGACTGCCCAGGCATGCTGGGAGTTGTAGTTCTGTAACATCTGTCCCTTCAGATTTAGCAATTTTCATGAAAATTTAGAAAATTGCTGCTGTACTTTGAAGCCCTCTAATTTTTTCAATAAGTAAAAATATGTCCATTTTATGATGCCAACATAAAGTGGACATATTGTATTTGTGAATCAATATAAAATTTATTTGGAATATCAATTTTCCTTACAAGCAGAGAGCTTCAAATTTTCATGAAATTTTGGGATTTTTCACCAAGAAAGGATGCAAGTAACGACGACATTTTACCACTAAAGTAGAATATGTCACGAAAAAACAATCTAAGAATCAGAATAATCGGTAGAAGTGTTTTAGAGTTATTAATGCTTAAAGTGACGGTGGTCAGAATTGCGAAAAAGGGTTCAGTCCTTAAGGGGTTAAAATGGACAGAGATGTCAGCAGAGAGCACTGTGTTCATGATGTCAGCAGAGACCTCTGTGTTCCAAAAAGAAAACCATTTCCTCTGTAGTATTCAGCAGCTAAGAAGTACTGGAAGGATTAAGATTTTTTAATAGAAGTAATTTACAAATCTGTTTAACTTTCTGGCACCAGTTGATTTAACCTGTTACGGACCCAGGGTGTACCTGTACGCCCTGAGTCCGCTCCCGATCTATAACGCAGGGCCACGGCGTTGCCACGGGTCATAGCAGGTCGGGCCCAGCCTCTAACAACGGCCGGGACCCGTGGCTAATAGCGCGCGGCATTGATCGCACTGCCGCGCACTATTAACCCTTTAGACGCGGCGTTCAAAGTTGAACGCCGCGTCTAAAATGAAAGTGAAACCATGCCGGTTAGCTCAGGGAGCTGTTCGGGATAGCCACGGTGAAATCGCGGCATCCCGAACAGCTTACAGGACAGCCGGAGGATCCCTACCTGCCTTCTCGCTGTCCGAGTGCCGAATGACTGCTCAGTGCCTGAGATCCAGGCATGAGCAGTCAAGCGGCAGAATCATCGATCACTGGTTTCTTATGAGAAACCAGTGATCAATGTGAAAGATCAGTGTGTGCAGTGTTATAGGTCCCTATGGGATAATAATGATCAGTATAAGAGATCAGTGTGTGCAGTGTTATAGGTCCCTATGGGATAATAATGATCAGTATAAGAGATCAGTGTGTGCAGTGTTATAGGTCCCTATGTGGGCTATAACACTGCAAAAAAAAAGTGAATAAAGATCGTTTAACCCCTTCCCTATTAAAAGTTTGAATCACCCCCCTTTTACCATAAAAAAAAAACGGTGTAAATAAAAATAAACATAAACATATATGGTATCGCCGCATGCGGAAATGTCCGAATTATAAAAATATATCATTAATTAAACCGCACGGTCAATGGCCAAAATAGTGCATTTTTGGTCACTTTTTATATCATGTAAAAATGAATAAAAAGCGATCAATAAGTTCTATAGATGCAAAAATGGTACCGCTAAAAACTTCAGATCACGGCGCAAAAAATACTGCATACCGCCCCATACGCCCCATACGCGGAAAAATAAAAAAGTTATAGGGGTCAGAAGATGACAATTTTAAACGTATACATTTTCCTGCATGTAGTTTTGATTTTTTCCAGAAGTGCGACAAAATCAAACCTATATAAGAAGGGTATCATTTTAACCATATGGACCTACAGAATAAAAAGAAGGTGTCATTTTTACTGAAAAATGTACTGTGCAGAAACGGAAGCCCCCAAAAGTTACAAAATGGCGTTTTTTTAAAATTTTGTCTCACATTGATTTTTTTTCCCGTTTTGCGGTAGATTTTTGGGTAAAATGACTGATGTCATTACAAAGTAGAATTGGTGGTGCAAAAAATAAGCAATCATATGGATTTTTAGGTGAAAGATTGAAAGAGTTATGATTTTTTAAAGGTAAGGAGGAAAAAACAAAAATGCAAAAACAGAAAAACCCTGGGTCCTTGAGGGGTTAAACAAATCAAAAAAAATTTTTTACGGGAGTACCCCTTTAATAGTTCCCAATTTTTATTGATCACTTTTTTTGTTAATTCTGCATGTCCATCATAGGTTGATAAAAACATAAATCTCTCACAACGTTTCACGTTTTTATCCTTCCTTTTTCTTAACTGTTGTCTAGGTATAACAAACACTTGTTGTGCTACCTCTTCAGGTTCAGATCTTTCATATCCTCTCTGTACAAATGTATCTATCATAATATTTCTATTTTTCTGATACTCTTCCTCACAACTACAGATCCTTTTAGCCCTCACCATTTGTCATTTTGGTATCCCCTTAAATACCTGTGGGGCATGTGCGCTTTCTTTGTGCCATAAATTATTTCTATTGCTATCTTTTACATATAATGTAGTTTCTAGTTTTTAGTTCACATTTTTTACCTCCACATCAAGATAGTGTATACAGGTCGCACTTGCCTCACAGGTAAATTCAATAAGGGGATGACATTGATTTAGATGTTTTACATATTTCTCCAACTTCTGACGGGTGCCCGTCCATAGGAAAAACACGTCGTCCACATACCTCAACCATTTTCTTACCTTTGTTCCCAATGAGTGTGTCGGAACATACATTTCTTCAAATATTAGCCAAACTAGGGGCTACAGGAGACCCTACTGAAACTCCTTGTTTCTGCAAAAAAATTCATCAACAAACCTAAAATAGTTCTCATTCAGTATTAGTTTCAACAACCCCATTAGGAAGCTTATTTTAGTATTAGTAAGAGTGTCATCCCTACTTTGTTGTTCCCTAATCGCAATCATACCTTCTTTCATTGGGATGTTAGTATAAAGACTCTTAATGTCCAATGTACATAATAGGCATGTCTTGTTGGTGTCTATCTCTATTATCTGGTCTGGAAAATCATTGGTATCGGAGAGGCAGTATGGAAGTTTTTTCACTATTTATGCAGCAACGTGTCTACATACACAGCAAGGGGATGTAGGACCGAGTTTAGATGAGCATAAAAGTTCTATCAGAAATTATAAGAAGAAGGTGGAAACAAAGAAAAAAGATGAAGAGACTAAAGATAAATTTGGTGAGACTAGTTTAGCGAGACACTTTTTTGAATAAAACCATCAGGTCTGTGATTTAAGGTGGATGGTACTTGAAGAAATAGAGAATGTAGCACAGGAAGGGTTGATGAAGAAGAACTTACTGAGATGAGAAGTATATTGGATCCAGAGGCTAGGAACTCTAGCCCCTAATGGAATTAATGAGAATTGCTCGTTTAATGTATTTTTGTAATGTTGCTTTACTCTTTATGTATGTTTTTAACGTGTACTATACTTATTAATGTTTTTAAGCATTTTTCTACTTTATCTTAGAACTAATGTTCTCGCGAGAGGTGCAATATATTTAACCCCTTAAGGACTGAGCCCTTTTTCACCTTAAGGACTCGGCCATTTTTTGCAAATCTGACCACTGTCACTTTAAACATTAATAACTCTGGGATGCTTTTAGTTATCATTCTGATTCCGAGATTGTTTTTTCGTGACATATTCTACTTTAACGTAGTGGTAAAATTTTTTGGTAACTTGCATCCTTTCTTGGTGAAAAATCCCGAAATTTGATGAAAAATTTGAAAATTTTGCATTTTTCTAACTTTGAAGCTCTCTGCTTGTAAGGAAAATGGATATTCAAAATATTTTTTTTTTATTCACATATACAATATGTCTACTTTATATTTGCATCATAAAATTGATGAGTTTTTACTTTTGGAAGACACCAGAGGGCTTCAAAGTTCCGCAGCAATTTTCCAATTTTTCACAAAATTTTGAAACTCGCTTTTTTTCAGGGACCAGTTCAGGTTTGAAGTGGATTTGAAGGGTCTTCATATTAGAAATACCCCATAAATGACCCCATTATAAAAACTGCACCCCCGAAAGTATTCAAAATGACATTCAGTAAGCGTTTTAACCCTTTACGGGTTTCACAGGAATAGCAGCAAAGTGAAGGAGAAAATACACAATCTTCATTTTTTACACTCGCATGTTCTTGTAGACCCAATTTTTGAATTTTTGCAAGGGGTAAAAAGGAGAAAATTTTTACTTGTATTTGAAACCCAATTTCTCTCGAGTAAGGACACACCTCATATGTCTATGTAAATTGTTCAGCGGGCGCAGTAGAGGGCTCAGAAGGGAAGGAACGTCAAATAGTTTTTGGGGGGCATGTCACCTTTAGGAAGCCCCTATGGTGCCAGAACTGCAAAAAACCCCACATGGCATACCATTTTGGAAAATAGACCCCTCGGGGAACGTAACAAGGGGTAATGTGAACCTTAATATCCCACAGGTGATTCACGACTTTTGCATATGTAAAAAAAAAAACATTTTTTTTACCTAAAATGCTTGGTTTCCCTAAAGTTTTACATTTTTAAAAAGGGTAATAGCAGAAAATACACCCCAAAATTTGAAGCCCAATTTCTCCCGATTCAGAAAACACCCCACTCTGGGGGCATGCCGCATTTAGGAAGCCCCTATGGTGCCAGGACAGCAAAAAAAAAAACACATGGCATACCATTTTGGAAACTAGACCCCTCGGGGAATGTAACAAGGGGTTAAGTGAACCTTAATACCCCACAGGCGTTTCACGACTATTGCATATGTAAAAAAAAATTAAAAAATTTTACCTAAAATGCTTCTTTTCCCAAAAACTTTACATTTTAAAAAGGGTAAAAGCAGAAAATACCCCCCAAAATTTGAAGCCCAATTTCTCCCGAGTACGGCGATACCCCATATGTGACCCTTAACTGTTGCCTTGAAATACGACAGGGCTCCAAAGTGAGAGCGCCATGCGCATTTGAGGCCTAAATTAGGGATTGCATAGGGGTGGACATAGGGGTATTCTACGCCAGTGATTCCCAAATAGGGTGCCTCCAGCTGTTGCAAAACTCCCAGCATGCCTAGACAGTCAACGGCTGTCCGACAATACTGGGAGTTGTTGTTTTGCAACAGCTGGAGGCTCTGTTTTGGAAACCATGGCGTACCAGATGTTTTTCATTTTTATTGGGGAGGGGAGGGGGGCTGTGTAGGGGTATGTGTATATGTAGTGTTTTTTACTTTTTATTTTATTTTTTGTGTTAGTGTAGTGTAGTGTTTTTAGGGTACAGTCGCACGGGCGGGGGTTCACAGTAGTTTCTCGCTGGCAGTTTGAGCTGTTGCAGAAAATTTGCTGCAGCTCAAACTTGCAGCCCGATACCTACTGTAAGCCTCCGCCCATGTGAGTGTACCCTGTACATTCACATTGGGGAGGACATCCAGCTGTTGCATAACTACAACTCCCAGCATGCCCTGACAGACTGTACATGCTGAGAGTTTTAGTTTTGCAACAGCTGTAGGCACACTGGTTATGTATCACGGAGTTTGTGACCTTACTCAGTGTTTCAAAACCAGTGTGCCTCCAGCTGTTGCAAAACTACAACTCCCAGCATGTACAGTGCATGGTGTAAGGTGACTGCTGGGAGTTGTAGTTTGCAACAGCTGGAGGCACACCGGTCGTGAAACACTGAGTTAGGTAAAAAAAAAAACTCTAAGTTTCACAACCAGTGTGCCTTCAGCTGTTGCAAAACTACAACTCTCAGCAGTCACCGACAGCCAACGGGCATGCTGGGAGTTGTAGTTATGCAACCAGCAGATGCACCACTACAACTCCCAGCATGCACTTTAGCTGTTTGTGCAAGCTGGGAGTTGTAGTTATACAACAGCTGAAGGTACACTTTTCCATAGAAATAATGTGCCTCCAGCTGTTGCAAAACCATAAGTCCCAACATGCCCATAAGGGAATGCTGGGAGTTGTGGTGGTCTGCCTCCTGCTGTTGCATAACTACAGCTCCCAGCATGCCCTTTTTGCATGCTGGGACCTGTTGCTAAGCAACAGCAGGAGGCTGTAACTCACCTCCTGCTGCTGCTCCATCGCAGGCTGTCCCTCGCCGCCGCCGTCGCTCCTGGGGCCCCGATCCCAACATGGACGCCGGGGATCGGGGTCCCCAGCACCCGGGGTCGTCTTCCCGCACCCGCTCACGCCCTCCGGAAGAGGGGCGGAGCGGGTGCGGGAGTGACGCCCGCAGCAGGCGCCCTGATTGGTCGGCCGGTAATCCGGCCGACGAATCAGGGCGATCGTGAGGTGGCACCAGTGTCACCTCACCCCTGCAGGCTCTGGCTGTTCGGGGCCGTCAGAGACGGCGCCGAACAGCCAGTAATTCTGGGTCACCGGGTCACTGGAGACCCGATTGACCCGGAATCGCCGCAGATCGCTGGACTGAATTGTCCAGCGATCTGCGGCGATCGCCGACATGGGGGGGCATAATGACCCCCCTGGGCGATATGCCGGGATGCCTGCTGAACGATTTCAGCAGGCATCCGGCTCCGGTCCCCAACCGGCTAGCGGTGGGGGCCGGAATTCCCACGGGCATATGGATACGCCCTGCGTCCTTAAGGACTCGGGATGCAGGGCGTATCCATACGCCCTGCGTCCTTAAGAGGTTAAACATGGTGGTGGGTGTCACGTGATAGGCTTAAGAAAGGGACAGTCCATCTCCTGAAACGTCGCCTGATTGATGGTCGGTGCTCAGATTCACTGAGCGGCACCACTTCCATCCCGCTGGAGATGCTACTGATCGCGGCTTGAAACAGGAGACCGGGGTGGAGGCAGATGTATTTGACTGGTGCCTGATCAATTTTCTATTACTTTTCACTGGATGATTATCCTTTTTTGTCCATGTACATCTGTTTCTACTACAGTTGAAGACATTTTTGGAAAAAAGAATTGGATATTGTCAATCCCCGTTTGTTGTGCTTTCATTATTACATACAATTGTTGGACTTTTGCTGGGGAGTAAGGAGCCCCTGGATTGAATGCACAGGAGCCACCCAGATACCAATCAATGATCCGCTGTGTCATCACTTTGGGGATGGTATTGGGCAGGTGATGGGCATTGCCTGGTTTCCTCTAGACATGATGCTGCCACCACCATGCTTCACTGTAGGGATGGTATTGGGCAGGTGATGGGCAGTGCCTGGTTTCCTCCAGACATGATGCTGCCCTCACCATACTTCACTGTAGGGATGGTATTGGGCAGGTGATGGGCAGTGCCTTGTTTCCTCCAGATATGATGCTGCCCCCACCATACTTCAATGTAGGGATGGTATTGGGCAGGTGATGGGCAGTGCCTGGTTTCCTCCAGACATGATGCTTCCCCAACCATACTTTACTGTAGGGATGGTATTGGGCAGGTGATGGGCAGTGCCTTGTTTCCTCTAGACATGATGCTGCCCCCACCATACTTCACTGTAGAGATGGTATTGGGCAGGTGATGGGCAGTGCCTGGTTTATCCCAGACATTATGTTGCCCCACCAAGCTTCACTGTAGGGATGGTGATGGACAGTGCCTGGTTCCCCTCAGACATGTAGCTTCCCCCCCCATGCTTCACTGTAGGGTTGGTATTGGGCAGGTGAGGGGCAGTGCCTGGTTTCCCCCAGACATGATGCTGCCCCCACCATGATCACTGTAGGGATGGTATTGGGCAGGTGATGGGCAGTACCTGGTTTCCTCCAGACATGATGCTGCCCCCACCATGATCACTGTAGGGATGGTATTGGGCAGGTGATGGGCGGTGCCTGGTTTCCTCCAGACATGATGCTGCCCCCACCATGATCACTGTAGGGATGGTATTGGGCAGGTGATGGGCAGTGCCTTGTTTCCTCCAGACATGATGCTGACCCTACCATGATCACTGTAGGGAGGGTATTGGGCAGGTTATGGGCAGTGCCTGGTTTCCTCCAGACATGATGCTACCCCCACCATGATCACTGTAGGGATGGTATTGGGCAGGTGATGGGCAGTGCCTGGTTTCCTCCAGACATGATGCTGCCCCCACCATGATCACTGTAGGGATGGTATTGGGCAGGTGATGGGCAGTACCTGGTTTCCTCCAGACATGATGCTGCCCCCACCATGATCATTGTAGGGATGGTATTGGGCAGGTGATGGGCAGTGCCTGGTTTCCTCCAGACATGATGCTGCCCCCACCATGATCACTGTAGGGATGTATTGGGCAGGTAATGGACAGTGCTTGGTTTCCTCCAGACATGATGCTGCTCCCACCATACTTCACTGTAGGGATCGTATTGGGCAGGTGATGGACAGTATCTGGTTTCCTCCAGACATGATGCTTCACTGTAGGGATGGTATTGGGCAGGTGAGGAGCAGCCAACCCCCATTCATTTGCTGACAATGCCGTTTCCTGAAGAGAGGAGTTTTGCACAGTTTTATACCGATAGAAAAAGCAATGGGACTAACAATGATATGGATTCCTCTCTTCAAGGGCCTCATAGCAACATGGTCTACCATATGTATATACAGGGTGAGTTTTTGATTTTTTTTTTCATACTGGTTACAGAAGACTATCTGTAAATTATTAGTTGGTGCCGTGCACACTAGGGATAAGATCTCATAATAATCATAGAACAGCATTACAAAGAAACCTTAGTAATTGACACAGCTTACCTCTACCCCCTGCCACCCTCCATGAACATGTCGTAAAGCGTGACCACAACAGCTCACCTCCCTCCCTAGCCTGCACAGTGAGCTCTGCACATATCACACAGCATGATCAGAACACTCTTCCATATAGGTACACAATGACAGAGGTTGCAATTTCACTTGTCAAAAATTATACAGTATTATATGGTAGGTGTAGGGCCCTGTATAGCTTCTAAACCTTTAAAATAATTTCATTATATCTAAACATTAGCCTGAATTTTAACATCCCAGCTTCTCCATATCGGGCTACTGGAGTTCCAAATTTCCGTTCAAACTTCTTCTATAAAAGCAAAATATTCCTTAAATCTAAGACAGCATAAAAGCATTGCCAGATACTTAGCAAATAAATAGAGCCTTGGCTGTGAATCCATTATTTACATACGGGAGGAGGACATATTTCAAAGGCTGTGAAGGAGATGAGACCGCGGAGGCTTCTGGAGAACTCGGCTCACGCTGAATTCATTTGCTCCAGACTCGAGGACTATCGCCTGTCGCTGCTTTTCACCACAAACCTCTAAATTGGATAAAGTTAGATTTGAAAGCGAAAAGCAATACAGTCTGTTTTGCTTTCAAACAAAATCATCTGACACAGACATTCTATTCAGAATTTTTTATTTTTTTCTATGTTTTTTTTTTTCTCGCCGCATGGCGAATATAGCAAACTGACAGATTTGTCAAAGCCTAGCCTTCTCTGAAGACTAATAGAACTGTAAGACTGACACGCAGGGTGGAAATCTGCTAGGGCTGCAGTAATGCCAAGAAAATCCCTTCACTAGTGATCTTACGGGGTTAAAACCAAGTTCATTTCCATTCTGCGGGTGAAGCGGGTGAGTGACAGGCCAGGCAATCTAGTTAGACGGATGCAGCATGCTATTTTGTCCATATACAATGTATTTCGGGGTATGCGGGTATACAGGGCGGCAGCTGAGAATAAAGCAGCTGTTATTTAGGGGGAATGTACAGGCCTGACAGATTGCATAGAATAATTATATGTAACAGCAAATGGCAAAAAAATCTATTTTTTTTTTCCTGGCATGTGTTCTAATGTTGTTATTGTGTCTGTCCATCTCCTGGTCTGTCAGTAATATTATGATCCGGAATGATGTGCTTCTATATGTGCTAATAAATATAGGAGCCAGTGTACAGAATCCTATGTGTCATTAAAACTAGGAGGAGGGTAAGGTGGAAAAAAAGCCCTTTAGGTCAGGCGCTACTAATGTCCCAAGGATGAAAGGTTTCCAAACCAGAGAAAATGTATAAATAACCAAAAATAAAAACAAAACACATTAATAGCAGAAAAGGTAATGTGTTTTGGGGGCTCACTCCGCCTTCGTCAGATACTGATCTGATGAAGGGGGAGTGTGCTGCTGAAACACGTTATCCATCCTGCTACAACCATTGAGAAGAGCCTGGGCCCCAGTGTAAAAGTGAGTCTGGATTTTTAATTTTGTTTTATTTTCATGTACTTTTAATAGTACAGTATTCAACTGTCCGGGTGTCTTACCCTTCTTCACATTAATGCTTTTTAGGTTGTCCACAATTTTTATTTTTTTATTTTTAATAAATTTGAAAACATTTCTTTCTGTTTCCACTTTGTCATTATGGGGTATAGAGTGCAGAATCAAGGGGGGAAACTTAATTTTTTTTGTTTACACCGCCCCTAGACATCTTATCCCCTATCCAAACCCTTGCGATTTCCCTGCTGCATCCGGCATTCGTTTAGAGCGTCGGGTTCAGCGCCAAAGGCTTGTGATGTCACGACCATGCCCCCTCAATACAAGTCTATGGGAGGGGTCGTGACAGACATCATGCCCCCTCCCATAGACTTGCATGGAGGGGGCATGGCTGTGACATCACAAGCCTCCGCCCCGCATCGCCAGTCATCCAGCACGGAGCGAAGTTCGCTTCATGCACTGGATGTCTAAGGTGTCACAGCAGAGATTGCAGGGGTCCCCGTTGGATAGGGGATAAGATGTCTAGGGGTGGAGTACCCTTTAAGCACAAGGCCATAGTATAACAAAACGAGAAAAAAATGAAAGGGTCTGCAAACTTTCCAAATGCTCTGTAACTTTGTGGAGAATAAATTCTGAAGAACTTTTTGATTGAAATCCTTGCTCGTTCAATCCAATGGGTGGTCCAACTCGGTGATTGATTGACAGCCTTTCCTTTATTAGCATAGAACAGGACCGCCCACTGGACTCCTAAGCCAAGATTGAGCAGAGACGTAATGCATAAAATACAAGCATCAGAATATGCAGGTGGTTACTGTGGGTGATCCTGAGTAAAGTTATGCATTCCTTACCCCAATCCGTTCAAACATTCCTGAGATATAGCACAATCTTTCATTGTGCAAATCAACTCTTGACTGCACTGGAAGCGGAGCTGAAGACCATCTGCGACCTCTGATGCCGTCACCTGGGACCTGTTGGCTCCATCCTGCTCATCAAAGAGAAATAAATTAATATTGATGAGTGGGACGGTGCAAGGGGACCCAGAGAACAACATTAGTAGTGCAGATAGTCTTCAGACCCGCCCCCAGTGCAGTTAACACTTAATTTGCATATTGTAAGACTGTGCTATATCTCGGGAACAGCTGAACTGGTTGGGAGTAAGGAATACATTATTTTACTCAGGATCACCCACACTGACCAGCTGTATATTCAAAGTATTGGGGTTGATCCATATGTCAGTTTCCCTTTAAAGGGGTACTCTGGAGCACAAGCGTTTTGAATATTTTGTTGCATTCTGAATGCCACTTGTGATGTCACGCCACGCCCCCTCCATTTAAGTATATGTATACTTGCCTACTGAAGAAGGGGTCAATTTGAGCACCCTGAAAGGCGTCTAGGCCGTTTCATCTGAACAGAGCGATATACAAGCACTACCTTAATTACCAACAACATCTGAACTTTAGCCGGCACAGAAGTTCGCAACCCAAACCACCTGCTGCACTAACTACTGATCTCGCTCACTGAGCCTACCACAAGTCTGCTGCTTCTAGTGTGAGTCCGTTACTGACATCGGTGTTTGCTGACACCACGGACCACTTACGAGGGAGCTCCTTGCCGGAACCCTCCAACTGCCAAGGCATTCACGCCGAGAACATCGCAGAGAATACAGCACTTGTTTCCATTGGCCCGCCGCAGTGCAGAACCAGCAGCCAGGGCGAGACTGTTCCATTCATTCTATACAAACTGTGAGCGAATCCATCTAATGCCACTCTAACAATTGTGCCATCATTTGAAACATCTACTGTATTTTTTTGCCGGACTAACAGTCCAATTCGGAGCAATATCCATGGATTATCCTAGAATTCTTTAGGTAGTTGTTTCAACATCTATCTGTCATTAGGGCCCAGTGACAGTTTATTATTACTAATGCTCTGATCTTTTAACTACTATTTTATATTGATATTTCTGTTTTTTATTAAAATTAGCATTTTTTCAGAAACCATCTGTCTCATTTTTTATTCATTGTGTACCCAGTAGGGTGATATTCTTGAGGTGTGGTTGAATTTGCATACTTGATTTTTCATTATTTGATCGGTGGGGACTGATTTTTATCCACATTAACCTCGAATATCCCAGGTTGTGAGCTGCACACACAGTCTCTTTTTTTCCCCTTTAATTTAAAAATCTGTTTAACTTTCTGGCACCAGTTGAATAATTAAAAAAAAAAAGTTTTCCACAGGAGTACCCCTTTAAAGGAAAACTGTGCGAAGGATAGGGGATAAGTTATAGATTACGAGGGGTCCGACCGCTGGGACCCCCCTGCGATTTCCTGAACAGGGCCCGGTAGTCGGCAGGAAGGGGGTATGTCTGTCCCCAGCAAAATGCGGTGGCGGACACGCCCCCCCTATGTATCCCATACAGTAAGATACATTAATGGGGCATGTCAGCCGCTGCATTATGTGGGGACGGAAGACTCTCTTCATACAGACTGCTGGGGTCCTGTACAGGAGATTGCGGGGGTCCCAGTGGTCGGACCCTCCCCCCCGCGCGATCTAGAACTTATCCCCTATTGTTTGGATAGGGGATACGTTATTTTGTACTACTCTAATCCTTTAATATAATTATATTTTAATTGTTTATTATTATTCTTATTGGCCACGAATTTTGCAGCAATTACAATTTTGAAGGTATGAATAAAGATAAATATCAGGGGCCCTGTGTGCGAAAGCTTAGAATAAAAACCTTGAAAATAATAATAATAATAATAATAATAATAAATTCTAGCGCTGAACAACCCCTATAATGCTCATATTCTGGACTTACAATAGCCCGAAGAACTCGATAGAGTCACACCGCATGTCTATGTGTTTCTTTCATCACGTCGTATATATTTACGGGAGTACCGGGGCACACGGAGCGCCTACACACAGTACTTCTTCAACTGTGGCGTATTGTAAAGTGTGTATAATCCTCCAGTAATCTATTAATTCTACAGTATACTCATCCGCTACCTCATAATAACAAATGTGCTGGTGTCACCATAAATATTTCCCCTGCCAATCCGGTGGGTATTCTTATTTGTCACGATACCTATCACAGAGTGGAACGGGAGATTTATGCGCCCCTCCCCCACCATCTTCACTTACAGCCGCTCCTTGCAATGAGGATTAACTGTATTGAAGAAGAAAAAAGAGAGCAAGGAGCAGTCAGGAATATTAACTGGGTCCTTTAATCTGCGCTCATTTCGTGTAGAACTCCGCCAGCGCGGGAGCCGAAAGACAAACTAGCTGAATTTCAATTCCTGTTAAGTCCCCAGATAACCAGATGATTCAGAGGCGGCTGCACTTCTTCAGTCTCTCCAGAGCGGCCGTCACTATCTGCAATGCATTGTCTTATAATTACACTTCTAGCTGTGTTGGGATTAATTCCCGGACTGGACAACATAGAATCAAATGGAGATCAATAGATTGTGAGAGGGCGGCGGGGTGCGGCGTTCCTCAAGGGCTCCGAGTCTTAAGGAAAAAGTGGCTTCAGGATCGTTAGTTACATATGTTTTTGCTTTCGAATTTAAATAAATTGTCCCTTATGTTACAGGTCAACAAAGGATTTATTCAGTATAGTGTCCTTAATCTTAATCCTTCCAGTACTTATCAGCTGCTGTATGCTCCAGAGGAAGTTGTGTACAGTGGTCCCTCAAGTTACAATATTAATCGGTTACAGGACGACCATTGTATGTTGAAACCATTGTATGTTGAGTCCATAACTCTATGGAAACCTGGTAATTGGTTCTGAAGCCACCAAAATGTCATCCAAAAATAGGAAAAAAGTCAGGATAAAAAAAAAAAAGTAAATAACTAATACAGATAAAGCAAATCCTTAGATATAAAAGTAAGAAAGATCTCCTGGGAGCTGTAACTCTTTTATTATAAAAATGCAAAACAAATCAGATACAAAACATTAAACAAAAACAAGCTTAACCAGCTATAACAAACATAACATAAATAAAATTGCAAAAACAAATTCTGCCTAACCGGCCAGCCCAAATTTACTAAAATACACTTTTACTTTTTTCACATACCAAAAAAAACTAAATATCACACTCAAACACGCATTCCAAAAAGAACATAAAAATAGCCCAACTTGGCTTATAAAAATATATAAAACATAAAATAAGCACGACTTGGCTATAAAACAAAAGAAAAGGAACATAAAGGTAGCACAACTTGGCTGTAACTCAAAAATGACCCTTACCCAGGGGAAAAAAAAATAAATAAATAAATAAATAAAATATTTCAGCACAACTTGCTAATAAATAACACTCTGCCTCACAGCCAGAGATCCACCGGTGAAAGAAGGGCAGGGAAAAGCAGCGCGGAGACGCGGCCGGAGAGAGGGCCCAAAGAGCCCAGCCCCACGCACCGCCCCCGCACGGCCGCAAGGCCCGCGAAGCACGCCCAGCACGGCAAGGAGCCGAGGACGGCCAGAGAGGATCTGCGCGCGGCCCAGAAACCGGCGAGAGCCGGACCCAAAAAGAGCAAGCCACAACCGAAGAAAAGGACAACACCGCCGAAAAGCGAGACCGCGAAGCCGGAGGCGAGGAGAACAGAGACACCGGAGGGGAGCAGCCCCCCCAAGGAGGAAAAAATAAAATATAAAATTTTATACACAAACATGTATACATGCATATACGCAAGCATACACATACATACATATATATATATATATACATACACATGTATATACACATAAACGCACACATATACATACACATAAACACATATGACACTACTTAACTACTGGCCCGACTGCACTATACACTATATAATATAAAACAATATAAATACAAAACCCAATATATACAAAACACAATACAAAACTTACTGAAAATACACAAAAATATACTACAGAAAACAACGGAAAACACCTACACTAAAACTGTCCCCTCACCCACACCACCCCTCCTGTACATGGGTCAGAGTCCACTACCGTCCATACAGTTCACAAAGTCCAGTCCTTAACTGACCCATGTCAGGACCCCAAAACACCACAAAACCACCACCCACAAATACACCCTCCCCACCTAACACTCCTCCCAACCAACTTATATACAAACCTATACATTCTGAACCACCACCCCCTTTAGGCCCGAGTTTGGTTGCCTGTAAGCCCTTCATACCATGTCTACTAAACACAAAACAAAAAGCTAATGTGTACATGCATCAGCCCACCACCAGGGAGAAGGATGGCAGACCTGATACATAAATCATTTTATACTCTTTCCCTAACTCCCCCTACAATTCTCCCTAATTCTATCCCTACAATAAATCTGACCCTGCCCTCACCCTATCTCTACCCCTATAACACTGCCCCTAACCAAAAATAAAAGGTACTCTACCCAAAAGGTTTAGTACCTAGGGCACATGAAATGAGAAACCTCTCCACAGGAGAGATGCCCTACTGGTACCAAGACTGCCATACTCCAAAGACCTGATCTTCCCGAGGTCACCGGTGATGTTCCTACAGACCTCCACCTCGGAGAGGATTTTCTGTTGGGTCGACACTAAGCACCGTGCGTTCCACGTGTAGTACCTCACCACTAAACTGACTAAAAATAAAGTGCCCCGATCTCGGCCACCCAGGTTCCTGAATGCCCCATAAGCCCACTCCGGATAGGCAAGGCCGGCAAGTTGACTCCAGCCGATGGAAGCGCCCACCCTGTTATAGACCCCTATGTTAAAGGGACAATGAAGCAGAAAGTGGTCCATGCTTTCCAGCGTGTCCCCGCACTCTTCTCGGGGACATCCCCGGTCATCAGAGTTCCTGTACTTCAGGTTGTCCTTTACACATAGCTTCCCCTGAAAGCAGCGCCAGGCCAAGTCCCAAAACTTCTGGGGGATCCTTTTCATGTTTAAAAGATACAACCCCACCCTCAGATCCCGACCTGGGCAGTCCCTGAGCGCCAGAGGCTTCTGGAAGTGGGTCAACAGAACCCGTTTGTCAAGGAACTGCCTTGACTGGGTCCTGATCTCCCACACTCCCAGACCCCACCGACGTATCGCCTTCAGAGTCGGGGTAGCGTAAGCCGGAAGATATCCATGGGGCGTACGGAGGTCCTTCACTTGCCCTCCTGTCTCCCATTCCTGGAAGAAAGGCCGAAACCACTCCCTGCAGGAGAGTACCCACGGAGGAGCCCTCTCTGACCAGAGGTTCGAGATGTTAGCTTTCAAGAAGGTGTTCGTTAAGAACACCACAGGGTTTACCATAGATAAACCCCCTAGTCTCCTCGTGCGGTACGTAACCTCCCTCTTGACTAGGTTCAACCTGTTCCCCCATAACAGTTGGAAAAACAGGCTGTAGACCCTAGTGTAGTAAGCCTCTGGTAAGATACATACACTGCCTAGATAGATAAACAAGGGGAGCAGGTACGATTTGGTCAGGTGTACCCTTTCCCTGAGGGTCATAGACCAACCCTTCCACTGGTTCACCCTCTGAGTGGCATCCTGGAGCTTACCGTCCCAGTTTTTGGTGGGATAATCATCCTGGCCGAATGTGATGCCCAGAATTTTTGCTGAATCTTGGAGCCCTGGAAGGGTGTCCGGGAGATCAAACGTGGGATCTCCCCCTCCCAGCCAGAGACTTTCACACTTATCCCGGTTGATCTTGGACCCGGATGCCTCCGAGTAGCGGTCCACCTCTGACATCACCACATCGACCTCCTCCCGTGAGGAGACGAAAATAGTGACATCATCAGCGTACGCCACCACTCTCTGGGCGACATCCGGCTCCGCCAGAGTCATCCCGACTCCCGCCAACGGCCCACAATCTACCCTCCGGACGAAGGGATCGATTGCGAACACGTATAACAGCGGGCTCAAAGGACAACCCTGACGGACTCCGGACCCCACCTCAAAAGAGCGGCCAGACCAACCGTTCACCAGCGGGAAACTCTCTGCCCCTGCATATAAGGTGACAAGCCAATTCACAAAAGTACTCGGTAAGCCATATCTCAGGAGGACGGACCAGAGGTACTCGTGGTTCACCCGATCAAATGCTTTGGCCTGATCCAAGGACAGCATGTACCCCTTCCAGAGACCCGCACTACTCCGCTCCACTGCCTCCCTGACACTGAGGACCGCACTTAAGGTGCTTCGGCCCGGAACAGAGCAGTGCTGGGCCCCCGAAAGGAGCCGGGGTGCAAACTTCACCAACCGATTAAACAGTATCTTGGCCAGAAGCTTCCTGTCCGTATTGAGAAGAGCTATGGGCCTCCAATTCTCAATCCGGCTAGGATCTTTACCCTTTGACAGAAGAATCAGGGCTGACCTCCTCATTGACTTTGGTAGAGTGCCCGAGGAGAGACACTCATTGAATACCTCAGTCAAGAGGGGAGCTAAAGACTCCTTAAAGGTCCTGTACCACTCGGATGTTAAGCCATCCGGGCCTGGCGACTTCTTGGGGGCGAGCCCCTCGATCGCCAGTCTCACTTCCTCTTCCCTGATTTCTTCTGCCAAAACATCAAGAGAGGGGTCTACCCCTGGCTCAGGAATAGTTTCAGCCAGGAAAGCCGACATCCCGTCTCGATTTAGATCCTTCCTTCCCAAGAGGTGCGAGTAGAAGGATCTGACGACCTCCAGGATCCCTGATCTGGACCGATTCAGAGATCCCGTACTATCAATCAGTCCTGAGACCACTTTACTACTCACTGACATCTTACAGTTCTTGTAAGGGTCGGGCGAGCGGTACCTCCCGTAATCCCTCTCAAAAACCAAAGATGCGTGCCTATCGTACTGACACCCCATCAGCAAGGATTTCACTCTGGAGATATCCTCCCGGCTACCTCCAGTCGAGACAAGGAGCTCGAGTTTCCTCCTCAGACCCCGATACAGGCGGTACCTATTCAGGGACCTGAGGCTCGAGAGCTGGCGGAAGAACCCCGCAACCCGCTTCTTGAATATCTCCCACCACTCTGACTTACTACTACAAAAGTCCAGTAAAGGTACCTGACTCTGAAGAAAGTCCTCAAAGGACTGTCTTATTTCCGCTTCCTCCAGGAGGGACGAATTCAGCTTCCAATAACCTTTACCCATCCGGGGGGTCTCTGAAACATTCAAGGAAAACAAAATCATACAGTGATCGGAGAATTCCACCTCAACCACGGACACTGCGGAAGAGACGGCTTCCTCCTTTAAATAAAACCTGTCAATCCTAGACCTGCAGCTACCTCGATGATAGGTGAAACCCACGTGGCCTGAGGGGCTCCGGATGTGGGCGTCCTCTAGGCGAGCTTCCCTAACTATATTATTGAGGGCCACGCTATCGTAAGCCAGCGGACCATTGGAACCTCTCCTATCTTGGGACCTCGTGACATTATTGAAGTCCCCTCCAAAAATCACTTGCCGGCTAGTAAAAAGGAAGGGCTTAATCCTCATAAAGAGATCTTTGCGGCCCCACTTGGTTTGTGGGGCGTAGATGTTAATGAGCCGGAGCTCTTGTCCCTTCATGAGGACATCTAAGATCAGGCACCTCCCCATTTCTAACTCAATAACCCGTCGGCATTCAACCGGAGCGGTAAAAAGGACCGCCACCCCACTATACGGCTCAGCCGCAAGAGACCAGTGGGAGGGACCGCGCCTCCACTCTCTTCTGGCTTTTACCAGGGAGGCTAGATCTGACAACCTGGTCTCTTGCAGATACAAAATGTCGGCTTCAACACGGCCGAGAAAATCAAAGGCTGCGAATCTAGCCGTATCAGACTTTATGCTGGCACAGTTAATGGATGCCAGCGTCAATGGGGTGAGTGCCGCCATCATGGGTGATTAAGTTAGATGGCCTCACCTTTATTTCTTCTTCCCCTTCTTCTTCGTGCCCTCATCCCCAGAAGAAGAAGAAAGGGCAGGACCGCTTTTACCCCTTTTTTTGGACTCACTCTGGTCCATATGGTCCCCGTCTCCGTCCGACCCCGGTCTAGCCCTGCCCTCTGAGGAAGGTGCCTCAACAGGACAGGGCCCAGTTCCCCCCAGAGGCTCTCTCTCCCTAGGCACCTCGCCCTCACCTTCCCCCTCCAAGGAGGGGGAGGAGATGTTATCAAGGACGAGGTACCGGTTTGACAGGTCAACCAGAGGGGGGGCAGTCAGGCTTCCGCTTTGGACCCGGCCCGCAGTACGAGGGAGAGAGGGCTTGGACCTCTTCTTTCTCCCTTTCCTTTTGCCCTTGTCTTTCTTTTTGGCCTTCTCTACACTCTCCTCATCCACACTTTCATAGTGGGAGGAATCGGAAGAGTCGGCCATATTGCCTTCCTCTTCGCCCAGTCTCCTGACCTCCTCATCCAGCACGTCCTCCTCCAGGGCTTCAGTCATTTCAGGGCCAGCTTCAGGAGCAGGGGCCGGAGCTACCCCCGTCACTTGGGCACTCTCCTGCTCCCTACTCCTCCTCCGATTTTCCTCCCGCCTTAGTTTGGCGGGGCCCTTCTTCCTCACTAGCCCTGGTGCGCCCCCATCCCTGCTCGTACCCTCTCCAGCCGAGGCAACTTCACAGCTCTCCCCAGCCGGAGCGGCCGCCGCACGGGCGAAGGCGCTAGGACAACGGCTGAAAGGGTGCCCGAGGACACCACACAGATGGCAGCGGATCTGCCTACAGGATGCGGCCAGATGACCCACCCCACCACACAAAGCACAGACCTGTACAGTACAGGCTGCGCTAAAATGGGTGGGGCTACCGCACCTGTGACAGACCTTAGGCTGCCCCTGGTAGAAGACCTGGATCCTGTCACGTCCAAGGAAGGCGGCTGACGGAATGTGGGCAACCGTACTCCCTGAACGCCTGAGTTTGACGGAAAACGTCCAGGCCCCGGACCAGATCCCGTGCTCATCAATGTTTTTCTTGGGCATGTCCGTCACATCCCCATACCGACCGAGCCAGGTCATGATGTCGTAACAAGAAAGTGACTCGTTACGGGTCAAAACGGTCACCTTCTTGACCGAGTTCTGACGGGAAATTGCCTTTACGGCAAAATCCCGCCAGCCGGGCTCGTTCTTCGCCACCTCGTAGTTTGACCAGAAGAGTTCGAGACCCTCTGGCCGAACGAAACTGACGTCAAACTCGGACGTACCGTAGGGGTGGATCAGGGCAAAGATGTCACTCGCCCTGAATTCCATCTGGAGGAGGAGCTCAACCACTTTAGCGCGAGGTGGGCACGCATCCTCACCCCTCCAAATCAGACGGACCACATTCCTGCGGTTATTGTCCTGCCCGGTTGTCGGGAGGGACCAGACCACCTCCCCATTCTGCTCTCGGAAAGCCCCCAAACCGTGCCTCTCTATCCAGAAAGACAGGTCGACCTCACCCCTTCCCTCTACCTGGATCGACCTGTCTCCCCTACGCAGAGCCTCCAGGAGGCGCTGTTGCAAGTAACCCCCGGGGACGGACGGAGACGGGGACCCCCCTGGACCCCCGGCAGCGACATTAGCATAGCTCCTAGGAGCAGTCACTGCCGGGGGGGCAGCCGGGCCAGACCCAGACCCAGACCCAGAACCACCATTCACACCACCACTCACATCATCCTTTTTTCCATCCATACCACTACTCCCACCAACATTCACTCCACTGACACTCCTCTCATCCACAACACTACTACACTCAGCATTCTCACTCATACCCTGCCTGACTGATTCTGGGCTGGCTGGGAATTGTAGTACCGCTGGCTTAACTACAGTCTTTTTTTCTGGCTTGACTGCTGCTGACGATGGCTCCTCCTTCTGAATGGACACCGATCCCGGCACCGGGACACTCCCCCCCCTCACAGGGGAGTGCCCCGCAGTGCCCACAGAACAAACTGTACTCGGGGGACCGCCCCCCGAGCACACGGACTCAACGCTCTCTGGCGCCCGGACACTCCCCCCCCTCACAGGGGAGTGCCCCGCGGCGCCAGTAGTGCCCACAGTACTCGGGGAACCGCCCCCCGAGCACACGGCAGCGTAACTCTCCTCTGGCACTTGGACACGCCCCCTGCCACCCTGGGGCGGTCCTGCAGTGCCAGAGCTGCCCGGCATGAGCCCATCCTGCCCTTCCCTACCGACAGGATGGGTGGGCTTCACAACTATTGCGCCCTTAGCCGTTGCTGACGCCTTACTGTACTCCCCGTGCTGGCCCCGCTCCACCTCAGGAACGGGGTCTGGCAGTTTGGGGGAGCCCGCAGCCTGAACCAGCTTTGCAGCTGGCCCAGACTGCTGGAAGGGGACAAATACATATTGTACCGTCTCCTTTGTCTTCCTTTTCTTGGACCTCTGCTTTACCACCACATCTTCACACTCCTCGTCCCCAAAGGTGAAATTCTGGAGGTGGGCTGGGGACTCCTGCATCACAATTGCCCTCAGCAGACCCCCAGCCTCACCCTCCACGTCATCCTCCTCACTCTCGCTTGGCGGAAGTGCCACCTGTCCAGCCTCAATGTAGCTGTCCTGGGTCTGGGTGTCACCTGGAGTAGCTACAACTCCCACACTTTCCTCCATCTTCTCCTCTTCACCACCATCCTCACTATCTTCACCGCCACTACTCTCCCCATCATCCACCTCCACCTTACCTGGGGATTTCGTGGCGGCAAACCGATCGCTGTTGATCAGCTTCTCCTTGAAGAGACCGCTCCCCTCCAGTATCTCCGTTCTCCTCGCCTCCAGCTTCACAATCTCGCCCTTCAGCGATGTTATCCTCTTCTTCAGTTCTGGCTTGCTCTTTCTGGATCCTGTACTCATCAGACTCTGGGTCGCACGCAGATCCTCTCTGGCCATCCTCAGCTCCTTGCCGCGCTGCTCGTACTCCGCAAACCTTGCGGCCATGCGGGAGCAGTACGTGGAACTGGACTCGCCGGGCCCACTCTCCGACCACATCTCCACACTGCTTTTCCGTGCCTTTCTTCCACCAGTGGATCTCTGGCTGGCACCCGTAGCCTGGGTAGCAGAGCCTGCATTGCTGCAGACTCTGCCCGATCTTCTCCCGGCCGGAACAATGGCTGTCGAAGTTTTCACTCCACTTCCCGCCAGCCTGGAACGGGGAGTGGAGCCACGAGGCTCCATTGCAGGAGCTTCTTCCCCAGGAATCTGCCACAAACCTGGGGAAAGCTTGTTGGAAAACTCTGCTTGGCTCTGCTCTGCTGGAAGTCTCAGGAGACACACCCGCACACACCCTGCTGGGAGCAGGAATCACTGTCTATGTCAGTGTTTCCCAAGCAGGGAGCCTCCAGCTGTTGCAAAACTACAACTCCCAGCATGCCCGGACAGCCAAAGGCTGTCCGGGCATGCTGGGAGTTGTAGTTTTGCAACAGCTGGGGGCACCCTGTTTGGGAAACACTGGTCTATTAGAGGACAGGAGCTTCTTCAGGGTCCTGTACAGTACATGCAATGTCCGAAAAAAGTAACATGGAGTCGCCCTTACTTGGTGTCCAAAGGAGCAGGTAACCCTGGTACAGGTAAAGTGTACAGAACATGTAATACCACCCTGTACTGTAGGGGGCGCTACCAGACACCAGTCAGTGCATACACTTCAGTAATACCGATAAAGAGTACAGAACATGTAATACCTCCCTGTACTGTAGCGAGCGCTACCAGACACCAGTCAGTGCATACACTTCAGTAATACAGGTAAAGAGTACAGAACATGTAATACCTCCCTGTACTGTAGGGGGCGCTACCCGACACCAGTCAGTGCATACACTTCAGTAATACAGGTAAAGAGTACAGAACATGTAATACCTCCCTGCACTGTAGGGGGCGCTACCAGACAACAGTCAGTGCATACACTTCAGTAATACAGGTAAAGAGTACAGAACATGTAATACCTCCCTGCACTGTAGAGGGCGCTACCAGACACCAGTCAGTGCATACACTTCAGTAATACAGGTAAAGAGTACAGAACATGTAATACCTCCCTGTACTGTAGGGGGCGCTACCCGACACCAGTCAGTGCATACACTTCAGTAATACAGGTAAAGAGTACAGAACATGTAATACCTCCCTGCACTGTAGGGGGCGCTACCAGACAACAGTCAGTGCATACACTTCAGTAATACAGGTAAAGAGTACAGAACATGTAATACCTCCCTGCACTGTAGAGGGCGCTACCAGACACCAGTCAGTGCATATATTTCAGTAATACAGGTAGAGTAGTACAGAACATGTAATACTTCCCTGTACTGTAGGGGGCGCTACCAGACGCCAGTCAGTGCATACACTTCAGTAATACAAGTAAAGAGTAGTACAGAACATGTAATACCTCCCTGTACTGTAGGGGGCGCTACCAGACATCAGTCAGTGCATACGCTTCAGTAATAAAGGTAAAGAGTAGTAAAGAATATGTAATATCTCCCTGTATTGTAGAGGGCGCTACCAGACATCAGTCAGTGCATACACTTCAGTAATACAGGTAAAGAGTAGTACAGAACATGTAATACCTCCCTGTACTGTAGGGGGCGCTACCAGACACCAGCCAGTGCGTACACTTCAGTAATACAGGTAAAGAGTAGTACAGAACATGTAATACCTCCCTGCACTGTAGAGGGCGCTACCAGACACCAGTCAGTGCATATATTTCAGTAATACAGGTAGAGTAGTACAGAACATGTAATACTTCCCTGTACTGTAGGGGGCGCTACCAGACGCCAGTCAGTGCATACACTTCAGTAATACAGGTAAAGAGTAGTACAGAACATGTAATACCTCCCTGTACTGTAGGGGGCGCTACCAGACATCAGTCAGTGCATACGCTTCAGTAATAAAGGTAAAGAGTAGTAAAGAATATGTAATATCTCCCTGTATTGTAGAGGGCGCTACCAGACATCAGTCAGTGCATACACTTCAGTAATACAGGTAAAGAGTAGTACAGAACATGTAATACCTCCCTGTACTGTAGGGGGCGCTACCAGACACCAGTCAGCTCATACGCTTCAGTAATACAGGTGTTTTACCAGTAAATTGCCCTTTCTGATTGGTCGGTTCTTTCAGCCATTGACATGTTTCACAGATCTGGACTGTGTGTAACATCGTACGTTGAGTCTGGTTTCAACTTACAATGGTCCAGAAAAGACCATTGTATGTTGAAACTATTGTATGTTGAGGCCATTGTAGGTTGAGGGATCACTGTACTTCTTTCTAGTCTGACACCTCTGACTGTGTCAGGAACTGTCCAGACCAGGAGAGGTTTGCAAAAGGGATTTGCTCCTGCTCTGGACAGTTCCTGAGACAGACAGAGGTGTCAGCAGAGAGCACTGTGGTCAGACTGGAAAGAAGTACACAACTTCTTCTGGAGCATACAGCAGCTGATAAGTACTGGAAGGATTAAGATTTTTATACAGAAGTCATTTACAAATTTTCTTTTTGACACCAGTTGATTTTAAAACTTGAGATGTTAGTTTATTAAGTATGCCAGTGTTTCCCAACAGGGTGCTGCCAGCTGTTGCAAAATGACAACACACAGCATGCATGGGAGTTTTTGTTTTACCACAGCTGGAGGCACCCTGGTTTGGAAACACTGTATCAGGCGGAGACTTTGCTGTAAGACTTTACAGCATCCTGGGTGTTTTCTTTTTCTTTCTCGTTCTATTATATCAGCAATAAAGAGGAATTTGGAAAAGAACAGTGCGCTGCCGTTCACAATCCCCTCGAAGGTGTTTTTAATATCCACCCATAAAGTCCTGGTCTTAAAGGGGTTCTCCGGCCCTAATACATCTTATCCCCTATCCAAAGGATAGGGGATAAGATGTCTGATTGCGGGGGTCCTGTCATTCAGCACCCACCTTTGCGAGATCTCCGCAGCACTGGAGGCTCCGAGTGTGCTGCGTGATGACCACAGGGCTGGAGTATCGCGTCGTCACAACTCCGCCCCTGTGTGATGTCATGCCTTGTCCCCTTAATGCAAGTCAATGGGAGGTGGTGTGACGAAGAGCTCACAAAGGTGGGTGTTGAATGACAGATTGCGGGGGTCCCAGGGGATAAGATGTATTAGGGACAGAGTACCCCTTTAATGCCTTAGAGTTGATCTCCATTATTTATGATGTCTTATGAAATTGATTGCGGAAATATGAGCGTTTCAATTATGACTGTACAGTGCATTTTTTCCATGTATTTTTTTATATGGCCACAAATCACCTGGGGGCACAGGCTGACGACCCCTGGTGACTACAGTTGCATCAGATTACACTGTGTTGTCAGTCACAGTCAATATTACTCTAAAACAGTGGTCCTGTGGATAGTCAGCCATTGCAAAACTACAAATCCCTCTGTTCTGCTGCTCCATCACATTCTGACATCCACTGCTCAGGAAGGGATGTGGCTGAAGAAAGCACTGAGCCCGCCCTCACTTACCATGCATTCACTTCCTCCCTGAGTCTGCTGTGCTGGGTCTCTTCATCCAATCACTGCAGGCTGCTCTGTTACCCCTCCCTCCTGTACTAATGCTGCAGTCTGATAGGACAGGAGTGAGCACAGAGGAGTGCTAGTCCCGCCCTCACTTCCTGGACTTTGTCCCTGCCTTTGCTTCAGCTGGGACAAAGATGATGCTGCAGCCGGACAGGATTATGTTTTTGATGGTATGGGGACCCCTAGTGGTCTTTTTTTATAAGCCATGATTTCTATAAAAGGGAGATATATATTTTTTTATGAAGTATATTAGAAAGGTTAATGTTTTACCAAGACGTACAACATATAAAAAGTTTTTGATTCTAACAGTGCCTATTGAAATGGTACCTGTCATTTAGAAAAGCTTTTGATATGTTGGTCACAGAGCGAAGTGTTCAGACCTCAAATCCAACCAATCTCAAGAATGAGCCAGGAGAAGTACCTGCTTAGCTCGCTCTCTATCAACTCTCATGTATCTCGTGACCTGCAGTGCAAGTCAATGGGTCCTTCCAGACCCCTTAGACACAAAGCAGGGAGAGGAGTATGCAGCAGCATGGCTACCTCGCTGCTTGTTTTTGTCATTGGTTGGAGTACCAAGGGCATGCCAAAAGTCATACTTTTTTACAGGTAGACTTTAAAGATATTTGTCAACTATGAGAGTGTGCAGAAATAATAGGACTAAAGGATTCCAGAGAAATATATATATATATTTTTTTTAATAGGCTCTGGAATGTAGTGTATATATATATATATCATGGACTACAACAGTGCATCTTACATTACATATGAATCACCAAAAATCTGTACAGACAGGAAAATAATCGCACTTTATTAGTACAAACATAAGATAAAACAATTAAATAGGAGACAAAATAAGACTCCACAAGTCCCAGTGCAAATTACCAGCTGGAATAAATATAAGGTCTATGTCAGGATGAAGAGCAGACACATGTGAACAAACCAGCAATAAAATAAGTACAACAGATAAACAAAATAACCCAGGTGAAGTACGATTAACAGGAAACAAATGATTTCCCCTGAAATAGCAAAGTAGACGAAAGTGCGTCGGGGTGCTCCACATGTCCGGTCTGTATTGGTTTATTATATCTGCTTCATTTTATGTGTTTTTTTTACCTGTGACACTTTGTCCATGTGGTTCCTGGTAGTGGAGACACTTTTCTTATTAACAAGTCATTAACAAGTCATGTGTGTAGGGAGCCCTTTATATTTGGGGCCGCACCCTCATATGCCATAACACAAGCTGCACTGTAGGTACCATTTGTTTCCAGTTATAGGTATTTTTTTAATTTGTTTTACCCATTTTATTGCTGGTTTGTTCATATGTGAGACGTGTCTCATTGTGTCTTCTTTGCATTGATAGGCTGGAATTCCACTTGTTTTTTTGGGGAGGAAAAACGCCAAGAAAAATGCCAATTCTGCCGCATGGCGTTTTTTCGGCCAAAAACCGCTGTGGCCGGATGTTAGCTGTAAATCAATGAGAAATCGCAAAATTCTTTTTCCAGTTGATGTTTTTCAGTTTGGCGTTTTTTTAATCCTTTTGGCATTTTTTCACTCTTTTTTGGCTTTTTTGTTTTTCAGCACCTTGGCGGTTTGGCAAAGTCACAGCATGTGGAGCCTATGGCATTTTTTCCCTGAAATCATGGCATTTTTCTCCCATAGAAGTCTATGGGAGTGAAAGAACGCCAAGAAAAACGCCATGTGGGTTTTAACTTTAAAGTTTTTTCAGGCGTTTTTTATTCTCTTTTGGAATTTATCTTTTTTATAACAAAATTTTTATAAATTTTTAAACAGGGATCAATTTATGTGGGCGGGCAGGGCACTAAAAATATAGCGTGCTCCATGATGAGAGTAGTAGTACCTACAGTTAAGGACAGATCACAGCGGGTATCACTCCTGACATCCGCTGTGATCGTCCTATCTATAGCAGAGATGCGGAGCGGCTTTCTCCTGCGCTCGCATCTCTGCTCTGTGCTCCGGACAGTGATATGAATAGAACATCATTCATATTTCCCTCTGAGAGCTGTGATTGGCTGCAACCATCCGACCAATCACCACTCTGGGAGGAAAATATGAATGTTCTATTCACATCACTGGCCGGAGTACAGAGCAGAGATGTGAGCGCTGTATAGAGCCACTCCGCATCTCTGCTATATTTTGGACGATCCATGCTTGGAGTAGTAGTACTACCTAAAAATTTTAAAAATAAAAAATTGAGAAAAAAAAGTGAAACACACATACACACTTTATTAAAAATTAATCAAAAGTTCATTATAAAAAAAAAATTCTTGCACTTTTGTTTTTGCTTACAGTGCTTAGTGTGTGGAAAAAAATACATTATAGGGGTAATTTATTAAGACTGCCATTTTACAAGTCATTCAGCCTATTTACTAAAGGGGTACTCCTTCCTTAGACATCTTATCCCCTAGGATAAGGATAGGGGATAACATGTCTGATCACGAAGGATTTGGCCACTGAGGACCCCTGTGATCTTCGCCGTGGCACCCCAGTCATCTGCTGCATGGAGCGAACTCCGCTCCATGCCAGATGACTGGCGACCACAGCCGTCTCCATTCACATCTATGGGACGAGGCATGACGGCTAGTACCCCCTCCCATAGACATGAATGGAGGGGGCGTGGCTTGACATCACAAACATGTGATAACATGTCTAGGGGCAGAGTACCCCTTAAAGAGCCTACACCCTCTTATAGACTCAGTCCCACACATTGTGCTTTGATATCTATTCCAGCTCTGAGCTGAACAAAGCAACTGGTGTAACAGGGCCAAAAAAAAAAAAAAATAATTTATTCTACATCCACTCTTGAGGTCAAAACCTTATCTCACCTCTCAGTTATATGTTTGTACCTTTATTTTTATTTATTTTTTCTACTATGTAAATGTTATTGTTATTGTGGAAAATGTTAACAAATAAGCAGAGAGAGAAAAGAAAGTCTAGCTGCGCCTAGTAGTAAATCTGATTTGTTGGGTGAGAATTTCCTTGTTGGCACCCATGGGCCCCTCAGAGTTTGCCTTCTTGATAGGTAATCCATTATAACTACCTTTTTGTTCTGTTTTCTTCATTTTTAGACAAGGTCCTGTCTTCCCCGTGGAGGAGAAGGAATCACAATCAGTGAGTCGCTGGTGATTTTAATCGCACCTCCAATCATCATAATCACAAGACACATCCGAACCCTTATGAGATGATGTTGGCAGTGAAGTATCTAATACATATGCAATGCAATTCATCTAAGCAAGTTTTATTGTGTCCTTACCCCTCCCCCTTCCATTGGCGTAGAAGATCGTCCAGAACAATCCCACATAATTAAAATCCTCAGTATAAGAGTGGAGTGATGGATCGGCATTGATTATTATCCCTGGCAGATGAGGACGGAGGGATAGGCTTTCTGATTATTGAGATGTTTATCACTTTCCCGCTGTATCGTACCTTAATAGCGAGATGATTCCTTAGGTCTCGCAGACTGTGCCGCACTCTGACAGCTGTTCTCTATATCATGAAGTTTGTAAGAAATATAGGAGAAGTAACGTGATCATGTTATGTGTGTTTACTGCAGGAGGAGGAGCCATAACCATCCAGAAACCCCTGCAAAAATGACCTCAAAAACTTGAGTAGAGCTGAACTGCAACACTAGACATGGCCTAAGAGAAAAAGGGGCACTGTTAAAGGGTTAATCTGCCCTAGACATCTTATCCACTAACCAAAAGATTGGATATAAGATGTCTGATCATGGGGATCCTACAGCTGGGACCCCGCGATCTCTGTGCAACACCCGGTGTTCGTTTAGAACGCTGAGTGCGGGTGGTGGGGGTCGTAACGTCACGCCCCTGTCCCTCGTGATGTCACACCACACCGCCTCAATGCAAGTCTATGGGAGGGGGTATAGCGGACAAACTTGCATTGAGGGGGCATGGCGTGATGTCACGAGGGATGTGGCCATGACGTTACGACCCTTGCCACCCGCACCCAGCGTTCTAAACGAATGCCGGGTGCCGCACAGTCATTGTGGGGGTCCCAGTGGCGAGACCCCCTTGATAAGACATCTTATCCTTTGGATAGGGGATAAGATGTCTGGGGCGGAGAACCCCTTTAACTTTTAATTCTTGCTAAATTAAGATCCTTTAAACCTGCATCTATTCATTAGAAAACATAGTAAATATAGATTTCTGGCAAACAAGAGGATATTTGAGGTAAGAAATATCTTTATATTATAACCCACAATAACCCCCCTTGTCACATTTAGTGCATGATAATACTGAAAAGGTGAAAAGGAAAATTCAAACAAAATGTCCTGCCAAATATGTTGAATGGTATCCAAAAAGATATTAAAACCTACCCAGCCATAAATATAAAGAATATACTGCTTACTGTTGGATGCATATATATAGAAATGTATTAGAATGCTGTATGCTCCACAGGAAGTTGTGTAGTTCTTTCCAGTCTGACCAAAGTGCTCTCTGGTGAGTGTCTGACCAAAGTTCTCTCTGGTGGCCCTTTTCTCCGCTCCGGGCCGGCTCCGGAAAAGTGACGTTGCCTTGACGATGACGCGCAGGGACGTCCGTCCCTGTGCGGAGGCGTCAAGGCAGCATCACTAGACCGGGGTCAGCCCGGAGTGGAGAAGAGGGCCTCCCGGTGAAGATGGGCAGCCCGGAACGATTATCCCTCCCCACCAGACGGTCCCTGCAGCATAGATGGCCAAAGTTGGACGGCCCTTACCAGCTCATCCTTCCTTCCCACCGAGGGGAGGTGAGTAGAAAACAAAAGGGGGATCTGGATGATGACGAAGGCCGTAGTGGTCTTTAACCTGCGGACCTCCAGATGTTTCAAAACCACAGGTCCGCAGGTTGAAGACCACTGAGAAGGGATTGACAGGCGGTGATGATGAAGGGGGGATGATGATAACGGGGGTGAGAACGACAGGGTGATGATGACGGGGGTGAGAATGACGGGGGTCTGGATGATGAGAGAGGGGATGATGACATGAGGGGGATGATGTATTTCCCACCCTAGGCTTATAGTTATAGTTTCCTGGGTTTTCTGGGGTTAAATTAGGGGCGTTGGCTAATATTCAGGACGGCTTATACTCGAGTATATACGGTAAATGGCAGTCTGACCCGGTCTCAGTGAAGGAGCCCAGTGGCACTCACACCATCTGTAACACCTGGGAAACCATCGCAGGACCAGGACAGATTATTTAAGTATCCTGTATAAATAAGGGTTCCTCAAGAATTATACAAACAGAGATCTTAAAAACTCTGTCATCATATTGGAAATTTGCATAACTTATCATTCTATACAAAATTAACTTTTTTTCCCGCTAAAACTAAAACCCCCCTTTAACATCAATATATCTATAGTCACTTGTACGGCGCTGAAACTCTCACATGAAGGTCAAAGCACTTTGGGTGGCATCTGGTTAAAAAGCGCACAATCTGCTGTGTGATTCTTCTGCTTCCCATAATGCAATGCTGTTGTCTGACATAATATGCATCATTTACTTTGCCAGAGCAGATGAGGTCTGGAAAATACACGAACGCTTTCTGTAACGTTGGCTGTTAAAAATTGTATAAGATGGCGGCTTTTATTGAGTCGTGAAGAAGTCGCCCAGCAGTCGCCCGGCTCTCTGTTTACTCCGGTCACCACCAGACATTGCTGGGATGTTAGATTTCCCAGTGTTTAATGCTGCATGTAGAATATAGCGTGTGTGAGGCGTCTCCTGACACTTCACTGTCATCACCGGCTGATGCCCGACACTATGTACGGCAGGTCTGAAGTACAACATGTGAATTAGTCACAAATTACAAGAGAAGAATTTTCTCTCAATTAAACTTAATTTGGTGATGACACTAAAAAAGGATTTAAAGGGATACTCCAGCCCTAAGACATCTTATCCCCTTTCCAAAGGATAAGGCATAAGATGTCTGATCACGGGGGTCCTGCTGCTGGGGACCCCTGAAATCTCTCATGCAGACACACCCCCCCCTGTGGCAGCTGCACAGAGCGATGTTCGCTCCGTGTCTGAAGGGTCACGACTACGGGACCGGAGTTTTGTGACGCCACAACTCCACCTGCTTGTGACGTCACGCCCCCTCCCATAGACTTGCATTGAAGAAGCGGGGCATGACGTGACATCACAAGGGGGTGGAGTCTTAATGTCACGAAACTCTGGACCTGTACTTGTGACCCTTCAGACACGGAGCGAAAATTGCTGTGTGCAGCTGCCACAGGGGGGGTGTCTGCATGAGAGATTGTGGGGGTCCCCAGCGGCGGGACCCTCGTGATCAGACATCTTATGACCTATCCTTTGGATAGGGGATAAGATGTCTTAGGGCCGGAGTGCCCCTTTAAATGGATTCTGTCAGCACCTGACCGCCCCTCCCTCAACCCCCCGACAGCTGACAGTGCTAGATATGTCATGTGGAAATAAGTTTAAAGGGGTACTCCGCTGCGCTGCTTCCGGAGCTCTGCTCCCCAGCGTCTGAAAGTTTATCATTCCGAACGCTGTGTGCGGGCTTCCGTGTTCAGGGCCACCCCTCGTGACATCCCACCTCCCCATCGTGATGTCATGCCCGCCCCCTCAACGAAAGTCTATGGGAAGGGGGCGTGACGGCCTTCACGCCCCCTTCCCATAGACTTAAGTTGAGGGGGCGGGTGTGACATCACAAGGGGGCGGGCGTGATTGGGTCAATGGCATATGCGCAAAAAAATTCTAAAGTCCAAAATATTTTTGGTCACTTTTTATATAATGAAAAAATTAATAAAAAGCAATCAAAAACTCCGATCAATATAAAAATGGTAACGATAAAAACTTCAGATCACGGCACAAAAAATTTGCCCTAATACCGTCCCGTACGCAGAAAAATAAAAAAGTTATAGGGGTCAGAAGATGAAGATGACAATTTTAAACGTATACATATTCCTGCATGTAGTTATGATTTTTTTTAGAAGTAATACAAAATCAAACCTATATATGTAGGGTATCATTTTAACCGTATGGACCTACAGAATAAAGATACAATGTCATTTCTACCTAAAAATGCACTGTATAGAAACGGAAGCCCCTAAAATGTACGAAATGGCATTTTTTCTTCAATTTTGTCGCACAATGAATTTTTTTCCACTTCGCCATGGATATTTTGGTAAAATGACTATTGTCACTGCAACTTAGAATTGGCGGCGCAAAAAAATAAGCCATCATATGGAATTTGAGGTGCAAAATTGAAAGCGCTATGATTTTTAGAAGGTGATGAGGAAAAAATGAGAATGCAAAAATGGAAAAACCCTGCATCCTTAAGGGGTCAATGAGCTGTGTCCTAAAGAGGTTTGGCTCCATCTACTGGTGGGTGCAGGATGACAACATTTTAGTTGTTAACTTTGTAGTTTGATATAAAAAAAAATAAAATCAGAGCTCTGGTTTTTATAAAGATGAATTAGAAAAAATATATAAATGTGCACCCCTGAAAAAACCTCATGAGAGTAAAAAGGTAGCATTCGCTTTAAAAAAAAAAAAAAAAAAAAAAAAGAGAATGTGAGAATGTGTATTTCAGGAGGCTGTCTGGTGAGATGGATTCCGTAACCTGCCGCCGCTTCCTTCTTCTGCCTTTTTAACACATTTATTAAATCACTCGGGTGACAAGAAAAGAGAAGAAGAGAAAGTAATAGGAAATCTCCTTAACACTCATGTCATTCTTAGAGGACAGTATCTTTAATATCACTTCTCCGAGCTGAGGAAACTGAGAGCTCAGAGGCACATTTTATTTTAGAAGATCGCCTATCTTGACATTGTATATGTGACAAAATACATTCCACTTTATCACCTTACTGCCAGCTCGCAACATTGAGAGAAATTAATTTGGAAAATCGCAGATTAAAAAGTCAGAAGAGCAACGGGGAGACACTTGAGAAATGTGATGTAATGCTCGACGCACGGGACGCACGGGACTCGGAGAACGCCAAATGAGAGGAGCTTCTCAAAAAGGGTAAGTACACAGTCACACCTGGTTGTTCTCCAACTTTGCAAACCATTTTGAGAAAAAAGAAATCTACTCCTATTCCAACTATGTGTCTCTATGGTTACAGACTACAAACAAACCTTGTGTAGTCTGATCCTGAATACGCCCTTCTGTCTTTTTCTTTTTAGTAACATATTCAGATGGGAAGGAGTATGACTGTTTCAGACTATAAAAGGTTTTCTGAAGTCTGTAGACATTGATTTTCATAGGAGCTGTAAACGTTTATGGAATGTTGCTTTAATGTTGAAGAAGTGCGGAAGTACGACACAGCTGTTACCTCCACGCTGGGTCCCCGGCGTCTGCGCCATGATACCTGTCTGACACTGCACTCCTGATCTGACACAATTGAATCAGAAAAATAAAGATATCGAAGCTATGATCCTAGTGAGTGCCGTCTACACAATTAAAATGGTACCATCTTTACATACTTATACTTATATTATTGTACTGCTTTTAAAAAATATTAAACTTTTTGTACAAAATCAGTATTTTTAAAATCACCCAATTTTGACCACCTATAATTTTTTCATTTTTCCGTATATGGGGCTCATTTTTGGATCTGTACTTTTTTTCTATACCACATTTGCATATATAAAACTTTCAAATCGCTCTTTATTTTTTATTTTTTTAAATTTGACAAAAAAGCAGCAATTTGCGACTTTTTTTTACGTTTATTAAAAAAAAAATACGCTTTTTGAGGATTTTTGTAATTTTTTTAACTTTTTTTTTTACATTTTCTACCTTTTCTTTTACACTTTTTATGTCACCATGGGGACTATCTGTAGCAATGATTTGACTGCTAATAATGTTCAGTGCTATGCATAGGGCATAGCACTGATCAGTATTATCGGTGATCTTCTGCTCTGGTCTGCTCGATCTCAGACCAGAACAGAAGACCCCAGGAGACAGCCGGAGGCAGGTGATGCGACTTCCGTCCGCCATTATAGATGATCAGAACCCCGTGGCAGCTCCCCGGGTGATCCGATCATCCAGTTAAACATACGCATTGCAGCAGATGCCATGGTCTGTATTGATCACGGCATCTGAGGGGTTAATGGCGAACATATGCGCGAATGATGATGTCCACCATTACCGGCGGGTAGCAGCTGGGACCTGCAGTGCATGACGTGAGCATCGCGGTCATGTACAGGACGTAAATGTACGTCCTGGTGCACAAAGTACCTCCACACCAGGACGTACATTTACATCCGTGGTCGTTAAGGGGTTAAAGATCCGTGCGCATCCTTGATTCATGTCCCCCGACAATCCCTGCCAGGCACCACCTATATGAGAGCACTCCTTCCTTCCTGTGTTGCCTAAGCATTTGTGTAGTTCCTGCATAGCAAACATGTCTGTATTTGAGCAACCTGTTTTCTTGACCAAGCCTTAGCCTGATACCTCTGTACCTGTCTGCTTCTCTTGTGTATGACCCAGAATGTTGACCACGTTTCTGTCTGCTATCAAGCTCATTCTATCTGGCTACATATGAGCTCCTCAGCTCTGCTGTTCTCACAGCACTGATTCTCCTATATGCTCCACTTGTGTATGACCCGGATTGTTTACCCCGCCTTTGTCTGCTATCAAGCTCATTCCATCTGACTACATCTGAGCTCCTCAGCTCTGCCGTTCTCACAGCACTGATTCTCCTATATGCTCCACTTGTGTATGACCCGGATTGTTTACCCCGCCTTTGTCTGCTATCAAGCTCATTCCATCTGACTACATCTGAGCTCCTCAGCTCTGCCGTTCTCACAGCACTGATTCTCCTATATGCTCCACTTGTGTATGACCCGGATTGTTTACCCCGCCTTTGTCTGCTATCAAGCTCATTCCATCTGACTACATCTGAGCTCCTCAGCTCTGCCGTTCTCACAGCACTGATTCTCCTATATGCTCCACTTGTGTATGACCCGGATTGTTTACCCCGCCTTTGTCTGCTATCAAGCTCATTCCATCTGACTACATCTGAGCTCCTCAGCTCTGCTGTTCTCACAGCACTAATTCTGTTATACACCTGATCATCTTTGCTGCTGCACTTAATCCATCTAAGCGTCAGTCTTCCTCACCTGCCTGTATCCCCAAAGCCAGACACTGGCCGATCTGGCCTGCTAGGGCAGCTGCTACTTACCAGCACCACTCTTGTGGCAGTGACCTGGTGTCTTCCCTGCGGTTAAGGCTAGCTTCCGCATCATGGAGCGGGATAAAGGATGAAAACCAGGGGAACGCTTGGACTCCACTCCCTAGTTTGCCCCAAAGCAAACCGGTAAGTGGCACAGTGGCTCAACACCCATTGAGGCCTTGCAGTTGCTAGTTGCATGCTCCAAACACGGGCAACAGTTGGGTATGTCTGCCTTTCGGTCCCAAAATAAAATATACAGTGGTCCCTCAACATACGATGGTAATCTGTTCCAAACGGACCATCGTTTGTTGAAACCATCGCATGTTGAGGGATCCGTGCAATGTAAAGGATAGGACAGTGGTCTACAACCTGCGGACCTCCAGATGTTGCAAAACTACAACACCCAGCATGCCAGCCAACGGCTGTCTGGGCATGCTGGGTGTTGTAGTTTTGCAACATCTGGAGGTCCGCAGGTTGTAGACCACTGTTAGAGGAAGTTGTACTCATCTGTCCCCGCCGCTCCGGACCGTCACCGCTCGTCACCGCTGCCCGGGATGTCGCCGGCCATCGCTGTTGCCGCGTCCCCGAGGTGTCCCCGATGCTCCAGTAAGGCCTCTTCTTCCCCATCATTCGCGCTCTCCATCGCCGCCATCACGTCGCTACGCACGCCGCTCCTATTGGATGACTGGACGGCGTGCGCAGAGACGTGATGACGACGATGGAGAGCGCCGACGATGCAGGGGATCCCGAAGAGAACATGCTGGAGCCCCGAGGACAGGTAAGTGATCGTTAGCAAAGGGCACTGGGCACCGTAAATCGCTATCCGGTGGCAGCTGAAGCAGTCTGCGCTGCCGGATAGCCGTTTATGCGATGGACCCGACATACAAAAGCATCGTATGTTGATGCTGCCTCTGAGAGGCCATCGCATGTTGAAATTATCGTATGCTGGGGCCATCGTAGGTCGAGGGGTCACTGTATTATATTTGACACACATTAAGTGTATATGTTCTGTATAACTGTGCATTGCAGTACAGCACTTTACAAAAGTGACATGAATAGAGCCTGGAGTATTTTACTTGAAAATTATTTATTATTATTATTATTATTATTATTATTAATAATAATAATAATATTGTCTATGTTAGAAAAAAAATTGTAGATGTAGCATTATTATAGCTAATCCTATTGCTATCACTCTCGGAGATCCACTGCAGTCTGCAAGAGAACCTGATTGCAAGTGTGTTCAATTCCCCCACAGCTCCACCACAGGAGAAATGGAGAATTACACTATTCACATTGATATCAATGGACTGTCTCTGTAATGCATAGATGTTCAAGGTCTTCCACAGTAAGATATGCACTTCCTGCTCTGGCTAATAGAGTACTGTTCTGAAATGAACTCAGACTTAGTTAAAGAAGCACTCCAGGATTTTTTTTTCTGCACATATTATGCACATTCACTATCACCAGTCGTACAGCACCATTAGTTTAATTCCAGCACAGCTGCATCTTTGTAAAGTGACTTGGTCGTATAATCACCAGTCTAACTCCCCGAAACTTCCAGCTCCTAACCCCTTAAGGACGCATGGTTTTTCTGTTTTTGCATTTTCGTTTTTTTTCCTCATCACCTTCTAAAACACACTTTTAATTTTGCACCTACAGACCCATATGAGGGCTTATTTTTTGCACCACCAATTGTACTTTATAATTACATCAATCATTTCACCACAAAATTTACAGCGAAACCAGAAAAAAAAATATTTGTGGGGCAAAATTGGAAAATAAAAAGCCATTTTGTAACTTTTCGGGGCTTCTGATTCTAGGCAGTGCACTTTTCGGTAAAAATTGTACCATATCTTCATTCTGTAGATCCATATGGTTACAAGGATACTTCATTTATATAGGTTTTATTTTATTTGACTACTTAAATAAGAATATAACTACATGCACCAAAATTAGTATTAGTAAAATTGTCATCTTCTGACCCCTATAACTTTTTTATTTTTTCATATAGAGGGATCTATGAGGGCTAATTTTTTGCGCCGTGATCAGAAGTTTTTATCGGTACCATTTTGATGGGACTTTTTGATCGCTTTTTATATAGTCTTTTAGGGTATGCAGATTTACCAAAAATATGCAATTTTGGAATTTTGTTTTACGTGTACGTCATTGACTGTGCGGTTTAATTAACATTACATTTTTATAGTTCGGACATTTACACATGCGACGATACCGCATATTTTTATTTACTTTTTTTTAATGGGAAAATGGGGGTGATTAAAACTTTTATTAGGGAAGGGGTTAAATCACATAAATTAACTATTTTTTTTACATTTTTTTTTTTGCAGTGTTATAGCACCCATAGGGGACTATAACATGCAATACCTTGATTGCAGACACTGATCAATGCAATGTCATAGCATAGCATTGATCAGTGTTACCAGTGTTCTGCTGCTCCAGCCTGGATCTCAGACATGGAGCAGCAGAGTGACGATTGGACAGCAGGAGGCAAGGTAAGAAGCCTCCCGCTGACATCGCAGCAGTCCCAAACAGCCCACTGTGCTAACCGGCAACACTTTTCTCCTGTTTTAGACACCACGATAAACTCTGATCGCTGAATCTAAAGGGTTAATACCGGACATCAGCCCGATCAGCGATGTCCGGTATTAGCCGCGGGTCCTGGTTGCTGATAGCAACCGGGACCTGCCGGGTGTGAAGCGCGCTCAGCCCCTGAGCGTGGTTCATTTATCAGGAGCCGTTAAAGGGTTAATGTGTCAGAGCAGGATGTAAATTTTGGTCAGATGACTTCCTGTGAACTACAAGATAGTTCACAGGAAGACAGAAAGACTCCTTGCCAAAGAGAGTAAAATTAACCCCAAAATGTTATTTTACTATATAAATAGTAAAAAGGACAAATATGAAAGTGTAGGCCCTTTAAAAAATGAGGAGGAAGAAATTATAAACGGGGATCAGGAAAAAGCAAATACATTGAACACATTCTTCTCCACTGTATTCATAAAGGAAAATGAAATGCCAGTTGAAATACAGCAAGATAAGGTAAACTCCTCAGTACAGGTCACCTGTCTAACCCAGGAAGAAGTACAGGTCACCTGTCTTACCCAGGAAGAAGTACAGTGCCGCCTATTAAAAAATCAAAATAGACAAATCATCAGGTGCAGATGGCATTCACCCCCGTGTTCTAAAGGAATTAAGTAATGTAATAGACAGATCCCTATTTTTAATATTCAGGGACTCTATAGTGACAGGGACTGTACCCCAGGACTGGCGCATGGCAAATCTGGTGCCAATATTTAAAAAGGGGTCAAAAGGTGACCCCGGAAATGATAGGCCTGTTAGTTTAACCTCCATTGTATGTAAATTATTTGAAGGTTTTCTAAGGGATTCTATTTTGGAGTATCTTGATAAAAATACATTTATGACCCCATATCAGCATGGCTTTATGAGGGATCGGTCCTGTCAAAATAACCTGATCAGCTTTTATGAGGAGGTGAGCTCTGGACCAGAGGCAATCGCTGGATGTCTTATATCTGGATTTTTCCAAAGCATTTAATATGGTGCCACATAAAAGGTTGGTGCATAAAATGAGAAGGATCGGGCTGGGGGAGAATGTGTGCAAGTGGGTAAGTAACTGGCTCAGTGATCGGAAACAGAGGGTGGTTATTAATGTTACTTATTCTGATTGGGTGACTGTTACTAGTGGGGTACACTAGTAACCACACTCATTGCAGTCTTGGGTCCTGTTCTATTTAATATATTCATTAATGACCTTGTAGAGGGGTTGAATAGTAAAGTAGCAATCTTTGCAGATGATACTAAACTCTGTAAAGCGGTAAACACAATAGAGGACAGTGCACTGTTACAAATGGATCTGGATGGGTTGGAGGTTTGGGCTGGGAAGGGGCAGATGAGGTTCAACACTGATAAATGTAAGGTAATGCACATGGGGAAGAAAAATCCAAACTGGGATTATGTATTAAATGGGAGAACACTTGGGACGACTGACATGGAAAAGGATTTAGGAGTCTTAGTTAATAGTAAATTTAGCTGTAGTGACCGGTGTCGGACAGCTGCTGCCAAGGCAAAAAAAATCATGGGGTGCATCAATAGGGGCATAGATGCCCACAACAAGGAAATAATTCTACCACTGTACAAATCACTAGTCAGATCACACATAGAATACTGTGTACAGTACTGGTCAGCCCACACATAGAATACTGTGTACAGTACTGGTCAGACCACACATGGAATACTGTGTACAGTACTGGTCAGACCACACATAGAATACTGTGTACAGTAGTGGTCAGACCACACATAGAATACTGTGTACAGTACTGGTCAGACCACACATAGAATACTGTGTACAGTACTGGTCAGACCACACATAGAATACTGTGTACAGTAGTGGTCAGACCACACATGGAATACTGTGTACAGTACTGGTCAGACCACACATAGAATACTGTGTACAGTACTGGTCAGACCACACATAGAATACTGTGTACAGTACTGGTCAGACCACACATAGAATACTGTGTACAGTACTGGTCAGATCACACATAGAATACTGTGTACAGTACTGGTCAGACCTCACATAGAATACTGTGTACAGTACTGGTCAGACCACACATAGAATACTGTGTACAGTACTGGTCAGACCACACATAGAATACTGTGTACAGTAGTGGTCAGACCACACATAGAATACTGTGTACAGTACTGGTCAGACCACACATAGAATACTGTGTACAGTACTGGTCAGACCACACATGGAATACTGTGTACAGTACTAGTCAGACCACACATAGAATACTGTGTACAGTACTGGTCAGACAACACATAGAATACTGTGTACAGTACTTGTCAGACCACACATGGAATACTGTGTACAGTACTGGGCACCAGTGTACAAGAAAGATATAGTGGTCCTGGAGAGGGTTCAAAGACGGGCAAGCAGAGTAATACGGGGAATGGGAGGACTACAGTACCCAGAAAGATTATCAGAATTAGGGTTATTTAGTTTAGAAAAAAGAAGGCTTACGGGAGACCTAATAACTATGTATAAATATATCAGGGGACAGTACAGAGATCTCTCCCATGATCTATTTATACCCAGGACTGTATCTATAACAAGGGGGGCATCCTCTACGTCTAGAGGAAAGAAGGTTTCTACACCAGCACAGACGGGGGTTCTTTACTGTAAGAGCAGTGAGACTGTGGAATTCTCTCCCGGAGGAGGTGGTCATGGGGAACTCTGTAAAATAGTCCAAAAGGGAAAAGGGGTCTGGATGGATTTCTGGGGAACATCTCTGGTTATGGAAATTAGATTTATAAGGACAGAACGTTGATGCTGGGATTTATTCTGATGCCATATTGGAGTCGGGAAGGAATTTTTACCTCTAGTATGAGGTTTTTTTTTACCTTCCTCTGGATCAACTCAGTAGGGACTCATTAGGGTTATAGGTTGAACTCGATGGACTCCGGTCTTTTTTCAACCTTATGAACTATGTTACTATGTTACATCATCACCTACTAGATCTCTCCCCTTCCAGCTCCATGTACTATTTCTATGGGATTAGAATATATAGTAGTTATACACTTCCCTTCCAGCTCTATCTGTATACTGCTGTTATCTCTATGGCATCAGTGTGTGTATATGTATATATATATATATATATATATATATATATATATATATATGTATATACATATATATATATATATATATATATATATATATATATATATATAGTAGTTTAACACCGCTCCAACAGCTCTATCTGTATATTGCTGCTGATATATCTATGGTATCAGGATATATAGTAGTTATACACCTCCCCTCCAGCTCTATCTGTATACTGCTGCTATTTCTATGGGATCAGGGTATAGTTGCAATACCCCTCCCCTCCCCCTCCAGCTTTATCAGTATACTGCTTCTGCTTTCTCTTTAGGATTAGGATATATAGTAATTATATACCTCCCTTCCCAGCTCTATCTGTATACTGCTGCTGCTATCTCTATGGAGATTTTTTGCTGCAAAGATCAGTGCTATTTTACCGCACTTGTGCAACCATGTAATTTTTTCTGTGATTTTGGAAAATTGCCGCTAAACAGCCTAAATGTAGAAATATAGTGAACGTTGATGTAAAATCTCAACATGCAAACTCAGCCTAAAGACTTCAAATCTTCATTTTAAAAACGTGTTAAGAATATAGATCAAATTACTTTCACCTGATATTTCTCTAAAATATATACTGTGAATAAGAAAATCATCAAAACTGCACATAATGTGAACTGACCTAAATCCACTTATGAGTCTAATGAGTTCCCTTGGCTGAACTCCAGCACTAGCAACTTAATTAGTCGACCAGGTGCAGTGATCAAACACCACAACCAAAACAAGATGATTGATGGAAAATGAAGGCTTCATTACAGAACCATGTCAGTGATGGATTTACATTCCAAATGAATCCAATCTCTGCCTGCCAAATTAGCTAAAACAGGTAAGAACTAGACATACGCAAGAACCTCTACATTATAGCCTATGCTGCACTATATAATCAAAAATTCTGGAATGCTTCTTTAATACAATTAAATAAACATGTTCAAATTACCTCTGGTTTCATCTAGCTAATATAGTCACGGTAATAAAAAAAGTTCCAACTTTCATCTCTTAGAGCAGTGGTCTTCAACCTGCGGACCTCCAGATGTTGCAAAACTACAACTCCCAGCATGCCCGGACAGCCGTAGGCTGTCCGGGCATGCTGGGAATTGTAGTTTTGCAACATCTGGAGGTCCGCAGGTTGGAGACCACTGTCTTAGAGCAATAGAAAGTTAAATTAAAGGGGTATTCCAGCAAAAAACTTTATTTATATATATATATATATATATATATATATATATATATATATATATATTAAAAAAAAAAAAAATATATATATATATATATATATATATATATATATATATATATATATATATCAACTGGCTCCAGAAAGTTAAACAGATTTGTAAATTACTTCTATTAAACAATCTTAATCCTTTCAATAATTATCAGCTGCTGAAGTTGAGTTGTTCTTTTCTGTCTGGTAACAGTGCTCTCTACTGACATCTCTGCTTGTCCCGGGAACTGCACAGAGTAGAAGAGGTTTGCTCTTGGGATTTGCTTCTAAACTGGGCGGTTCCCGAGACACGTGTCATCAGAGAGCACTTAGACAGAAAAGAACAACTCAACTTCAGCAGGTCATAAGTACTGAAAGGATGAAGATTTTTTAATAGAAGTAATTTACAAATCTGTTTAACTTTCTGGAGCCAGTTGATATGTATAAAAATTTTTTTTTCCTGGATAACCCCTTTAAGTCTGTGTTTCTACCTTCATCTCTACATCTCATACATGAAAATGTAACATTCTGACTTTAGTTGCCTTTTAATTGAAGTCATTCGTGATGATGACCCCCCTCTTGTCTGGGAATCTTACATCCGCTTGACAACAGGACCGGTGCCATGGATTCTGGATGCGGTCCAGACCTTCCCACCCCGGAGGCCGGCTAATATTTATCTAATTACACTTCAAGGTCTGAGTTGCTGAACAGTATTTTAAAATCAATGGCAGTTCATATTCTGGTCAAAAGTGAGCAAACATCAATGCCTTGTCAGCATACACGCATTAAAATGAAGGAATATACTTGAATAGCTACAAGGGGGGTTCACTTTAAGGGGTTGTCTAGTCTGGTTTATTGCAGGACTGTCATCTATTAGCCACAGTGAGGAGCAACTGCAAAGAGTTGACCATGCATTACCCAGACTACCTTTTACTTTGAAAGAAGACGTGTGGCCAATATTCCCCCCAAAAATAGTTCGCATTATCATTAACCCCTTAAAGGGGTACTCCGGTGGATAACTTTTTTTTTTTTTTTTTTAAATGAACTGGTGCCAGAAAGTTAAACAGATTTGTAAATTACTTCTATTTAAAAATCTTAATCCTTTTAGTACTTTTAAGCAGCTGTATGCTACAGAAGAAATTCTTTTCTTTTTGAATTTCTTTTTTGTCTTGTCCACAGTGCTCTCTGCTGACACCTCTGTTCGTGTCAGGAACTGTCCAGAGCAGCATAGGTTTGCAATGGGGGTTTTCTCCTGCTCTGGACAGTTCCTGATACGGGCATCAGGTGTCAGCAGAGAGCACTGTGGACAAGACAAAAAAATTCAAAAATAAAAGAATTTTCTTTTTTTAAGGATTCAGCGTTTTTCCCTTTTTGCATTTTCATTTTTTCCTTATCACCTTCTAAAAATCATAGCGCTTCAATTTTGCACATAAAATTCCATATGAGGGCTTATTGTTTGCGCCAACAATTCTACTTTGTAATGACATCAGTCAGTTTACCCAAAAATCTACGGCGAAACGAAAAACATTAATTGTGAAGAAAAAATGTAATTTTGTAACGTTTGGGGGCTTCTGTTTCTACGCAGTACATTTTTTGGTAAAAATGACACCTTTTCTTTATTCTGTAGGTCCATACGGTTAAATTGATCCCCTACTTATATAGGTTTGATTTTGTCGTACTTCTGAAAAAAATCATAACTACATGCAGGAAAATTTATATGTTAAAAATTGTCCTATTCTGACCCCTATAACTTTTTTATTTTTCTGCCTATGGGGCGGTATGAGGGCTCAATTTTTGCGTTGTGATCTGAAGTTTTTATTGGTACAATTTTTGTATTGATCAGACTTTTTGATTGCTTTTTATTCATTTTTTTATGATATAAAAAGTGACCAAAAATACGCTATTTTGGAATTTGGAATTTTTTTGCGCGTACGCCATTGACTGTGTGGTTTAATTAACAATATATTTTTATAGTTCAAACATTTGCGCACGCGGCGATACCACATATGTTTAATTTATGTTTTTATTTTCACAGTTTCTTTTTTTTTGGGGGGGGAAAGGGGGGTGATTCAAACTTTTATTAGGGAAGGGGTTAAATTACCTTTATTAACTTTTTTTTTTCACTTTTTTTTGCAGTGTTATAGGTCCCATAGGGGCCTATAACACTGCACACACTGATCTTTTAGCCTGATCCCTGCAAAGCCATAGCTTTGCATGGATCAGCATAATAGGGGGTTGATTGCCCAAGCCTGTAGCTCAGGCTTGGAGCAATCAAGCGCCGATCGGACGCGACGGAGCATGGTAAGGGGACCTCCGCTTGCGTCCTAGCTGATCGGGACAGCTAGTCCCGATCAGCCCGACTGAGCTGCCGGGAAGCTTTTACTTAAATTTTTGATGCGGCGATCAACTTTGATCTCCGCGTCTGAAGGGTTAATAGCGCGCGGCACAACGATCTGTGTCGCGTGCTTTTAGCCTAGGGTGTGATGCGGGGTGACGGCCTGACCCCGTTTTAAACACCGGGACCGGGCGCAGGGTGTACAGGTACGTCCTGCGTCCTTAAGAAGTTAAAGAGTACCTGTCACCAAACTAAACTTTTAATATATTGTTACTAATATAATTATAAGACACTTTGCTATTTACCTGCTGGTAAAATTCTCAACCTTTATATGTTTTTAACGTGATTGAAAAAAATGGCAACTAGGTGGCTCTGTTTTGTTCTCTGCACAAGTCAAACAGTTAGTTTGGTCTCCTCCCAGCCTGACAGGAGACCAAACTCAGGAAGGTGGTGTAGGGCATGGTGAGGCACAGCTCATACAGGCTTCAGTGATGTCACGCCTGTTGGGGAAGGCCCATGTTCTCCTGCCAGGAGCTCACACAAAGGGAGCAAAGGGAAGGGTGTGATACAAAGCTTTTTAAAGCTTGGAATTTTTTTTTTTGAAGTGCAGAAGGGGTGTTGGGAGTAGTTAAGGAATATAATATGAGTTAGTTTAGAAAATATGGTTTAATGACAGGTAACCTTTAAATATCTTAGGATGCCCTGATCACAAATCTTTTTACAATTTCTTGACACTTCCTTCCGATCCTTAAATAGACAGTCTATGGACAGTGTTGCAGTCTTTAAATGGTCAAGGGACAGCCAACACTGTTCAGATGTTAATAGGGTGTGAACCTGAGCGCCCTGTTAAAGAGGAACTGTGGCCAACACCCAAAGAATAACTTCACAATATCAATAAATAGCTAAGAGTGTCCTGATCACAAACCTTTTAACAGTTTCTTGATACGCCCTTCGATTCCTGAGATATGAGAGTTTATAGATTGTCTGACAATTCAGGGAATTAGTCAGATTGTCGTGATGGGCGGGATTATACAGTCATGGGGTGTGTATTAGACAGACCCGCCCCTTATTGTTCGACATTCACATCCCCTAACTGTGCAATCCTGCCCATGACCTTGGCTACAGCAAGTCAGGATGCATCATTGTGCTTTTAGGCTGGACCTGAGGAAGGAGTACGTGAACTCCGAAACGCGTTGTCCATTCTTCTTTTTTCTATACATAGAACCAGACCTGTAAAATTGTGGCAGCTAAGTTTTCCTTGCATGCAGACAGCGGCCCTCAACAAGACTCCCTTTTCTGTTCTTCGTTCGTTCCTTTTATTAAAATTAAGTTCCCATCCATCTGACTCATTCCCTGAATTGTCAATCTATAAATCCTCATATCTCAGGAACCGGAGGGAGTATCAAGAAACTATAAAAAGAAGCGTGATCAGGGCACCCTAATCTATTTAATGGCAATGCAATCTTTTGAGTTGGCCACAGGTCCACTTTAAATAAGAGCTATGTAGTACTTAAAGGGGTATTATGGGCAAAAACATCTTATCCCCTATCGAAAGGATAGAGCATAAGATGTCTGATCGCGGGGGGTCCCAGTGGCGGGCCCCCGCGATCAGACATCTTATCCCGTATCCTTTCGATAGGGGATAAGATGTTTTTGCCGGGAATACCCCTTTGAGTACTACTTAGGACTTATTTAAAGTGGACCTTTGGCCAACTCAAAAGATTGCATTGCCATTAAATAGATTAGGGTGCCCTGATCACGCTTCTTTTTATAGATCTCCCTGCAGCAGCCCGCATTCTATGCGTAGCTGCGTCTGCAGTTTCGGAAACCGCCGGGCTTCCGAGACGGGGACGTGACGTCATGCCACGCCCCCTCCATTTATGTCTATGGGAGGGGGCGTTGCGTCCGCAACGCCCCCTCCCATAGACATGAATGGAGGGATAAGATGTTTTTGCCCGGAATACCCCTTTAATTTGCCCTGTGGTGGAACTGCAATGAAATTGAAAGCACTTTGCCTAGTTATCCTCTCCTGTGCCTTGGAATAGCATACAACAGAGAACTCAACCATGTTGAATGTATATCTTGTGATAAGTTACTGCTATCTGTGCTTTGTTGACCTTTTCGTGTGGTTGGGGCGATTTAGTATGAAATTGGACTTGGGAATTGGAATGTAATATATCTGCATATATGTTGAATTGATGCTTTTGGGAGACACCCCCTGGACAGTGGCTAAATATATGCACTGTTGTGTTACATGATGATATATTAAGAGATAATCTCTAATGTTAAAAGTAATATTGGGAAGTGTTCAAATTATTTCCTGTGTTTTTGTGTTTTGACTACGGCTTTTGTCATTCTATATTACTACACTGATAAAATAAACAAATAAACTAAAAAAGAGGGACTCGACAAGCATTGCAAAATAGCACTATGAAGCGGATTTCAAATTGAGGAGTTTCAGAGTTGAATTCCGCTTCGAAATTCCGCTTGGAAATTCTGGTGCTGCCAATGGGATTCCGCTGCACAGTGCACACCACGGAATTCCAGCAGCAAAGTTTCCTCCACCGGAATTCTGCCTTCGAAGAAAAGATCTTATTCTTTTGGCTGAATACGCATGGAATACGCTGTCATTTATGGGTATGGCAATGTCCGTACTGTCCTACCCCAACTTAATATGTTGGAGGAGGGCGTCCTCTGTTTTTCAGCCCCTGGAAAAATGGTGGCCAGAGAATCCGAGGGCCCCCGGCGCCAACTGAATCACTGAATTCTCAATGTAAACCCTGCCTTAGTATTTTCAAATGATATTTATTTTTAAATGGAGTCCAAACCTACCAGCTGGTGTGATTTGCATGATCAAGGTAAATTTGCCCAATTTTTACAGCAATTTTGCAAAAATCATGGTAAAAACACAGTGACCTCACAACAGTATAGCAAATAAATCACAAAGCCTAATGATAGGCAAACTTACCTCTGGAACAAGTACGGTATATCTTTTTCAGCATGTGAATTTTTTTGTGGGTTCCTTTTTTGGCTTCTTTTTAGTAGGCGTCTTCTCACAACATTTTTGGATTCGAATTATGATTTGTAAGATAAATCTTCTTCGGTCACATAACTTTTTTATTTTTGTGGGATATGACAGGTTCGAATTAAGTAGAAATGACGAGAAGAGAAATGGCACTTAGGTTACTGGACCAACTCAGGGGGCCATCATGAAGTTTTGGCAAGCTATATTTTTTTTCTTGTGCTTTTCCATGACATGTTTGACTGCTACATGCTGTACTTCTAAAATTATCTTCTCTCCAATATTTCTGTGATAAAACAGGACATTATCGGGAACACTGTGTTTTATTATGCAGTAAAGTAACAAGGCATTGCCAAATGTCAATCATTATTTTTCTTCTCTGATAAATGATGAAGACTGGGACCAGAAGTCTCAACGGGAATAACAATCACAATGAGGCTAAGAGATGTAGGAAAAGAGCATTTCAGAAGAAGAAGAAAAGTACAAGAAAGTAAATGAGAGATTGGGTGGAATTCAAGAAGATCCCAACAGAGTCAAAAGTGGATTGATCCATAACAAAAAAGAATGTTCTCAGAAACTACATAGCCTAGGTTCCACACGGAACTGGACTAAAATTCATATTTTTTGTAAATTGACTTCAAAGGGGTACTCCGCCCCTAGACATCTTATCCCCTATCCAAAGGGATTGCTAGGGACCCCCGGGATCTCGGCTGCAGCACCCACCTGTTACGGCTTCCGGAAACGCTGGAGGCTTCGGCTCCCGACCACGGTGACGTGAGATCGTGACGTCACGACTCCGTCCCGTGTGACGTCATGCCCCGCCCCTCAATGCAAGTCTATGGGAGGGGGCGTGGCAGCTGCCACGCCCCCTCCCATAGACTTGCATTGAGGGGCCGGGGCGTTACATCACACGGGGGCGGAGTCGTGACATCATGATTTCCCATCACCGTGGTCGTGAGGCATTAGGATGAGAGCCTCCAGCGCTGCCAGAAGCCGCAACAGGTGGGTGCTGCAGCCGAGATCCCAGCGGCGGGACCCCCGCGATCTGACATCTTATCCCCTGTCCTTTCGATAGGGGATAAGATGTCTAGGGACGGAGTACCCCTTTAAAGGGATATAGGATAGGGGATAAGATGTCTAGTAATGGAGTACCCCTTTAAGGTAATTAATGCATACCCAGAGCTTAGTAGGGTATTGGGTGACTGGTGCCATCTAAGGTTGTATTGTTGTTACGCCAAGCGCTCCGGGTCCTCGCTCCTCCCCGGAGCGCTCACAGCGTTCTCCTGTTCGCAGCGCCTGGGTCAGACCTGCTGACCGGGTGCGCTGCGATAATGTCCCCAGCCAGGATGCCATTCGCGATGCGGGACGTGCCCGCTCGCGATGCACATCCCGTCCCGCTTACCAGACTCGTTCCCCGTGTGTGCTGTCCCGGCGCGCGCGGCCCCGCTCCCTAGGGCGCGCGCGCCGGGTCTTTGCAATTTAAAGGGCCGGTGCGCCACTGATTGGCGCATGGGTTTTAATCAGTACCTTCATCTGTGCACTTCCCTATTTATACCTCACTTCCCCTGCACTTCCTTGCCGCATCTTGTTGCCATTGTGCCAGTGAAAGCGTTCCTTGTGTATCCCTAGCCTGTGTTCCAGACCTCTTGCCGTTGCCCCTGACTACGATCCTTGCTGCCTGCCCTGACCTGCTACGTCCGACCTTGCTCCTGTCTACTTCCTTGTACCGCGCTTATCTCAGCAGTCAGAGAGGTTGAGCCGTTGTCGGTGGATACGACCTGGTTGCTACCGCCGCTGCAAGACCATCCCGCTTTGCGGCGGGCTCTGGTGAAAACCAGTAGCAACTTAGAACCAGTCCACGCCAATCCCTCTCTGACACAGAGGATCCACCACCAGCCAGCCGAATCGTGACAATTGTGATAGACCTTTTGGGCTCCATTTTAGGGGTTCTTTATTGTGTCACAACCTGGGCCTATAAGAGGATCCTCTGATGGGCAAATCCAACCATGATAACATGTGGGGAAATTTTAGCCATTTAGCCACCCATATACCGTATATTGAAAATTTAGATATTCAGAATGGCAGTGCAAGCACCCAGAAACACCATTTTGATGATGACTAAGGAACCTGTTCCTGAGATCCAGGAAGAAGGGACCAGCAGTGAACAGATAGCAATTCCTTATTCTGAGGATAGATAACTTGTAGTTGTGGGACAACTTCTTTAAAGGGGTACTCCAACAGAGCAGGAGAGGTTAATTATGGGGATTTGTTCCTGCTTTGGGCAGTTCCTGACACAGACAGGGGTGTCAGCAGAGAGCACTGTGGTCCGACTGGAAAGAACTACACAACTTCCTCTGGAGCATACAGTAACTGATAAGTAGTGGAAGGATTAAGATTTGTATGTAGAAGTCCTTTACAAATCTGTTTAACTTTCTGCCACCAGTTGATTTAAAAAAAAAAAAAAAAATTCCACAGGAGTACCCCTTTGAGGGTGCTAAACGCTGAAGGGTAAAGTGATTGACAGATATCTTTAAAGCTAGTTTTCAAAATTAGCATTGTAAGGAAAAAATATAGGGGGAGATTTATCAAAACCTGTGCAGAGGAAGAGTGGTGCAGTTGCCCATAGCAACCAATCAGATTGCTTCTTTCATTTTCCACAGGCCTCTAAAGAGGCCTGTGGAAAATGAAAGAAGCAATCTGATTGGTTGCTATGGGCAACTACACCACTCTTCCTCTGCACAGGTTTTGATAAATCTCCCCAATAATCTTTATATAAACTATAGTAGTCACACAGTGTGGAAAAAAAGGTTGGAATTGAAGCAAGTCAGATGTTTACAGATTGAGTTAGGCCAATATCCAAATTGAGCAATAGCATATATCAAAAGTTAAAAAAAAACATATGCACCAAATTACAGCCAAATATATGAAAATGTATGCATCAAAGCAAGGACTGAGTTATAAACACATATCAATAATCCAGAATTACCCAAGGAGGGTGCCTCCAGCTGTTGCAAAACTTCAACTCCCAGTTTTGCAACAGCTGGAGGCACCCTGCTTGGGAAACACCGCAATAATCAATAGTACACATCCTAGTATAGGCTACTGTGTATGTGATATACAGAAATGATCACCTTAATGTAGGAAAATATAAAAATCTCCACTCACATAGACCTTTAGTGACCTGCGGAGGTCCAGGCTCCATAACTGTATCATCACCCCAAATGTCCAGGAACATATATGCATCAGTTCTTGCTTTGAGGTATATATGTTTACATATGGCTGCAGTTTGAGGAATACATATTTTAATAGACTGAATATGGCTGTAGTTTGATGTACATATGATTTTTTTTTAATAAGTACAGCTACAGTTTCATGCATATATGTTTTAATAAATACATATAGTTTGATGTGTATATGTTTTTATTATATATATACAGCTACAGTTTCATGCATATATGTTTTAATAAATACATATAGTTTGATGTGTATATGTTTTTATTATATATATACAGCTACAGTTTCATGCATATATGTTTTAAAAAATACTTATAGTTTGATGTGTATATGTTTTTATTATATATATACAGCTACAGTTTCATGCATATATGTTTTAATAAATACATATAGTTTGATGTGTATATGTTTTTTTTTTTTATATATATACAGCTATAGTTGGATGTGTATATGTTTTTAACATATATGGCTGTTTGATGCTAATATGCTTCTAATGTTTATGGCTGTATGGTTCGGGTTTTCTAAGTTTAAATATCTTATTTGCTTTGATAATTTTTTTTCCCTACACAGCACTATATGATACTATAGTTTACATGCTAATGGAGAATTTATACCAGCATGTGGAATCGTTATATCAGTATAGAAAAAAATAAGTGTAATTACATAAATATATATATATATATATATGTATCTGTGTGTGTGTGTGTGTGTGTGTGTGTGTGTATATATATATATATATATATATATATATATACAAATATGTATACGACAAATCCAATGTGGTTAATTAACTTTAGCTCCAAAAACAGAAACCCATAGACACTACTGTACATACAACCGCAATCTTATCTTTCATCTAGAATTCACATGGCCTACTGGATGCAGACTATAAAATACAAGAGACAATGAATATTCAGGTGATTGGTGATAATTATTCATTACAATAGTAATAAGTGCTCAGAATAGGATTTTTATAATCTATGAAAAGGTTCATACACAGATTTGTAGCTCTGTAAAACCTCCTAGTGATATAGAGTTGTAATATGGCACCCCCACCAATCCATGGGGTGTAATGTACCCCTGTTGGGCTCCAACATAATATGGGACTCATTTCTGCCTAATTTCATATGTATCTGACAAATCCATCATTTCTGGGGCATGCTCCATTGGTTCCCATAATTCGGTGCCTTAAAGGAAAACGGTTACCCGTTCATCCGCACTATAATGTGATACACCAGGTTATAGTGCGGGTGAACAGGAGACCGATGCGGGGTCTGGGACTGCTATACCTACCTGCAGTCCGGAGCCTCGATCCCCCAAAGGTCCCCCTCTTTCAGTGCTAACTTGCGCTTTGAGGCGGGCCCACCGGCTGGATTTAAATATTCATAAGCACTGGTGACATGAGCACTCGTGCCTACGGAGCGCTCATGTAACCGGCGCTTATGAATATTTAAATCTAGATGCAGGGCCCGCCTCAAAGCACAAGTCAGCGCTGAAAGAGGGGGACCTTGGGGGATTGGGGCTCCAGACTGCAGGTAGGTATAGGAGTCCCAGATTTTTTCCATGCGAAAATCGTCATTAAATTTGTATAGTGCGCATGCGCGATTATATCTTTCAACTAACACTATACCCTACACTAGAACCTATCAACTAAACTAAACTACCCTAAAGGACCGTTTATCGTATCTCCCGATCGTTTCAGGGTCGGGCTCCCTGTCTCAGCCTCTCTCGATCCTTGTTGACAATTACGTTCAACCTTGGATCAAAAAATTGTAGATGTGTCTTATCGATACTAATGATTTTCTTGGTAGACTAGAAGCCATCAATAGTGAGGGAGTGACCTTTTTATGTACCCTTGATGCACAAAGTTTGTACACCAATATACCTCAAGGAGAAGGGATTCAATGTATTAGAGAATTATTGTCTCAGGATGTTAAACTAGATAATAGGAAGATTATTTTCCTCATGATACTGTTGGAGTGTGCCCTCATGAAAAATTATTTTAGTTTTTATCAAGATTTTTCAGTGGCCCTAGGATTGCTAATGACTTTATGGCCAATTTTGAAAAAACATATGTTTTCAGATCTCTCAGCCTGGAGACATCGTCCATGTGGCTTCGCTACGTGGATGATGTCTTCATGCTAAGGAGAGGTTCAGAGGAGTCATTAATGTCATTTCTGGATCAGTTAACTTGATGTCATAATACTATCAAATTTATATATAGAATTTGCTTTTTAGATGTGGAGGTAAGAAAAATGATGACAGGGTTTGAGACTATATTATTTACAAAACCAAAAGATAGAAATAGTATGCTCCATCGATGTAGTTATCACGCTCCCACAGTTTTTAAGAGACTTCCCAAAAGTCAGTTTGTAAGAGCACAACGTATTTCTAGTAATAATGGTGAATATATAAAAAATAGTAAGAAAATTGTTGAGAGATTCGTGTCAAAAGGATATAGTAAAAAATGGTGGAAAGGTGGGGACATGTTACGCCGAGCGCTCCGGGTCCCCGATCCTCCCCGGAGCGCTCCGGGTCCCCGCTCCTCCCCGCTGACCGGGTGCGCTGCGATAATGTCCCCAGCCGGGATGCGATTCGTGATGCGGGACGCGCCTGCTCGCAGGTGCGCATCCCGACCCGCTTACCAGACTCGTTCCCCGTCTGTGCTGTCCCGGCACGTGCGGCCCCGCTCCCTACCCGCTCCCTAGGGCGCGCGCGCGCGCCGGCTTTTTTGGATTTAAAGGGCCGGTGAGCCACTGATTGGCGCATGGTTTTAATTAGTGTGTTCACCTGTGCACTTCCCTATATTACCTCACTTCCCCTGCCCTTCCTTTCCGGATCTTGCTGCCATTGTGCCAGTGAAAGCGTTCCTTGTGTATCCCAAGCCAGTGTTCCAGACCTCTGCCGTTGCCCCTGACTACGATCCTTGCTGCCTGCCCTGACCTTCTGCTACGTCCGACCCTGCTCTTGTCTATCCCTTGTACCGCGCCTATCTCAGCAGTCAGAGAGGTTGAGCCGTTGCCGGTGGATACGACCTGGTTGCTACCGCCGCTGCAAGACCATCCCGCTTTACGGCAGGCTCTGGTGAAAACCAGTAGAAACTTAGAACCGGTCCACCGACACGGTCCACGCCAATCCCTCTCTGACACAGAGGATCCACCTCCATCCTGACGAATCCTGACAGGACAGAAGTGGGTAGAGAGGATTTAAGAGTAAAAACGAAAAAATGAATGTGTACTGTATGTTGGGAGATACGAGAAACGGTCCTTTATTATTCAAAATTCCAATAAAAAGAAATTGCTATCTACAGGTAAAAAATATGGATCATTGTTTCGCGATCCCCCCCATCTTTACATATAAAAAGGGTAAAACTGTGTGTGATAAACTAGTGAGAAGTGATATTACAAAAAAAGCGTAAGGATAAACAAACATTTATGGCAGACAGAAAAAATGGTACATTTTCATGTCTCTTAGAGTAATGGTATTATAAAAGGTGGTGATATTTTACATCCAACTAAGGGCCACAAAATCCCTACTAGAGGATATCACACATGTAACAGTAGTAACGTGATTTATCTCTTAAAATGCCCGTGCGGGTTTGTCTATGTAGGACAAACCACACGGATGATTAAATTAAGGGTAGGGGAACACAAGCCTGCAATAAGACGGTATTCAAACGAAGACTCTGTGGCATGTGCGGTACCTCAGTATGGAGAAACAATCGTGGCCAGACATTTTAAAGATTATGGTCATGTGGCGTCTGATCTAAGATGGCAAGTTATTGAGGAAGTAAGAAAAAACAATGATGTGGATATGAATAAAAGGAACTTGCTGAAAAGGGAAACATTTTGGATAGTAGAATTGGAATATCTGGAACCGAAAGGGTTAAATGAAAATTGTAATTTTAAAGTGTATTTGTAATGGTGGATTTTAGCATGCTAGCGAGTTCTAGATGGTTAATGAAGTATGACGATGTGCGCTAGTCCTGTAGGGTTAATTACTCACCTGAATCCAGCCGCTACCATTCTTAAACCCACTCCTCTATCGAACCATGACTAAGGGGGCGTGCCCCTGAAACGTAGCGCGGCAGGTTTGTATTTGTGTCTCTCTCCATCTGACCGAGGTATGCTTTTTCCATCTTGCATTATGAATAATGGCACTCATATGTAGTGTTGCTCACGAATATTCGCAATTCGAATATTATTCGCGAATATCGCATATTCGCGAATTCGCGAATTTCGCGAATATAGCGCTATATATTCGTAATTACGAATATTCGTTTTTTTTTTTGTTTTTTTTTTTCACAGTACACATCACAGTGATCACCCCTCTCTGCTTCCAGCTTGTGTGGTGTAAAGAAGGCTCTAATACTACTGTGTGAGACTGGCGTGCGAAAATTCGCATATGCGAAAATTCGCATATGCTACTTTTCGCATATGCGAATTTACGCGTATGCTAATTTTGTATACGCTAATATTCACGTATGTTAATTTTCGCATACGCGAATTTTCGCATATGCGAAAATAAAACGAATATAACGAATATGCGAATATTCGCGAATATATGACGAATATTCGTCCATATATTCGCGAATATTCGCGAATTCGAATATGGCCTATGCCGCTCAACACTACTCATATGTCATGTCAAGAATTGAATAAATACATGAAGGATTTATCATCTGTATAAAAGTATGGGCATTATGCTTTATTCTACCTGTCTGCAGTACTAACGCTTGATCATATGAGTCTATATATGTGTGAATTGGGTCCGTAGAGCCCATGGATCAATAGCGTTGCCCAGAATCATTGACTTTCTAGGTGCTATATTGGTAACTATGGGGTTCTAAAAGGTGGGAGCAGTAGTGGAAAAATGGGAAGTCTGGTATGGATGGAAAAAAAAGATGATGGGAGTAGTGGTGTGAATGGTGGGTCTGGCTCTGGGTCTCGTCCGGCTGCCCCCCCCCCCCCCCCATCTCCTAGGAGCTATGCTAATGTTGCTGCCGGGGGTTTTGGGGAGTCCCCGTATCTGTCCGGCCCTGGAGGTTACTTTCAGCAGCGCCTCCTGGATGCTTGTGTAGGGGCAACAGGTCGATCCAGGTAGAGGGGAGAAGTGAGGTTGACCTGTCTTTCTGGATAGAGAGGCACAGTTTGGGGGCTTTCTGAGAGCGGAATGGGGAGGTGGTCTTGTCCCTCCCCACACCCGGGCAGGGCAATAACCGTAGGAATGTGGTCTGTCTGATTTGGAGGGGCAAGGATGCGTGCCGCCCATGTGCTAAAGTGGTTGAGCTCCTCCTTCAGATGGAATTCAGGGCAAATGACATCTTTGCCCTGATTCACCCCTACGGTTCATCCGTGTTTGACATCAGTTTCGTTCAGCCAGAGGGTCTTGAACTCTTCTTGTCAAACTACGAAGTGGCGAAGAGCAAGCCCAGCTGGCGGGATTTCGCCATAAAGGTGATTTCCTGTCAGAACTCAATCAAGAAGGTGACCGTTTTGACCCGTAACAAGTCATTTTCTTGTTATGACATCATTACCTGGCTCGGACAGTATGGAGATGTGACGGACATGCCCAAGAAAATCTTGGATGAGCATGGGATCTGGTTCGGGGCCTGGACATTTTCTGTCAAACTCAAGCGTTCCGACAGTACGATTGCCTACATTCTGTCAGCTGCCGTCCTTGGACATGATAGAATTCAGATCTTCTACCAGGGGAAACCTAAGGTCTTTCACAGGTGTGGCAGCCCCACCCATTTTAGCGCAGCCTGTACTGCGCAGGTCTGTGCTTTGTCTGGCTGCATCCTGTAGACAGATCCGGTGCCACCTGTGTGGTGTCCTTGGGCACCCTTTCAGCCATTATCCTAGCGTCTTTGCCTGTGCGGCGGCCGCTTTGGTCGCGGAGAGCTGTGAAGTTAACAGGGTTAGCGCAACAGGGTTAGTGAGGAGGAAAAAGGACCCCACTAAACTAATGCAGAAGGTAAATTGTAGGAAGAGTAGGGAGTTGGAGAGTGCCCAGGTGACGGGGTAGCTCCAGCCCCTGCTCCTGAAGCTAGCCTTGTAACCGCTAAAGCCCTGGAGGATGATGTGCTGAATGAGGAAATAAGGAGGATTTGCAGAGAGAAAGGCAATATGGTCGACCTTTCTGATCCCTCCCACTATGAAGGTTTGGATGGGAAGGGGCCCAAAAAGAAAGACAAGGGCAAAAGGAAATGGAAAAAGAAAAGGTCCCAACCCTCTGTACCATGTACTGCCGGCCAGGTCCAAAACGTAAGCCTGACTGCCCTCCCCCCTCTGATTGACCTGTCAAACTGGTAGGAAGAGCCTCTGGGGGAACTGGGTCATGTCGAGGCACCTTTCTCTGATGGCAGGGCTAGACCGGGTCCGGACAGAGACGGGGATCAAATGGATCAATCAGAGTCTAAAAAAAGACCTTAAAGTGGTCCTGCCCTCTCATCTTCTTCAGGGGATGAGGGGCTAAAAAAAGAAAGGGAAACAAAAGTAAAGGGTGTGGCCATCTAATTTAATCACCCAGTATGGCGGCACTCACCCCACTGATGCTGGCATCTATTAATTGTGCAAGCATGAAGTCTGGCTTTGTTGAAGCCAACATTTTCTTTTTACAGGAGACCAGGTTGTCAGATCTAGCCCCTCTGGTTAAAGCCAGAAGAGAGTGGAGGCGCTGTCCCTCCCCCTGGTCTTCTTTGTGGGACTGCTGGGGTTGCAGCTCAAGGGTAGGGTCACAACTTTTTGCAACTTTTTTTCTGCAGCTGATTTTGCTACCCATTGACTTCTAATAGTAGAAAAATATGCAGCAGCAAATACCCTACCCTAAAGGTCCACATACACCTGAAAGCACTTGTGTATTATGTAAAGGATGCCATCTTGCTCTCTTATGCCACCTATTGGATGTACTGTATGTATGTATAACACACATTTTTAATCTAAAATGTGTAGCTTAAAGTCTGTGTGTTATACGCCGATAAACTATTTCTGGCCCCGCATAAGTCGCTGCGGTTCAATGATTCAAAGCGGCCGCTTTAAATCATGTAACAGCAGTGGCTTCTGCTGGGCCAGAGTCCCGCTGCCCCGATTCCCTCCTCATCCCCAGCTTTCATATATACCTCTCCTGGGGGGCGCTCCTGAAGGCTCAGTGCGACGTCACTCGTCATTGCGCAGCCAACAGCGCAGGATGCCGCCTGAGCCTGCAGGAGCGTGCCCCCAGGAGAGGTAGATATGAAAGCTGGGGAGGGAATCGGGCAGGGGCGGCGGGACTCTGGCCCTGCAGAAGCTGCAGCAATTACCGCAGTGGCATTTGTAGGGCCAGAGTTTATCGGGGTCTACATGCACCCTGATTTTAAGAACCTTTTTGACCCAAATTTCTTAGGAAAAATAAGGGTGCGTGTCATATGCCGGTGCGTGGTATACCCCAATAAATACGGTATATGTCTTGTGCTTACCAGTTTTAACTCCTTACCAGTTTTAACTTGATATTATTGCCTACACTTCACATGTATGATGTGGTTGTCCAGAGAGATTGGGTGTAGTGTTTGATCACTGCACCTGGTCAGCTCATCAGGCTGCTGGTATCCAAGTTGGTTGAGATCAGTTCACATGAGTTTTAGTGCACTCAAATTATGTTTATATTGCTATTCTTATTCTAAGTACAATAAAAATTGCCATAAAGTGAAAGTAATTTCATTTTTTTTATTACAATCAAGGTGTTTTATGAAGATTGGAAGACTTTAGGCTGTGTTCACATGTTGTTTTTTTGCTGCATTTTCACACTTTTTACTGCATGCCGTCTGTTTCTGATGGGGTTTTCCAAAATCGCAGTGAAATGAGGAAAATCATGGCAAAAAGAGAACAAACGCAACAAGAAATACAAAATATATCCTCATCCCAGAGAGATAGTAGAAGTATATAGATAGAGAGGGGTAGGGAGGTGTATAACTACTATATATCCTGATCTTATAGAGATAGCAGCAGCAGTATATAGATAGAGCTGGAGGAGAGATGTATAGCTACTATATATCCTGATCCCATAGAGATAGGAGAAGTATATAGATAGAGAGGGGTAGGGAGGTGTATAACTACTATATATCCTGATCTTATAGAGATAGCAGCAGTATATAGATAGAGCTGAAGGGGAGGTGTATAGCTACTATATATCCTGATCCCATAGAGATAGCAGCAGTATACAGATAGAGCTGGAGGGGAGGTGTATAACTACTATATACCCTGATCCCATAGAGATATCAGCAGCAGTATACAGATAGAGCTAGGAGGGGTAAAAATAAAGGTGGTGTTGCATCTGCATGATATGGGGAAAAAAAAAACTTTAACGGACAGTATAAAATAGCAGCAGATATACATTTCATAGTTATGAATTTGATATCAGTATAATGGTCCATCTATTCCGCTCATTAACAATTTGTGCTTAATTTTATTGTTCTAAAAATAAGGAATAATCTTTGTTCCATGCGTATTACATGTGTCGGCACTAAGCACGTATTTTATTAAACAAAGGGAAAAAAATCTTCATATCTGAAAGGGTTCCATTATGAAATTACTGCAAACCATGATTACATTAATTACCTAATTTCCTCATTAATGAGGCATGATATGCAAATCAGCCGTGACCATTTGTCCCCGCGGGCACCATTCTGTATCTATAGCAGGGATTTTTTTGTATATTCTCTGGTAGTGCAGATCACCATGTAACATCAGTACTGAAGAATATTTTTTTAGAATTTTATTGTATTTGTCATTTATTGTATTGTAATTCCTGACTATATACATTGCCAGTCAGATATCAATTGCTTCTCGTATTAATTCATATTTCTTTTCCATAAAAGGTGATATTGTATTAATAGGTCTCACTGTAGTAGATATAGGATATTCTACTTATTGGTTATTCCAATAACCTACCCTTTAGGATGGTGTTTCCCAACCAGGGTGCCTCTATCTGTTGCAAAACTACAACCCCAAGCATGCCCGGACAGCCTTCGGCTGTCCGGGCATGCTGGGAGTTGTAGTTTTGCAACAGTTGGAGGCATCCTAGTTGGGAAACACTGCTTCAGTCAAAAGAGTAAGATAATGCTTAAAAAGGCACTACACTTCCATCAAAGTTCGCTTAAATCAATAGTAAAAGCAAATGTAAGAAACTTTGTAATATATATTTAAAATAAATTGTTTACTTAAATCTATCTTGAGATACAGTAGATCAACTTGCCGAAGGAAGTATCAGGTTACAGCTGCCCATAGAAATCTGTAGAGGGTCATTGGCTGGAGAGAGAGAGAAAGGCTTCAGCAGCTTGTAGTGAGCATTATCTTTTATCTGAGTTCAGTTTACACTGCTCTGTACTGCTCTATAATGTTCTCCATGTTGCTGATGCTTTTCAAGGTGTGCTTTAAAGATACAGATTTTTTTTTTATTGATTTTTTTTGTGTATGAAGTATATGAGTGACATCATAACAGTTAGTCTCAGCCTACCAACTCAGAAACAACTGATGTCCAAAAATAGTGCTAGTACTCATGTGCCCACTTATCCTGGCATGGCATGATTAAGAACATATTTGTTCGAAACGCGCCGGTGGACGTGGGTTTTTAACTCACTAGAGCACTTTTTTGTTATGTGTGTTTTCCTTTCATCAATTTTTGTTTATATGATATGAATTAAAGTTACCTATTTTTAACAATTTTTTGGTGGAGCTGGAACCCGTCTTTTCGTATTGGAATGTGTCACCAATGCTGGGTAGCGGCAATGCCAACATAGGTACCGGTGCTGGGTCCTGGCAGCGCCAATAAACTATGCTGTGTCTCGAACCTAGTTACACAAATACGAGAGCGTTTTCCTCAAAGTTTAAAGGGGTACTCTGCTCCTAGACATCTGATCTCCTATCTGATTGCAGGAGGTTGCCGCTACCCCAAAACCCACCACCCCCCTACCCCTCCCACCCCTGCGATCTTTGGTGCCGCACCCAAGTCTTTCGGTGCACAGAGCAAAGACTGCTAGGTGCCGGATGGCTGGCGACCACTTGGCAACCACAGCTTCCTTCCATTCATGTCTATGGAGGGAGGCATGGCAGCTATGTTCCGAGCGCAACGGCGTTCAGAACATAGATAGGGGATAAGATGTTTTGTGGCGGAGTACCCCTTTAAAGTGTCAGGATGTATTTGTATTTTATTTATTCTCTTCTCTGATTTATTTGCTGCATAGGTATTGTATGCCGATGCCGGTTGTATATACATTGAGAATGTACTGACAGAAAACATAAATTTTTGGAAGAGAAAGCCGGATCAATGGCTAAATGTCTCGGTTGTTTGTGATGCTTCATTAAATATTCTGAATGTCATGGCAGTATTCCCGAGTCCACCACACAAATCACACGTCGGAGGAGAATCTGTATTGTAAAACTACTGTGAAATCAGCAATTGATAATGCTGCGTGTGCTGGAATTAACTTTACTTTTCACTTCTTCTATGTGTGTAGTATTCTAAGCTTTTCAATATATATCGTGTTTAAGAATAAATATTAAAATTGCTGGACTAGGATCGTAACAGGTGGTAAAACTCCTGGTGTAAGATGCAATATATAGGACTCCCCTTTACTCACTCTTTTGGAGGCAGTCTGTGACACAACATTCGTAAAGGAAGCCCTAGAATGAAAAATATTGCTATGGAGGGGTGCATGACAGGGGGAGGAAAAGCTAGGTAGTAAGGGGTTAATGAGAGAGCGTGAGGAAAGGGGGTGGGAGGAGCTAGGAGGGGTTAAAAGGAGGTGAAGGAGAGGGGAGGGGTCACATCGGTACCTCAGGACGTGAGAAGAAGTTATCGCCCACCCGTCCTTGTTTATACAGTGGTCCCTCAACATATGATGGTAATCCGATCCAAATGAACCACCGTTTGTTGAAACCATCATATGTTGAGGGATCCGTGCAATGTAAAGAATAGGAAGTTGTACTCACCTGTCCCCGCCGCTCCGGACCGTCACCGCCGCCCTGGATGTTGCGCTCCATCGCTGTTGCCGCGTCCCCGTGGTGTCCCTGCCACTTCGGAACGTCTCTGCTGCCCGGGTACGTCGCTCTGACGTCTCCGTCATCACGTCACTAAGCACACCGTTCCTATTGGATGATGGGACGGCGTGTGCGACGACATGATGACGACGTTGGAGAGCACTGGCGATGGAGGGGATCCCAAAGAGGACGCTTCGGAGCCCCGGGGACAGGTAGGAGACCATCACCGGAGCACACGGGGCACCCTAAACGGTTATCCGGTGGCAGCTGAAGCAGTCAGCGCTGCCGGATAGCCGTTTATACGATGGCCACCATAGGTCGGGGGGTCACTGTATTTTGATAGCAGCAGTTGCAAGGAAAGGTTTTCGGAGGCACAGTAAAATTTGGTAAAATGGGTGGGCTGGGGCGGTTCCCAGCCTGATGATGTTTTCTTGCGGGCATGGGCCCAAGGGAGGAGTGGGGGCCTCTAAAATGGTGCCCCTGGGTCTGGTGCCTTACGACCAGGGGTACAGTAGGAGGCCCAGAGTGGGTTAATTGATGATGGGAAGAGAGCGAGGTGCCTCCAGGGCCTTCTCCTGAGGGGGTTAGACTCAGGAAATATTCACATAATATTGGGAATGTTATAACGTTTGGATACGTTTTATACTGTATGATGTTCATACGTTTTGTTTGTTATTTATTATTGTTTGGTGAATTTGTTAATAAAATTTGGCTGCTGTGGCCTCCGTAACACCAATAAGTCTCTTTGTGTTTTTTGGGTTAATGGTATGGTAAGAGGAGTGGGTACTCCAAGGGACACATAGCTACTAGACTATCCCCTGGTCAGGGCGCATCCAGGGAAATCCTTCCTATCTTGGTAGACAGGCTGGCAATGGTGCAACCAGAGGCGCACAATAAATCATGAAGGTCCTTGTACAACTTTTCCTTTCTGGAAAATATTTTCCTCTTGAAGTCTTAAGACGATGTAAATAACTAATTTTTTTTTTTTTTTTTTTAAATGAGTTCTCGGAGAGTGAACTGGAACTAGGCTTATGGACAATGGGGGGAGATCTATCTAAACCTGTCCAGAGGAAAAGTTGCTGAGTTGCCCATAGCATACAAGTGCAATGCAGACAAACACTTTCACAATACTTCTCTATCCAGTACTTACAAGGCAAGTTATGCATCCAGCAAACCTCTTATGGGTAACATTGCTAAAAATGCTGTACCTGGCTATCACACTGCAGAGGAGTAGCATGGAACCTTGCTAAGAAGCAGAGTCTGAGGCCGGATTCACACTACGGAATACCCATTCAGAGAAATTCCGGGTGGATATTCCATGCACAGCAGATGCCAACTGATTCCGTCGGCATTAGAAATGCCCTGTTTTCCTTGACAACTATGCATTTCCGATGGATTCCGCTGAAATAATTATTTACTTTAGTGCAATTCAGAATTTGAATTTCCGTGGCGGAAATTCTGAAGGGGACACAGTGCAGCAGAATTCCATTGAAGACATTGAGGGGCTGTTGCACTCAACTTTCTGATAGGAAATGCCATAGTGTGAATGTCTCCTGGTCTTCACCCTTAAAGGGGTACTCCGCCGCCCCAGCTTTTGGAAAATTTTGTTCTGAACGGTTGGAGCGGGCAGCGGGGTCATGATGTAATGGCCACGCCCCCTCAATGCAAGTCTATGGGAGGAGGCATGATAGCTGCCCCTCCCATAGACTTTCATTAAGGGGTGTGGCATGACATCACAAGGGGCATGCTGCACAGAGATTGTTAGTGTCCCAGCAGCGGGACCCCCGTGTTCAGACATCTTATCCCCTATCCAAAAGATAGGGAATAAGATGTCTAGGGACAAGGCATCCCTTTAACCACTGCAAGGGTCTATGGACATCTGTGGCAGGGAACTTCCAGGTGGCTACCCTTAAAATGTTGACATTTGTCAGCTGTTGGTATAGATATAGCATGGTACAAAAAATAGGCAGAGGTATAGTCATATAGGAAATAGGTTCATGGAGGCATAGTTTGTTCAAATTGAGGTCACAAACACAGATCAGGAGAGGAAGCTGACCAAAGAGTAGTCAAGTAAAACTTGAGAGAGATGCATCCAAACACACCTATCCCCATGCCCCCCCCCAAACTAAAAGCTATTTTGTGTAACCAGAAAGTGGCTTGGTGAGAGCAAACACAGAAAAGGAGTTGTATTCTTTGGCCAATAACTTTTTATAGGAACAGAGACTGACAATAACCAGATCCCAGTGATTGTCAATTCTGCGACCTCCAGAGGCAAAGTCAACCTGTGTGAGAAAGAAATAGCTAGTGTTTAATTTCCCTACAGTACCCCCACAGGTCAAATAAAGTATTACACGGAAGCAATGAAAAAGTGCTGTGCAGGAGATCGTAAGGAGTCGCAGCGGTCGGACTCCAATACACCCCCCCCCCCCCCGCGCGCGCGCGCGATCAGACGCTCATCCCTTATCTTTGAATAGGAGATACACTGCAGTACCCCTTTACCTACCAGTGTTAAATCACAGTTGTGTTGGGTCCTCCAAGTTGACTCACATGTAGAGAAACAAAACATGGTCCCACATCCACAACTTTTTTGTTGTGATCACTTGGGTTAAAAATGAGGTCCACAATGGGAGACGACCATTATTTACTCAGAATTAAAGGGGTTATCCAGGAAAAAACTTTATTTTATATATCAACCGGCTCCAGAAAGTTAAACAGATATGTAAATTGCTTCTATTAAAAAATCTTAATCCTTTCCGTACTTATGAGCTTCTGAAGTTAAGGTTGTTCTTTTCTGTCTAAGTGCTCTCTGATGACACCTGTCTCGGGAACCGCCCAGTTTAGAAAAGGTTTACTATGGAGATTTGCTTCTAAACTGGGCGGTTCCCGATACACGTGTCATCAGAGAGCACTTAGACAGAAAAGAACAACCTTAAAGGGGTACTCCGGTGAAAACCTTTTTTCTTTTAAATTAACTGGTGGCAGAAAGTTAAACATATTTGTAAATTACTTCTATTAAAAAAATCTTAATCCTTCCTGTACTTATCAGCTGCTGAATACTACAGAGGAAATTCTTTTTTTTTTTTTGAATGCTCTCTGATGACATCACGAGCACAGTTCTCTCTGCTGACGTTATTATAATAATAATAACGCTTTATTTATTTTTGTCCTTAGTGGGATTTAAACCCAAGTCCCCAGCACTGCAAGGCAGCAGTGCTAACCACTGAGCCACCATGCTGCCCTTAGCATATATCTCCTATGCATCTGCTATGCATCTGTATGCATGGTTGCTAAAATGGACAGAGATGTCAACAGAGAGCACTGTGCTCGTGATGTCATCAGTGTTCCAAAAAGAAAGGAATTTCCTCTGTAGCATTCAGCAGCTAATAAGTACTGAAAGGATTAAGATTTTTTAATAGAAGTCATTTACAAATCTGTTTAACTTTCTGGAGCCAGTTGATATATACAAAAAAGTTTTTTCCTGGATAATCCCTTTAACTCTTTAAATTGATCATTAATATGGTCCTGACCCCTGTCTTATGGGTGGTGTCCTCTAAGCACCTGCAGATTCTGAACTCTTCGATGCACTAACAGTGACAAAGCATCTTAGAAAATGGCATTCAAATAGTGGTAACCCATTGAGCGACTGGTATGAAATTCTGGGAAGTCTATAATGCTATCATTCTTCTGATGCTCACAAGGACAAATGCAGTATGCAGAACAACACAGCAATCAATCTTTTTTTTTTCAACTTTCTCCAGATTTCTCTACGGCATCCAACAAACGATTTAACCAGCGAGCAGACTTCCATTAAGATTCCACATGAAAAAATGCCTTTCCCGGTGATAAATTAATTACTGTTTTGGACAAATACGTACAGCTCAACCCAAGGGTTTAGCCTTCGTCTAAGCTGCGAGCCGCATTGTAAGCTTGTCGATGAACAGAGAAGTGAGTTTAATATTTTATCTTCCTTCCGCCTGAGCCTTCTTGCCTTTGTCTCGGCAGGAGATTGGCTACTATCACACAATCCTGTCTGTGAGGGGGTCATAAACAGGCAGAATTATCCAATGGTTACCAAAGTCATGCTGTGGATTATTGCTATTAAAACAATAAGCAGAACCAAATTTCTGCAGTTACAAAGGCATGTAAAAACAGCGGTGTCTCGCAGAGGCCCGGGGGCTGTTTTTTATGACTTTACAAAACTTAAAGAAGCAAAAGAAGGTAAAAATAAAATAAAAAAGAAAGTAAAAAAGAAAAAGTGCAGCTTGTCAGGACACTTTGAGCAGAGGCTGGAAGATGGATGAAAGTGCCTTTTCTTTATATTTCTTGTCCAGTGCAGTTAAACCCGCGGGGGGCACAATGCCGAAGCTGCGTTGACAAGCAGAGAAGGCTGACATTTATAGCAAGTTCTGTTCAGACTTAATATTGAACTCTGTCCCTTTTTATTAGTACTGTAGTGGCTTGACTAATCAGACCTTTGTCTATTAGTTTGAAGGGGTATTTAAGGAAAAAAACTTTTTTTTTTTTTTTTTCATATCAACTGCCTCCAGGAAGTTAAACAGATTTGTTTAACTTCTATTAAAAAACCTTAATCCTTTTAGTAGTTATTAGCTGCTGGATTTGAGTTGTTCTTTTTTGTCTAACCACAGTGCTCTCTGCTGACACTTCTGCTTGTCTCAGGAACTGTCCAGAGCATTAGAGGTTTGCTATGGGGATTTTCTCCTGCTCTGGACAGTTCCTGAGAAAGGCAGAGGTGTCAGCAGAGAGCACCGTTGTCAGACAGAAAAGAACAACTCAACTTCAGCAGCTGATAGATACTGAAAGGATTAAGATTTTTCAACAGAAGTAATTTACAAGTCTGTTTAACTTTCTGGAGCCAGTTGATATCTATATAAATAAAAAAAAGTTTTTTCCTGGAATACCCCTTTAACCTCTTATCCCCTATCCAAAGGAAAGGAGATAAGATGTCTGATAGCAGGGGCCTGGCCTCTGGAGACCACCGCGATCTCGGCTGCAGCACCCCAGACACCCAGTTCATGGAGCGAACTTTGCTCCATGCCGGATGACTGACGATGCGGGGCGGAGGCTCGAGACATCACAGTCACGCCTTGCTCGTGACATCACGGCCTCGCCCCCTCAATGCTGTCATTCCCCCTCCCATAAACTTTCATTGAGGGGGCGTGGCCGCGAAGTCACGAGCGGGGTGTAACCGTGACATCAGGAGCCTCTGGCACTCCGGTGCTGCACCCGGGATAAGATGTTTAGGGGTGTCTAGGGCACCCGCAGTAATTGTACACTTCTTTGTGCACATAACCGCATGGTGCGGAGCGGCTATGAAGCTAGCACAGAAGACTCACCCACTGATCACACTGATGTATGGCTTTAACCCTATCATTATTTAGGCATCTACAGGGAAAATGGAGGTGCTGTTGGGTTCGGAGGAAGGGGGGGGGGAGTCATTAGACCCCTGCTGTGTGATTGTGGGGATCTGATGAGTTCAAATGGATGCTAGAGGTCTCTTAACCTTCTCCAGCAGAATGGATCTACAATCTTCTTGTATGGTCTGCTAGGCAGGCTGTACAAGAAAATTGCAGATATCTCTACTTATTACTATGCTTAGCCATACTCTGCTACCTTACTCCCATGCCACTGCCAGTCCAACAGCAGTCCCCATTGCTTTTAGCTGCATTCTGGTTCCTGTGATGTGTTGTTCCTGAAGAGACTCCCCACTTCCTGTTTGCCTGTCTTGCCTGTGACCTACTGAACAGGCATTTCCTCCAGGGAAACAGGTCACAGGAACCAGCCGAGAAAAGTGGAAACTATGAACCATTCATATTAAGCCATATGAAAAGTGTTGCTGACGAAAAAAGAGTCGGTTGCTGCCGTAAAACTTGGCTTTTATTAAATGGGTTTTTAGCTACAACCTGTTAATAAAAGCTAAGTTTTACGGCTCCTTATATTTTTCTCTTTCGTTTGCTATCTGAAAGGTGGTGGTATCATGGCATATATGTGGTCTCATTTCATACACGTATACTTTATTTAACCATTGGGGGTGGTCCGGATAGGTGAAAGTTTATTGAAAGAGCTTGGGTAATCATACAGTCGTCATTACATTTCATACAATAAATTACAATCATACATAGCATGACAGTTCAATATACAGCACAGGTGCCCTATGCTATACACTATACCACATGCTGCACGAACAGTCTGCTCCATCACTCCTTATCGAAAAACAAAGTAAAAGAAAAAATGCATTTCAATCTGTGATCTGGGAAGGGTGTGGGGTCTATGGGGGTAGGGAGGGGCGAATCACAGGGCCAATCTGCTCAGCAATCATGTGGGGAGGTGGGGAAGTAGAGGGGTTTTAGTCCTCTTCTTCATCGACGTCCGGACTGTCCAAGATGGAATAGTCTCTAAGCAGTCTATGGCTGAACCTGCGACAGTCCCGGACTGGCATGTCTTCCCTGTTGAAGATGAGGCGGTTCCTGGCAGACCATATAGCGTCCTTAAAACAGTTCATAAGGCGCCAGTTCTCGACCTCGTGAAATCCCAGGAAAAAGTCCAAAAAGAGTCTCTAAGTTCAAGTTCCAGGGCGTTCAATAGACCTTGCGCAAAGGGGCACTGCCAAAAGACGTGCACAGATGTTGCCAGCACATAGGGGCGATGGGTGAGTACCTGGTTCTGCTAAGGCCATGGGCATGCATGAATGACCTGCGAGACAGACCTCCCTGAATGGCTATCCACGACAATTCCTTGTGTCCATTGGTAAGTCTTGCAGAGGCCACATTGTCCCATACAGTCTCTACAGTGGCCTTGCAGCCCTGGAATGAGCTCCAGCAAGTCCTTAGCTCTGATGAGCTTGTACACATTCTTAGGCTTCCAGAGGTTGGGATTGAGTCCCTCCAGTTGATGTTCCCTTATGAACCTGACCACATCCCCATAGAACAAGGGAGTGTCCCACTTGTCCCAGCCGAGCCTCTTCCAGAGGGGTAGGAGAAACAGGTGAGACATGGACCTGCCCGCGGAGCCTTTCTTTTCGACCAGAGTCCTCTGCACGCTGACACATGCAAAAGAGGACCCCAGCAGAGTGGGTATATCAGGGATGCCCTTCCCACCCATGCTGGGCTCCTTGTACATCAAAATCCGCATAACTCTGTTCATTTTGCCCCAGAAAGTTGAAGTGAAACACAGTCTGGGTGATGGCCCTGCAAATGGTGGTATGGGGGGCCAGGCAAAACTTCACTCCGCAGGACAAGTGTTTTATCCTCAATAGAGAGGTGTCTGGTACTACAAAGTGCGATCTTTGAGTCCATTTTAGTCAGTCAGTCTTGCCAGGACTTGCGGGCCATGCCTTCCTTGCCGAACCAGACTCCGATGATATTGATGAAGTCTGGTTTAACTGTGAAGGGAAAGGGGGCAGAAGAAGCCAGGTGCCAGTTCCAGAAGAGCATAGCCTCTGACTTCCCGCAGTTGATCTTTGTCCACGAAGCTCTGCTGAAGTCCTCGCAGGTCTGGACGAGTGCAGTCACCGAACGCCGATCAGTGCAGAAGACGGTCACATCATCCATTTAGAGCAATCACTTGACCTCGTAGTGATCTGGTCCTAGTGCAGTGATCCCTCTGATCTCTCCATTCTGCTGGATAGACTCTGTGAAGAGCTCTATAACACAAACAAAAAGAAGAGGTGAAAAAGGGCAGCCATGTCTGACCCCGGAACGGATAGGAAAGGGGTCAGTCCTCCAGCACCGTGCTGCAAATGTCAAGATACATCACGCTAACAAAAGAACAAAACATCTTCCCCAGACCCAGCTTGGACAGGATAGGGAAAAGCAGCGAAGTTGCAATCTCCCATTGATTTTAATGGAAGTTGTACAAAGGGTGTAGCCTGCCGTTTACATAGCTCCCATTAAAGTCAATGAGAGTTACTCTAATTGCATAACTTCCCTGATACAGCTGCTTTTGGCTTTCCCAACCACCCCTGGTAGCCTTATGCAGGCAAGAGGTTGCCGGAAAGTCAAATTGTCCAGATGGGACAAACCTGTCCCATGGCTTATCGGAGAACACAGAATTGGGATTCAGCTGGTTGTCTTCGGTACCTATGAACACCACTGTTCCTAATGGGGAGGGTTCAATGGTTTTTCCCACACTGGCCACCCCTGCTATTAATTTAGAAAGGGGAGGAGACAGCGTAGTGACATTATTATACTGTCTTCTCCTTTTCATAGGTACTACTGTGATACTAGCTGAGACCGACTGGAGGCACTGACGAGTGAGACCCGTCCTTCTAATGGGTCATGTCATGCTGGAAACAACCAAGAACCAAATTACTTAAACCTGAATACAAAGATCAAAATTGGTAGCCTGCACTCAGCGGTAAACTTGAGACTCCATGGGGGAAATTTATCAAAGCTGTCTATGTCCCGCATCAATATAGACCAAACTACAGAGTGTTAGGCCGGTCTATTGTGCGCCTAATTTATCAAAAGTCGCACGGCTCTTGATAAATTCTGCGCACGGACTTCGTGATCTATGCTTTAGACTGTATTTAAACCTGCTCCAGTATGGTCTGACATTTCCGCCTACTTTCAGTCGATGCGACTTGTTGCTGAAAAGTCGCTATTGATAAATTCAGCACCAATGCATTTTTCCATCTAAAATAGACTAGAATGCATCATGTTCTAAAAATCCTCTAAAGCAAAAGTCGCAGAAAAGTCGCACATATTTAGACTGTGACTTTCTGTGCGACAAATTTAGACAGGAAAAAACAGTCTAAATCCTTTGATAAATCTCCCCCCATAATTCTAAATGGATCGACCGTTGATCTAAGTGCCCCACGCCAGTTCTGGAACCAGGTCCGTTGGTCGATTCATTTAGGAGTGCGGGATACCGATTTTGATATTTCTACCCTACTCCAAGAAAAACATCCAAATAAATTCAGATCTCTGTAGACTAGTCAGGCAGCTAACATAGGATGAAAGAGCAATGATCATCTTGCCCATTTTATTCCAAAGACACTGTTTGTTCACTGGACAACATGTTACATTTTTCCTTAATTTAAAATTGAATTTTATTAAAAAATCAGAAGGGGCAATCACTTTTTAACATCACGACACCGTGCTTGTTGAGTTGACAGCATTATTTGGGTTTGTCTTACAGCGTCTGGTAATTATTTTTGTCTTTTACCAGTTAGCTACTCCCGTTTAGTTGGACTCCTATTGCCTCCTAAGCGGCATTTGGTGTCAGGGGGAATAAAGCGTATTCTAGTGACATTAGTCCTGCCGAGCAGAATTTCGAAGCACTTTTCAATGCAGTATTATGAATCTTTGCAGGCACAGCTTGAGAAGATTCATTGTGTGTATCAATCTTCCCAGGACTCTTTCGGCTGAAGCCCGTGCTACATAACAATGTTTAAGTTAATTTCCCAGCACAGCCAGTCCCTCTCTACAAATATTTGCTCTAATCAGTAGGTTAAAAAAAAAAAAAACTAAACTGCGAATAATAAAAAAATTAAGAAAAATTATAATATATAAATAATTTTACAATTAAATATTAGAATAATAACGAATTATTTTAAATATAAATTGACATGAAATTTTCACTAGATGTTATTAACAATCTTAGTAATCCTTACATACAAAGAAACCAAAACAAATAAACTCTGAAATTAAATTATTGGTAATGACAGCTTCAAGACGCCTCCTGTATGAAGATACTAGTCGCATGCATTGCTCTGGTGGGATTGTGGCCCATACTTCCAAACAAAGTCTTCAAATCTTGAAGGTTCTGTGGGCCTCTTCTATGAATCATGATCTTCAGTTCTTTCTCTAGATTTTTTCTAAAGGGATTTAGGTCAGGTGATTGGATGGGCCATTCTAGCAGCTTTATTTTCTTACTTCGAAACAATTTGAGAGTTTCCTTGGCTGTGTGTTTGGGATCATTGTCTTGCTGAAATATCCACCCTTGATTCATCTTCAACATCCTGGTAGATGGCAGCAGATTTTTGTCACAATGACTCAATATGCCCATTCGTCCTTCCTTCAGTTTTGGGAAGTTTGTCAGAACCATTTGATGAACATCAGCCCCATACCATGATGTTCCCACCTCGAAACTTCACTGCTGGTTTGGTGTTTTTAGGGTGATGTGCAGGGCCGTTTCTCCTCCAAACATGGTGGGGGAGATTTATCAAAACCTGTCCAGAGGAAAAGTTGCTGAGTTGCCCATAGAAATCTATCAGATCACTTCTTTCATTTTTCAGAGGACTAAAGTTGCTGAGTTGCCCATAGCAACCAACCAGATCACTTCTTTCATTTTTCAGAGGCCTAAAGTTGCTGAGTTGCCCATAGCAACCAATCAGATCGCTTCTTTCATTTTTCAGAGGCCTAAAGTTGCTGAGTTGCCCATAGCAACCAACCAGATGGCTTCTTTCATTTTTCAGAGGCCTAAAGGCCTCTGAAAAATGAAAGAAGCCATCTGATTGGTTGCTATGGGCAACTCAGCAACTTTTCCTCTGGACAGGTTTTGATAAATCTCCCCCGTGTGTATTATGGCATCGAAACTGTTCAACATCTGATCGCACTATATTGTACCAGTATTTCACTGGCTTTTCCAAATGTGCAGCAAACTTCAACGTACTTTATATTCAGCTTCAACGTGCTTTATATTCAGCTTCAACATACTTTATATTCAGAAATGGAGTCTTGTGTGGTTAGCATGCATAGAGGGCCATGGCGGCAGAGTGCAGTACTTACTGTTTTCTTTATTTCCTGGTCTTTTTGAAGCTCTTCACAAGTGTTCTTGGCTCTTGGACAAGTCTTCTTATCCTTCCTTTCACTCCTTTGTCAGTAATCTTGCAAGGAGCACCTAGCAAATTTTAACGTACTTTTGTACTATGGCCCCAACAGTGCTCACTGGAACATTCAGAAGCTTAGAAATGCACCTGTGACCAACACCATTGTTATATTTTGCTACAACTAGGTTGTGAAGGTCTTGAGACAGCTCTTTGCTTTTACCCATCATGAGATGCGCCTTGTATGACACCTTGACAATAAGACCTTTTTGTAGCCATCAGTTGGGACTGAACCAGCTGATATTAATTTGCACTGACAAGGGGATGAATTGATTTTTTCATTACTGATAGATTTCAGCTGTTGTCTTGGCTTTCCAGGCCTTTTTGCATCTCCCTTTGTACATGTGTTCAATACGTTTTTCCTTTGTCATTTCACACTATTGCAAATAACCTAATTTCTGAGCTAATTAGTTCTGGTTTCTTTGTATGTATATCTTAGTATGTATAGATTCCTTGGGTTGTTACCAACAACAGATTTTGCATTGGTGTTCAGGAACTTAAATTTTACAACTCTGATTCTGAGCTCTGTACTGCACCATAGAATGTGTTGGCACTATATGTAGATTAGAAGATAAAAACACTTTCTTTCAAGTCTCACAGTCATTATTATTTTATATCTGTGCATAGATTTTATTCACATCTAAAATATTTAGAACTCCTGACGTGAAGTAGAAATTTGTGTCCCAGGACTCCCACATATTGAGGTTGTTTGTCATAGCCGAGCATATTTATGTGACTTCTGGTCCCTGCCAATACCCTGCTCTAACAAGCTGAATATTCCCCACTTATGTATTATCCTGACTTAATAGTTCCCACTTTAGTCAGTAATACTGTAAAATAGCTCAGCTTAAATCTGTAGTCTTTTCTTGTTAATAGCAAGAGAATGTTTCTTCTAAGACGTTATTATTGCAGAAAGTCCCTATCTTGACAATATTTTTTTTATCTCTGTCAAAAAGCGTGCAAACATGAATAAAGGATGGGGATTTTATACCGGAGGAAGCTTTGCATTAAATGGGGGTGTTTTAAAATAAATGGGGGGGGGGGGGGCATAGATCAATAAAGGGACCTAAAGTTCCCTTTCCTCTCCCCAGAGCTGTAACTTGTAGCTTCTGGGCCCCATGTGCCAAATATTTTACTGGTCTCTTATGGGGCATTTGGACCCCAGTACGACTACTACCTCTGCACCCCCTATAGCTATACCTTTGCCCCTTATTATACATATCTTCCTCTTCACTGGTTGTAGCTAATTAACACATATCGTTCTTCAACCACACTGTAGACTGAGCCATGTGCAAGAGGTTAGAGAGCACCCCAATGGACAACTGCAACATGCTCCATCTAATTCTCTTTGCTAGGAAAGAATATTTCTGCAATACCGTATCTGATAGAAATTGTCACAATTATCACACCCACTCCCATAGACATGAATGCAGGGGGGGCTTGACGTGACATCACCAGTTCCAGAAACACAGAGGTTTCCAAGATTGGAGAAGCAGCCCCACATAGAATGCAGGTGCTGTCAGAGATCGGTGGGTGGGGGGATGTCCCAGTGGCGGGACCCCTGCGATCAGAAATCTTATCCCCTATCCTTTGGATAGGGGATAAGATGTCTTTGGCCAGATAACCCCTGTAAGGAGAAGACCATAACAGTGTGTAGAACGTTATAGGGCATTAACACTCCACTTGGAATTCTGGGAAGAAAAGATATGCAAAGCAGCTCCATTATGCTGTAGCGTTAAGACTAAATACTAAATACTAAACCTACTTTTTAGTTGACTCAAAATATTATGTTTTGTTTGTAATCTTAAAAAGTGTGTTCTAAGAACGAATGCATATGAAGTAAGGTGCTTAAAATATCAATGTAAATGAACCAAACATTAGTTTCTTTGTGGAAATTGCTATATTTTTTCTTAAAATAACAACCCAACAAAATAATTATAGCATGTGTGAGAAAAGGGAATTGATACACTAGGTTTGCAAGGTGTTACGTGAGCAGAAACAAACAACTGCAGTATCACTGCAGGAAAGGAGTTACATCACAAAAGAAGCCATGGTCTAAGCAGTGTACTGCTGAAAAAGATGATGACTAACCAGCAGCTGAGATGATCACTGCCAGGAAGGGGGTTATATCACAAAAGCAGCTTGGTGCCCTGGTCTAAGCAGTGAACCACCGGTGATGATGATGATGAGATTGACAAACTAAAGGAAGGGGGGTAAAGATAATTATATTCAGGAGGCAGCACAGTGTACATAGTAAGAACACAAGTATTTACACACTTACACACACAGGACAGTTGCCCATAGCTTTATGGATGGTCAGAGATAAGACGGCATGCCACCACAATCACTGTGTTCAATATTGGTTTGTAAAAAAAAAAAAAAAAAAATGTCCAATAAAGTGCTCCTCCTTTATTAGTGCTGCCCTGGGTACTAGAATTTGATATATTTCTGTCCCTGATGTCCAATTTTCATCCCTGGCATTAAAGTGAATGCACATGTACAGGGATCAGCTACTACTTATATGTATTTTTTTATGAATCATTATTATTATTATTATTAAGATTATTATTAAGATGAATTATTATTATTATTATTATTATTATTATTATTATTTGTGTTATTAGGTTTTAAACCTTTTCTTTGAACACATTTATTTATTTATTTATGTTAAATATTGTTATAATATTTTGCACATTTGATTCTATCCCAGACTTTTCAGCACCAGACGGCAACGGTGACACCTGCAGGTACCGGAATGAATTTGTGAAACCGGAAAATGAAATGATAAGTACTAAATACCAAGTATTAATTCTAATATGACCGTATTTATGTATCGGCAGTAAAAATAGCATTTAATCATATTGAACATCTATACTCATCCAGGGGGTTCTGTGAAAGGAGCAGACGGCTGAGCGCATACAGTGGAAATGCATACGGCTTATGCAACCTTCCTATAAAACTTGTGGGGTTGAAGATGTCATGGGAAAGTACAGTAAAACCGGAGTATTCTATTTGATTCAAATACATGAGAATCTCTCAGATTCCATTAAGAATAATTTCTGCAGTCTCTGCTTTTCCCAAAGTGGCTGAAAGGGGAGGTTGCCTAGCAACAGGGACAACCTTCAGCCAGTGACACCTGTCGATCCCCATGTTCTTGCGGAAATCAAAGGGTTTATGGAAGCTTATATAGATACCTATTTAAACATTTTTCATTGTAATAGAATAGTGGTCTCCAAACTATGGACCTCCAGCTGTTGCTAAACTACAACTTTCAGCATGCCCGGACAGCCAACGGCTGTCCGGGCATGCTGGAAGTTGTAGTTTGGCAACAGATGGAGGTCCAAAGATTGGAGACCTAGGTAATAGGGCATGATAGTTTTCCAGCAAGGTCCTTTATCCTCTATTAGGTCTGTTCCCCAGATATCATTGGCATTAGTGTCAGCACCCTATATGCTAGTGATCGTACCGGCGTGATACCCATCACTCATGTAATCAACAGGGAGAGCATTCAGGTTCACAATCCTTTGACAACTGAGCAGTATCGTCTGCCCCCAGGACAGTCTATGGACTCTGTTATAGTCTAAAGTTGGTCAAGAGTCCGCCAACACTGCTCAGATGTCAATATGGTGTGAACCTGAGCACCCTGTTAAAGAGGACCAGTGGTCAACCCCTAAAAAAATGAATTGTATAACTCTAAATAGCTTAGGGCGCCCTGATCCCAGGCCTTTTTACAGTTTCTCGATACGCCCTCCCGTTCCCGAGATATGAGGGTTTATAGTTTGTCTAAATATTCAGGAGATAGTCAGATGGGCGTGAACTTAATTTTAACAATAGGAGTGACTATCAAGTGGTGGGCTGGATTATACAGTCAGGGGGTGTGCATTTGGCATACACGCCCCTCAATCTACAACATTCACTGCCCCTGACTGTATAACCCCATCCACCACCTCATAGCCGCTCCCATTATTAAAATTAGGTTCACGCCCATCTGACTGATTACCTGAATTGTCAGACAAACTATAAACCCTCTTATCTCAGGAACAGGAGGGTGTATGAAGAATCTGTCAAAAGGTGTGTGATCAGGACACCCCAATCTATTTGGCTCAATTTTTGGGCAGGCCATAGGTCCTATTTAAGAACTGAGCAGTGGTAGCCACCCAGCTGACTTAGCATATCAGGCACTGACAACTGAGGAGCAGGGAGCTGTGAGGAAGATCAGAGGCTGGACATGGATCATAAGAAGATTTTTGGAGACACCCCAAGTCTATATCTAGTTTTGTGGGGATAACTTATGAAAGCCCTTTAAATCTTAACTTTTTCTGGGCTAAGTAGTCAAGTGGGAGGTCCTATCCAGTGATTGACAGTTATCGGCGTATAAGTGGAGGGACCGCCCACATGACTACTTACCCCAGAAAAAAGCAGAGGCCTACATGAATAAATGACAAGTTATCCTGGAACTTTTCCCACAAAACTTAATATCAATTTGCTCCTCCTGCTATATAACCTGATACCTGCAGATACAACTATATGCCCATTGTCACAGTTAAAGATATGCTTTACAGCAGCCAAATGGACCATAGAAGCCTATAGTCTGGAAATGACTAATTGACTTTAAAAGGAAAGTCTTCCAGAGCTCATTGTGCATGGGGAAAGAGGCAAGTTATGACCATCACCTATTGTGAATGGTGATAGATCCTGTGTTATCTATATAAAAGTGTCACATTTCATTGTAATATGTAATGATAATAAAGAATAGATCATTACAGAATAGAAAGCTTTAGTTTATTATTATATAATGAAGGAGGTCCCAGAACTCACCGATGCAAGCAATTGATATTTTATTGTATATCCAAGTCACAGGACGCGTTTCAGCACTTAGCCTTCCTCTGCTGTAAGCAGAGGAAGGCTAAGTGCTGAAACGCGTCCTGTGACTTGGATATACAATAAAATATTAATTACTTGCATCGGTGAGTGCTGGGACCTCCTTCATTATATTGCATTACCCTTTTCCTCGTGCACCACCACCTTTCAGATAGTGCTGACCATTGCTCTACCATTAGTTTATTATTAGACTGTCCAAAGTAAATACTGCAGGATATAAGAAATGTTTTTTAATGCTGATAGGGAAAAGTTTAAACATTCTTGAAAAATGTGTTTAACATAAAAAAACTAAATAATTTTCTAATTAAATATTAATTTTCATTTTTATAAATCACATAATTTACCAAACATTATTTCTTACCCTGGAAACTCAGCTCTAAAGTCTTGTCCGCTAGATGTCTCCCTTTCTAGCAATGTTGCCAGGGGATATTTTTCTTTAGTAACATAGAGACCAAGGAAAAAACACTGAAAAGTGGGGGCGGGGCTAGCTGCAAGCTGAGCCAGTCTTATTGGTGAAGATAGTTCACAACATTCCTAGAAGGTAAATCAAGGCTTCTCTTTCATATTTGACTTCCCAAAAACCACAGGTTAGCTGTCCCTAGTGTAAATACCAGTCTTCCTATTTCTGTATATCCACAGTGCTGCAGTGTAATATCCCCCTCCCTTCTGAGTTGTAGCTAGTGTAACCCCTTCATTGCTGCTGCTGTTTTTTTTCTTTCTGCTACATAGCACCTTGCAATCCCAATGCATAAGTAACTACTGCCTCAAAAAGTTCTTTGACACCATAATAGTGCATTAGCTTTTTTGCAGAATGTCTGGTTTTGCAGACATCATGGTGGTGTATTCTATGACCACATCACTGGCTCTTTTTGGATTAGTAGATGCCAAATAATGATCAAAACATCAGAGGTCAATTTTAATTTATAAAGGAGTGCTCCACTGCCCCTGCATTCGGAACATTTTGTTCCGAACACTGGGTGGGGCCGGCGGGGGTTGTGATGTCACACCACGCCCCTTCAATACAAGTCTATGGGAGGGGGCGTGGTGGCATGGCTATGATGTCACGACCCCTGCAGGGGTGCTACACAAAGATCATGGGGATCCCAGTGGCGGGACCCCCACGATCAGACATCTTATCCCCTATCCTTTGGATAGGGGATAAGATGTCTAGGGGTGGAGTTCCCCTTTAAGAATAATCCTATTACAGTTACTTGGAATCTTCCAGGTAAGGATGTACAGTATATTACTAAATATACAGCGAGGCTTTTCCTTTCTCTAATGAATGCTTATCTGATGGAGACATGTGAGGGGCCTCGGTGGGGACAGATGTGGCTGCAGGGCTTTTGAGTTCCAGCTCAGTCAGCCCATAGGCAACGGTCGCAATCTCAAGACTGACTCCTTGTGACATGCGGGAACGCTCTTTCAATTATTTCCTGCCTGGCTATAGTTTTCTCCTCATTGTTAACAAGGTCTTTGTACTTCTGTTTCTATATAATGGGCATGATTATTTTTGGTTATCTATTAACAATTATATATTTTTTTCCTCTGCACAGCTGCACAGCTGAACAATGCGGAGCAGGATGCGGAGGGGCGTTCATCTTAATTATTGATTGAGTGGTGACATAATAAGCGGTTACATTGTGAATCTGTCCAGTATTATATTTTCTTTAGTATTTTACAGCATTTCCCTTAACAATAAATGGCTTCTATCTTTCTCCTCATAAACATTTCTGTATGCAGTGAGCTCCCCCTAGTGGTGGCTGTAAACACCTTTATAAGCAACAATAAAACCCCTCCTGCTGCAGTGATTTTTACTGTTTGTTCTGTCTTCCTTGCCATCAAAGCCACATCTTTTGTATTTTTTGATCAACAGGAAAAATCTTAACGTTTCTGTGTGTGTAAATATATATATATATATATATATATATATATATATATATATATATATACAGGGGCGGACCCAGACAACAGAGGGCCCCTGTGCAAAGAATGTGCCTGGGCCCCCCCCCCCAAAAAAAAAAATAAAAGTAATATGCCATAAAATTGCACTGCAACTCACATTAATCTGCATTAGGTAGGCAGCAGTTCCCCCACATTAGGTAGCATAGTTTCCTCACATTATGTAGCATATATTCCCCACATTAGGTAGCATTGCATAATTTCCCCACATTAGGTAGCGTAGCATATATTCCCCACATTAGGTAGCATAGATTCCCCACATAAGGTAGTGTAGGATAACCCCAACAAACACACACACACACACACACTCTCACTCACCCACACACTCTTACCTTGCCTGCACTACTTACATCTGCCTGAGAGGGCTTCCTGGCAGAGGTGAACGCTATAAGTGACGTTATCGAACGCTCTGCGCTGGACGTCAGCGTCCAGGTGCTTGCGATGACGTCACTCACCGCACGCACCTCAGCCAGGAAGTCCCCATGGGCAGATGTAAGTAGCAGTTTAGTGACTGGGCAAGACTGGTTTCCCTGTCATATGTGCACTGGCAGGGCTGCCATCAGAAATTTCGGGGCCCCTTACACAACTCAAGGCCTGAGACCCCCACCGATCACCTTGGTTGAAGTGGTTCTCCAGCTGTTGGAAAGCTAAAACTCCCATCATGTCTGAAGAGCCTCTGGCAATGGGAGTTGTAGTTTTGTAACAGCTGAAGAGACACAGATTGGACACACTTTTACCCATCATCACTGCAGAACTTACAAGTGACTACAGCTCTGATGGGACAGTCATAAGAACACACAATGATGTCAGTGACCTGAGTGACGTCTTCTGACTTAAGTGATATCTTCTCTGTAATCTTTTCTTCTTCATCTCGTCCAGAGACCAGGTCTTCCTCCAGCTCCATCTTCTCTGCAGAGTCTGACATCCGGACATCATTGGCTCCTCACTTTGTCAGCAGATCCTCATCCTCTGCATGAAGACAATAATCATTATAACCTTGCCAGAAAGTGTAACCTAAATAAAATACTGCCCCACACTGTACCCTGAATATAATCCTGCCACACAATGTACCCTGAATATAATCCTGCCACACACTGTACCCTGAATATAATACTGCCACACACTGTACCCTGAATATAATACTGCCACACACTGTACCATGAATAGAATACTGCCATACACTGTACCCACTAAATATAATACTGCTATTAACTGTACCTACTAAATATAATACTGCCCCACACTGTACCCTAAATATAATACTACCAGACACTGTAACCTGAATATAATACTGCTGTACACTGTACCCACTAAATATAATACTGCTATACACTGTATCCACTAAATATAATCCTGCCACACACTGTAACCTAAATATAATACTGCCACACACTGTACCCTGAATATAATACTGCTATACACTGTACCCTGAATATAATAATGCTATACACTGTACCCTGAATATAATACTGCTATACACTGTGCCCACTAAATATAATCCTGCCACACACCGTACCCTGAATATAATACTGCTATACACTGTACCCTGAATATAATACTGCTATACACTGTGCCCACTAGATATAATCCTGCCACACACCGTACTCTGAATATAATACTGATATACACTGTACCCTGAATATAATACTGCTATACACTGTACTCACTAAATATAATCCTGCCACACACTGTACCCTGAATATAATACTGCTATACACTGTACCCACTAAATATAATCCTGCCACACACTATACCCACTAAATATAATACCTCTTATCCTCTGTGTCCTCATCATTCCTCATCACCCCCATAACCCCTGCCAAACCTCTCCTCAACACTACTATAACCACCACCGCACCTCTCATCATTGCTACTATAACCCCCTGCACCTCTCCTCATCACTACTATAACCCCCCACACCTCTCCTCATCACTACTATAACCCTCCCCGCACCTCTCCTCATCACTACTATAACCCCCCCAGGCACCTCTCATCACTACTATAACCCCCCCCACACCTCTCCTCATCACTACTATAACCCCCCCGCACATCTCCTCATCACTATTATAACCCCCTGCACCTCTCCTTATCACTACTATAACCCCCGAACCTCTCCTCATCACTACTATAACCCCCCGCACCTCTCCTCATCACTACTATAACCCCCACACCTCTCCTCATCACTACTATAACCCCCCCACACCTCTCCTCATCACTACTATAATCCCCCTGCACCTCTCCTCATCACTACTATAACCCCCCTGCATCTCTCACCACCCCCAAAACACCCCCTGCACCTCTCTTCACCCCCATAACACCCTCCTGCACCTCTTATCACCCCCATAACCCCCCTGCACCTCTCATCACCCCATAACACCCACCTCTCATCACCCCCATAACACTCCCTGCACCTCTCATCACCCCCATAACACCGCCTGCACCTCTCATCACTCCCATAACCCCCCTGCATCTCTCATCACCCCCATAACCCCCCTGCATCTCTCATCACTCCCATAACCCCCCCTGCATCTCTCATCACCCCCATAACCCCCCTCTCATCACCTCCATAACCCCCTGCATCTCTCATCACCCCCCCCCTGCATCTCTCATCACCCCCATAACCCCCCCTGCATCTCTCATCACCCCCATAACCCCCCTGCATCTCTCATCACCCCCATAACCCCCCCTGCATCTCTCATCACCCCCATAACCCCCCCTGCATCTCTCATCACCCCCATAACCCCCCTGCATCTCTCATCACCCCCATAACCCCCCTGCATCTCTCATCACCCCCATAACCCCCCCTGCATCTCTCATCACCCCCATAACCCCCCCTGCATCTCTCATCACCCCCATAACCCCCCTGCATCTCTCATCACCCCCATAACCCCCCTGCATCTCTCATCACCCCCATAACCCCCCTGCATCTCTCATCACCCCCATAACCCCCCCTGCATCTCTCATCACCCCCATAACCCCCCTGCATCTCTCATCACCCCCATAACCCCCCCCTCTCATCACCCCATAACACCCCCCTGCACCTCTCATCACCCCCATAACCCCCCTCTCATCACCCCTATAACACCCCCCTGCACCTCTCATTATCCCCCATAACCCCCCTCTCATCACCCCTATAACACCCCAAGCACCTGTTCCCCTGCACCTCTCATCACCATTGTAGTCTGCAAACAACATAGCCCCCATCTCCAACCCCCCCCCCCCCCCAGGTTCAATTAACCTGCCGGGGTTCGGTGCAGCTGCTGCTCCTGTCACAGTGTTCCACTGCACGGGGAGGAATCGTTCGGGAGGCTGCTGGACTGGAGATCGCGCCGGGACAGGTCAGGTGACTGGAGTAGACGTGCGTGCCTGCGCGGGGCACGTCGACTCCCATCAGCCCCCGGCCTGTCCGGCCCTGCCGTACTTTTTAAGGGGCCTGCGCCCTAGAAAGAGCGGGCCTCATAGTCCTGCGGTCCCCCCAGACTATGAGGCCCGGTCATAGTTCTGACAGGTACCCAGCCAGGAGTCAGTGAGTGACAGTCGCAGTCACTCACTGACTAGCCGGAAAAAAAAAAGTACAGGGACGTCCGGGCCTCCCTGAAGCTCCGGGCCCCATACAAGTGTATGGGTTTACCCTCTGATGGTGGCCCTGTGCACTGGGTCCGATGGTAGGACCGGCCCAGCGTGTGAGGGCCCCTGTGCAGCTGAACCTGCTGCACAGGCGATATGTCCGCCCCTGTATATATATATATATATATATATATATATATATATATATATATATATATATATTGTAACTGTATGTATCAGTGTTTTCCGACCAGTGTGCCTCCAGCTGTTACAAAACTGCGACTCAGCATGCCCAGACATACTGGGAGATGTAATTTTGAAACAGTTAAAGGCAAATGTATATATATAACTATATTTGTGCTACGTCCCACATTATGTGTGTATTATTGATTATATTGCCCAGTATAGCTACATTGCCAGGTGTAACAAGGATTAAAGCACTACACAATAAATGATGCAGAGGTTACACTGGAGTTAGGTTCCCTTTAAGGGCTAAAATCACGTCAGATGTAGTGAAAGGAAGTCCATACATGGCCCAGTTACCTGTCCCTAGCTGAGTATGAGTTGAGAACATGAGTGGAGACAGAAATGAAAAAGCAAGGAGAACCAGATAGGGAGACCAAGTTCATCACTGAACCTATTCCGCACTGACAGGGAGTCCATTGACCATTACATCCAAGAGGGAGCTTTCAGGAGAAGTTTGAAAGGACCTGACAGCACACAGAGAAAACTGATCATCCTTTGCTTTAAGGACCTGGTCCAGTCCGCAGTACTTATTGTCTAGTCGGGGAATGCCAATCTGGACGTGCCAGCAGGATCATGTTGCAGTGAAGTCAACACTTTTAATGTGGAATCCTATGAAAAAGTTAGGCTGGGTTCATATATATCCGGCATAGGCGAAATCAGCTTAGATCTCGACACAACTGATGCCACGACTGATCAGTTGTGGCATCAGTTGTATGGCATCCGCTGTCCATTTTATTTCTGCATGGCGGACAGGGGAATGCAACAAGCCGGTGCCCATTGGCCTGTCCAACCATCCGGCGTCAAAATTGAGGCAGTGGATGATTGTAAACTATCCCATTTAAATGAATGGGATAAGTTCTAGCATCAGTTTCCCTCCAGTGCTAGACACCTGATATATGTGAACCCAGCCTGGCACCTCTAAGAAGACCATGCTTTAGTAAGTAGAATTTGGAAAAGATAGATATGAGATAGATAGATAGATAGATAGAAATGAGATAGATAGATAGAAATGAGATAGATAGATATGAGATAGATAGATAGATAGATAGATAGATATGAGATAGATAGATAGATAGATAGATAGATATGAGATAGATAGATAGATAGAAATGAGATAGATAGATAGATAGATAGATAGATAGATATGAGATAGATAGATATGAGATAGATAGATAGATAGATAGATATGAGATAGATATGAGATAGATAGATATGAGATAGATGCATATGAGATAGATATGAGATAGATAGATAGATATGAGATAGATAGATATAAGATAGATAGATATGAGATAGATAGATATGAGATAGATAGATAGATAGATAGATATGAGATAGATAGATAGTTATGAGATAAATATGAGATAGATAGATGTGAGATAAATAGATATGAGATAGATAGCTAGCTATGAGATAGATAGATAGATAGATATGAGATATATATATATAGATATGAGATATATAGATAGATATGAGATATATAGATAGATATGAGATAGATAGATATGAGATAGATAGATATATAGATATGAGATAAATATGAGATAGATAGATATGAGATAGATAGATATGAGATAAATAGATATGAGATAGATAGATAGCTATGAGATAGATAGATATGAGATATATAGATAGATATTAGATAGATAGATAGATAGATATGAGATATATAGATAGATATGAGATAGATAGATAGATAGATAGATAGATATGTGATAGATAGATAAATAAATAGATAGATATGGGATAGATAGATAGATACGAGGTATATATGAGAGAGATAGATCGATAGATAGATATGAGATAGATAGATAAATAGCTATAGCATCAGTTTCCCTCCAGTGCTAGACACCTGATATATGTGAACCCAGCCTGGCACCTCTAAGAAGACCATGCTTTAGTAAGTAGAATTTGGAAAAGATAGATATGAGATAGATAAATAGCTAGATAGATATGGGATAGATAGATAGATAGACGGATAGATATGAGATAGATAGATAGATATGAGATAGATAGATAGATATGTGATAGGTATGAGATAGATAGATATGAGATAGATAGATAGATATGAGAGAGATAGATCGATAGATAGATATGAGATAGATAGATAAATAGCTAGATAGATATGGGATAGATAGATAGATAGATAGATAGATAGATAGACGGATAGATATGAGATAGATAGATAGATATGAGATAGATAGATAGATAGATATGTGATAGGTATGAGATAGATAGATATGAGATAGATAGATAGATATGAGATAGATAGATAGATATGAGATAGATATAGAATAGAAGGATGCAGCACTCCCAATTAGTGTTGAAAAAAACTTGTAGTTTATTCCATGATGCAGATAGATAGATAGATAGATATGAGATAGACAGATAGATCTGAGATGAATAGATAGATAGATATGAGATAGATAAATAGATATGAGATAGATATGAGATAGATAAATAGATAGATAGATAGATATGAGATAGATAGATATGAGATAGATAGATATGAGATAGATAGATAGATAGATAGATATGAGATAGATAGATATGGGATAGATATGAGATAGATAGATATGAGATAGATAGATATGAGATAGATATGAGATAGATATGAGATAGATAGATAGATAGATATGAGATAGATATGAGATAGATATGAGATAGATATGAGATAGATAGATATGACATAGATAGATAGATATGGGATAGATATGAGATAGATAGATATGAGATAGATATGGGATAGATAGATATGAGATAGATATGAGATAGATAGATATGACATAGATAGATAGATATGAGATAGATATGAGATAGATAGATATGAGATAGATAGATAGATATGAGATAGATAGATATGGGATAGATATGAGATAGATAGATATGAGATAGATATGGGATAGATAGATAGATATGAGATAGATATGAGATAGATAGATATGGGATAGATATGAGATAGATATGAGATAGATAGATAGATATAGAAGCAGTCTCTCTCACTCGCAGTGTACTGCACATAAATAAATCCGTCTTCTCATCCTCTCCACAGGATAGTGCCCTGCGTGCGCCTCACAATACATAACCACAAGCCTCTCGGTCCCCAAAGCAAACCTGTCTGGATCAAAGCGCAGCCGAGTAAATATGGCTCCTCAGTCAGGGGACATGAAAGAGAAATGAAACTTTTATTCTTTTATTCTGTTTGATTTGTGTACAGGTCACTGGAGATTACAGGGATAGAAAAACAAATGGAGGGAAAAAAACCTATTGGAGGGAGTAGAAAGTGTTTTATCATAAGAAAAGTGTTTGAATTAGAGATTTGCTCGGCATACGGACTTGTTTAGCCGTGTCCGGGGTTACGAGAAGGGGAGATAATAGGTTAACAAATTCTCTTTTAACCTGGTACTTACCTGGGGGAGTACCACAGCTTCATATACTCGCAGGGAAATATTGAGGTGTTTAGGGCTGGTTTTAGGGTTTGTTCTCATATTAATAATTAAGTGGGGTCCCCCCGGCCTACCACAGTACCGGAGGAGGTTTCCCCGGCAGGACCAGCCTTTCCGAAAATACTATGGAGGAAATCACTTGGCACTACATTCTAGTTCAGTGTTTCCCAACCAGTGTGTCTCCAGCTGTTGCAAAACTACAACTCCCAGCATGTCCGGGCATGCTGGGAGTTGTAGTTTTGCAACAGCTGGAGGCACACCGGTTGGGAAAACATCAATGTAGTTCACAAATATCCTATCAGACCTTACTGATGATAGGTGAAAACAAATTACCTTTATTTCGGTAATTTGTGCCAAAAACTGTAGTAATTAGTTACGGTATCGTTAATCCGCCGCAACATGTGAACACAGCCTTATAAGCCTCCCGCAATGTTACGTTCCGATGCGTCATTATCGGCCACACGTCCCCCATGTGCACAGAGATCATTTAAAGGGGTACTCTTTTTTTTTTTTTTTTTTTTTTAAATCAACTGGTGCCAGAAAGTTAAACAGATTTGTAAATTACTTCTATTTAAAAATCTTAATCCTTGCAGTACTTATCAGCTGCTGTATGCTCCACAGGAAGTTCTTTTCTTTTTGAATGTCCTTTCTGTCTGACCACAGTGCTCTCTGCTGACACTTCTGTCCATGTCAGGAATTGTCCAGAGCAACATAGGTTTGCTATGGGGATTTGCTCCTACTCTGGACAGTTCCTGACAGGGGCAGAGGTGTCAGCAGAGAGCACTGTGGTCAGACAGAAAAGAACTACACATCTTCTTCTAGAGAATACAGCAGCTGATAAGTACTGGAAGGATTAAGATTTTTAACAGAAGTAATTTCCAAATCTGTTTAACTTTCTGGCACCAGTTGATTAAAAAAAAAAAAAAAAAAGAGTACCCGTTTAAATTATCTCTGTGCACATGGGGGACGTGTGGCCGATAATGACGCATCGGAACGGCCAATCATTGACGTGACATTGCGGGAGGCTTATAAGGCTGTGTTCACATGTTGCGGCGGATTAACGGTACCGTAACTAATTACTACATTTTTTTGGCACAAATTACCGAAATAAAGGTAATCTGTTTTCCCCTATCATCAGTAAGGTCTGATAGGATATTTGTGAACTACATTGATGTTTTCCCAACCAGTGTGCCTCCAGCTGTTGCAAAACTACAACTCCCAGCATGCCCGGACAGCCAAAGGCTGTCCGGGCATGCTGGGAGTTGTAGTTTTGCAACAGCTGGAGACACACTGGTTGGGAAACACTGAACTAGAATGCAGTGCCAAGTGATTTCCTCCATAGTATTTTCCGAAAGGCTGATCCTGGAACAAGTTGATTTAAAAAAAAAAAAAAAAAAATTTTCCAGCGGAGTACCCCTTTAAATGGCCACAGAAAAAGATCCTATCTGAAAGAGCATTTGCTTGTTCGTCGGCTGATCGCTAGCCCTTCAAAGGCACGTTCACACGTGGTGTTTAATTAGCGTTACTGCACCACAACATTCTGGTGACCGGTTGGGGTCTGAACACTCAGACCCTGATAGATCAAAACTCTTGTCTTGTTTTTTTTTTTTTTTTCTTAAAGCGATAGATACATTTGAAAAAAAAAATCACATTCATGCCCAGGTCTCCAACACAATACCCTTCCTGGTGCCATTTTCTGGCCATACCTGTTTTTTTTTTTTTTTTTTTTTTTTTTTTTTTTAAACGCTCACGGCATTTAAAGGGGTATTCCATTGGAAAACTTTTCTTTTTTAATTCAACTGGTGCCAGAAAGTTAAACAGATTTGTAAATTACTTCTATTAAAAAATCTTAATCCTTCCAGTACTTATTAGCTGCTGAATACTACAGAGGAAATTCTTTTCTTTTTGGAACACAGAGCTCTGTGCGGACATCATGACCACAGTGCTCTCTGCTGACATCTCTGTCCATTTTAGGAACTGTCCAGAGCAGCATATGTTTGCTATGGGGATTTTCTCCTGCTCTGGACGGTTCCTAAAATGGACAGAGATGTCAGCAGAGAGCACTGTGGTCATGATGTCCGCACAGAGCTCTGTGTTCCAAAAAGAAAATAATTTCCTCTGTACTATTCAGCAGCTAATAAGTACTAGAAGGATTAAGGTTTTTTTTAATAGAAGTAAATTATAAATCTGTTTAACTTTCTGGCACCAGTTGATTTAAAAAAAAAAATGTTTCCACCGGAGTACCCGCTTAATGCATAATGTTCAATATAAAAAATGTCTATAGGAAATGTAAACCATACCGGTCATATCACAGAAAAAATAATGCTTCAGTATGCTACTCAATGGGTCATGCAGATAATTTACATGTCTTTTTTATATGCCTAGTTTCCGTATTTGACTCACAATTTCCTCTGTTCTTTTGCTCACTCATTCTGACATCCACTGCTCAAGAAGGGGTGTGTTTGTGGCCCTCACCATGCATTCACTTCCTCCCTGAGTCTGCTGTGCTGGGTCTCTTCATCCAATCACTGCAGGCTGCTCTATAACCCCCTCCTCTCTGTTTTCATGCTGCAGTCTGATAGGTTTTCCACAGGAGTTCCACTTTAACGCCAGAGCACTCCTTTAAAAAAAATGTTGTCTTCTTGTATTCAGGGCAGAGTGGTGAGGCTCCTTCTACAGCCAGTTGCCTTAGGATATGTTCACACGGCGGAATTTTGAGGATGTATTCCGCCATAATTTACTGTCTACTGATTCGAATGGGATTCTGCTGTCCCATTCAGACAGCAGAATTCCCGCCATGGAAATTCTGCTTTCTGCACTCTACAAAAATATAACACTAGTCTCATGTTTTACAAAATTCCGTGGCGGAATCTCATTGAAATCAATGGGGCTTAAATTTCTGCGGAAATCTGAGTTCTCGAAATTCTGTAGGAATTCTGTAATTTCGTGATTCCGTTCAGCAAGCTTTGCTGTACAGATTTTCTGCGAAATTGCGGAAATTGTGCTCTTACAGAGACAGGATTCTGAGCAAGTGGATGATATTCATTATAAATATCTCCTTTTTTACAACCAGAGAAAAATGATCATGAAATGAGAAGATAATTAAAAAAAAAAAAATTTCTATACCTCTTAGGCTGGGTTCACACTGCAGAATTTCTGCCGGAGCCGGCGGCGCTAGGACCGAGCAGACTGCAATTCATTTCTGGGAGGATCTTTTGGGAAATCTGCTCCGAATTGCATTGCCATCCACTGGAACGGCAATGCAGTCTGCGCGGTCCTAGTGCCGCTGGCTTGATCTCAGGTAGAAATTCTGCCCAGAAATTCCACAGTGTGTTACAGAATGTCCCATTTTCTTCATGGTAGATCAGTGGTCAGAATTGTTGCCTTGCAGCTCCGTGGTCCTGGGTTCAAATCCAACCAGGGCCATACATGCATACAGTTTGTATGTTTTCCCCTGTTTTTGTGGGTTTCCTCTGGGTAGTCTGGTTTTCGCTCAACTCCAAAAACATAGTTGTGATTTTGTGCCCCTAATGGACATGAAGACCAATGTGAAAATCCTTGTACAGCTCTGTGGAATAGGTCAGCACTATATAAAGACAACAAATATATATGGAGCTGCAATACCAGGTACAGCTGCTACCGAATGAGTTGTGCCTGGTAGGTAAATGATGAGGCCACCCCACTTGCTCCTCAATCAGCTGATCGTTGGGGGTGCCAGGGGTCAGACCCCCACCAATCTGATATTGATGGCCTATGCCAGTGTTCCCTAGACTGTGGACCTCCAGATATGGCAAAACTACAACTCCTGGAATGCCTTAAGAGCTATATGCCTTGATAGGTCAATGGTCTCCAACCTGTGGATCTCCAGCTGTTGCAAAGCTACAACGTGTGGCTATCGGGACAAGATGTAAAATATTAGAGTGTAATTGTGCATCTGGACAGCCATAGGTTGGAGACCATTAGTCTACTAAGGCATATGGCTGTCAAGACATGCTGGAGGTCCACAGTTTGGAGAACCCTATAGGTCATCAATATACAAAATCTCACAAACCCCTTTAAGTGGATCCAAAGGATAGGGGATAAGATGTCTGATCGTAGGGGTCCCGCCGCTGGGGACCCCCGCAATCTTTCTGCTGCTTTCAGCGTTCGTACAGAGCGTCTGGTGCAGCACCGGAGGCTCGTGACATCACGACCTGCTTGCGAAGTCACGGCCACGCCTCCTCAATGCAAGTCTATGGGAGGGGGCGTGACGGCCGTCACGCCCCCTCCCATAGACTTGCATTGAGGGGGCATGGTCGTGACGTCACAAGCCTCCATCCCGTATCCCCATTCATCCGGCACGGAGCGAAGTTCGCTCCATGCACCGGATGTCTGAGGTGCCGCAGCCGAGATCTCGGAAGTCCCCAGTTGATATCTAGGGGTGGAGTACCCCTTTAATGCAGGTGAAGTTATCTACTAATTCATTAATAGAGTTGAAACTCCGGAGTTTCCTAAAAGTCCTATTATCCGCCTCCCCATCAGTGCCAACCGGTTCTTTCCAGCAGAGATATGGTTAAATGATCGCAAACAATTTGTCAATATGTTCTGCTGCTCTCATCTTGAGGAATCACTGGATGAATGATAATGATTAAAACAGGCTCGATGGCCCGATTCATCACCCGGTGGATGTCCTCACTGCCCGTGGTTCTATTGGGCTATTGATTTAAGAGCGCGTTAATGCTAGATGTACATTCTGCTCGTATTTATCAACCAAGTGTGATCTCCATGGTTAAAAAGAAAAAATCTGTTGCCAATCTCCGCTCTATTCCATTTACAGAACATAATACGTTTGTACACTTCGGCCATGTTAGTTAGTTGTTAGTTATGGAATATAAGACTCTTTCGGATAGAAGAGGAACAATGCACAAAAGTGGCGCTCTTGACTCCTTCAAAAGGGCTGTATATCAACAATCATCAAGACTGGGTATAGGGGTAGGCTACACGGCTACGAATACGGCACCAGACACCATCCACTCAGATGATATCTCCTTATGTCAAAATGTGGTCAAAGGTTGGCAGAAAGTCATCTAAATTGGCCTTTTTGAAAGTCTTACATCTCCATAGTGTATGACTAGATGGCTCAGTCTACTCTCTCAGATTTTAGCGGCCTTATGACAGAATCATTTAGTCTGCTGTGTGTTATTCTTTTTTTGCAAGGGAGGAAAAAATTTGCAACCTTAGGAACCAACTACAGTCACCCCCCCCCGACATACGATGGCCCCGACATACGATCATTTCAACATACGATGGCCTCTCAGAGGCAGCATCAGCATACGATGCTTTTGTATGTCGGGGCCATCGCATAAACGGCTATCCGGCAGTGCAGACTTCTTCAGCTGCCACCGGATAGCCGTTTACGGTGCCCCGTGAGCTCCGGTGACGATCACTTACCTGTCCTCGGGGCTCTGGCGCGTCCTCTTCGGGATCCCCTGCATCGTCGGCGCTCTCCATCGTCGTCATCACGTCGCTGCGCACGCCGTCCCGTCATCCAATAGGAGCCACGTGCGTAGCGACTTGATGGCAGCGACAGAGAGCGCGGATGGCGGGGAAGCAGAGGCCTTGCTGGAGTGTTGGGGACACCTCGGCATCGCGGCGACAGCGATGGAAGGCGACATCCCGGGCAGCGGTGACGAGCGGTGACGGTCTGGAGCGGCGGGGACAGGTGAGTACAACTTCCTCTACCAGTGGTCTTCAACCTGCGGACCTCCAGATGTTGCAAAACTAGAACTCCCAGCATGCCCAGGCACGGATCCCTCAACATACGATGGTTTCAACAAACGATGGTCCGTTTGGAACGGATTACCATCGTATGTTGAGGGACCACTGTATAGGTATGGGGCCCATCAGTGTCTGTGAGTATCCATTGTACAACAGATCTATCATTTAACACTCATGACTAAGTTAGATCAGAGCCCAAAACAAAGGCTGATTTAACCGTATCTTTACTTTAGAGCTAATTCAGTAAAAGGTAGAGATCACAATGTAAATGGTTACTATTACTTTATCATACAGGTTTATTTACATAAACAGGAAATGTCCCACCTGAAAGAGGCAAAAATCCTCAACAAAAAAGTCCTCACACTTGGTGGAGAAGAGGATCGGCAGGAGCAGCCATATGCAGCTTATTGGTTCTGTGTCAGCTGGCGTCACGAACGGGAGACAAAAGATACACTTTAGCCATTATTTATCAAGGAGAGGAGAAGGGTTGGAAGGGTTATGGGTGACGAAATTTCACACTTTTTTAAAGGAAATTTCTATAAACACTATGCCTACCTGGCAGTGGTGGTGAAGATGTTTGCTTCTCATTTGGCATAGAGTTGTATCTAAAAGGTCCCCTAGTTTTTAACCTCCAGACCCTGTAAAAGGATCTGGGCTTCGCTGCAGAGAACCATAGGTGACCGGCGGAGTAGATAAAAACATACTACCGCTATGTTCCTGCATTCTGATTCTGACAGCCGTTATTCAGCAATAAAAAATGGATGAAAAAGCTGACTACAACTGATGATAACTGATGACCAATTTTGACAGACATTCTGTCAAAATAAAGGAAATGTGCCATCCGTTATCACCCGTTATAGTCCGCAATTTTATGTTTGTTATTTTATTTCCATGTTGTGATGCTATACTGAGCACGCTCAGTACAAATAAGGGATCATAACGGAAGGTGTAAAAAACGGTCAATAACGGAACAAAAATTAGTGCATGCACCGTCTTTTGTGCCATCTAAAATAACAGCCATTATTAGTAACGGACATAACTGATGCTAAAGGATGGTCAAAAAATCTTATTGACATGAATCGGATTTTTTGACGGCCGTTTTCAGGACTATTTGACGGTAGTAATGACAGAGGTTTTTACAGGAGGATATCGGTAGTGTGAAAGAGGCCTAAGATTGTACAAGCAGAAGTACAGTGAGAGCAGGAGTTTGGTTGTCAAGGTGTGGTGTCCCGATACCGTATTGCATACCGTACCTAGTGTGGTGGTCCCCAAAGTCAGAATTACTACGCTCAGGTAGGGTCCCCTCTAATTCTATAAGTGTTTATATGTGTAGTTATCTAATAATATGTGTATTTAATATAATGTATAGAGTACTTACCTTGTTAGCGTCGCAGGACCTTCGGTCATGTGACCATGTTGAATCCTCTATGGTATGTTGGAGGACCTTTGGAGGTCCTTGGGTCACATGTTACCTATAATCCTTTGTAATGGTGATTGACACAAGTATTGGACCAATTATCTCTAGTCCAGCCCCTGCCCATATAAGGGATCTGTAGCCAATTATCGCTCTCTTGGGTTGCTGCTTTTGTGGATGCCGGACTAGCAGAATGGATCTGCACAACTTTCAAAGACACGCTAGGTGAGAAAACCTACCGGCCTCAGCTGAACTAAACCTTCTAAACTAATCCCCGCTAAAGCTAGCGTGACTACTGGACCACAACTAAATCCCCTAAATCCAGTGGAACAGCGCATATTATCCTAAATACTCTAAATTGCTTAAAGAGTAGCTATCACTAAATTAAATTTCCCTATTCCCCCTCCCCATCTGTCCCTGACACTAACTACATCTATCCCTGTCTGAATTTCTGCCCAAATCCCCCTAAAAATACCTTTGGAAAAACGGCTGCAGGAGCTCAGAGTTGAGCTCTCTGGTGAGGGCAGGAAGTGGGCGGCCCCGGCAGGCGCGACGTCATCTGAAGCCTGGTCGGGGCTCTCTCTTTCCTGCAGCTCGCGTGCTGCAATGAATGAGGAGAGGGAGATGCAGGGGGGCGGGGATATTAAAATTTCACGCGCCGTGCGCACACCATCGCTGTACTCGCTCTCTGCCTGTATAGGAAACAGGCAGAGAGCGAGCATAGTGCTCGCGTGCACGCGGCACGCGAAATTTAAGTATCCCCGCCCCCCTGCATCTCCCTCTCCTCATTCAAGTGAACGCGCGTTTCGGACCACGCTGGGCCATGTTGCCCGGCCAGCGTTGGTCCGAACGTGCTGAACGTCACGGGGGGGAAAGTAATCCTGAGCCATATAGGGTGACACCTAGTGGCCAGGTTTACAAACGTAAAAAAAACACATAAAACATGATTTTTTTTAAATAAAATTTATTGGAAACATTTTTTTTTTCATAATCTATTTAATATTTTTTTTTTTTTTATGAGAGTACCCATTTAAGGTCCAAACCTTTGTCAATCTCCAAGAGAAGTTGCATGCATAGAGACTGTTCCGGTTATGAAGCTTGCATAAAATCTTCAGTAAAAGTTACAACTGTTTTCAGCAAACTCTCCGATTGTGGACATTCCATTATTCTCTACCTCCCTATCGCTCTTGGGAAGGGTGGCGGTAGGACAAGCATTACAGAGGAGCCCACACCCTGGCGTCACGAATAGCAAAGGTTAACTATGCACCCTTTAGTCACCGCACAGCTACACTCCCTACACCCAACTCCCCCAGGCTATCACATAGCGTTTTAGGAAAGTGCGTCAGGGCAAGCAGCAGTAAAGATAATGGTCAGGAAACATGGTGGGTCAGACTCAGAACCATAAAAACTAATGAAGTATATGTTTTTTTTTTTTTTTTCACTTAGACTAAGGAACCAAGGAGAATCCCTTTAAATAATATATGGTGGCAAAAGATTGGAGGAGGGAAGAGATTGGCCCATTCAATCTGTAAGAGCTACAGCATTAGTCAGAAGGACATAGGAGGACAAGGGTGGTCACAGGGAGGTGACAGCAGGGAAGGTCCAGGTGGGCAGCTGTGTTTGCTGTGTGAAGTGAGCATTCGGGAGTCGGGCAGTAAATTAGGGAGGAGTGGGAGAAGGAAAACAATTGGGACATTATCCTTTTATGCTAGGTGCCAGTGGCCATCAATAATATAATTTGCATTGGACAGGCTATTTAGACGTAGAGCTAGGGCCTAGGTCTTCAAACTGTGGACCTCCAGCTATTGGTCCAAGTTTGGAGGCCACTGGACTACGGTAACAAGTCAAAGTAATGCCTAGTTAAAGCCTCGTAGGTGTAAACATTTCTGTGAGTAACATTATAGCATGGTGAGCAAGTGCATCCATTATGTAAACCATAGTCTACCCCTTCTTTCCACAACACTCCTAGAAAATGAAGCTTTTCAAGCTCACTGGACTAGGGTAACAAGTCGAGTCTTTGCCCCAAGAGAAGTAAAGCCATGCAGGTGTACACATTTCTGTGAGTAACATTATAGCACAGTAAGAAGGCGCACCCCTTATAAAAAACCTAAATCTACCCCTTCTTTCAACAACACTCCTAGAAAATGAAGTTTTGCAACGGGTCACGTTTAACGCTCAGGTCAGCGCTCACAGGGCTAGGGTAACAAGTCGAGCTCTTGCCCCAATAAAAGTAAAGCCTAGTTAAAGCCTCATAGGTGTATACATTCCTGAGAGTAACTTTACAATGCGGTAAGCAAGCGCACACATTATACAAACCATAGTCTACCCCCCTCCTAGAAAATGAAGCTCTTTAAGCTCATGGGGCTAGGGTAACAAGTCGAGCTCTTGCCCCAATAGAAGTAAAGCCAAGTTAAAGTGCAACTGTCATGAACTTGGGGCTATGTGCTGTATGCTATATGTTTTATGCTGGCAAGCGCGCGCTCGCTCCCGCCACCTGCCTCCTCAGTGAGCCTGCGCAGTGCTAGAGGCAGAGAACGCGCTCTCTGCCTCTAGTACTGCGCAGGAGCACTGAGGAGGCAGGCTGCGGGAGCGAGCGCTTGCCAGCATAGCACGCTGCAGGATAAGCTAAGATGCGCTTGTGCTGGGACCTGTGTGTCAATCACATTGCGGTCCCAGCACTGATGTACAGGGGATAGGCGTGTCGGCGGTGGGGCATGGCAAACCTTGCGCCACGCCTATCCAACTGTGTGCGGCTGCTATCAAAAAAATTTTTTGGGGTGATAAAAGCAGAGAGAACTAAGGTAAAAACACTACTGTAGACACAATCTACACACGGTACAAAGGCTGTGTGTAGGGTATATAGCCCCAAGTTCATGACAGTTGCGCTTTAAAGCCTCCTAGGTGTACACTGAGTAACATCACAGCACGGTAAGCAAGCGCACACATTATACAAACCATAGTCTACTCCCCTCCTAGAAAATGAAGCTCTTTAGGCTCATTGGGCTAGGGTAACAAGTCAAGCTCTTGCCCCAAGAGAAGTAAAGCCTAGTCAAAGCCTCATAGGTGTATACATTTCTGAGAGTAACTTTACAGCACGGTAAGCAAGCGCACACATTATACAAACCATAGTCTACCCCCTCTTTCCACAATACTCCTAGAAAATGAAGCTCTTCAAGCCGGAAAAGATATAATCATTTGGTGCTGAAACATGTATTAGCCTTTATAAAAAGGCAATGAAGCTTTCATCTTTCTTGCCGGTGGAAATAGTATTTTGTAAATAAAATACCAGCTAAAAGCATCATATATGGCTGGAATGATCACAGGAGGCCGAGTGCCATAATAAGACATTACATGCTATTATATTGTTAAAGATGTGACAAATGCACATGTTTTTGAAAAGCCCATACGTGGATCTACATACATTAATAAACATATGTATTCCGGAGATATCTATAGAGGGAAAAAAGTCTTCTTCCATTCTGATGATGACGGTAATGGAGATGTTCTTTCAAAGCCTCTTGTCGAAATTGTTGTAGATTGAAGGACCAAGATGAATGCACTGCTGGTTGGATTGATGGGAAGAATGGTCATTCACGCAGATGCTATATTTTCACTTCGGAACTGACGGTATACGGGAGGGAATGGTTTTATGACATGTGTTAGCTCGAGATATAACAGAATATTCCTTAAGGTCTTCAAGAAAGAAGGATAGAACATGTGTTGTGGATGCATGAGATGGCTATTTCCTTTGCTGAACACAACTCTCCCTTATACTGTATATAACCTCTCAATGACCTGGACGATTTTGGCCTTGACTAAAGTAACCCCTTAAAGGGGTATTCCAGTGGAAAATATATATATATTTTTTTTTTTTAATCAACTGGTGCCAGAAAGTTAAACAGATTTGTAAATTACTTCTATTTAAAAATCTTAATCCTTCCAGTAGTTATCAGTTGTCGTATGCTCCAGAGAAAGTTGTGTAGTGTGACCACAGTGCTCTCTGCTGACACCTCTGTCCATGTCAGGAACTGTCCAGAGCAGGAGCAAATCCCCATAGCAAATCTCTCCTGCTTTGGACAATTCCTGACATGGACAGAGGTGTCAGCAGAGAGCACTGTGGTCAGACTGAAAGAACTACACGACTTCCCTTGGAGCATAAAGCAGCTGATGAGTATTGGAAGGATTCAGATTAGCATGTTGCAAAACTACCACTCCCAGCATGTCCGGGCATGGTATTTTTGCCACATCTGGAGGTCAACAGTTTAAAGATGACTGGTATAATGAAACTTTGAGAAATCCTAAAAAATAAGAACTGGGTGGTTGCTGTAATATACTAATACTACTACTACTAATAATAATGATAATTAAAAAATAAAATACAAATAATATAATTATAAAAACTAAGTAAAATAAATACAATGATAACAATAATAATAATTATTATTATTATAATAATAAATTTTTATAAAATAAAAATAATATAAATATAAAATTAAAGTAACAAATACAATAATAATACAAAGAAATTATCATATATAATACAGTAAAATATAAAAAAAAAATTCTCATTGAGGTGGAAATGGAGGAAGGGAATACACATTGTTTTTGTATGGCTGGGATAGGTTTCAGTTCAAATATACGGTAATCTATTGACTTGGTTTCAATAGATTCCAGTTCATTGATGTTGCTTGAACAAAAAAAAAAAGATGAAATGTGTTTACTGTTATTAATATTCCAGAGACACGCGAGTCGCCTCTTTGTTCATATAATCACTTGAAATAGGATCTCGCAGACTTCATTGGAATTAAGTTCCATCATTCCTCACAATTTATACAACAAAATTAAAACCTGGCAGGTAAATCAGAAATAAATGACAATTAATGTCCAATTTTCATTATACCTGGCAGCGATATTCATAGCGGCAGCGGATATAATGGGTTTAATTATTGGTGGAAGCAGAGCTAAAAAGTCTATTCCTTATTACAGAACCTGCAGTGTCATCGTAGGAATCATATAAGAAATCAAAGGGGACCATAGTGGATGACCATGGGGTCTTAGGAGAGTCCTTGTTGGTCCCATCACTTTTTTCAATTGGTAAAACTGGTGTAGAACTCCTCTCTCCAAGGAAGCCCCATTATATTAAAATTTTCTTGAGATTCTTCATGACTCTCATCAGTTTTTGTGATCTTTTAAACCTTTTACAAATGCAAAAATAATATCTTTTTATCAACTGTTGCCCAGAACTTACATACACATTAAAAGGGTATTCCAGATTTGTTTTTCTTCAGCATTTAAGCCCATGTTGCCAAGTTATAATACTGTGTCATTTGCCTCTATTACTGCCATGCATCACTTTGTCCCGTTTTCATGCACAAGACCCACACCGGAAGTGCTGTAGTCTTTTTATTTTACTATATTCCACAACAAGCATAAAAGAAATGGAGCACTCACCAGGTCATTCGGGCTTCTTCATTTCATGTTAGCTTGGCAATGTACAAACATGCATGGGAGAGTGGACGCAACAGAGAGGGTGGGGGAGAGAGGATTGGGCGACGGTCAGTATCGCGCACTCAGCGCTTCTTCAGGCCCCTTTGGGGCCTGACGAAGCGCTGAGTGCGCGATACGGACCATCGCCCAACCGGCCCTCCCATGCATGTTTGTATATCCCCAAGCTAACATGAAATAAAGAAGCTTGATGACCCCGAATGACCTGGTGAGTGCTCCATTTCTTTTATGCTTGTTGTGGAATATACATTTGCACTGTTTTATGTGAGCACCGGGAAGGTCAGCCTATAGAGAAGAGCATTACAGATTAGTGGATAGCGAAGTAGCAGTGCCGGGTTTTCTCTGTTCAGGACTATTGGGGAGATTTATCAAAACCTGTCCAGAGGAAAAGTTGCCCAGTTGCACAGAGCAACCAATCAGATCACTTCTTTCATTTTTCAGAGTCCTTTTCAAAAATGAAAGATGCGATCTGATTGGTTGCTATGGGCAACTCAGCAACTTTTCCTCTGGACAGGTTTTGATCAATCTCCCCCTATGTGCTTTTTATTTTATTGTTGTCTCTGACCTTTCCCAGCATTCCATGTAATTTTGTAGTCGTAGCCATTTTATAATTGTGTAAAATTGCTGCAATTTTTTGCTCAACTGCTCCAATTTTGGTGCAATCTCACTAAGGCCCGGACCACACATTTAAACTTGGGAAGATCAGAGCAATCTATTCACAAAGAACATGCGCCTTTTGATAAATTTGTGGGAAGTACACCTGACGTACGCCAGGAAAATGGTGGGAAAAATAACTTGATTGAGGGTATGTTTTCACTTGTTTTTTTTCACTTGAGAAAAATGCCCCCCAAGAAACTTCCCTTTTATTTTGTACTCCCAAGATGCAATTTCTGTGGTGTTTTTTAAAGAGTTTTAGTCTTGGCATTTATTCCCTATGCTTTTTTATCATCACAAAACATTTGATTCATTCATCATGTGACTCAAGCATTTCTGTTGAACAATTGGGCAAAACATCAATTTTTTTTTTTTAACTAAGAGCCGAGGAACGTGCAAGAAAAAGTGCAAATGTGTTACACTAAAAAAAAAAACATGCACAAAGGATGCGGTCTATCGCAAGCCCTTCTCCGATAGGAGAGAGGCCCCCCAACAAATCTTACCCTTCGCCTCCGGACCAAAAGGTACCTGCGAGGTTCCAGGTTCAATGTCCCTTTTCACCGAAGCTACTAAGGGACCACAAATGCTCCCAGCATCCCCCTTGGCGTTAACCAAGGTATCTGCTCGCAGAGCCGTTAATGGTTGGTACCCTGCCCATACAGGAGTACCCAGGGTTTTTTTAGGGAGGTGCAGAACCTGATGGCCACAAACACCTCCCCTAGACCGCTAGGAGGGACACCCAGAAGGGCTCCCGCATCCTGACAATCCTGTGGACACACAACACACAAAAAGTGACACAGTGACAAAAAAATAAAATAAGTGAATGTGTGCAGATACACTGCCCGGACATCCGAACGGATCTCTAAAAATTTCTCTGATACTTGCCAGAAGGCCGGGAATCAAGATGTGAGTGCCACAAGGTCAAGAGTTCATGTGCCCGTGCTTCAACTCAGTGAGTCTATCCTCCCAGTGAGTTTCGGCACCTCAGGGTCACCACTCCCCAAGGCACTAAAGTACCTCGGCACTAGACCCTCTCAGCCTCATGGCGAGACCCGGAGGAAACAGGTCACATCGGGGCAGCCATTGAGATGATTCCTCAGAACACCTGCCCACTACCATGCAGCACCCATCCCTACCAGCTCCACACCGGCGGAAACTGATAAGAACAGATGCTTCACTTGATCTTAGCCAAAAGGCCGAGAAGCAAAACATAAATACTATACCCACATGGCATTTTCTTATTTTATTTTTTTTTTGTTATTTTTTTTTGCAAAGGTTTCATCATCATCGTCCCAACATACTGCTGTTTTAGAAATTGTCTACTGAACCCAAAAATGCTGAAAATGTCAAATGCCAAAGACAAAAACATCAAATGGGTATGGCGTTTTATAAATCCCTATTGACTTTATTTTTTTGGGACTTTTTTTTTTTTTTAAAGAAAAATGGAAACTTTCTGCATTCCTGCCAGTGGGTCCTTCAAACAATAAGGATGAACACTTTTATGATGTCCTGTATACTGTATACCAACCATGTTTTATTCTCTCTATCATATATATTGTCAAATCCGGCTAATTCACTGCCCCAAAATATAATTTATCTCTATAACATGTACGACATCTATCCAATTTAACCGGAAGCTCGGCAACATATATACAGTGACCTCTTGGGCTCCGATGGCCCTGACATATGATAATTTCAACATGCGATGGCCTCTCAGAGGCAGCATCAACATACGATGCTTTTGTATGTCGGGGCCATCGCATAAACTGCTATCCGGCAGCGCAGACTGCTTCAGCTGCCACCGGATAGCCGTTTACGGTGCCCCGTGTGGTCCGCTGACGATCACTTACCTGTCCTCGGGGCTCCGGCGCGTCCTCTTCGGGATCCCCTGCATCGTCGGCGCTCTCCATCGTTGTCATCACATCGCTGCGCACGCCGTCCCGCCATCCAATAGGAGCGTCGTGCGTAGCAACGTGATGGCCGCGACATAGAGCTCGGATGCCGGGGAAGCAGAGACCTTGCCGGAGCGTCGGGGACACTTCAGGGACATGGCGACAGCGATGGACGGCGACATCCAGGGCAGCCGTGACGAGCGGTGACGGTCCGGAGCGGCGGGGACAGGTGAGTACAACTTCCTCTACCAGTGGTCTTCAACCTGCAGACCTCCAGATGTTGCAAAACTACAGCTCCCAGCAGCCAACGGCTGTCCGGGCATGCTGGGTGTTGTAGTTTTGAAACATCTGGAGGTCTGCAGGTTGTAGACCACTGTTCTATACTTTACATTGCACGGATCCCTCAACATGCGATGGTTTCAACAAACGATGGTCCGTTTGAAACGGATTACCATCGTATGTTGAGGGACCACTGTATATATATATTTTTTTTTTTATTCCTCAATTTATTTTTCATGATATAAAATATTAACCACATCTTGCATTTCACATAGCTGGCACGTAGGTTCCCACAAGATGGTCTCCGTCTCCTTCCCTGCCACGCGGGGTTAAGTGCAGGTTTAAATGCAAGCATTATTTAAGATCACCGAGCTAGCGTTGCTTACAAAGCCATCTCCGTGATTTACTGGGGGACTAGACGGATAGTTTATTCACCGACAGGATAAACAGTTGCAAAGTTAAACAAAAAAAATGCTGCTTTTTAGCCTGGCCTTGGGGATGGGAAGAAGCTCGGGGGAACATATTGACGAGCCATAAAGCATTCATTACAATTACGCGGGCACCTCTCTGACAATATTGGCCCTGAAGGCCTTTTTCTTATCACTAAAAAAAAATTTTTTAAATGGATGAATGGTCACAGTCGGGCGAATAAATTATGAATACAAAGCAGATCAGGCAATGACAGCTTATGTTCCAAACTTACAATGTAGTATACAAAGTGACGGAGCAGATTTCTGCAGATAATGCAGATTCCTCTACTATTAATATTCTTATAAAGGTATAACTTCAATTGTATGTACTGCTCCATAAGAATGCAATGATTGTGGTGTCACTGGAGCCTAAGGGAGCCAAAAAAAGGTCCCCAATTGAGATCGGTAGTACCGTATTTTTCGCCGTATAAGACGCACTTTTTCTTCCCCAAAACTGGGGGGAAAAAGTCGGTGCGTCTTATACGGCGAATACACCTGCGCCCATCAACGGCCGGGACCCGCGGCTAATACAGGACATCACCGATCGCGGTGATTCCCTGTATTAACCCTTCAGATGCGGCGATCAAAGCGGACGCCGCATCTGAAGGGAAAGTGACACTAACCCGGCTGTTCAGTCGGGCTGTTCGGGACCGCCGCGATTTCACTGCGGAGGTCCCGAACAGCCCGACTGAATAGCCGGGTTAGTGCTTACAGGACACCGGGAGGGACCTTACCTGCCTCCTCTGTGTCTTCTCCGTTCAGGGATCTCCTGTATTGCCGGCGCTCTCCTTCCTCGTCGTCGCGTACGTGCGTCGGCGTGCGTAACGACGTGATGGCGGCGACGGAGAGCGAGGATACCCGGCCGGCAGCAGAGACGTTCCGGAGCGATGGGGACACGGCGACAGCGATGGAGCGACATCCAAGGCAGCGGTGACGGGTCCGGAGCGACGGGGACACGTGAGTATTACCTCTTATGCAGTGGTCTTTAATCTGCGGACCTCCAGATGTTGCAAAACTACAACTCCCAGCATGCCCGGACAGCCGTTGGCTGTCCGGGCATGCTGGGAGTTGTAGTTTTGCAACATTTGGAGGTCCGCAGGTTGAAGACCACTATTGGGTTCAAAATCTTAATTTTTTTAGATTTTGCACCTATAAATTGGGTGCGTCTTATACGCCGGTGCGTCCTATAGGGCGAAAAATACGGTATACGCTATATTGACAATTATATACAGGTGAAACTCGAAAAATTAGAATGTTGTGCAAAAGTCCATTGTATTTCATTAATGCAACTTAAAAGGAAAGGAGGCATGAAATGTTCCAAAATCTGCGTTGACCCTGGACTTAATGAAGCATAGTGACCAACACCAGCAGATGACATGGACCGCCAAATCATAGTTATTGGGGGGGGGGGGGGGGGGGTGTCTTTGGGGTTTCATGAGCTGTAAGCCATAATCATCACAATTATGACAAATCACGGCTTGAACTATCTTGATTTACATGTAATGAGTCTCTCTCATATATGAGTTTCACCTTTTAAGTTGCATTACTGAAATAAATGAAGTTTGCACGATATTCTAATTTTTCGAGTTTCACCTGTATATATATATATTTATTATTGGGCTCCAGCTCTTAATCATTTAACTCAGGTGCAGTGGCCCCTCAAGTTACAATATTAATGGTTCCAGGATGACCATTGTATGATGAAACTATTGTATGTTGGGACCATTGTATGTTGAGATCATTGTTTGTTGAAACCAACCATTGTATGTTGAAACCATTGTATTTTGGGACCATTGTATGATGAAACCATTGTATGTTGGGACCATTGTATGATGAAACCATTGTATGTTGGGACCATTGTATGATGAAACCATTGTATGTTGGGACCATTGTATGTTGAGACCATTGTTTGTTGAAACCAACCATTGTATGTTGAAACCATTGTATTTTGGGACCATTGTATGATGAAACCATTGTATGTCGGGACCATTGTATGTTGGGACCATTGTATGCTGAGACCATTGTATTTTGAGACCATTGTATGATTAAACCATTGTATGTTGGGACCATTGTATGATGAAACCATTGCATGTTGAGACCATTATATGTTGAAACCATTGAATGTTGGGACCATTGTATGATGAAACCATTGTATGATGGGACCATTGTACGACGAAACCATTGTATGTTGAGACCATAACTCTTTGGAAACCTGGTAACTTGGTTCTAAAGCCACCAAAATGTCATAAAAAAATAGGAAAAAATTAGGACGCGCCCCTTCCTAAGCAATGGATGTCAGAATGAGTGAGCAGAGAAATTTGTGAGCCAAATACAGAAGCTAGACACATGAAAAGGACATGTAAAGTATCTGCATGACCCAGTGAGGAACATATTGAAGCATTATTTTTTCTGTGATATGACAGGTATGGTTTAAGTTTCCTATAGACATTTTTTATATTGAACATTATGCATTAAAGGGGTACTCCGGTAGAATACAATTTTTTTTTCCAAAATCAACTGGTTCCAGAAAGTTGAACAGATCTGTAAATGACTTCTATTTAAAAATCTTAATCCTTCCAGTACCTATCAGATGCTGTATGCTCCACAAGAAGTTGTATAGCTCTTCTGTCTGACCACAGTACTCTCTGCTGACACCTCTGTCCAAGTCAGGAACTGTCCAGAGCAGGAGCAAATCCCCATTGCAAACCTCTCCTGCTCTGAAGAGTTCCTGACATGGACAGAAGTGTCAGCAGAGAGCACTGTGGTCAGACTGGAAAGAACTACACAACTTCCTCTGAAGCATACAGCAGCTGTACTGGAAGGATTTTTAAATAGAAGTAATTTACAAATCTGTTTAACTTTCTGGCCCCAGTTGATTTAAAAGAAAAAAAAAAATGTTTTCCACCGGAGTACCCCTTTAAACCTTTCGCAACCCCTGTTCCTATGTAGTACTAGTTGAGTATTAAATGAATGTTTTTCTCATTTTTACAATTCAAACAAACTCCACTTGTCTGGAGTCCTCACGGCCATGTATTACAAGGCTATCCATTCATGTCATCCCAGTCATTGGCTTAGTGGCAATTTCCTGTGTGTCCACATGTGAAGCAGGAAGCAGTGATCAGCGGGGATCGGGCACCACAACAGTGATTGGCTGCAGCGGTCACCGGACACAAGTCTGTGCTGAAATGGACAATGCAGTAGAGACCAATGGGAGAAGCAGAAATGTTGGAATGGAAGTGGCCGATAATTTGTAAGTCATAACTTTATTAATTTACAACATTCTAAACTGTTAAAAAATTAATAATTAATGGGGCAAAAACCCTTATTAATATTTAAGAATGTGATATATTGTAGTACTGTAGTACAGTAAACCTCTTTGAAATATATAAAAGTTTCCTTATAAAAGTCCTGTCCACCCTCACGTAGCTGCCTTCTGCCTCCGTCATCATTATAGGGGTACTCTGGCCCTGAGACATCTTATCCTCTATCCAAAGGATTGGGGAGAAGATGTCTCACAGCGGGGGTCCCGCCGCTGGGGATCCCCGCAATCTTGTATTCGCCACTCACCTGCTTGAGCAGCATGCCGTGGTGCCAGCTCACAAACTGCCGGGTGGCGACTACAGGGCAGGAGTATCGTGACATCAACACTCTGCCCCCGTGTGACGTTGATAGGGATGACCCTTATGTTTTTAATAACTGATCAATATACTAATACTAAAATGCCATTGCTACTGGAAAAATATATCTATTACCTACTAGTGTTGCTCACGAATATTCGCAATTCGAATTTTATTCGCGAATATCGCATATTCGCGAATTCGCGAATATTCGCGAATATAGCGCTATATATTCGTAATTACGAATATTCATTTTTTTTTTGTTTTTTTTTCACAGTACACATCACAGTGATCATCCCTCTCTGCTTCCAGCTTGTGTGGTGTAAGAAGGCTCTAATACTACTGTGTGAGACTGTTGTGCGAATTTTCGCATATGTTAATTTGTTGTATATGCAAATTTTCGCATATGTTAATTTTCGCACACGCGAATATTCGCATATGCGAAAATAAAACGAGAATATTACAAATATGCGAATATTCGCGAATATGACGAATATTCGTCCATATATTCGAGAATATTCGCGAATTCGAATATGGCCTATGCCACTCAACACTATTACCTACCCTTTAACCCATATACATCAGAATGCTATCTGCTCGTGACTCTGAATATAGGCCTTGAAATGACTCCATGCGGGAGTAGAAAGACTGAACATCTGACAAACAGAGAACTTCTGTCAAGAAATTAATGGACACTAGATATGCTAATATATATGGACACAATAATCGAACAACCAATCAAAATGTAACATGCTAATCGTGATGTCATTACTAACCCTCCTTTTTCCAAATGTAAAAACCAAATTTATTTCCTGTAATAAATCAGAACTCCCTGGAGTTCGTACCGAGGAGGGAACTCATACCAACCTGACCTGGTGTTAATTTTCTTGTGTTGACACTCGGAAAAAATAGTACAGCGGTAGTCACTCACAGATTAAGGCCGCACATTAACCCATCCTTAACAATATCACCCCACGCCCCCGCCACGCAAGTCTATGGGAGGGGGCGTGACGGCCGCCACGCTCTTTCCCATAGACTTGCATAGCGGGGGCAGGGGGGTGACGTCACACGGGGAGGAGTCGTGACGTCACGATACTCCAGCCCTGTGGTCGCCACCCAGCTGTTTGTGAGCTGGCACTGCGGCGTGCAGCTCAAACAGGTGGGTGGCGAATATAAGATTGCGGAGGTCCCCAGTGGCGGGACCCCCACGGTGAAACATCTTATCCCCTATCCTTTGGATAGGGGATAAGATGTCTCAGGGCCGGAGTACCCCTTTAAAACATTTTTGTTTTTGTATTTTTACATTTTCTCTCTAAATTTGTTTAAATAACCCTCTATCCCGGCTGCAGTCAAAATCAAAGGGATGTCTTGCAGCCCTTCTGCTCATAAGAAGTGATTTACCAGCACGTGTCCTGTTTGAAGTCCATTATTTTGCATTAAGTGGATTTTAATCCATATTTGATGTTCTGGTTCACAAAAGTTTATGATCTGAAATCACGAAATCACAACAACTGGTATGGACCTTCTGTTCCATCACCCTCCTTTCATTTGTTGAGTTGTATAGTTCTAGTATGCTGAAAAACATGTTTGTAACTCTTTGAATGACAGCTTGAAAGGGTTGTCTGCTTTATAAAGTTTTTTTTTTGCACAAATGGCAGTACCGAGTGTAAGGAGGAGACTGATGTCTCATGGGATGTCTTGCTTGGTGGCAATGGTGACATCCTATTACCATATTCATAAATGTTTGTGAAGGCGACTGCATTGATAGGGATGGGATTTTATACACTTGTGGCAATGGGAATGACTAGAAGTCATTTACAAATCTGTTTAACTTTCTGGCACCAGTTGATAAAAAAAAAATTTTTCCACCGGAGTACCTGTTTAATGCATAATGTTCAATATAAAAAAATGTCTATAGGAAATGTAAACCATACCGGTCATATCACAGAAAAAATAATGCTTCAATATGCTACTCAATGGGTCATGCAGATACTTTACATGTCCTTTTTATATGCCTAGTTTCTGTATTTGGCTCACAATTTCCTCTGTTCTTTTGCTCACTCATTCTGATATCCACTGCTCAAGAAGGGGCGTGTTTGTGGCATGCACTGAGCCTGCCCTCACCATGCATTCACTTCCTCCCTGAGTCTGCTGTGCTGTGTCTCTTCATCCAATCACTGCAATCTGCTCTATAACCCCCTCCTCTCTGTTTTCATGCTGCAGTCTGATAGGACAGGAGTGAGCACACATTAGTGCTAGTCCCGCCCTCATTTTCTGGACTGTGTCTCAGCATGTGCTTCAGCTGGGACAAAGATGATGTGGTTGCCAGACCGTATTATGTTCTGGATGGTATGGGGACCCCTAGTGGTCTTTTTTTTTATAAGCCATGATTTCTATAAAAATGATATGGAGTATATTAGAAAGGTTAATGTTTTGCCAAGATGTACAACATATAAAAAGTTATTGATTCTGACAGCACCCATTTAAAGAATTATATAGGACAATGCGGCTCATGCATAATGTGCTGAAGATTGAATAGAAAGTTTCTTTCGAGAAGATGAATTATTCCGAGCAGGACTCGGTTTATTGTTCTTTGAAATACAAATAAAACTTTGTCGAAGACTGTGACATTGAAGTAATGCTTCCATCTGGCATACTGTCTATCTCTCCGTTTTATTAACGTAATTGGATGATCTCGGCCCCAGATAAATTGGCCTTTGGTGCAGCTGCTAACAAAAAGATTTTAGAACAAGTGACATATTAGGGTTTTTATTCTCTTTTTTTTCCTTCCTAAGTCAGACCCTCCAGCTAAGCCCAGCCATTCATCTGAATCTCCAACCGTAACATCAACCATGGTAAATCAGGGATTTAGAGACCTCGGACACATTCAAATGAAAAGCACGTATACGGATAAAACTAAAACCTTTTCTTTTTCTTTCCAACATATAAAGAAAGATGGAAAGTCGACGAAATGAGTCAATAATAATTCCTGCAAACAAATAATTCATTAGCTGAACATACATGAGCGGATTGCGGATTCTCTCCTCCCACCACCCAAGGGATTCTGGGAGCAAATCGAATTAATTATCCCTTATGCATTACATATTTTATTTATGATGTTCTACTAAGTCATAGTTTAGGGCTAAGAGGATAAAATGGCAGAACAAGCCACATAATGCCTGAATTATATTGGAAAATACAACTATTTAGGCCATAAATACATATATACACTTTTCTCTTTGTGCGGCACCAATTAGGCCGATGTAGCTTTCATATGTCTCGAAGCCGAGCGAGGAAGAGCAGAAAATACACAATTATGATCCAAATGGCTTTAAATCATTGTTTGTGTGGGAAATAGGGAAATAAAGGAGGGCTTGAAAGACTATCGAGAGAGAAAAGGAAACAAAAAAAAGAGTAAACATCTAAAAAAGAATATATTTAATAGATGAAGGTCATCAAGCCAGTTATAGAATGTATAAGGATAGTAGGATAAAAGGGTGGGGGGATAAAACCTCAAGAAACATTATTCATATCGGTTTAATCATTGAATAAAAAAAAAAGTCTGGAAAAGGTGGAGATTCATGTTATTACAAAAAAGCTTAAAGAGGTGTTCTGGGGTTTTTGTTTTTATTAGACTATGCTACAGGGGCTGTAAAGTTAGTGTAATTCATTATATAGGAAATTAAATAAAATTGGGGGGGGAGGGGCAGCTTGTAAACCGCTGTCTGCAGCGCAAGACGCGGGGATGAAATATATAAACTGCAAAAGGTACCTTGAGAGGCGGCTAGCCAATCAGGTAAGAGATACTAACTGTCAATGCACATGCCATGCACATGTTCTGAGTGGAAAAAAGGAAGGAAGGAAAAAAAATTAACTAACCCCCAATTATTACCCCGGTACCCACCTCCACAGGGGTGCCTGGAAGAGCTGGTACCAACAGGCTCGAAATGTAAAAAATGGTGCTCCTGGGCCTAGGCGGTAACAGGCTGGCGTTATTTAGGCTGGGGAGGGCCAGTAACAATGGTCCTCACCCACCCTGGTAACGTCAGGCTGTTGCTGCTTGGTTGGTATTTGGCTGAGAATAAAAATAGGGGGAACCCTATGTTTATATATATATATATATATATATATTTAATCATTTATGCAAAAAAAAAAAAGCATGAAGTTTCCCCTATTTTTATTCTCAGCCAAATACCAACCAAGCAGCAACAGCCTGACATTACCAGGGTGGGCGAGGACCATTTTTATTGGCCATCCCCAGCCTAAATAACACCAGCCTATTACCGCCTAGGCCCTGGAGCACCATTTTTTTACGCTCTGGGCCTGTTGGTGTCACGATGCCGGCTGGCAGGTAGTGGATCCTCTGTGCCAGAGAGGGATTGGCGTGGACCGTGCTAGTGGACCGGTTCTAAGCCACTACTGGTTTTCACCAGAGCCCGCCGCAAAGCGGGATGGTCTTGCTGCGGCGGTAGTGACCAGGTCGTATCCACTAGCAACGGCTCACCTCTCTGGCTGCTGAAGATAGGCGCGGTACAAGGGAGTAGGCAGAAGCAAGGTCGGACGTAGCAGAAGGTCGGGGCAGGCAGCAAGGATCGTAGTCAGGGGCAACGGCAGAAGGACTGGAAACACTGGCAAGGGACACACAAGGAACGCTTTCACTGGCACTAAGGCAACAAGATCCGGCAAGGGAGTGCAAGGGAAGTGAGGTAATATAGGGAGTGCACAGGTGATAACTCTAATTGGAACCACTGCGCCAATCAGCGGCGCAGTGGCCCTTTAAATCGCAGAGACCCGGCGCGCGCGCGCCCTAGGGAGCGGGGCCGCGCGCGCCGGGACAGAACAGACGGGGAGCGAGTCAGGTAGGAGAGCCGGGGTGCGCATCGCGAGCGGGCGCTACCCGCATCGCGAATCGCATCCCGGCTAGCAGCAGGATCGCAGCGCCCCGGGTCAGAGGACGTGACCGGGGCGCTGCAGCGGAGGAGGTGAAGCGAGCGCTCCGGGGAGGAGCGGGAACCCGGAGCGCTCGGCGTAACAGTTGGTACCGGCTCTTCCCAACACCCCTGTGGAGGTGGGTACTGGGGTAATAATTGAGGGTTAGCACTAGCTGTTTTTGGGGCCAACACTATTCCCTGGCTTAGTAATGGATTCAGTCTATAAGACAGCTTCCACTGCTAAGTCTGTCATGTAAATAAATAAAAAAACACAACACGTTTAAAAAAAAAAATATTCCAAAAAAACACTCCCCCAAAAGCCCTTGTTAACCATTTTATTAACATTTGACAAAATAAAACGCTGGTCACCGTACTCCTCCGAATCTAAAGTAATCCACAGGATACACGGATCTGTAAAAATAAACAAACAAAAAATTAGTTAGTACATTTATGGGAAAAAAAAGTGGTGCAAAAAATGTAATGAACACACACACACACACACACATATATATATATATATATATATATATATATATATATATATATGTATATATATATATATATATATATATATATATATATATAATATCGCACATTTTTTTCAAAGCTGCAAATTGGTGTTCTGAAGTCATTTATTGGTTTTTGCTTATGTGTGCAAAAAAAAAATGGAATTCAAAAGTGATTTATTGGTTTTTGCTTATGTGAGACACAATTATCAACTCCCTGTGATAGTTTAATAAATGTGTCACACATAAAACCAAAAGCAAGAAAAAAATGCCTACAGAAGTCGCTTACTGAAGCAACGATGATAAATGTCCCCGATGGTTGCTTCGGTGTAGGATGAGAAAGGATGTATGGTCCTGATGGGTTTGGCATCATGGCTGGTCCCAGGTGAACAAGTGCTCTAAAATAGACAAAAAATGTTTTTTATGATAATACGTTTTATCACTATTTTATCACTATTCGTCATACACCAAAGTTTCTACGGACACATTAGGGGCTACATCCATTAACGTTTCATAATTTTTGGAAGTACAGTAAATTCACAGTTTAAACCGTTTGGTTTAAGACAGTTTAACTCATAGGGTCACCCTGCAATAGGGTCACCCAGTCACCACCTCTTTTCAGAGGAGGGATGTGATCCACGATCATGCATTTTAAGTCGTTCTCAACATGTCCGGCTTTCATGAAATGCTTGGAAACCGGCAGATCACACCAATTTTTTCTAATTGAGTATCTATGTTGGTTTAATCTTGTCCTTAGATCACATTTAGTTTCTCCTACGTATATAAGGTTACAGGGACACCATAGTATGTACACAATATGGTCACTTTCACATGTAAGGTAGAAATTTATGGGATATGTTTTCTGTGTGGCAGGATGTGTGAATACAGCGTCGACATGGAAAACACCCTTTGGCTTTAATGGACAAATATTTTTGTGTCTAACTGATGTTACCTGATATGTCTGCTTTAACCAAACGGTCTCTTAAATTCCATGCTCTTCGTTATGACATTAAAGGGGGTGTTTGAAATTCCATGTTTTGGGGGTAGCTGTTTTTGACCAAGTGCCAATGTTTTCTGATAGCTATAGCAATGTTGCTGGACATTTCATTATACGTAGAAATAAATGGTATATGATTTGATTGATCCTTTTTTGCACCTTGAGGTTTACCAAACTTTCCCTCTGTTCTGATTTTATGGACATGGCGAGAAATGATAGTTAGAGGGTAACACCTATTTTTAAACTGGTTGACCATTCGGTCCACGGCTTTGTCAAACTTAGCCTCAGAGTCGGTGATGCGACTGGCTCTAAGTATTTGGCTATACAGGAGGGAGGTGATAATGGGTCTTGGATGGTAAGACTCAAACTTAAGAAGGGTGTTATAGTCAGTAGGTTTGTAGCAGATAGTAGAGATAAAATGCAAAAAGAGGAAGAAAAACTAGTGGCACCGGTAGCTTGGTATGCAGCTCCACGAGATGGATATAAAGACGTATGGGCGAATAATCAGATTGAATCAGAGGCCGGTGGTGCAAGGACAATAGAAGACACAGTAAATCAAATGTAATAGACAAAGACCACAGGCGTCCTGCACTCACCATGCAGATTCTGATAAATCAGCTCCCATCTCCGGCTGTTACTCCGGCATGGCAGACGACGGGGAGTGGGGCGCTCAGAGGCAACTGCCGGCGGTTTCACGCATACAAATGCTTTTCTTCCAGCCTCAGTAACGTCATCACGCCGTGCAATGATATAGTGCAGCTGAACGATCATGTGATCACAAGTAAAGTGTCACGGGGAAAAAAAAAGCAGAAAGAAAGACACAAGGGTTAAAATAACCACAGTTATCAATCTGCGCTAGGGTAAGTGTATACCTTACATAAACACAATGGCACTAGGTAACTATAAAAAAGAAAAATGCAAAAAACCAACTGACTCATAGGAATGGGGATAGATCCAGCCTATCACTAAGGCCAAGCGGGTCCTGCGCATCAGTGCGCAATATCCTACGGGCCTCCGCCTGTAATGGGAGCAGCCGACGATCGATTCCATTGGTATTTCTATGAATCAATTCAAGTCCACCAAATTTCAGAGTAGAGCAATTGCTATTATGGAATTCTTGCATGTGGTTTACAAAGCGAGGAGATCCTCCCCCTTTCTTCACAGAATAAAGATGTTCCCTAATTCTCACTCTAAATTGTCTCTCTGTCTTTCTGATGTAAAAAAAAAGCTGCAACCACAGCATATGAAATATACAACGAATGAACTCCGGCAGGTAATGAGATTTCTTACAGTGTAGTGAGAACCTCCCAACACTCCTGTAGAGGAATTAATATTGAGAGGGCACTGAGGGCAAAAACCACATTTCTTGTCGCCTTTAGGAGTGGCAGGGGAAAGCCAACACTCAGAGAAGGTTCCATTCTCTGGGATAGTATGTCTTTTGATATAGTCAGCAATAGTACCATTCTTTTTAAAAGTAATCACAGGGCGGTTGCTAACAGTTTCAGCAATATCTGGGTCTGTAGAGAGTAAATGCCAATTTTTTGTGATGGTTGTTTTTATAGTATCGTTCAATGGACTGTTTTTGAACGCAAACATGAATCTCTTCTTGCTGTTGTCGCTCTTAGCAACAATTTTCTTCTCAACTAGGAGACTAGACCTGTCTTTATTAGCAGCTCTGTAATATGCTTTAGACAATACATGCTCCGGATATTGTCGTTGTTTAAATCTACCAAAGAGATCCTCTGCTTGCCTTACAAAATCTGTTTCGTTAGTGTTGTTCCTTTTTAAACATAAAAACTGGCTATTGGGAATAGAGTTCTTAATTTGCACAGGGTGTGAACTCCCATAATGTAGTAACACATTATTTGCTATTTTTTGCGGAAACCCTGAGATTTTAACTGGTCGTTCTCCACAAATAATTTCAAATCCAAAAACTCCAAGCTTGGACCCCCATAGACACTGGTGAAGGCCATATTCATCGTATTAACACTATTTAGATGTTCCACAAAATTCTGAAACCTTTTTTAAGTCCCATCCCAGACAACTAGTACATCATCCATGTACCTCCAATATGCACGGATGTGGGTGACAAAGGGATTAGTTATACTGAATACATATTCTTGTCCAAACACTGCCAAACAACCAGTTAAAATCTCAGGGTTTCCGCTAAAAAATTGCAAATAATGCGTTACTACATTATGGGAGTTCACACCCTAAATTAAGAACTCTATTCCCTAAAGCCAGTTTTTACGCTTAAAAAGGAACAACACTAATGAAACAGATTTTGTAAGGCAAGCAGATGATCTCTTTGGAAGATTTAAACAACGACAATATCCGGAGCATGTATTGTCTAAAGCATATTACAGAGCTGCTAATAAAGATAGGTCTAGTCTCCTAGTTGAGAAGAAAATTGTTGCTAAGTGCGACAACAGCAAGAAGAGATTCATGTTTGCGTTCAAAAACAGTCCATTGAACGATACTATAAAAACAGCTATCACGAAAAATTGGCATTTACTCTCTACAGACCCAGATATTGCTGAAACTGTTAGCAACCGCCCTGTGATTACTTTTAAAAAGAATGGTACTATTGCTGACTATATCAAAAGACATACTATCCCAGAGAATGGAACCTTCTCTGAGTGTTGGCTTTCCCCTGCCACTCCTAAAGGCGACAAGAAATGTGGTTTTTGCCCTCAGTGCCCTCTCAATATTAATTCCTCTACAGGAGTGTTGGGAGGTTCTCACTACACTGTAAGAAATCTCATTACCTGCCGGAGTTCATTCGTTGTATATTTCATATGCTGTGGTTGCAGCTTTTTTTTTTACATCGGAAAGACAGAGAGACAATTTAGGGTGAGAATTAGGGAACATCTTTATTCTGTGAAGAAAGGGGGAGGATCTCCTCGCTTTGTAAACCACATGCAAGAATTCCACAATAGCAATTGCTCTACTCTGAAATTTGGTGGACTTGAATTCATTCATAGAAATACGAATGGAATCGATCGTCGGCTGCTCCTATTACAGGCGGAGGCCCGTTGGATATTGCGCACTGATGCGAAGGCCTAAGTGATAGGCGGGATCTACCCCCATTCCTATGAGTCAGTTTGTTTTTTGCAGTTTTCTTTTTTATAGTTCTCTAGTGCCATTGTGTTTGTGTAAGGTATACACTTACCCTAGCGCAGATTGATAACTGTGGTTATTTTAACCCTTGTGTCTTTCTTTCAGTTTTTTTCCCCGTGACACTGTACTTGTGATCACATGATCGTTCAGCTGCACTATATCATTGCATGGTGCGATGACGTTACTGTGGCCGGAAGAAGCGCATTTGTATGCGTGAAACCGCCGGCAGTCGCCTCTGAGCGCCCTACACCACCTCGTCTAAAGGGTTAATGCCAGGCATCGGCCCAATCGGCAGTGCCCAGCATTAACCGTGGGTCCTGACTGCCCATAGCAACCGGGACCCATGGGGTTTAACCCGTTCTCTGCTCGTGAGAACGGTTTAAACCCCATTAGTGGGACTTAGGACGTACAGGTATGCCCTGAGTCCTTAAGGACTTGGGAATGGGGGCGTACCTGTATGCCCTGTGTCCTTAAGTGGTTAAAGTGTAACTGTCATTTCAGAAAACATGCACAAGACAGTGGGGAGAAGCAGCATTCAGCTGTGCACTTCTCCCTGCTGATTATATTGATCAGGGGAGTCCCAGTAACCAGACTCCCAACAATGAAAACTTTTAACATGTCAAAAGTTTTCTGAAATTACACATTTTAACTTGAAGCTCTTGAGCCCCAATGCAGAAATGTCCTCATTGCACAATAGTTATACCAACTTCCCCTCTTCTTCCTTCCTTTCCTGCAATATGGTCACTGCCCAACTCCTCGCCTTCCGTCAACCAGAAGACTTGCCACTTTCTACAAATCTTTTCACTTCCTTGGTGGAAAAATCCCTATCCTCTTGTCCACTACCAAAGCAGTTCTTCTGGGGAGAATAGTCCTGCATAATGTCACTCCAGCTGCTGCATGGTTTACCTCTATGGTGTGTATACCATTCATAGCATGAATGCAACTATAAGTCCCATGAACCCTTGTTTGTAAGTGTAAGGTCACTTTTCTCTCTCCCACACATTGGCCACCCCACCCAATTAAGCACACCTAAGCTGCCTTCCATGCTGTGCTGTAAACATAAGACAAGTGTTTTTTAACCAGGGTGCTTCCAGCAATTTCCTGCAGAATTATCTCCCCCCCACTCAGCGGTCGCTCCACCCATTAAAGCATGAACAGACTTCCTTTCATCCCCTGACTAGTGACGTAATGTCTAGGGCCACACTGCAACCTGGGAAAGCCTGAGAAGACTCATTATATATGCTGTTAAAAAATAAACATTGGTGAAAAGATCACATATGAATTGCGAGACCACCATCAAACATAGGTACAGACACTATATTATCAACTACACTAACTTTACAGCCCCTGTAGCATAGTCAAATAAAAAAAAATCGTGGAATACCCCTTTAAAGTGAATGAGAGCTGAGCTGCCATAACCCAAAACAGGCATTCCACAATATGAAGTTATCGGCATATAGCTTTGTTTGGGTGCAACAGTTTTGGGTATGGACACTCCACTGATCAGATTGTGGTAAACTGCCTTGGGGTGTTGTGTAGATGGGGTGTTGCTGGGTTGGTATATGAGGGGTTAATTTAACCCTTGTCACTCGTGATGCCAGGGTGGGGGGTTAATACGCTGAGGTAAATCTTCGGCCTATCGCCACCCTTCCCAGAAACGATAGGTGTGTGCATAAATGACTGAATGTCCACAGTAAAGATGAACTTGAACTTGCGTGAAACTTTACTGAGGTATTTGCGGTACATCCAATAACAGTCTTATTAACAAAGTCTCTATTCAGCACGGCAGTGATTGACAGATGCTGAGGACCATTGAGTTATCCAGAAATGATTAGAATTAGGGGTTTTTGCAGAGATTCGCTGGATTTAGAGCATTTAGGTCCAGTGATCTTGCGGAGTTAACAGGGATTGAAGTAACTCACAGGTTTTGAGAGATGGCCGCGGCCGCAGGGGTGAGGCCTAGCAAGTGCTGATGACAACTGCGCAGATCCGTCCTCATCAGCAGCGCAGGAACAAGAGAGCGATTAATGGCCGCTGCTCCCTTATATGGGCAGGGCCCTTTTGGATTGGTCCAATGTCAGCTGTTACTCACCGTTACAATGCATGGTGGGTGATCACCTGACTACCTCCAAAGGTCCTTAACTAGAAAACCATAGAGTTCTGGAACTCATCATGTGACCCGCAGGTCCTGCCACACCACAACAAGGTAAGTATACATTATATACATATATACACTTAGAATTTGAATAATTTTAACTAATAAAGGGGTGACTAGGGGCTAACTATAGATGAGGACCCCACCGGTACCTAGGGACTCTGATTTTGGGGACCTCACCACAAGGTAACAGATGCAATCTGGTACCAGGACACACCGCAAGATATTAATTTCTTATCCTAAGGTTAGTCCATCAGTCACAAAATCTCAAAAAAAAAAAAAACCTTTAACCCCAGGCACTCTCTGAGTTCTAGTGTAGTGGGCGGTAATGACAGTCTGAGTAGTCACATACGAATATACTTATCTAAGCCTTCTCTATAGACTCCCCCACTGAATTTACATTGTCTTATTCTTCCCCAATAAAGCAGCTCTAGATTCCATGATAACATGAATCTCATGACAATGGTGTACACAAACATCTATTGTTTCGCTAGCCTTTCAGATATAGCCTCACGACTGATCCATCAGGAACTCAATGTGCAGTAATGGCACGTTAGAAGCTCTTTATGATGGCCTCAACACTAAGGGGTAAATAAGCACTTACCATAAAAGCGACTTCATAGAATCCCATGTTATTTTATCTGTCATTCACAGCAATCTCTAAATAGAGCAATGTAGAAATCATAGTGCTACCTACCACCATCAGGACTCATTAGATTGGCAATACTACTCTCCTGTATACAGCCACCCAGATTGAACCTGTCAAGAGACCATACGTGCTTTAAATGCTATTAAATTGTTTTCTGTTCTGGAAATTGTTTTGTCATGTGTTTCTATGACGACAAAAATTGTTATGAACCAAGATGCCTTAGGTGCCCTCAAAGCCGATGAACTAAAAAACTCTGAGCAAGTAGACTTGGAGACTCAATTGGAGAACGTAACACAAAGGTTCATATATTCTTATGATCATCTGTGGAGGGAGCTACCGTATGACCCTGTCTTTTAACTCCCATCCAAGAAAGCATGAGTTCTCCAGCTCCGACCCTCCAATAATCTTAAAGGGGTATTCCAGGATTATTTTTTTTTATTTGACTATGCTACAGAGGCTGTAACGTTAGTGTAGTTCATAATATAGTGTTTGTACCTGTGTTTGATGGATGTTCTTGCAATTCTTATGTCATCTTTGCCCTGATGTTTATTGTTAACAGCATACAAAATGATCTCAGGTCATCTCAGGTTTTCCCAGGTTGCAGTGTGACCCGAGACATTACATCACTGGTCAGGTGTTTAAAAGGTGCATGTCTGCTTCAATGAATGGGAAGGAGGGTGGGGCAAGACGAATAGCCATTTCACAAAAATTAAGCAGCTGCATTATGGTGGACAACATAGCCATTTAACCCCAGGACAAGCACAGATCCTTCCTAAGCATGTCCATTAATGTCTGGCAGGTACACACTAAAGTCACCTTATGAAGGATAACCCCTTTAAAGATGCCCAACTACTGTTACCGTATTAGAGAAATGTATAGGGAGGGGGAGGGGCAAACATCTCTTTGAAATATTAATAGTAGATAAAGAAAAACTGAAATGTGATTTTATATATAATGTACAATTATTGTTGTCAAAGGAAAAATTAAAATATTTAAAGAAAAAAAAAAAAAGATGCCCAACTTCATGGCAGCCTGCTGTCGGACCCTAGGCTCATTTACCTCCATGAATCTGCTGTGTCTTTAAAGGGGTGCTCTGCCCCTAGACATCTTATCCCCTATCCAAAAAGATAGGGGATAAGATGTCTAATCGCTGGGGACCCCCGGGATCTCGGCTGCGGCACCCCGCAGTCATCACTGCATAGAGCAAACTCATAATGATGGGCAGTACAGGGGCCGGAGCATCGTGTTGTCACGGCCAGCCCCCTTAATGCAAGTCTATGAGAGGGGCGGGCTGTGACGTCATGATGCTTCGGCCCCTGTATCGCCCGTCATTACGCACTGAGCAAGTTTGCTCTCTGCAGTGATGACAGCGGGGTCCCGCAGCCAAGATTCCGGGGGTCCCCAGTGGTGGGACCCCTGCGATCAGACATCTTATTCCCTATCCTTTGGATAGGTGATAAGATGTCTAGGGGCGGAGTATCCCTTTAAGACTGATGCAAATGTGAATTACAAAATCCCACAGCCTGGAGGCCAGTCGTATGCTGGCATCTTTTTTGCTCCTGACACCCAGATTAATGGCCCCTTCCATGGATTAAGAGCTTCAACAAGAACGTTCGGAGCTACAAGTGCGTCCCAGGCTCCAGTTTGTGTATCACTGCTGTAATGAATCATAAGAGTCTAATCAATACCATAAGTAATAGAAAGCTTTGTGTTAAATCATTTGTTTTGCTGTTGTAACAGCTCTGAAAATACCACAAGGAGCAATGAGGCAGGACGTTCTCCGACAACTGTGTTAGTTCTGCATTTCTCCAAACACCAAGATGCTGGGGCCGCACAAATAAAGTTGATTGATTAAAGTTGTGTAAATCAGCCGGTCTACAGCTCTTAGGAGGCCTCTATTATGTTCCTTAAGCCAAACTCACTCCACTATGTTAAAGCTGGCATTACACCACAGAATTTTATCAGTTCTAAAGATTCTGCTTATCAATTATTTACCTTTCCATCTGCTGAATGGTAAATGAGGTCTCTAACCAGAAATACTCACTATTCACTCTTACAGGTGTTTTCCTGTACCCTCCAGAGTTCTGGAAGAATCAGAAATCTAGCCCTTGCTGTGACATTTGAATGTCAGGGCCAACTATGACTTTGACCCCAGCATCAGGATGATGGAAAAGGTTCATCAAAGGGTGTAAATCAGTCTTGGAATGGGGTGCCAAGAGCCCACCAGTGGAAGTGATGCTGGGGTTCTCCCCACATTACTGTGCATTACCAAACATTACCTGAACTTTTTTAGGTCACATGCACATGCACCTACTGCCATTGAAAATGACTGGAGAGGAGCGAATTCTTTAAAAATTTGATTTGGCCGATTTGCCGAATTTTCCCAAAAAAATTTGGTAAGTTTCCACCCTTATGGATCCACTTCTGCCTTTGGCTCAAAAACTGTAGTGGCAGTTTTCCAAAAACTGCCAGAAAAAAAAAACAAGTGGAAACTTAACCTTAGTGAAAAAATACTGTTATTCAGTCTGACATGCAGAACAGAGGCATTGCTATGGGAATCACTGTTGAAGAGTGGCACAATGACAGAACCTGAGGGTGGCATCAGTATGAGGAGACCATATATTGGCTGAATGACAGCGTGGAGGTGGCTGCAGAATGAGGAGACCATATAGTGCTAAATGACACAGCCTGGAGTTGGTGGCAGCAAGAGGAGACCATATAGTGGCTGAATGACATGGCCTGGTGTTGAGGGCAGCAAGAAGAAACCATATAGTGGCTGAATGACACAGCCTGGAGATGGCGGAAGCATGAGTAGACCATAGAGTGGCTGAATGGCACAGCCTGGAGTTGGCGGCAGCAAGAGGAGACCATATAGTGGCTGAATGACAGCCTGGAGGTGGCAGAATCATGAGGAGACCATCTAGTGGCTGAATGACACAGCCTGGAGGTGGCGGAAGCCTGAGTAGACCATATAAGTAGATCATATAGTGGCTGAATGACACAGCCTGGAGGTGGCGGAAGCCTGAGTAGACCATATAGTGGCTGAATGGCACAGATTGGAGTTGGCGGCAGCAAGAGGAGACCATATAGTGGCTAAATGACACAGCCTGGAGGTGGCAGAATCATGAGGAGACCATATAGTGGCTGAATGGCACAGCCTGGAGTTGGCGGCAGCATGAGGAGACCATATAGTGCCTGAATGACACATTGTGGAGGTGGCAGCAGCATGGGAAGACCATGTAGTGGCTGAGTGACACAGCCTGGAGGTGGCAGAAGCATGAGGAGACCAAATAGTGGCAGAAAGAGCTCAGGCCACTCGCCCCTAGTCTGCTGCGACCTCTGCCAGCACCTGATGTATTTAAGCCCCTGCCACTCCTCTGTGCACGTCCTTGCACTTTTCTACCTGACATACTTAGTGCGTTTATGAGGGGAGGACAATGCGCTCCACTATGCTTAAAACAGTATTTGTCTACAACACCAGCAGGTGTGTACTTTTGGCTGGCATTTCACAGTATCCAGGCTCTTAAGACATTAACAGGAACAAAATGGTACACCACTTAGATGTACTTATGTGGTATGCACTTAAGAGGGGAGTACAATGCGCTCCAGTACACTTAAAACAGTGTTTGTCTATAACACCAGCAGGTGCATACTTTTGGCTGGCCTTTCACAGTATCTAGGCCCTTAAGACTTTAACAGGAACAAAATGGTACACCACTTAGATGTACGTATGTGGTATGCACTTATGAGGGGAGTACAATGCGCTCCAGTACACCTAAAACAGTATTTGTCCACAACACCAGCAGGTGTGTACTTTTGGCTTGCCTTTCGCAGTATCTAGGCCCTTAAGACTAACAGGATCAGCAAAATTGTACACCCCTTAGATGTACGCACAGGTTACACTTAACAGAGGACAATACGCTTTTAGTGCTCTGCTCACCCTAACTGGCTGGCTACTATTAGCTTTTTAGTTGTTGTACACACCAGTGCTGCAGCACACAGACGCTGGGTACTACACCCAAAATTGCACTCTCTCTCTCAATCTCTTTCCCTTCCCTATCCGTGGTTCTAGGCTGGATTTGGGCTGGAGGTGAATTGCTGCTGTAATATAGCCACGATTTGCACTCTCTCTCTCAATCTCTTTCCCTTCCCTATCAGTGCTTCGAGGCTGGATTTGGGCTTGAGGTGAAAATGCTTTTCTGTGCAACACAATGCTGTCTGTCCCTCTCTCTCTGCAATAGAAAGCTGATGTGACTGGTCGCAAGATGGCTGCTGATTATAAAGGGCTTTGACATCACTGGGGTGACTGGCTGCTGATAGGCTACCTCCTGCATGTGATTCAGGGTCATCCCGCCTACCCACCTTGCCTTCTCAGAGTTCCTCACCCCATGTCCTCACTTGCCCCATGTCCTCCCTATTGCTGTACCCCATTCCTTTCAATGAGCCATCAGCTAGGGACTTTGGTTGGCTCATTTCTAAATTGGACTGAAAACTGTACCAGACCACGGTTTTTAGTCCGGTTCAAAAACCGGAAACGGACAGAAAATGAGCCGACCGGAGTAAGGCTGGGTTCACACCACGTTTTCTTAAATACGGTTCCTGTATACGGTTTGGAGGAGGGGGCAGGGCTTAATCGCGGCGCCCGCACTCAGCCGTATTCGGGAACCGTATTTAATGTATGTCTATGAGCCGACCGGAGTGAACCGCAGCCTCCGGTCGGCTTCGTTTTCGGCCGTATGCGGTTTCCCGACCGCAGGCAAAAACGTGGTCGACCACGTTTTTGCCTGCGGTCGGGAAACCGCATACGGCCGAAAACGAAGCCGACCGGAGGCTGCGGTTCACTCCGGTCGGCTCATAGACATACATTAAATACGGTTCCCGAATACGGCTGAGTGCGGGCGCCGCGATTAAGCCCCGCCCCCCTCCTCCAAACCGTATACGGGAACCGTATTTAAGAAAACGTGGTGTGAACCCAGCCTAGCAAGCTTACTCCTAGAAATGAATGGGATATGACACAGATCTGGCAGGGATAAGCCAGGATATAGATTTAACATCCTCCCACTGGATCACGCAGCCAGAGAGTGAAAATAAGATGTGAATGCACTTAAGCCCCTTGAGGTACTGTATCCTATCAGACCTTACTGGCGATATATGAAAAAAAATTACCACAATTTCGGTAATTTGTGCCAAAAAACGCATGCGGTAATAAGTTGTGGTACCACTATACCAGTTTACTGGAAGTTGTAGGTTTGAAACAGCTAGAGGCCCACTAGTTGGGAGACACTGAGTTAAGAGATTAACCTCTTAATTTTGCAGCCAATTGTAGTTTTTTCTCCTTTTACAAAAGCCATTACTCTTTTTTTGTCAATAGAGCCATATTGGGGCATGTTTTTTGCGGGACCAGTTGTTTACTTTTAAATGTCATCTTTCATTTTGCCACATAATGTATTGTAAACCAATGTACAGTATTGTGATATACTTATGCGAGCAAGATGTCAGATGCAACTGAAGGCTCATAGGGTAAGAAGAGCAAATCTGGTGTCACCAAAGCAGTGGCCGACACGCCTCCTTTGTGCATTTCTATTTGGGGGGGGGGGGTGCTGTATCTCCCCCACTCTTATTGAGATACATGGGGTGACATGACAGCCATTGCGTCATGCGGGGGTCAACACACCCACTTCCTGGATACCACTGGGGTGCCGTGTAGGAGATTGCGGGGGTCCCAGTGGTCGAACCCCTCTGTGATCTAAAACTTATCCCCTATACTTTAGATAGGGGATAAGTTTTACTGCACTGGAGTACTCCTATAGGGTCTGAAGTCCAAGTTGTCGATTACATTTTTGGGTGTGATGATGGAATCCAAAAGATTAAGATTGGATGCCCATATTTTAAATCCATTTTAGGGTAAGAAGTGTGCTGCGATCATTGGGTCTTAATTGACTTCATGGTCAGACACAAAATCCTGTGTATTGCCTTATAATATCACAGGAAAAATATATAAAAAATAGATAGAAAACTGCAATTGCCAAAAAGTACAAATTATAAAGGAACAATCCCCCTGTAGACTATACAAGAAAAGGTTGTAGCAATAAGAATGTAACAAGAAATGTTCCAGTGAGCAAAATAAAACAGAATAACACAAACCAATAAAGTGATATCTAAGGCAAAGGAACCCGTGAAACCCAATTGTATACAACAAATGTCAGTATATATAATATTTAGATTACATTTTTAAAAATACAACTCATCCAGCAATAAATATACCCTCAATAGGAAAATAGAAAAAACAAAACAACAAAAAATAGCCGTGTATTTATTAATGGAAATCTGTCACCAGTGTCAGCTGCACTAACCTTTCGGAACCGACAGATAGTGCAGGTGACACTTATGACAACGGTACTTACCTTGTCCCATTCTCTGGCAGGGATCTTCGGTAATCTCCTCCGTTAGCTCCGCTCCAGGCATCCGGCTTTGGGCATGGGTGGAGCTTAGTGAGGTCACCGCTGCTGAGCAGCAGCGGTAACGTCACTAAGCTCCACCCATGCCCCAAGCCGCTGCTGCTCTCTGCAGGGTCTTGCAGTAACGTTGACATCAGTAAGCTACGCCCGTGCTCCAAGCCGGCTGCCAGGACTGGGGTTAACTGAGGAAATTACCGAAGATCCCCGCCAGGGAACAAGACAAGGTGAGTACCGTTGTCATCAGTGTTACCTGCACTATCTGTCAGTTCTGACCGGTTAGTGCAGGTGACACTGGTGACAGATTTCTTTTAAGGGCATCACAGACTGTGGAGCAAGGAGAAATTATTAAAAGTTACCAGACCAGTAAACTTGCTTTACATGAAAAAAGATGAAATCTTGTGTAGTTCACACAATATAATATTTCAGTATATTGTCCCGTAATGAGTCATACTCTGGGTGGTCAGATGGTGTTTTATAGAAAAGAATGAAATAAGCGTGTGCGTGTCTGCAGGAACACATCCAGTTATGAGCTTAACCTTCGCTGTTCTAAAGTACTGAAACCAATTAATCTCACACAGTAAAATATTTTCCATGTCCAATTACCCCGGGGATCTAATTCCTGATTAATATCCACTTGACCATTATTTTTTATTAAGACTATTGTAAGATTTAATCATAGACTCTGTGTATCTCTTAAGGATTCTATAATTATTTCTGCTTTTCCTGCTGTCGTACAGTATGTGTAAATCCATTTAATTGCATCTTGAAAGTTCATACAGAATGTAATGTGTGACACATTTTTGCCTGTACCTTGGTAACAGAGGACAGCGAGAACACAAAGAGGCACAGCCTTGTATACTGTATGTTAACTAATATTTTCTCTTAGAATGTGATAAATTCTCAGAATAACTTCTACAAAGTTATTAAATCATTAAAGGGTACCTCTCATCAAAAAAACTTTTGATATATTATATATTATAAATTGGTGTATGACTAAGGCTTTGTTGTAAAGCCGAAACGCGTCACTGTACCCTGTGTTCCTGTTATGACCATCTGGTGAATAAATATTATCCTCCGAGCTTCTGGACGCTGGACTCCTCTTTCTTCTGTTGTTCATTTGGGCGAGGTCCGCGCCCTGTCCGTGCGCACCTGGGGTGAGCTGAAGCACTGTTGTTTCTCTATTATAGATTAATGTATGCAGAATAACTTTACAATTGCATGTTATTAAAAAATATGCTTCTTTCTATTGAATTTTCCACTTTGAAGAAATGACCACTAGGGGTCTCCCTACCAGTCCTGGCAGCAAGTATTTCCTGCTGGAGTCCTAAACACTACGAGCTTCCAGTCTGCTTTGTTCACAAAGGAGAACACTCAGAGCTGCCAGCCTGCTTTGTTCACAGCCTGTTTGGCTGTGAACAAAGCAGGCTGGCAGCTCTGAGTGTTTAGGACTCCAGCATGAGTCAGAAATGCTTGCTGACAGGACTGATCGGGAAAAATACAATAGAAAGAAGCATATTTTTCATTAACATGCTATTGGAAAGTTATTCAACAATCATTAATCTAAAATACATCAAAAGTTTATTTGATGAGAGGTACCCTTTAACGTTTTATACACCAGCTTGTTGAGAATACTATACTATAGATATGATTGTCCATGTGATCTGATTCATTAGGGTGATGGCATCAAGGGACGAACTTAGGCAGAATCCGTATCCCACTGGGCTTCAGAGGACATCCTATGGTGGTCCAGGTGAATATGTTGTATGCCCATATTGGGGCTCCTGTGACTGAAGTGATTGACCCCCCCTGCACTCCTGTGATTAACTCCCTGCACCCTTGTGACTGAACCTCCCTGTACTCCTGTGACTAAAGTGACTGACCACCCTGCACTCCTGTGAGTAAGGTGACTAACCCCCTGCACTCCTGTGACTAAAGTGACTCCAGTCAAATTGTATTACCTTTTTATAGCTGCACGTATTAAAGTTATATAATGTAAAGTGTAATCGTTGCTGAGCACATACCCTGTTTCTCTCAGCTGTTCCTTCAGACAGGAAGTCCAGTAGATCTTATCATACAGGATGCCTAGCATCTACAGTAGATGACACACTCTCTTTTCCTCAGCTCAGAGAACCGTGCTTCAGTGTGCCGTATGTGATTGTCCCTGATTGGCTGAGGCTCACATATTCCCCTCATCTATATGCACATGCTCACTCAGTCCCTCCCTGCAGCTCACACACTGGATTTTTCAAAGGGTGTTTGTGGGGGCTATGGGGGTCCAATTTTCAGATAAATCAGCTGGGATGCCTCGTGGAGTCATGGTTAGCAGATCTATAACTTATTTAAGTTTTCATTTTTACCACTTTTTGATGGATATCTCCTTTAAGGCTCTCACACCCCAGAAAGTATTCGTTAAGTTCTCTTCAAGATGCTTGGGCTGCTTTAAGAAAATGATATTTGCATAAATGTTCTTCACAAGATTCCATTCAGCCAGTCAAAGGCTGGAGTTATATATAGCTATGTTTTTGTATCATAAATGAGTAAGGAGACTCCATCTGCATTATGAATGACACCTCTTCCAAACAACTCGCAAAGGACATCGGTGCTGGACAATTTACACATGTCTCTAATAGGACCAAATGATGGTTAATTGCTTTTGCAGGAGTTTGTGTCATAAAAAGATAAACAGCTGCTATTCCCTTGTTGTAGATGAGAAGTGAAGATTATCAGCAGTGCCGCTCGGTGTGGAATACCTAATAGACCCGGTGAAGGAGGGAACGATTAGCCGGGAATATAGATTCTTCTTACTGACAATTGCACAGATGAATCTCAGATTCAAGGTTCTGTGGTAATGTTCAATTTATTGAAGAGTTCTTCTATTTTCATAAAATCCAATGGTAATGAGATAATGTGCTACATTACAATTCTAAGCCACACACACATAGCTTATTTTACTTTACCTTCTTGTTTAAATAAGTTCTGTTTATTCCCTGAAAAAACGTAGCTAAATGGTGTCGGAAGTAAGAAATAACTTTTAAAGTATTACCTATTGGAGTGTCCCAGTACTAAATCCCAGCTGCTGTAGTAGAAGGTTATCATATGGCGTCCATCACTGCCATATTTTGAAAGTTCAAGGTCGTGCATATAGAAAAAAATGTTGTCCTCTATTGACACAGTGGATGGATTACCCATGTTTAGGACGCATTAAACTGTGGTCAAACAACCTGCCCTCAGAAGAGTCTCTAAATAGAAACTGCTAGAAGATTCCGAGGAAGGACTCTCAAGTCCAACCTTCTCTCCCCAGAGGGCTGGAACCAAACCAGTTAAGTCTAGTCCCAGCCAGATAAGTGTAATTTCCTAGTCAATTCACTAGTAACAAAGGAGACAAGTGCACTCACCACTTCATATGCTTCTTCTTTATTTACGAAATCATTCGATAAGCAAAGACATCTGTCACGATTCCGGCTGGCAGGAGGTGGATCCTCTGTGCCAGAGAGGGATAGGCGTGGACCGTGCTAGTGGACCGGTTCTAAGTCACTACTGGTTTTCACCAGAGCCCGCCGCAAAGCGGGATGGTCTTGCTGCGGCGGTAGTGACCAGGTCGTATCCACTAGCAACGGCTCAACCTCTCTGACTGCTGAAGATAGGCGCGGTACAAGGGAGTAGACAGAAGCAAGGTCGGACGTAGCAGAAGGTCGGGGGCAGGCGGCAAGGGTCGTAGTCAGGGTGGATAGCAGAAGTTCTGGTACACAGGCTTTAGACACACAAAACGCTTTCACTAGGCACAAGGGCAACAAGATCCGGCAAGGGAGTGCAAGGGAGGAGCTCAGATATAGCCAGGGAGCAGGTGGGAGCCAATTAAGCTAATTGGGCCAGGCACCAATCATTGGTGCACTGGCCCTTTAAGTCTCAGGGAGCTGGCGCGCGCGCGCCCTAGAGAGCGGAGCCGCGCGCGCCAGCACATGACAGCAGGAGACGGGAACGGGTAAGTGACCTGGGATGCGATTCGCGAGCGGGCGCGTCCCGCTGTGCGAATCGCATCCCCGACGGCCATGACAGTGCAGCGCTCCCGGTCAGCGGGACCGACCGGGGCGCTGCGGAGAGAGAGACGCCGTACGCGCTCCGGGGAGGAGCGGGGACCCGGAGCGCTAGGCGTAACAGTACCCCCCCCCTTAGGTCTCCCCTTCTCTTTGTCCGGTAACTGCCTCCCCTGGGATGAGGACACCGGGAAAGGATGGAGGGATTCCTCAACGGCAGGCAGAACAGCAGGAGTGGGAATGGGGAGGGAGGGCAGAGGGCGAGGCCTGGCACGGGGCAGTGTGACACCAGGACGAGGGCCATGAGGAGGCACCGAGGCTTGCCTGACTGGACTGGGAGGGGGGGAGAGGCACTTCTTAAGGCAGGCAGAGTCCATAACGACCTTAGGGAGACCGGATACAGGAGGAACCACAGGGTCACGGCAGGGAGTACTGGGAACCGGTTTAAGGCAGTCCTTGAAGCAAGAGGTACCCCAGCTCTTGATCTCCCCTGTGGACCAATCCAGGGTTGGGGAATGGTGTTGAAGCCAGGGTAGTCCAAGGAGAATTTCGGACGTGCAATTGGAGAGGACCAAAAACTCAATTTTTTCGTGATGATTTCCGATGCACATTAGGAGGGGCTCCGTGCGGTAACGCACGGTGCAATCCAACCTGGCTCCGTTGACCGCAGAAATGTGGAGTGGCTTGACAAGACGGGTCACCGGGATGCGGAATTTATTCACCAAGGACTCCCGAATAAAATTCCCAGAGGCACCAGAGTCCAGGCAGGCCACGGCTGAGAGGGAAGAGCTGGCTGAAGTAGAAATTAGTACAGGCACCGTGAGACGTGGAGAAGCCGACTTAGCATCAAGAGACGCCACACCCACGAGAGCTGGGTGCGAGCGTGCGTTTCCTAGACGTGGAGGACGGATAGGGCAATCCACCAAAAAATGTTCGGTACTGGCACAGTACAGACAAAGATTCTCTTCTTTACGGCGATTCCTCTCTTCCAGGGTCAGGCGAGACCGATCCACTTGCATGGCCTCCTCGGCGGGAGGCCTAGGCGCAGATTGCAATGGAGACTGTGGGAGAGGTGTCCAGAGATCTAAGTCTTTTTCCTGGCGGAGCTCTTGATGCCTCTCAGAAAAACGCATGTCAATGCGAGTGGCAAGATGAATGAGTTCATGCAGGTTAGCAGGAGTTTCTCGTGCGGCCAGAACATCTTTAATGTTGCTGGATAGGCCTTTTTTAAAGGTCGCGCAGAGGGCCTCATTATTCCAGGATAGTTCTGAAGCAAGAGTACGGAATTGTATGGCGTACTCGCCAACGGAAGAATTACCCTGGACCAGGTTCAGCAGGGCAGTCTCAGCAGAAGAGGCTCGGGCAGGTTCCTCAAAGACACTTCGAATTTCCGAGAAGAAGGAGTGTACAGAGGCAGTGACGGGGTCATTGCGGTCCCAGAGCGGTGTGGCCCATGACAGGGCTTTTCCAGACAGAAGGCTGACTACGAAAGCCACCTTAGACCTTTCAGTAGGAAACTGGTCCGACATCATCTCCAAGTGCAGGGAACATTGCGAAAGAAAGCCACGGCAAAACTTAGAGTCCCCATTAAATTTGTCCGGCAAGGACAGGCGGAGGCTAGGAGTGGCCACTCGCTGCGGAAGAGGTGCAGGAGCTGGCGGAGGAGATGGTTGTTGCTGCTGTAGCTGAGACTGAAATTGCTGTTGCTGTGACTGGAGCTGCTGTAGCTGCGACTGGAGTTGCTGTGTCATGGTGGTCAAGTACGACAGCTGGTGCTCTTGTCGGGCTTGCTGGGCGACCAGTGTAGGGAGGTCGGTGACAACTGGCAGAGGAACTTCAGCGGGATCCATGGCCGGATCTACTGTCACGATTCCGGCTGGCAGGAGGTGGATCCTCTGTGCCAGAGAGGGATAGGCGTGGACCGTGCTAGTGGACCGGTTCTAAGTCACTGCTGGTTTTCACCAGAGCCCGCCGCAAAGCGGGATGGTCTTGCTGCGGCGGTAGTGACCAGGTCGTATCCACTAGCAACGGCTCAACCTCTCTGACTGCTGAAGATAGGCGCGGTACAAGGGAGTAGACAGAAGCAAGGTCGGACGTAGCAGAAGGTCGGGGGCAGGCGGCAAGGGTCGTAGTCAGGGTGGATAGCAGAAGTTCTGGTACACAGGCTTTAGACACACAAAACGCTTTCACTAGGCACAAGGGCAACAAGATCCGGCAAGGGAGTGCAAGGGAGGAGCTCAGATATAGCCAGGGAGCAGGTGGGAGCCAATTAAGCTAATTGGGCCAGGCACCAATCATTGGTGCACTGGCCCTTTAAGTCTCAGGGAGCTAGCGCGCGCGCGCCCTAGAGAGCGGAGCCGCGCGCGCCAGCACATGACAGCACAGCACATGACATGACCTGGGATGCGATTCGCGAGCGGGCGCGTCCCGCTGTGCGAATCGCATCCCCGACGGCCATGACAGTGCAGCGCTCCCGGTCAGCGGGACCGACCGGGGCGCTGTGGAGAGAGAGACGCCGTACGCGCTCCGGGGAGGAGCGGGGACCCGGAGCGCTAGGCGTAACAACATCGGTGCAGGGGGACACAGCGACGTGCGTCGCTGTATCCCCCTGCACCGATGTCTTTGCTTATCGAATGATTTCGTAAATAAAGAAGAAGCATATGAAGTGGTGAGTGCCCTTGTCTCTTTTGAACTTACTAGTGAATTTACAGTGGACTGTTTTTTCGGACGAGTATAGCACCATCTATATGCAAGGATTGACAAACTGCTACTAGGTGTCCATTTGGGATTAGTGTTACAAGTGTGTGAAGCAGTAGTGCCAGGTCGCCTGTCTTCTCTTGATACTAGAATTACCTAGTTAGACTCCATCCTGCTTTTCGGGTTTCTATCCTGCTGTGATGCAAGTTAACCAAGCCCTGACTCTACAAGTGAATCTAGACCTATTTCCAGAAGCTACAGTCAGCTATGTGTTAGTCATGGTGACTATGGCAATGTGTAGGAGGGTTACCCAAGACTATCTTCAGTCCACTACTAGAGGGCAAACCATCTCAATTATCCTTCTCCGAGAAGGAGAATCATCTAATCATTTAGCCTGAAGAGGGTATGGCTGAGCAAGTACTCTTTTGCAAATGCTTAACTCTTTGTGGACTTCTGGTCAGAGTTAGATTTGTACCGCTTTAATGTCACTATGGCCTCATGATAGGGAATAGTAATACCCCCAACCATGAGTAAAAGTCTTCTCAAGTGTGTTTTCACCACAGTCACCCAATCTATGTAGGCCCTCCTCTGTAGAAATGTATCTTGTTGAACTGCATAGATTACTAATAGCAACACTACAACAGTATGTAAACTATAATAAGGGACACTGTTGTCAGTATTACTGCTAAGAAAAAAACAACAAAAATGAGACTTTGACCAATTTGTCTGTGCACATTAGACTTTAGTAAAGTTAGCCCCATTTTTTAAGTTGGATTAATTTATTTCCACACCCCATCAAAGTGTACCCCTATTATTGTGCAGACCCCTATTCATAAACATTACAAGTGTTTCCTGAAAGACTACTTCCCTCAGCTGCCCTGGACTACTTAACCCATCTTCCTTGTGGGCACCACACTATCATTAAAGCGGTACTCCGGCGCTAAGACATCTTATCCCCTATCCAAAGGGGACCCCGTGATCTTGCACGCCGCAGCCAGTTAGAATCAGTCCCCGGAGCGTGTTTGCTCCGGGTCTGATTACTGGCGATCACGGGGACGGAGCATTGTGACGTCACACGGGGCGGAGCTGTGACGTCCCAATGCTCCATCCCCGTGATCGCCAGTAATCAGACCCGGAGCGGACTGATTCTAACAGGGTGCTGAGTGAAAGATCACAGGGGTGGCCAGCGGCGGAACCCCCGCGATCAGGCATCTTATCCCCTATCCTTTGGATAGGGGATAAGATGTCTTAGCGCCGTAGTACCGCTTTAAAACAAAATCACAGTGACTTTATAGGCAGAATGTGGCTTCTCCATATCACAAACTGTTTAATTCAGGATAGACGTAAGTGCAGAGTTAAAAAATTTCCCTTTACCCCTGCCAAGGAGGTGTATACTTTGATAAAGAAGGATTGCTAGATTTCAGTCCATAGAAGTGTCGAGGTTTGGCAGTGACCACATTGATGGACCAGTAGCTTGGTAAGAAATAGTCCTGAGGGTCATCACTAGGAAATCAATTTCTGGGGTGTGGGGTGTATAGATCCTGTGCGTGATGCCTAAGATTTTGGGGCAGCCACAGGGAGTTAGACAAATTGTGGTACATGACTAGGGGTGGTTAGATGTATCACTTAGGGCACAGTTAACCTACACGTTTGAGGATACAATAGCTTCTACTAGGCCAGGCTCGGGATAATAAATACGCCTTGCTGGGAGTTGTAGTTGCTGTTGAATGCAGCTTTAAGATTATTAGCAGCACATGCTGACCTGAAAGACTTAACTTGACTAACCGAAGAAGAGATTTTCCCCAAGAGCTTTGCTTACTGCGAGGCTTTGACAATTCCCCTGAGCCCCAGGGTCTTTTCCTGAGATTCGGCGTGGCTGTGGAATTTAGTAGACTTCTCCCTAGGCTTCTCCTCAGATTGCTAGCTGGGACACACTCTCCTTCCACTAACTCACTCTCCAAATGCACTGCACTGAACTGCAGCTCCTCACTAACTCCCTCTCCTCACTAAATTGTCTACGGGAGGGGGTAGTCATGCACCCTCCCATAGATATGAATAGAAGGGGTGTGGCGTCACATCACGTCTTCAGCCGCCCAAACCCAGCATTCTCAACATACTGTTTAGAATGCTCTGTGCGGCACAGGTGCTGCAAGAAGATCACAGGAGTCCCAGCAGCGGGGCTCCCGCAATCAAACATCTTCTCCCCTATCCTGTGGGCAGAGTACCCATTTAATCCTTCCAGTACTTATCAGCTGCTGTATACTAAAGAAGAAGTTGAGTTGTTCTTTTCTGTCTGACCACAGTGCTCTCTGTAGACACCTCTGTCCGTGTCAGGAAGGGGCCAGAGTAGGAGCAAATTCCAATACCAAATCTCTCCTGCTCTGGACAGTTCCTGACATGGACAGAGGTGTCAGCAGAGAGCACTGGAAAAAACTACACAACTGCCTCTGAAGCATACAGCAGCTGATCAGTACTGAAAGGATTAAATGGATACTCTGCCCACAAGATAGGGGATAAGATGTCTGAACACGGGGGGACTCCTGTGATCTCCTTGCAGCACCTGTGCCCCAAAGAGCATTCTAAACAGTGGCCCTGATTTACTAAGAGTGTCTGGTTATTTTCAGAGTGTTTTTTTTCCCCAAAAAAAAAAAAAAAAAATAACAAATGTAATATAAAAGGCTACTAAGGGGACAAAGTAACAGTATTTTCAAAAAACCCACACTTTTTAACTGATTCCCCACACCTCAAGGCAGTCAGGTTTTCAAGTTCAGTATTTCACTATTTTTCTGGTGGGTTTTTAAATACAACTGTCAGGTTTTCAGGAAAATGTCGGGAACACGCCCCTAATTATGCAAACCCTTTAGTCAGGTTAAAAAAATACTCAGAGTAATTAGAAAACCATTGGGTTTTTACCAGTAAAACGTGCAACACAAATTGTGTTGCATAACCCGATAAAAAGAGTCGGGATCATGTTAGTAAATCAGAGTCAGTATGTTGAGATTGCTGGGTTTGGGTGGCTGAAGATGATGTCATGCCACACCTTCTCTATTCATATCTATGGGAGGGTGCATGACTACCCCCTCCAGTAGACAATTTAGTGAGGAGAGGGAGTTAGTGAGGAGCTGCAGTTCAGTGCAGTGCAGTTGGAGAGTGAGTTAGTGGTAGGAGAGAGTGTCCCAGCTAGCAATCTGGGGAGAAGCCTAGGGAGAAGAAGTCTACTAAATTCCACAGCCACGCCGAATCTCAGGAAAAGACCCTGGGGCTCAGGGGAATTGTCAAAGCCTCGCAGTAAACAAAGCTCTTGGGAAAAATCTCTTCTTCAGTTAGGCTGGGTTCACACTACGTTTTCTCCCATACGGGAGCGCATACGGCAGGGGGGAGCTAAAACCTCGCGCTCCCGTATGCCTTCGTATGCGCTCCCGTGTGTCATTCATTTCAATGAGCCGGCCGGAGTGAAACGTTCGGTCCGGTTGGCTCATTTTTGCACCGTATGCACTTTTCCCCCGGACCTAAAACTGAGGTCCGGTCGTAAAAGTGCATACGGCGCAAAAATGAGCCGACCGGACCGAACGTTTCACTCCGGCCGGCTCATTCAAATGAATGACACACGGGAGCGCATACGAAGGCATACGGGAGCGCAAGGTTTTAGCTGCCCCCTGCCGTATGCGCTCCCGTATGGGAGAAAACGTAGTGTGAACCCACCCTTAGTCAAGTCTTTCAGGTCAGCATGTGCTGCTAATAATCTTAAAGCTGCATTCAACAATAAACTACAACTCTCAACAAGGCGACAGGCTCCCCGGGATCCACTTTGCCCATCTCTCTGCACAATAGACTGTATAGTTTGAGATTTGCTTCCTCCAGCAAAGAGACAGTTATCTGTTACCTGGCATCGGTGTATTTATAATTCTGCACCAGGCCCAGTAGAAGCTATTGTATCCTCGGACCGTGTAGGTTAACGGTGCCCTGGCGTTGCAAAGTGATACATCTAACTACCCTGAGTCACGTACCACAATTTGTCTAACTCCCCATGGCTGCCTTTAAATAGAAGTGATTTACAAATCTGTTTAACTTTCTGGCACCAGTTGATTTTTTATTTTTTTTAAATCTTATGAAATACTCTGAAACCTGTAATCCAAAGTTTCCATTTAATTCCCCTTTAAAAAAGTTACCATAACCATTGTAGATTCTGTAGAAAATTCCTTTAAATTGACTCCAAGCCCATTCTTACGTATTCCCCTCTGACCTCCCTTATTTCAACACTAAATTCAGCTTGCATCCCAAATCTCTTCTCCAATTAGAGGTTAATATAACTTGTCGTTTGCCCTGATTAACTTTGTGTATCAGAAAAGAAGTGGCTATTGATTTTAAAGACCTGCTTTTTTTTTCTTCTTCTCAAGCAACGGAATGAAAATGAAGGCGGCTGCAAGGAAGAAACTTTTGTACTTTCAGATCAGGTGAAAGAGACGACTCGCATTGTTAGATGGACCACAAGGCCAAGAAATGTCATTCAGGAGCGGACAGGAACACTGGAGACCCTGGAGGGTAGAATGTGGAATTACCTGATACATGTTGTATTGTGACAGATACATTTATGACATATAGACTGCCCCCTTGTACTTATTAGAACATCTGCTTTTCTAAGTTCTATGTCAAAGTCATTTAAAATATCTATGAATGATAAAACTTCTCATTGTAAAAGAACCCTGTTAGTACCAGTCATACAAATATTATAGCGTACTTCTCATAAAATAATAATAATTATGTTACTCCCTAGGTCATGCAAATGCTTTACATGTCTTTTTTATGCAATTAGCTTCTATATTTCACTCATTCTGACATCCACTGCTCAGGAAGAGGTGTGTCCGAGGCAAGCACTGAGCCCGCCCTCACTCTCTATGCATTCATTTCCTTCCTGAGTCTGCTGTGCTGTGCGGGGTATCTTCATTCAATCACTGCAGGCTGCTCTGTAACCCCTTCCTCTCTGTTTTCATGCTGCAGTCTCACCCTCACTTACTGGAATTTGTTCCTGCCTGTGCTTCAGCTGGGACAAAGATGATGTTGCAGCCAGATAGGATTATGTTCTGGATGGTATGGGGACCCATAGTGGTCTTTATCATAAGCCATGATTTCTTTAAAAAACTAAATAATAATAAAAATTATATATATATATATATATATATATATATATATATATATATATATATACATACTTTTTTTTTTATTAAGTATATTAGAAAGATCAATATTCTGCCAAAATGAACAACATACAGTATAAAAAGTTATTAAATCTGACAGTGGCCATTTTACAAATGAGAAGGGCTTGTCCAGTGTTTTCTAAAAACATAAGCTGTGCTGGGGAATGGGAAAACTATACAAAAACTGATACTTAACTAGCCCCAGTCCTCCACTGGTCCTCCACAGTTCCCATTTGGCTCTATCTTCTTCCTGCTTCTGAGATGAGCCCTTGTTACAGAACTAGCCAATCACTGGTTGTGTCCCATCTTGGCTAGTTATTGGCTGAGCCAGCAGGTCCTGCAGCAAGCGTTTGACTAAGAAAAAGGAAGAAGAGAGAAGATCAGGGGACTAAATAGAGCTGAACAAGAGCTAGGAGGTGACCAGAGGGGGGCCAGGGCTAGGTAAGTATAGGCTTTATTTTTTCTTGATGAAAAAACTAAGGGGGGGGAATCTTTCATGGTGTATTTGATGTACATATTTTTTTTTACGGTTTTTCTTATGGTGTATTTGGCGTAACTGATACTAATTTATCAAAAAGTTGCACGGCCTTTCATGAATTGTGTACAGAAGTGTGAGAAAAATTTGTGTGACTTAGTGCATAAATGATCAACTTTTTGTAAAAGTCACAAATGATACATTGATGACCTCCAATACCTCCACAATCTCCAGAAAAAATGCCCCAAACCTCCCAGCAGAAAGCTGTAGCCCCCACCTCATCTCATTAGAGACAGCCCACTCAGCCAATTACCGGCAGCAGCATTACATAGTTACATAGTTACATAGTTAGTACGGTCGAAAAAAGACATATGTCCATCAAGTTCAACCAGGGAATTAAGGGGTAGGGGTGTGAATTAAGGGGTAGTTTTTGGCTGAGCAGGCCATCACTGCTGAGATTAGAATGTCTAAGAAGGTGGGGGCTGGAGCATTTAGCAGAGAGAGACCAGCCCTGTTCTGAAGACCTGCCATCTCTGAGCCACCGTGATAACATATCATCCCCATCCTATGGATAGGGGAAAGTTTCATCACTGGAGTACCCCTTTAAGAATCAGTGGCATCTCTAGGGCATCTATATATGGCATAGGGTAATTATGTAACATAAATTCCCAGAAGGATTTCAGGTACAGTTAACCCGTTAAGGACCAGGCCAATTTTAATTTTTGCATTTTCATTTTTTCCTCCTCGCCTTCTAAAAATCATAACTTTTATACACTGCTAAAAAAAAATAAAGGGAACACTAAGATAACACATCCTAGATCTGACTGAATGAACTAATCATATGAAATACTTTCGTCTTTACATAGTTGAATGTGCTGACAACAAAATCACACAAAAATTATCAATGGAAATCAAATTTATCAATCCATGGAGGTCTGGATATGGAGTCACACTCAAAATCATAGTGGAAAACCCCACTACAGGCCGATCCAACTTTATGTAATGTCCTTAATACAAGTCACAATGAGGCTCAGTAGTATGTGTGGCCTCCACGTGCCCGTATGACCTCCCTACAACGCCTGGGCATGCGTCCTGCATGGTGTTGGGCTGTAAGCACAACCCCCACCTGTGGACGTTGGGCTTTATACCACCCTCATGGAGTCTGTTTCTGACCTCTTGAGTGGACACATGCACATTTGTGGCCTGCTGGAGATGATTTTGCAGGGCTTTGGCAGTGCTCCTCCTGCTCCTCCTTGCACAAAAGTGGAGGTAGCAGTCCTACTGCTGGGTTGTTGCCCTCCTACGGTCTCCTTCACGTCTCCTGATGTACTGGCCTGTCTCCTGTTATCGTCTCCATGCTCTGGACACTACGCTGACAGACACAGCAAACTTTCTTGCCACAGCTCGCATTGATGTGCCATCCTGGATGAGCTGCACTACCTGAGCCACTTGTGTGGGTTGTAGACTCCATCTCATGCTACCACTAGAGTGAAAGCACCGCCAGCATTCAAAAGTGACCAAAACATCAGCCAGGAAGCATAGGATCTAAGAAGTGGTCTGTGGTCATCACCTGTAGAACCACTCCTTTATTGGGGGTGTCTTGCTAATTGCCTATAATTTCCACCTGTTGTCTGTTCCATTTGCACAACAGCATGTGCAATTGATTGTCAATCAGTGTTCTTCCTGAGTGGACAGTGTGATTTCACAGAAGTGTCATTGACTTGGAGTTACATTGTGTTGTTTAAGTGTTCCCTTTATATTTTTGAGCAGTGTATTTTCATCCCATATGAGGGCTTGTTTTTTGCGTCACCAGTTTTACTTTGCATTGACATCACTCATTTTACCATAAAATGTACAGCGCAATCAAAAAAATATAATTTATTTTGGGGGAATTGAAAAGAAGGAATTTTGGAAGGTTTTGTTTTCACACTGTACACTTTAAGTAAAATGTAAAAATGTTTCCTTTATTCTGTGGGACAAATATAATAGAACACCAGTTAACGTATCTAGGGTGTGCCTAGAATTAAACTTTTAATAGAAGCTGTTTAAAAATAAGTTGGTAGTTATATGTCCTTGTGTAGCCAATCACCAAAACAAAATGACAAGGGATGTGGTTGATGTAGACGGGATGGCCCAGGTGGGCTCTGCTTGGCCTTTCCAGCCCAATTGTGCCTCCTGGACATCTATTACTCCCACCAATCTAATCTTTATTCTGTGGGTCAATACGAGTAAAATGATACCCATCATATTTGATTATTAATAATTGTACCACTTTAAAAAAATCTCAAACTATTTTAACAAAATTAGTATGTTTGAAATTGCCCTATTTTGAGCACCTATAACTTTCTAATTTTTGCGTATACGGGGCGGCATGAGGGATAATTTTTTGCACTGTTATCTGTAGTTTTTATCGGTACCACTTTTGCCTATAATTTACTTGTTTAAAATTTTTTCTAAAACATTTTTTGGAATAAAATGTGACTAAAAAAGCAGCAATTTTGGATTTTTTAAAATATATGTTTACAGGGGAGAGGACCTCCGGCCGCCATGCTGGATGATTGGATCCCTGAGGCAGCGCTGGCAGCGATTCGATCATCCATTTTAAGTGTATTGATAACGGCATCTGAGGGGTTAATGGCGAACATCAGTGCAATCACTGATGTCCACCATTGCCAGCAAGTCCCTGGCCGCTGATAGCAGCTGGGACCTGCCGCGCATGATGAGAGCACCATTTCGGTGCTCGCGGTCATGTCCATGACGTAAATTTACGTCATAGTGCGTTAAGTACCACTTCAACATGATGTACATTTATGTCCATTGTCGTTAACCCCTTCCCGCTACTGGACATATGCATACGTCCTGCACGGGCTCCCACGATATAACACGAGATCACGCGTTGACCCCGCATGATATCGCATCGGTCATCAACGGCCGGGACCCGTGGCTAATTCCGGACATCACCGATCGCAGTGATGCCTGGTATAAACCAGTATATCAAAGTTTATCGCCGCATCTAAAGTGAAAATAAACATTGACGGTTAGCTCAGTGGTGCTGTTCGGGACCGCCGCGGTGGTAGTGGGGAAGTGGTTAGACGGCAAGAAACCACTGCACTCAAGGTAATGTGATGTCCTGCTGGGGTTCTCAGCAGCAGCAGCACCTCACCTGGGAAGTGGGTGGAGTGGAAGGCGGTAGTGGGCAGTTGTGCAGCTCGAAACCCCTATCCGTATCTGCAAAGGGTACGGAAACAATGAAAACAGGAAAAGGAGAGGGCAAAGGGGGTTATGAATGAGCACTACTGCTTTAAGAAAAGGATTCAGGATGCCACTGTAGCAGAGGACAGTTTATTATGGTTCAGAGCGATAGGACAACGCGTTTCGGCACCAGCATGTGCCTTCCTCAGGTCTACAAAACAATTAATTTATGACGTCCTGTAGCCTGTGTTGTGCTAGGGTGGCGTGCTTGCACGCCACCCTAGCACAACCAGGCTACAGGACATCATAAATTAATTGTTTTGTGGACTTGAAGAAGGCACATGCTGGTGCTGAAACGCGTTATCCTATTGCTCTGAACCATAATAATCTGTCCTGTGCTACAGTGGCATCCTGAAACCTTTTCTTAAAGCAGTAGCGCTCGTTCATAACCCCTTTTTTCCTCTCCTTTTCCAGCTATCACATGCAGCTCTTACATTCATCCGGCTTGCTGATCTTGTTGTTCAGTATCTGCAGTGTGCAGTGCATCACATTAAAGTGCCGTCACATTGGGCTGATTATATTTGAATGGCCAATTATGTAATAAGAATACAGTACATCTGAATGGAGCATCTCCGGTGTAATCTGCTGCTACCGCTGGGAATTAGCCAACAGGGAGAAAAAAAAGAAAAATAACAGCCGATATAAAATGATATAACAAAAGCAGCATATGATTATGTCATACAATGGAGCAGCAGGCTAGAAAATTGTGATTAAAAACTGGACTTGAAACGATGGGATTTACTCCCCGCGCGATGACTGACAACTTCTCCTTTCACTGATCTGGCAGAGAGGATGCAGCCACCATCATTAATGCTGATTGGAAGCTGTTCTGACAAGACCGGCACCGTCAGAAATGGCTGCCACTTCTTTCAAAAAAGGTTACCACAAATCCATATCTATTTATCTTCGCCAATTGCTTCTCAGACCTATTTTCGTATCAGATATTTGAAGTTTTTTTTTTTTTTTTCATTTGGAAAAAGGAAATCTGAAAAAAAAAAAAAAAGAGTGACCTGTTGAGATAAAGCTGACATAACATCTCACAGAGCCAAAGCTTCAGATAAGATTTTGTTGAAAATAAAATTCCCGAGTGTATCTGTGGTGAGGGTGTGATGGGGGCAGATGGAATTACCCTAGGGGCAGATGGCATTAACTCCTTCTGTTCGTGACGCCAGGGTGTGGTTTATCCTCTACACCACCCAAAGGAATACCGCTGGATCCTGGGCTAGGCACGGGGGCAAATAATGACTCCGACGCCGAGTTACGGAGCAACGGCAGCTTTACTGAGTCAGACAGGTGTAACAGTCTATACAGCTTGGCTGGGTCCAAGGAGGTGACCAGTGACTTCAGAGACCTCAGGGCTTGCTGGGACTTATGGTGGGCTGGGACAATTTGCTGCAGAGCCACGCTGACTGAAGACAGATTGACTTGGATTGACTTGACTATGGCAGACTATGACTGACTTCACCCCTTCTGTAGCTTACCAGGCTTTGACTTGAACTGTGGGGTACTAGACTTTAGGATCCGTGGCTGCATGGTAGACTTTAGGTCTCTTCTGGACTTCAGACACAAACCTAGGACTTGACCGCACTCAGCAAAGACTTGAAGAGAGAGAGCCAAAGAGAGAGAGTTAGCTCCACCCAGGGCTTATATGGGAGAGAATAGGAGAGGTCCCATAGGTCACCCTTAGGTCACATGGTCACTGGTACCTCACTGGGTTACAATCACATGACAACAGGTCTTAAAGCTATAACACATTTTATGTTCATTATATGGTATAACATAGGCATTTAACCCCTTAAGGACTCATGACGTACCGCTACGTCATGAGTCCGCTCCCGATCTATAACGCGGGGCCACGGCCACTTCATAGCGGGTCAGGCCCGGCCTCTAACAACAGTCGGGACCCGTGGTTAATAGCGCGCGGCACTGATCGCAGTGCGGTGCGCTATAAACCCTTCAGACGCAGCGATCAAGGTTGATCGCCGCGTCTGAAAACTAAAGTAAACCGTTCCCGGCAGCTCAGTCGGTCTGATCGGGACATTGCGATAAAATTGCGATGTTCCGATCAGCTGGGATGCAGGCGGAGGCCTCCTTACCTCTCTCCGCGGCGTCCGATCGTCGATTGATTGCTCCAAGCCTGAGCTACAGGCTTGAGCAATCGACCGCCTATCTGACTGATCCCTGCAAAGCTATGGCTTTGCAGGGATCAGCATAGGAGATCAGTGTGTGCAGTGTTATAGGTCCCTATGGGAGCTATAGCACTGCAAAAAAAAGTGAAAAAAAAAAGTTAACAAAGGTCATTTAACCCCTTCCCTATTAAAAGTTTGAATCACCCCCCTTTTCCCATAAAAAAAAAAAAAACTGTGTAAATAAAAATAAACATATGTGGTATCACTGCGTGTGAAAATGTCCGAAATATAAAAATATATCGTTAATTAAATCGCACGGTCAATGGCGTGTGCGCAAAAAAATTCCAAAGTCCAAAATAGTGTATTTTTGTTCACTTTTTATATCATGAAAAAATGAATAAAAGGCGATCAAAAAGTCCGATCAATACAAAAATGGTACTGATAGAAACTTCAGAACATGGCGCAAAAAATGAGTCCTCATACCACCCCATATATGGAAAAATAAAAAAGTTATAGGGGTTAGAAGATGAGAATTTTTAACATATACATTTTCCTGCATGTAGTTATGATTTTTTTCCGAAGTACGACAAAATCCAACCTATATAAGTAGGGTATCATTTTAACCGTATGGACCTACAGAATAATGATAAGGTGTAATTTTTACCGAAAAATGCACTGCGTAGAAACGGAAGCCCCCATAATTTACAAAATGAAATTTTTTCTTCAATTTTGTCGCACAATGATTTTTTTTTCCATTTCACCATGGATTTTTTGGTTAAATGACTAATGTCACTGCAAAGTAGAGTTGGTGGCGCAAAAAATAAGCCATAATATGGATTTTTAGGTGCAAAATTGAAAGCGTTATGATTTTTGGAAGGTGATGTGGAAAAAATGAAAATGCAAAAACGGAAAAACGCTGAGTCCTTAAGGGGTTAAATGAGAAGTGGGTGTGGGGGGGGGGGGGGTCAGGGGTCACTGTACGGAGTCTGCCGGACAGAGCAGCTAGGGTACAGAGGTGCAACTCCTGTACTGGGATTTTGGTAACATTGAAAAACATTTTTTTTAATAAACGGGTGAAAGAAAGTTAAACGGATTTGTAAATTTCAATCCTTCCAGTATTTATCAGCTGCTGTATGCTCCACAGGAAGTTCTTTTCTTTTTTAATTACTTTTCTGTCTGACTACAGTGCTCTCTGCTGACACCTCTGTCCATATCAGGAACTGTTCAGAGCAGGAGAGGTTTGCTATGGGGATTTGCTCCTACTCTGGACAGTTTCAGACATGGACAGAGGTGTCAGCAGAGAGCACTGTAGTCAGACTGAAAAGAACTCCAAAAAGAAATACAACTTCCTGTGGTGCATACAGCAGCTGATAAGTACTGGAAGGATTAAGATTTTTAAATAGAAGTAATTTACAAATCTGTTTAACTTTCTGGCACAAGTTGTAGTTCACAGGATATCAGCTGACCCAGAACACACCAATTCATCAGACACATAAGGTCAGGACATTTTCTGGTGGCCTCAATGCTGGTCACATGACCCAGGTACAGCAGTGAAACATATGGATACAGCTGTGCTGGAATAAAACAGGACTGTAGGACTGGTGATGGGGAATGTGCATTAATGGGGGGGGGGGGAGAATAAACTGGGAGTGCTTCTCCAAATAATGTAAAATTCACTAGATATGGCCACCCTAAAAATGCAAGAACTCCCTAGGACAAAGGAACAAACAATGTTGTCGTATTCAAGAGAAAAATCTTCACTGAAAACACAATCCCCAAGCTATCTCCCATAGACTTCAAGGGATGACCTATTGTTCTGCCCTCCCTTTCAGAGCACAGATATATTCCCCATCTTGTTGAGCCCTTTAAACTATTTAAAAGTCAGGCTTTTATCTCCTTTCTGACTCCTCATCTAAAATTCATATATTGATTTTGTGAAGATCCTATACAACTTCTGCATCTCCAGTAGGTTCAGAATAAAAACATAAAAAATAAAAAGAGAGATAAAAAAAAGATGCTTCCTTAGGGTTTAGAAACAGAATAGGATATCCCACATCTTGTGTATAGAAACATTTTGATGTAAACGATGATTGTTACATCTTGTTCTTTGGTAGAGAAATAAGTTAGTCTATAATTCTTCTTGTGCGGTAGATATTCAAACTTTTTTTTCCCGAATAAGTTTTAATCTCCGACTGTGCAGGCGTTTGCTGTTCTCTTTGCGCTGAGAGAAGCAAATCCCATTTGTTCATATTATCGATTTGTTAAAGAATATACAACATCCATTGTACCTGGGTCGGTTGTTCTCTATTAAGTTTTAATGTTTTTTTTTTTTTTTCCTGTCTTACTTAGCCACTTTTTTAATAACTCTACAAATTCCAACGAAGCTCATTCATCTGTCCCTGGGAACCCAAAATATTATTCCTCTTTTGAATTTGCACCTTTCTATTCTTTTTACTTTATATTCCATTAAAAGGTAACAAACCATGGAGAAAACAAATTTGTATTTGCAAATGGCTCTTAAAAACATCTTATCCCCCATACAAAGCATAGGGGATAAGATGTCTGATCACAGGGGTCCCACCAGTGGGGACCCCCTCGATCTTGGATGCGGCACCCCAGACATCCAGTGCACGTAGTGAACGTCGCTCCATGCCAGATGACTGAGCCGGAGGCTCGTGACGTCTTGGTCACACCCCGCTCGTGATGTCACAGCCATGCCCCTCAATGCAAGTCTATGGGAGGGAGCGTGATGGCCGTCAATCCCCTTACCATAGACTTGCATTGAGGGGGCATGGCCATGATGTCACATGCTCTAAACGAACGCCGGGTGCAGCAGGGAAATCGGCGGCAGGTCACCCGTGATCAGACATATTATCCCCTACCCTTTGGATAGGGGATAAGATGTCTAGGGACGGAGTATCGCTTTAAAGGGGCTTAGTAATTGTACACTATTAGGATCATAATACACTGCAATACAGCAGTAATGCAATGTGTAGTACAAATGTTCAAATGATTGTTAAAAGCCCCTTGGAGTAATAAGTTTAAAACAACAATGCAAAACATCCCTTTTTCCTGTTTTTGTATGTAAAAAAAAAAGTAATAAATGATGCTAAATATCTCCTTTTCCTTTTTTTGCATTAAAAAACTAAAAAGCATTTAAAAAAACATAAAAAAAAAAGGTTAAACATGATGAAAATGTCACATTGGGCAGGGAACAGTATGCCCTTTGCTTAACAGAACCTCTTTCCCTGCCTACTTGCATAACTGCTCTAAGCTGCGGTTCTACAACTGGGCGCCAGTCCCTCTACCAGATTTAAGAAGTATTCCTCCCCTAGACATCTTATCCCCTATCCAAAGCATAGGGGATAACATGTGTGATTGTGGAGGGTCCAACCACTTGACCCTCCCACAATCTTCGGTCCGACACCCCAGTGTTCTGAACATTTATGTCTCTGGGAGTGAGACGGGCGTGGTCGCTCAATCAAAAAGGCTACCAATAAAAACTACAGCTCACCACACAAATATTAGCCCCCACACAGCTCTGTAGATGGAAAAAGCATTCAGTTTTTAGGGTACGTTCACAAGTCCAGGATCTACTGCAGATTTCAATGTAAAAGAAATGACTGAACAAAGCATCAAATCTGCAGCTGATCCGGGATGTGTGAATGCACCTTTAAAGATTTCACAAGATGGTAGAAACATGTTTTGTTTGTTTTTTTCATTTACCCCCCAATATCTATCTATCTATCTATCTATCTATCTATCTATATATATATATATATATATATATATATATATATATTGGGGGGTAAATGAAATGTATATATTGTTCCTTTTTCTTTTTTATAATAACTTATATGGTAAGGCTAATCTTACAAAAATCTTATCTTACAAAAAAAAAATCCCTGTTGATGGTAAAATTCTAAAGCCATAACTTGTAAGAAGTAAGGAGTAAAAGCAAAACCATAATTAGGGTACGTTCACTCAAGCAGATCCCCAACGCGTATTACGCTGCGGATCCGCCGCTGAAGGACCGCTGTATGCTGCCTTTACAAGTGCCTGCTTGGAGCGCAATACACTGCTACGAGCAGATAAACTGGGATATACTTGCACATCACGGCAGCTCTCGGCCTAGCTCATAGAGCAGGGGGAGCGCCCGCGATGTGTGCGAGTACACCGCGCATGCGCAGTGACTCGCACATCGCTTCATTGTGTCTGCATACAGCGGTCCTTCAGCAGCAGATCCACAGCATAACGTGCGCTGGGGATCCGCTCGTGTGAACGTACCCTTAGTAAAAGAAATTCCTGCAGCAAAAAAGGGCACATTCACACTACGAATTTTCTGAACGGAATTCCGCACTGGAATTCTGCTTGTAAAATACAATACAGCAGCCTCCCATTATTCTCAATTGGATTCTGCTGCACTACACTGCACTTCGGAATTTCAGCGGCGGACATACATTGTCATCTATTGAGACGGCACATTTCTGAGCAGTCCTATCGCCAGATTGCTTTGCCAGCTCCCGGCTGCCTGGAATATCTCTGGCCATGGATTCTGTAATGTGAACGAGCCTTAAGGGGTTCATTTCTTTGTAGTGGGCATACCTCTGTTTTCCCAAACCACTACATAGATATTAATATTGCAACTGCAGCCACCCCTAGGGGGAGCTAAGGAGCTTGCTACATACTGGTTTACTATAGAGTTCAATGTATAAACAGTATGAAGTAATGCTCGGCAAAACATACCCTAAATGTAGAATATAAATAAATAAATATAAATATATATATATATATATATATATATATATGGTATGCCTCGGGGGGTGTAGGGTAGTTGGGGTGTTGCTGTAGTATATGAGGGGTTAATTTAACCCTTGTCACTCGTGACGCCAGGGTGAGGGTTAAAACTCTGAGGTAATGCTGGGCCTATCGTCACCCTTCCCAAGAGCGATAGGTGAGTGTAGAATAACGGATTGTCCACAACCGGTGCTGAACTGGAAAACTTGTAGAAACTTTACTGAAGATTTTCTGTACATGCAGTAACAGTAACAGTCCATATAACAGAGTCTATATACAGCACGGCAATGACTGAGAGTCGGTTGGGACCGGTAAGTTCTCTTTGGAGTAGGAGAATTGGATTGCATAGATCCGCTGGATTTAGGGGTTGGTTTAGGTCCAGTGATCTTGCGAAGATTTCGAGGAATTGTAATAACTCACAATTTGGATTATGGCCGAGGCCAGCAGGCTTTGGCCTAGTGGTTGCAGATGACAGCTGTGCAGATCCTACCTCATCAGCAGCCCACGAGGAAAGAGAGAGATTAATGGCCGCAGCTTCCTTATATGGGCAGGGGCTGAACCGTTTTAGATTGGTCCATGTCAGCTGTCATTCACCGTTACATAGGATTGTGGGTGATCACCAGACTAGAACCACCAAAGGTCCTTTAGCAAACCATAGAGTTCTGTGAACCAAGTCACATGACCCGCAGGTCCTGCGACGCTAACAGGGTAGGCATCTTAAATATACAAATTTTAGCTAACTGAGGCGTGACGAGGGGTTAACTAAAGAAGAGGACCCCCACTGTTCCTAGGGACTCTGGCCTTGGGGACCCCACCACAAGGTACGGTATGAAATACGGTACCGGGATACCACATATATATATATATATATTTTAGATAAAATAGTCCTAGTACATATACTCAGCTAATTTTTTTTTATCGTCATTTTTCAGCCTTAATTTTTATTTTTTTTGCAACTATTCATTATCAGCATTTTGTGCATCTTTGTACACAGTCTCCGTTCGAGTTTGTTTGCTTTGCATTAATAAAAACAATATTTCAGCTTAATGGCTTCACAGCTGAATGAAACGTAAAGGAATGTCTTTGTCTGATGCTGGAAACGGCAGTCAAAAACTGCTGAACCAAAGCAATGGATGGGCATTATAATTCACTGGAGGTCCCCGGCACCCGCTCGCTTCTTGATAAAAGGGACCATTCTGACAGTTTTACTATTCGGATGTTTCTTAAATAAATAAATAAAAAAGTTTATTTTAAAGTGTTAAGCTAGCATAAATGCGATGTCTGATACATGCTTATGACTTATATATATTTAGAGAAGTCGTCTTCAAACTGTGGGCCTCTAGATGTTGCAAAGCTACAACTCCCAGCATGCCCGGTATCAACTATGTAGATATCCCTAATTTACAGCAATTAATTATTTTATCCCAAAGCAATGTTCAACCTGCGGCTGTTGCAAAACTAAAACCCCTAGCATGCTTTGATAGCTACAGGCTGTTAAGCAATCATGAGAGTTGTAGTTGTCTAACAGCCAAAAGTATTAAAAAAAAGCACTGTCATAAAGAGGCATGGTGTATAATATTAGTGCAGAGGCTCAGGGGCAGTGCATAACACAGGTAATCTGTCTTTTTGTGTCATGCCCCGCCCCTGAGGGGCTTTCAGTGCACATCATACAGTGAGCAGTGAGTATTCCTATGATATTTATGTTTGATTAGATACAAATTCATTTACTTCTATCTTTATGATGATGTATCTGACACAAACCTCCAAAGACATAACTGATAACAGTTTCGCTTCCTAAAGCCAACATTACTGTAAGATGTAGGAGCTTACCGCATACTGCTATATCACTGAGTTTAAAGGGGTATGTTTGAGGGAAAAAAAAGTTTTTACATCCACTGCTGCCAAAAAAGTTATACGGATTTGTAAATGACTTCTTTTTAAAATGTGTAATCTTTCCAGTACTTATCAGCTGCTGTATGCTCCAGTTGTGTAGTTCATTTCTGTCTGACCACAGTGCTTTCTGCTGCCACCTCTGTCAGTGTGAGGAACTGTCAAGAGAAGGAGCAAATCCCCATAGCAAAACTCTTCTGCTATTGATAGTTCCTGATATGGACAGAGGTGTCAGCAGAGAGCACTGTGGTCAGACAGCAGCTGATAACTACTGGAAGGATTAAGATTTCTAAATAGAAGTCATTTACAAATCTGTATAACTTTCTGGCACCAGTTGATTTGTAAACATATTTTTATTCCGGAGCACCCTTATAAGGTATCAATAGGATGAAGTAAGCTCCAAAATTCTTCCAAGCTTTTTGGTATCTATACTTAAATTCTACTGATACCATCTACTGTATATACTCGAGTATAAGCCGACCCGAATATAAGCCGAGGCCCCTAATTTCACCCCAAAAACCGAGGAAAAGTTATTCACTCAACCATAAGCCTAGGGTGGGAAATACATCATCCCCCCATGTAATCATCCAGACCCCCGTCATCATCCAGACCCCTGTCATCATCACCCTGTCATCATTACTTACGTCATCATCACCCTGTCATCATTACCCGCGTCATCATCCCCCCCCCTTCATCATCACCGCCTGTAAATCCCTTCATCAGTGGTTTTCAACCTGCGGACCTCCAGATGTTGTAAAACTACAACTCCCAGCATGCCCGGACAGCCATCGGCTGTCCGGGCATGCTGGGAGTTGTAGTTTTGAAACCTCTGGAGGTCCGCAGGTTGAAGACCACTGTGGCCTTCGTCATCATCCAGACCCCCCCTTTTGTTTTCTACTCACCTCCCCTCGGCGGGACTTTAGGGTGAGCTGGTCTGGGCCATCTATGCTGCAGGGACCATCTGGTGGGGAGGGTTAGTCGTTCCGGGCTGTCCATTTTCACCGGGGGGGGGGCCTCTTCTCGGTGCTCCGGGCCTGCCCCGGACTAGTGACGTTGCCTTGACGACGACGCACAGGGACGTTCATGCGCGTCCCTGTGCGTCGTTGTCAAGGCAAGGTCACTAGTCCGGGGCCAGGCCCGGAGCGCGGAGAAGAGGGCCCCCCTCCGGTGAAAATGGACAGCCCGAAATGACTAACCCTCCCCACCGGACGGTCCCTGCAGCATAGATAGCCCGGACCAGCTCACCCTTCCTTCCCACCGAGGGGAGGTGAGTAGAAAACTAAAGGGGGGTGTGGATGATGAAGAAGGCCGCAGTGGTCTTCAACCCGCGGACCTCCAGATGTTTCAAAACTACAACTCCCAGCGTGCCCGGACAGCCGATGGCTGTCCGGGCATGCTGGGAGTTGTAGTTTTGCAACATCTGGAGGTCCGCAGGTTGAAGACCACTGAGAAGGGATTGACAGGTGGAGAGTTCACTCGAGTATAAGCCAAGGGGGCATTTTCAGCACGAAAAATCGAGCTGAAAAACTTGGCTTATACTCGAGTATATACGGTATGTTTATGCATATAATTTTGATCTCTGCATATGAGGAAACAGAACCCCAAAGATTATACATTTTTTTTATAGATTTTTACAGTTTCTAAAAAGCATGTACTAATTGCCATACAAATTATTTTAGTGAAAAAAAAAAATGCGGATGGGGATAAGTGTCTAAGACTGCTTTTCGTGATGCATTTTCGATGATCAGTAGCATATGAAGTCCGTCAGTATAGCCATAAAACATTTATATATGTTTCACTTACAGTATATTTATTTCAAGAATCCCGATTTCCAAATTACAGATAGTAAGTGCCTTCGAGACAACATATGTCCACAACTGTTCACTCCACAAAGACTTTATGCCCTTCGCATCATTTTCCGTTTTTTGCCCTCATCATTACAGATAGTGCCCTTTGCTCCTCAGAAAAGGTGCATTTAAACAAATTCTCCACAATGACTCAGATCATTCCAAGTACTCTTCATACAGAAATTAATCTCTGAAATAAAACTAACTAGAACAATTATTAGAATATAACATTCTCCACTCGAGGAGACCTTGTAAAATTCATTTTTTTTTTATCAGGTTGAGATGTTTGACCTTGTTGGTGAGAGGTTCGGATATGAGAACAAACAGGAATTACATATTGAGAGAGGTATTAGAGGTTGTCTTACCCTAAGAAAAAGGATATGCTTTATTTTCAGAAAAAGACACTCTTGTCAATGCGTTGTCTGGTATTACAAGATTAACTTCAATAAGATAAGCTGTAATATCAGATACAACCTGGACCAGTGGTGGTTAATTGAATGGGTAGTTTAGGCAGCTGCCCTGGGGCTGAGGTTCCTAGGGGGCACAGAGCCGCCCATAGTGTGATTTAATCTGCAACATAGCCTAAAGGGGGTACTCTGCCCCTAGACATGTTATCCCTTATCCAAAGGAAAAGGGATGACATGTCTTATCATGGAGGGGCCATCCGATGTGGGACCCCTTGTGATCTCCAGGCCGGCACTGTGCCGTTAAGGTCACGGAAGCCTGGGGCTTCCGTTTATTGGACACCACGCCCCCTCCATTTACGTCTAGTACACAGTCTCACAGTCACTGTTCTCCCATAGACATGAATAGAGGGGGCGTGGCACCTGTGATCACCAGTCATACGTGCACCAGATGACTGTGGCGTTGCAACAGAGATCCCCAGCGGCTGGACCCCCACAATCAGACATATTATACCCTATCTTTTGGATACAGAATGACATGTCTAGGGGCAGAGTACCCCTAAGAAAACTGCTGACAACCTTAGCTGTCATATCATATAGATACCTGATACAGATGTACAGTCCACTTTATGCCATCCCTGCACTTCTCTCCGGGACCAGGTGACTAACTTTTTGACTACAGGTATATTGCATAAATCTTTCCTCTGCCCTAAACCATCAGGGATCTGACCATCCTGGACCGTATGATCTTTTCAGCTACATATCCTTGCCAGAAGCAATCTTATCATTGCCATGTACATTGATGCAAGCTCTTTAGGTCTATATGTAAATAATAAAGGGGTATTCCGGCTTTATACATCTTATCCACTATCTCCTATCCTATCCCCTGCCCCTGAGGACCCTCACGATCTCGGTGCAGCCCCTGGCATTCTGTGCTGGACACTGCCTCCGAGACGGGGACGTGATCTCACGGCCACGCCCCCTGTTGATGTCACGACATGCCCCTCCATTCATGTCTATGGGAAGGTGAATGACATCACGCTCCCTCCCATAGACATGAATGGAGGGGTGTGATGTGACGTCACTAGTGACGTGGCCGTGAAATCACGTCCCCGTGTAAGAGGCAGCACCCTGCACAGAATGCTGGGGGCTGCACCGAGATCATGGGGGTCCCCAGTGGTGGGACCCCTGAGATCATACATTTTATCTTCTCTCCTTTGGATAGGGGACAAGATGTATAAAGCCAGAATGCCAACTTTAAGCCATCCATTGAAGCAAAGCACCAGTGATTTGGACAGTGGTCTTTTCTAAGCCCTAGACGACTGGATAGACTGGCAATAACGCCTTCTCTTCTCTAGACCATCAAGGATACTGACAACAAACCTTGTTCTGCCTTGGCCACTAATGATGCAGATATTAACTTCCTTTCTGCCGTAGACCTCTATGTGCAAGATCAGGTCTAAATTGAGCAGGCCTTTAGATCCGACTGGGGTGATGCTGCTGTCATAGTTTTTAATGGCTCGAGTAACTTTAGGATGAGATTCCCCACTCCCCCCAGGTCAGGTATAAGGATAAGGGCGTCCACACAAGATGATAGGTGTTGATAGATAGAGGTTTCCAGGGCTGAAGGCATTTCAGAGTGCCATTGATGTTAGTGTGGTACAGAGAGAAGTCATGACAACAGAACTTAAATGGGCACTGTCAAACCCAAAAACTTTTCATATTTTGTTACTGATGACAATTAAAGACCTTCTGTAATGTGGTTATTTAAAAAATGGCTCCTGAAAATCCCACCACTAGGGACCCCCAGATGGACTGGGACACTAACGGCAGCAGCATCAGAGATCAGTCATGGACAAGGCTGCATGAGTAGACACACCAATCACCTCTCACCACCGCAAGGGAGGGACACAACTGCTCCCACCACACACCAATCACCTCCCACCACCACAAGGGAGGGACACAACCCCTTCCACTACACACCAATCACCTCCCACTTCCACAAGGGAGGGACACGACCCCTTCCACCACACACCAATCACCTCCCACCACCACAAGGGAGGGACATGACCCCTTCCACCACACACCAATTACCTCCCACCACCACAAGGGAGGGACATGACCCCTTCCACCACACACCAATCACCTCCCACCACCACAAGGGAGGGACATGATCCCTTCCACCACACACCAATCACCTCCCACCACCACAAAGGAGGGACACGACCCCTTCCACCACCACAAGGATGGGACAGGCCCCCTCTTACCACACTCCAATCACCTCCCACCACCACAAGGGAGGGACATGCCCCCTTTTACCACACACCAATAACCTCCCACCACAAGGGAGGAACACGCCCCCCCCCCCCCCCCCCCGAGTGGATTTCTAACACTGTGAGCTAATGAAAAGAGGTATTTTTATTATAAATATAGATAATAGAGGCATAAAAATGAGATGTACATGATCAGGATTAGGTGCTGAGTAACAATTTATTTTTATTTTTTTGTGTGTGATATCTGGCAGGTACTTGTTAAGAAGCATTACTTATGCATTAACCAAGCTGCCCAGATTTTGTTATCTAATAAAGTTGCCCCTTTGAATTACAAATCTTTTCCTTACATTTACTTGTTATATATTTTGCTTAGTCATTGCATCATCTCCCATTACTGAACAAGAGCCATTAGTTACTGTGGTGTAAAAAGTTCGATATGTGCAGTATTACAGAATAGGGATTTACGAGCGGGGTTCTGCCAAAGTATTGGCCGGAGTGGAATAATTACAGGGACTGAAAGTATTTCTGGATGGGTTAGAAATGAGGCCGCTCCAGCTTTCAACTTTTTATTGTTATTGTTTATGGAGAAGTTCGGTGCGAACATCTCGCTGTTAATGAAGGCTAATTTACCAGTGTGCCGATACAATAGAACACAGGCACCGGCCTGAGATAGAGGTTTCGTGATGACAAATAGAAAGCACTCCGTGTCAAACTGTTCCAAAGCAGCGGTGGACAAAAAAAAAGCCTCGACTTTTATCCAAGATGCTTATAGCTATAATAGCATAATATATCAAAATGTCTAACAAAACCTGCTGAGCTGGTTATCAGGTTTAGAGGTTTATTCAATTGAAAGATGTAAAAAAATAAAATAAAGGGAACACTAAAACAACACATCCTTAATCTAAATGAATGAACTAATCCTATGAAATACTTTCGTCTTTACATAGTTGAATGTGCTGACAACAAAATCACACAAAAATAATCAATGGAAATCAAATTTATCAACCCATGGAGGTCTGGATATGGAGTCACACTCAAAATCACAGTGGAAAACCCCACTACAGGCTGATCCAACTTTATGTAATGTCCTTAATACAAGTCACAATGAGGCTCAGTAGTGTGTGTGGCCTCCACGTGCCCGTATGACCTCCCTACAGCGCCTGGGCATGCTCCTGATGAGGTGGTGGATGGTCTCCTGAGGGATGTCCTCCCAGACCTGGACTAAAGCATCTGCCAACTCCTGGACAGTCTGTGGTGCAACGTGGCGTTGGTGGATGGAGCGAGACATGATGTCCCAGATGTGCTCAATCGGATTCAGGTCTGGGGAAGGGGTGGGCCAGTCCATAGCATCAATGCCTTGCTCTTGCAAGAACTGCTGACCCACTCCAGCCACATGAGGTCTAGCATTGTCTTGCATTAGGAGGAACCCAGGGCCAACCACACCAGCATATGGTCTCACAAGGGGTCTGAGGATCTCATCTCGGTACCTAATGGTAGTCAGGCTACCTCTGGCAAGCACATGGAGGGCTTTGTGGCCCTCCAAAGAAATGCCATTCCACACCATTACTGACCCACCACCAAATCGGTCATGCTGTAGGATGTTGCAGGCAGCAGAACGTTCTCCACGGCGTCTCCAGTTTCTGTCACATCTGTTACTTGTGCTCAGTGTGAACCTGCTTTCATCTGTGAAGAGCACAGGGTGCCAGTGGCGAATTTGCCAATCTTGGTGTTCTCTAGCAAATGCCAAACATCCTGCACGGTGTTGGGCTGTAAGTACAACCCCCACCTGCGGACGTTGAGCCCTCATACCACCCTCATGAAGTCTATTTCTGACCGTTTGAATGGACACATGCACATTTGTGGCCCTCTGGAGGTCATTTTGCAGGGCTCTGGCAGAGCTCCTCCTGCTCCTTCTTGCACAAAGGCGGAGGTAGCGGTCCTGCTACTGGGTTGTTGCCCTCCTACGGCCTCCTTCACATCACCTGATGTACTAGCCTGTCTCCTGGTAGTACCTCCATGCTCTGGACACTACACTGACAGACACAGCAAACCTTCTTGCCACAGCTTGCATTGATGTGCCATCCTGAATGAGCTGCACTACCTGAGCCACTTGTGTGGGTTGTAGACTCCTTCTCATGCTACCACTAGAGTGAAAGCACAGCCAGCATTCAAAAGTGACCAAAACATCAGCCAGGAAGCATAGGAACTAGGAACTGGTCTGTGGTCACCACCTGTAGAACCACTCCTTTATTGGGGGTGTCTTGCTAATTGCTTATAATTTCCACCTGTTGTCTGTTCCATTTCCACAACAGCATATGAAATTGATTGTCAATTAGTGTTGCTTCCTGAGTGGACAGTGGGATTTCACAGAAGTGTCATTGACTTGGAGTTACATTGTGTTGTTTAAGTGTTCCCTTTATTTTTTTTCGAGCAGTGAACATATAATGCAATTTCAAGGTAATTTAATCCTTTCAAGGACCTATTTTAATTTTCCATTAACCCATTCTGAGAGCCATCCCTTTTTTTTTCTTTAATAATTTTTATGGTGACATAGTTACATTTCTAACAAAGAGAACTTGTATCTTACCATTTGTTTTTGTATTTTTGGGATACACGTCATTTACTAATTGTTATTATCTGTCTCTGGGGGATCCTAGAAGTACAACAGGAACTCCGCAATTTTTATAGATTTATTTATTATTTTCTTGCCTTCTTGAATGTTGCGCTGTTTACCATGCTGCAGAAATAATGGGGGAGATCAATGAAGCTGCTCAGTGGCATTACAGAATTTGGGCAAAATAATCAATAAATAAAATTTTGCCACACCCCACCCAAAAAAAAGGGTGACCTTTCAAAAAAAGATGCTGCTGGCGCAAAAGAGGGCAGAAAGTGGACAGGAAAGGGTTACATCAAACTTCACATGGAGGAAGCGTACCGGTGGTGCAAACTTCACACATGCGACTTTATGCCCGATTTTCGGCAGCGAAAGTTGCCGGTGTTGCTTTCTACACCAGCTCAAAGCTGATGTAGATTTAAATTCTGGGTGCAATGGGCGCATTTCTTTTTTCCTTTCCGAACAAAGCCAATAACCCCATTTTCCGCCAATAATTTTCAGAGGCCAAAACTTTGGTGCAATCCTACATTTAAATATTTTATTCTTTGGAGGGAATGGAGTAAACATTTCTACCTTTGCATTTGAATCTTTTTCAATGTTGCTTACCGTGGAGTTTAAAAAACGGTAACCTTATTATATAGGTCGGGACAATTGTCGTCACTCCATTTATTTTTTATCAACACTTTTACTAACCGAAACTACTTTTTGTTGTACACATGTTTTCAATTCACTTTGATTACGCTTGAATGAATTATTTTGTTTAGTCCAGCTAGATGACTTTATATAGAAAAAATTTGGCTGTTCATATAGCACTTTAGTATACTTATAGTCTAACTCAGTGTTTCCCAAACACGGTCCTCAAGCACCCCCCAAACAGGTCATGTTTTCTGGATTTCCTTAGTCTTTCACAGGTGATATAACTGTGGTGATGCCTGATTCACTGACCATAGTTATATCACCTGTGAAAGACTAAGAAATCCAGAAAACATGACCTGTGTGGGGTGATTGAGGACCGCGTTTGGGAAACACTGGTCTAAATAGACCGGGAGATCTTTGTTAGGCCTTCAGCTGCCATGGCAACCCATTGTTGGCCTGTGATTAGGTTTAGTAAATACAGAAGGGGACAGAGGGGTCAAGGAGTGTTCGCTCCGATGCCGGCAGAGGAAAGTTGGCTGTATATAACTACAGGATCTTACTGCAGATGGTAGGGGTCTAATGGGTTATAAGGCAAAATAAGTACTTTTTCGTGATATAGAAGTAAATTAGGAGGTTACGGGGAGAGCAGAGCTTATGTTTAGTATGGGACTTGGGAGGGGCTTTTATTTGGGACAACAAAAAATCCACTGGATTGACTAAGTAATGCACTGGAAATATTGGAGGGGAAAGTAACAGAAAGAAGGCTGGAAAGAGATAAAGTCAGCAAATAAAAAATGGCGCTGACCGAGGGTGAAGATTTTAGGATTTTTGAGACAGTGGGGGAGATTTACCAAATATGTCTAGAGGAAGAGTGGTACAGTTGCCCATAGCAACCAATCAGATCACGTCTTTCATTTTTCCCAGGCCTCTCTAAAAATGAAAGAAGCGATCTGGTTGCTATGGGCAACTGCCCCACTCTTACTCTAGACAGGTTTTTATAAATCTCCCCCAGCCTCTTCTTTAGGAAATTGTCTAGCAAAATGTATCCCCTGTCCGCAGGATGAGGTATAAGTATTAGATTTCTGGGGATCCGAGCACTGCAGCCCCCGCAATTGTCTATATGGAGCCCCGACTCTCCCACAGAAGCAGGGGACGCCACACCCCTCCATATATCTCTATGGGAGAGCCGAAGATGGCTCTCCCATAAAATTTGGCTGGACCACAAATCGCCATGTTGCCTTATGTGGATCACGTTGCGTTGCATTTAAGGTAAGTAAATGAAGTTGCACTGTGACCCACAAGTGGCCATGACCTAGGCCTGACATTTTTGACGCAACCAAACTATATGTGCAACTTTTTAGAGACTTGCTGTTGTTTGACTATGTTACAGTTGTGATTTATTAAAAATAAACAAACGCATAAAAAAAAATGGTAACTCCAAGAGAAGTTACAACCAGGCTGTAGCCACATGTGACTTGTATTATGGTTAATTGTCACAAAGTAGCATGTGACCTACAATCTGCAACCAAAAATACCCCATGCAAAGGAAAGGGAATAAGATGTCTGATCACGGGGGTCGGGCCGCAGGGACCCGGCGTGATGGGGTTTCGAACATAGAAGCCTGAAGCTTCCGTGTTGGTGACATCACGGCATGCCCCCTCCATTCATGTCTATGGGAGGGGGCGTGATGGCTAGTAGAGAGCCATCATGCCGTCTCCCATAGACATGAATGGAGAGGGTGTAGCGGCTGTGGTTACCAGTTATTCTACATGGAGGGGAGTTCGCTCCATGCACTGGAATGGCTGGGGTGCCGTGCGGGAGATCGCATGGGTCCCCAGCAGCCAGACCCCCATGATTGGACATCTTATAGGATAGGGGATAAGATGTTTAAGGGCGGAGTACCGCTTTACAGGTGCATTCACAAACACAGGATCCGCTGAGAAGCTGTGCCCAAGGCTCCCATTGGACTTTATGTACGTTGGATTTAGTGGGGCATGGTGGAGCTTCTGAGACAGGTGTAAACAGTTACTTGTGCAAGGTGTACAATTCTTGTGACATGGTAGATGTAGCCCTGTTACAGACTTTACAATAGGCCTCAGGGCTTTTAAACAACAACTCTGGGCTCAGTGGTTTTTGTGTTTAGGGTTGTCCAAACGTGACTATTGCTTTAAAAGGGGTACTCCGGTGAAAACCTTTTTTCTTTTAAATCAACTGGTGCCAGAAAGTTAAACAGATTTGTAAATTACTTCTATAAAAAAATCTTAATCCTTCCTGTACTTATTAGCTGCTGAATACTACAGAGGAAATTCTTTTCTTTTTGGAATTCTCTCTGATGACCTCACGAGCACAGTGCTCTTTGCTGACGTCATTATAATAATAATAATAACAATACCTCTTTATTTATTGTTGCCCTTAGTGGGATTTGAACCCAAGGCCCCAGCACTGCAAGGCAGCAGTGCTAACCACGGAGCCACCATGCTGCCCTTAGCATAGATCTGCTATGCAAGGTTGCTAAAATGGACAGAGATGTCAGCAGAGAGCAATGTGCTCGTGATCAGTGAATCAGTGTTCTAAAAAGAAAGGAATTCCCTCTGTAGTATTCAGCAGCTAATAAGTACTGGAAGGATTAAGATTTTTTAATAGAAGTAATTTACTTAAAAGAAAAAAGGTTTTCACCGGAGTACCCCTATAAGGGCCATTTAATGCACTCATAATTGCATGTAGGCTGGGTATAATCTATTGATCATTACATAACAATTACATTGATCAGTAGGAAAAAAATTACATTCATCAGTAGGAAAATTGTATGCATTTCTTTTGGGGGGGGGGGGTGGGGAGGGGGCAAAATGGTGCCAGTTAAAGATAACCTGACATCATGAAATGGTTATCTAATCTGTTGGCATCATGTTATAGAGCAGGAGAAGCTGAGCAGATTGATATATATCAAAGATTCAGTAAAACTTGTCATTTATTGATTTATTGTTTTTTTATGCTTGGGAGTCCAGTGGGCGGTCCTATCACTGAGTGACACTGCCTTACTGGACTCTGAATTTTCAATCAGTTCAGTTAGTTAAACAATTTTTTCCCACAATGTTATATATCAATCTGCTCAGCTCTTTCTGCTCTATCCCATTCTGCCAATAAATAAGATTTTCACGGTGAGAGGTTCTTTTTTATGCGGTATTTATAATGTGTGCCCATAAAAATCTTATTTGGTCCTCTGTAAATTCCTTCCCTCTCTTCCTTTTCATATTCTTTCAGTACCCTGCTTCTGCTCTTACTATTTTATGCACTCCTGTGTTTCCTGCATACATCACAATCTTTTCATTTTCCGCACATGATTTTTATGAATTGAGCTTTTCCTCATGTAACAGTTAAGTGAAATATTCAGGTCTTTAAAAGATAACATTATTTTGTGATGCTTAGAGCATTACCACAGATTAGATTCAATGTGGAAAGTTATTGCCTTCTGGAGCATAAAAGTGTTTTACTTCTCAGCCCGTCTTCTGTCTGAAGTGGAAATGGCATCTGTAAGCAGGGAAGTGTGCAAAGCTAAACCTACCTGTTTAGTACAAGTGGAAGGTTTGCACCTTGTATTCTATCAAGTAGATACAATAGATTCTTAACCCCATAAAGGAGTACTCCACCGCTAGACATGTTATCCTATCCTCTTAAAAATGCCCTATTGTGACTACTATGATTTTCTTGATTTTCCGTATATGAGGCCGTATGGTGGTATTTTTTTTTAACACTTTTGTGCATATGTGACTTTTTTTTTTTTTTACTACTTTTTAGAAAAAATAAATAAAATAGTTCTGGGATGTGATGTAACCAAAAATCTGCAATTTTGCCATTCACTGTACGGGGTTATTAACATTATATTTTAATAGTCTGGACATTTTTGCATATGGTGATACCAAATAGGTTTATTTTTTATTTATTTATTTCTGTGTAAAATGTGAAAAGGCTTATTCACATAAAAAAAAATATTTTATGTAGTCGTATTTTGTAGCACTACTGATAAGATGACTTTTTAAACTATACATTTATTTAAATGGGCACTGTCACCAAACTTTTTTTTTTTATGTACTACAACATATCTCTAATCTACATTCATTATTTTTTTTTTTCATTAAAATTGTTTAATTTACACTTGAAAACTGGCAACTAGGGATCTCCCCCCTAGTGGCCGGCTGCAGCCTGGCGTGACGTCACACTTAAATTCAGACCGAAGGTGGCTGGGCAATCGGTCCTAATTCATTCAGCCTGCGCTCGCTCCCTGCCTGTAAATCAGATAGGCGGGAGCGAACGCTTTGAACGAAGAGGATGCGCGCAGGCTCCCTGGCCTCGTGCGCCGGCCCTGGCTCCCAGTGTGAGGTAGGACTGCCCTGCACTATATTCTTTTTCGGGGGGGGGGGGGGGGGGGGGAGTAGCGGGTTGTGTGGCGGGGTTTGGAGGAGCTGGATGTGCGGCAGCTGCGGCCATCACAGATACTGTTTTCACCACAGTGTGCCTCCAGTTGTTTCCCCACTACAACTCCCAGCATGCCAATATATGTCAGGGCAAGCTGGGAGTTTTAGTGGTGAAACAGCTGGAGGCTCACTGCATAGGTTAACTAAGGGCGGAAGTTGGCCCCCCAGCAGGCATCAGTGACATTGTGCCTGCTGGGGAAGTCTGCCTGGTAAGCGAGCACACTACCAGGCAGACAAAAAGGCATTTTTAATATAATAAAAAAAAAATGTAAGACAGTGAGGGGGTTAGGGATATATGGGCAATAGGCAGGGACAGAAAAAAAGGATGGTGGAAGCTAATCTTTATTTACAAAAATAAAATAAAAAAAATTAAAATATCCGCCCCTAGGGGTCATCTGTCTTAATACAGTCAGACTACTGTGGATTTTGCTGCATAATGAATACCAGCCATAAAGTGTGTTGGTATCCAGTATAGGAGATCACCATTGCACCACTGCAGCCTTCAGCTGTTCCTAAATTACAACTCTCATGATGGGAGTTGTAGTTTTGCAACAGTTGGGGGTAAAATCTTTGTAAAACTCTGTGTTAGAGTTGTGTATTCTCCAGCTGTGTAGCCTCCCGCTCTTGCAAAACTACAGACAAAGGATGTGTGGGCATGCTGGGAGTTGTGGTTTTGCAACAGCTAATCATCTAATCATAGGTAATAAAAAAAATCTGTGCAATTACCTGTCTGTAATCAACCTGTAAGTCTCATGGCGTTGTGCATTGTGTGCTATACTGGAAGTAGGTCACCGGAAGTGAGGTAAGTGAAATGGCAACGTGGCTCTACACGCAAATAAAAAATCAGAACGAGGCTCAGTACACAGTCGACGTAACCAAGTTATAACCCATGTATATTACCCGGAAGTGGGGCATAGCGGAACAAAAATCGATCTGCATCAAAGAACAGGACATAATCAAATGGAAGTGGGGCAGAATTTTACAAAATAAATATCACATCGTGCACTAAATCCATGTAAGGTAGAAAAATAAGCTGATACACAAAAATATGGTTCTTAAAAAATGTCCATGGGATAGTGGGATAGTCGTTCTGGGCTGTCCATCTTCACCGGGGGGCCTCTTATCCACGCTTCGGCCCCGGAATAGTCACGTTGCCTTGACGACGACGCACAGGGACGTTCATTAGCAACGTCCCTCTGCGTCGTCGTCAAGGCAACGCCTCTATCCCGGGCCCGAAGCGCGGAGAAGAGGCCCCCCGGTGAAGATGGACAGCCCAGAACGACTATCCCACCGGACGACCTCCCCTCCGGACAGTCCTGCAGCACAGATGGCCCGGACCAGCGCACCCTAACGTCCCGCCTAGCGAAGGTGAGTACAAAACTAAAGGGGGTGAGAGGGTGGGAGGGGCTGGATGATGTCGAAGGCCGCAGTGGTCTTCAACCTGTGGACCTCCAGGGGTTTCAAAACTACAACTCCCAGCAAGTAGTTTTGAAACCTCTGGAGGTCCCCAGGTTGAAGACCAATGTCTCAGACATTGACAAGCGGTGATGATAAAGGGGGGGGGGGCTGATGACATGTGGTGATGATGACAAGGGAATGATGAAGGGGGGGTGGGATGATGACAAGGGGATGATGAAGGGGGTGTGGGATGATGACAAGGGGATGATGAAGGGGGGGTGGGATGATGACAAGGGGATGATGAAGGGGGGTGTGGGATGATGACAGGGGGATGATGATAAGGGGATGATGAAGGGGGGGATGATGACAAGGGGATGATGAAGGGGGGGTGTGGGATGATGACAAGGGGATGATGAAGGGGGGGTGGGATGATGACAAGGGGATGATGAAGGGGGGTGTGGGATGATGACAGGGGGATGATGATAAGGGGATGATGAAGGGGGGGATGATGACAAGGGGATGATGAAGGGGGGTGTGGGATGATGACAAGGGGATGATGAAGGGGGGGTGTGGGATGATGACAAGGGGATGATGACAGGTGGTGATGATGAAGGGGGGATGATGACAGGGTGATGATGATGAGGGAGTTAATGACGGGGGTCTGGATGATGACAGGGGGGATGATGGATTTCCCACCCTAGGCTTATACTCGAGTCAATAACTTTTCCTGGGTTTTGGGGGTGAAATTAGGGGCCTCGGCTTATATTCGAGTATATACGGTACATATTTGTTCCGCTATTGATTTTTGTTCCGCTATTGATTTTTGTTCCGCTATGCCCCACTTCCGGGTATTATACATGAATTATACCTTGGTTATGCCGACTGCGTACGGAGCCTCGTTCTGATTTTTATTTGCGTGTACAGCCTCGTTGCCATGTCACATCCTGGGACTTACCTCACTGCCGGTGACCTACTTCCGGTATATCGCACAATGCACAACGCCATAAGACTTACAGTTGATTACATACAGGTAATTACTCAGATGTTTTTTATTATCTATGATATATAAGATTGACAATGTGAGTATCAAATCCCTCCTGAGGAAGCCACCGTTGCTGGGGGCGGAACGCGTGGGCTTTCCCCTGTCCTTGGCTATGGAGTCCCGGTAGCTTTATTAGACAGTGTTGCCCTCTAGCAGCATTTCTTTCCTGCATCCTAGTACATTTAGCACACAGCACTTTGTGATTCTAGCTCTTTGTGATTTATTTAATTTATTCCATACATAGGATGCTCTTTGTATGATTATTGTTGTATGTATATTTTTACATCATTGTGGGAGAACTCTGGTACATATTGTATCTGGTATATAGATTTAATGTTGTAAAATATGAATGTACCTTGCTCCCTTGTTTTTGTGGTGCAGCTGGTATCGGGATTGCCTATACCCTTGGGGTTATTATATCCAGTACGGGGTGAGCGTTGCAGGTTTATATGCCTTCAGTCTGGTCAATTGTATTTGAAATTATTTTAATTGTGTGTATACAAATTTTTTGTGTCTGTTTCAATAAAGATGTACTTTATAACCTTCATTAGTTGGTGTACATTGTCATATAGTTGCAAGCTTTTTCCTTTTTTTTGCATATGTCATAAATTTTGCAACTAGTTTGCACACAAAGGTATATTGTTGTAGGTGGTGCCAGTCTCTTTTTGCATTTTTGGAGCTATGTTGATTAGCACCCAGCTTTACTAGGAAGAGATAAAAAAAAAAAAAATGTCTGCATAAAAACTACTGTGCATTGATTTGCAGACTGCCAGACTGCTCCCAGACTCAGAGCAGATGAGTCACCACAGTGAGGGAGAGAGATGGACACGTCCCCTCCCCAAGGCAAGAAGACAAAGCAAGTGAGCAACATATAAATGCTATTTGTTAGGAATATAGGTCCTAGACAAATAAAAATGACATGTACACTTTAAATCTTTCGATTGCTATTACTGTTCACTGCTAAGCATTTGCTCAGAACTGATCAGTAATATTGTTGATAAACACATATAGCCTGTGTTTTTGTGATGTCCCAGTACAGGACATGGTCTTGTACTACCCTTAGGCTGTCAGGTTGAGACCCTCAGTGACCTGGGGGCTCCCCTGCAAGGTCTCTCCCTGTTGTTCCAGAATGTTGTGTGCATTGCTTTAATGCCTAGACAGTATACTAATGTATAGCTAGTACATAGGACCTGTGGGAGGTCTCAAGGACCTGTGTAAGTCTGTCACATGTTATGTTATGCAGTCACATGATTTGTTCTCACATGTTCTCCCAGAGAGCACCAGCTTAACCTATGACCTGCATCTTGACCAATGGGCTTTAGTCCAGCCCCCCACTATATAAAGGGGCGGCCATTACAATTCACTGTCTTCTCCTAGCTCTTACCATCTGCTACTGAGACAGCAACCACCAGAGATCTCAGTGCAAGTGATCAGCATCTGGAAGACCCCAAAAGCTACAGTCATTCCAGTAAGTCTCAAGTCTATGTCTGCTGTCACTAAAACTAGTCAAGTCCTGCATATAGTCAAGTCCAGTCTCGAGTCAAGTTAATTACGAGTATAGTGGTCCAGCAAGCTTTGCGGTCCTTCTGGGTCCTGGCCACCTCTCTGGGAAATCTGGCCTTAGCTGTGAAGATAATTCCATCTGTCTTATACTCAGTAAAGCCTCCGTTTGACCATAACTGGTTGTGGACTCTCATTTCACTACTAGCAACTGGGATAGTGGAGGAACCGGGCGTGTGGTGTTCCGGAACCCTAAAACCACACTGGCATCACGAACACTAGAGGTTAACAGCATCTTGCCCCGGGGTTAATAACATCTGATCCCACCACTCACACCGCTACACCCGTGATCCTGCCATACACCCGTGGGCCACCACAGTTTCCCAACCAGCCAACGGCTGTCCGGGCATGCTGGGAGTTGTAGTTTTGCAACAGCTGGAGGCACCCTGGTTGGGAAACACGGCCCTAGATCAATGGTCTCCAACCGGATGATGTTGAATGGTTACAAAACTACAACTCCCAGCCTCCTATGGTCCTTCTGAGCAGGGGGAAGAAACGTATGTATCATTTGCACAAGCCTTAGTACATGTCCCCTTTAATACTTCCGTAGTCATGCAGATCATACATGCTCCAAGGCGTTCAAACTTCGCTCAAGTAATGTACTTAGATCCCACAGGATTAAAAGGTAATTTCTAACAATGAATTGTGTTACATCCTTCTGGGAGGCATGCACAATTATGTAAGACCCTTAACACAACCAACACGTCGTAGGATCCATTCATTTCAATCTGAATTTAACAATTAATTTATTTTTTCCTTTCCGTTCCATCATTCAGGCTTATCGGAAAGCAAATTGAGAATGTAATTGATTCTTCCTTTTTTTCCCCCTGGTTTTATTAACCCTTGCTCCACGCAAAACCATAAATATGCAGAAGAGGCTTCAGTGCTGTAAAGGGGTATTCCGGTTTTAAACATCTTATCTCCTTTTCAAAAAATATGGAATAAGATGTCTGATCGCAGGGGTCCCGCCACTGAGACCCCCCCCCCCTTGCATCACATACCATTCTGTGCCACGTATTGCTCCCGAGACCGAGACGTGACGTTACGAGGGGGCGTAACATCACATCTGAACTAATATTGGGGAAAGGGATAATTCACATTTATTAACTTTTTTGTTTACTTGTTTTACACCATTGTTTTATCCCCATAGGGGACTATTACATGCAATCCTTGCATACACTGTTAAAGGGGTACTCCACTGGAAAACTTTTTTTTTTCTAAATCAACTGGTGCCAGACACTTAAACAGATTTGTAAATTACTTCTATTTAAAAATCTTAATTCTTCCAGTACTTACCAGTACTTGCTGTGTGCTCAACAGGAAGTTCTTTTATTTTGGAATTTCCTTTCTCTCTGACCACAGTGCTCTCTGCTGACCCCTCTGTCCATGTCAGGAACTGTCCAGAGCAGGAGAGGTTTGCTATGGGGTATTGATACTGCTCTGGACAGTTCCTGACATGGACAGAGGTGTCAGCAGAGAGCACTGTGGTCAGACTGGAAAGAAATTCAAAAAGAAAATAACTTCCTGTGGAGCATACAGCAGATGATAAGTACTGGAAGGATTAAGATTTTTTACCCCTTTAAATGATATGCCATAGCATAGCATTGATCAGTCTTATCGGTGCTCGATTTCTTCAGGCTGCTGAGGCTTCCTGGAGCATCAAGTCAACGATTGGATGGCGAGGAGGCAGGTATTTGCCCTCCCGCCGTCCTATCAGCTGTTTGGTGGTCCCGATCAGCTCTGCTGAGCTGCCGTGAATTATTTTTTTTTTATTTTAGACGCAGGGATCAACTTTGATCGCTGCGTCTAAGGGGTTAATGCCGGGCATCACCCCGATCAGTGATATCTTTCATTAGACACGGGTCCCGGCAGTCGATAGCCACCGGGACCACCTTGCTATGAAGCAGGGTCAGCTCTTGAGCCTGCGTCATAGAAGGGGAACAGGCGCAGGGCGTACATATACACCCCGCGGTCTTAAGAGGTTAACAAAGGTCTTTAGGTTGGCTATGTTCTCATGCTAAATGATAGTCAATGAATAATCTGCACCCAAACAGATATAGTGCAGTTGAATAATCAAAGTCACCCTAGTAAAATTAGGCACTAACAATGCTTAGTCATGTAGATCCCAATTGGCTACGTCCTTAAAGGGTTAAAGCTTAATACGAGTCAGTTCTTTGCTATTAAACCGAGAGGATCTGTGGCCCCCAGGCTCATCACATATGCCAGGTAGAAAGCGCAGCGATGGAATAATGATGCCAATGTTTAAGAATCATTTCAGTCATAACCATGGGCAAACTTGAGTTGTTCATCATTGTTTCAGATATTTATGTACCTGAAGTGACATTTCCATAATGGAAAGTGTCTAATAAACGTACATAGAATGTCACGGCTTGAGAAAATGTAATAGAAAAAGGTGAGTAGCAAAGAGAAACAAAAAAATGCTAATTTTTCTAGAATCAATACTAGAGGGGAACACATATGACAGATAATGGATAGATGTAGGACTAGGGGCTTGATCTCCAATGGCATAGTCTTATAATACCGTATAATACAGCTCCGCGCTGTTATACAAAGGTGCTCTGCCCTGGGGACATAACTACCATAGAGACAGGATACTCCTAGGGACATAACTACCATAGAGACAGGACACTCCTAGGGACATAACTACCATAGAGACAGGACACTCCTAGGGACATAACTACCATAGAGACAGGACACTCCTAGGGACATAACTACCATAGAGACAGGACACTCCTAGAGACATAACTACCATAGAGACAGGACACTCCTAGGGACATAACTACCATAGAGACAGGACACTCCTTGAGACATAACTACCATAGAGACAGGACACTCCTAGGGACATAACTACCATAGAGACAGGACACTCCAAGGGACATAACTACCATAGAGACAGGACACTCCTAGAGACATAACTACCATAGAGACAGGACACTCCTAGGGACATAACTACCATAGAGACAGGACACTCCTAGGGACATAACTACCATAGAGACAGGACACTCCTTGAGACATAACTACCATAGAGACAGGACACTCCAAGGGACATAACTACCATAGAGACAGGACACTCCTAGAGACATAACTACCATAGAGACAGGACACTCCTAGGGACATAACTACCATAGAGACAGGACACTCCTAGGGACATAACTACCATAGAGACAGGACACTCCTAGAGACATAACTACCATAGAGACAGGACACTCCTAGGGACATAACTACCATAGAGACAGGACACTCCTATAGACATAACTACCATAGAGACAAGACACTCCAAGGGACATAACTACCATAGAGACAGGACACTCCTAGGGACATAACTACCATAGAGACAGGACACTCCTAGAGACATAACTACCATAGAGACAGGACCCTCCAAGGGACATAACTACCATAGAGACAGGACACTCCTTGAGACATAACTAACATAGAGACAGGACACTCCTAGAGACATAACTACCATAGAGATAGGACACTCCTTGAGACATAACTACCATAGAAACAGGACACTCCAAGGGACATAACTACCATAGAGACAGGACACTCCTAGGGACATAACTACCATAGAGACAGGACACTCCTAGGGACATAACTACCATAGAGACAGGACACTCCTAGGGACATTACTACCATAGAGACAGGACACTCCTAGAGACATAACTACCATAGAGACAGGACACTCCTAGGGACATAACTACCATAGAGACAAGACACTCCAACGGACATAACTACCATAGAGACAGGACACTCCTAGGGACATAACTACCATAGAGACAGGACACTCCTAGAGACATAACTACCATAGAGACAGGACACTCCTAGGGACATAACTACCATAGAGACAGGACACTCCTTGAGACATAACTACCATAGAGACAGGACACTCCAAGGGACATAACTACCATAGAGACAGGACACTCCTAGGGACATAACTACCATAGAGACAGGACACTCCTAGGGACATAACTACCATAGAGACAGGACACTCCTAGAGACATAACTACCATAGAGACAGGACACTCCTAGGGACATAACTACCATAGAGACAGGACACTCCTTGAGACATAACTACCATAGAGACAGGACACTCCAAGGGACATAACTACCATAGAGACAGGACACTCCTAGAGACATAACTACCATAGAGACAGGACACTCCTAGGGACATAACTACCATAGAGACAGGACACTCCTAGGGACATAACTACCATAGAGACAGGACACTCCTAGAGACATAACTACCATAGAGACAGGACACTCCTATAGACATAACTACCATAGAGACAAGACACTCCAAGGGACATAACTACCATAGAGACAGGACACTCCTAGGGACATAACTACCATAGAGACAGGACACTCCTAGAGACATAACTACCATAGAGACAGGACCCTCCAAGGGACATAACTACCATAGAGACAGGACACTCCTTGAGACATAACTAACATAGAGACAGGACACTCCTAGAGACATAACTACCATAGAGATAGGACACTCCTTGAGACATAACTACCATAGAAACAGGACACTCCAAGGGACATAACTACCATAGAGACAGGACACTCCTAGGGACATAACTACCATAGAGACAGGACACTCCTAGGGACATAACTACCATAGAGACAGGACACTCCTAGGGACATTACTACCATAGAGACAGGACACTCCTAGAGACATAACTACCATAGAGACAGGACACTCCTAGGGACATAACTACCATAGAGACAAGACACTCCAACGGACATAACTACCATAGAGACAGGACACTCCTAGGGACATAACTACCATAGAGACAGGACACTCCTAGAGACATAACTACCATAGAGACAGGACACTCCTAGGGACATAACTACCATAGAGACAGGACACTCCTTGAGACATAACTACCATAGAGACAGGACACTCCAAGGGACATAACTACCATAGAGACAGGACACTCCTAGGGACATAACTACCATAGAGACAAGACACTCCAAGGGACATAACTACCATAGAGACAGGACACTCCTTGAGACATAACTACCATAGAGACAGGACACTCCTAGAGACATAACTACCATAGAGACAGGACACTCCTAGGGACATAACTACCATAGAGACAGGACACTCCTATAGACATAACTACCATAGAGACAAGACACTCCAAGGGACATAACTACCATAGAGACAGGACACTCCTAGAGACATAACTACCATAGAGACAGGACACTCCTAGGGACATAACTACCATAGAGACAGGACACTCCTAGAGACATAACTATCATAGAGACAGGACACTCCTAGGGACATAACTACCATAGAGACAGGACACTCCTAGGGACATAACTACCATAGAGACAGGACACTCCTTGAGACATAACTACCATAGAGACAGGACACTCCTAGGGACATAACTACCATAGAGACAGGACACTCCTAGGGACATAACTACCATAGAGACAAGACACTCCCAGAGACATAACTACCATAGAGACAGGACACTCCTAGAGACATAACTACCATAGAGACAGGACACTCCAAGGGACATAACTACCATAGAGACAGGACACTCCTAGAGACATAACTACCATAGAGACAGGACACTCCTAGAGACATAACTACCATAGAGACAGGACACTCCAAGGGACATAACTACCATAGAGACAGGACACTCCTAGAGACATAACTACCATAGAGACAGGACACTCTAGAGACATAACTACCATAGAGACAGGACACTCCTAGAGACATAACTACCACAGAGACAAGACACTTCAAGGGACATAACTACCATAGAGACAGGACACTCCAAGGGACATAACTACCATAGAGACAGGGCACTCCTAGAGACATAACTACCATAGAGACAGAACATCCACTGTTGTAGGGCCTGTGATGAAAGATGGTTCTGCTTGGGATAAGATGTCTGATTGTGGGGGGCCGCCACTGGGACCCCCCTGCAATCTCCGTGCAGCAACCGCATTCTATGCGGGGCTGCTGCTCTGGTCTCGGAAACCTCTGTGTTTCTGGGACTGGAGACGTCACGTCACGCCACGCCACCTCGTGATGTCACACCTCCTCCATTCATGTCTATGGGAGGGGGCGTGATGGCCATCACGCCCCCTCCCATAGACATGAATGGAGGAGGCGTGGAGTGACGAGGGGGCATGGCGTGATGCCACGTCTCCAGTCCCAGAAACACAGAGGTTTCTGAGATTAGAATAGCAGCCTCGCATAGAATGGACGGAGATGGGGGGGTAATGATGGCAGTCCCGGCTTTGGAACACCAAAGGGAACATGCATGTACAGACACAGGCTCTATTGACTTTAAAGGTAGAGAAATAGTCAACTAATATTCTCGTAAGGTATATGAATATAATCAACATCTCAAAACCATGGTGTGCTTTTCTTTTTGGGCCTAAGTAAATGGATGTATATACACAGGAAATGATCTGAATTTAGTCTCCAGTTGACTTCTCACGGGCCATTAAAATCAGTGAGGCCCATGACTATCTGTGCCCGTGCCTGTAAGTTGCCATCTCGTTTTTACTGTTTGCCGATGTATACATAACACAGAGGCCATTGTCTTGATGTGAACAAGAGTAACTGATCAGTTTTATTGTGATGGACCAAAACTGAAGAAATAAAGATAGAAAAAGTGCAACAAACACCGGAGTACGATACAAGTACAATCTTGAAAGAGTTCGCCCCTAGTGGAGAGGAACGGGACTAACTTCCACAACTCATTTTGGTACCAATAGCGCCTGTGATATATTATACTGTGGTGGGCTTGACATAGGGTTGTGAAACAGTTTCCTGATGATGACTGTACATTCCTATACTGCGAGTGACAAATAACTGCGAGATATACACAATTTACAATAGCGTCAGCAAGATAATTGCACAGTCCAATCTTTGGGGTTCAGTTGCCACAGATGTTGGCATTTTTCATTATACCCTTGGTACACGTTAAAAGTGTATACACAACCTAAATCCCCTCTACAACATCCATGCAGAGCACCGCCATCTTGAGAGCAGCTACACTACAATTTGTTAGGAGAGTGGCGATGCACACAGTACTGGATGCATTGCTGCTCAATACATTCACCGGCCCAGGTGTGAATACATTGAGCAGCGATGCACACAGTAATGTATGCATCATCAGTCAAAGTACAAGACCAGGGAGTCCAGAGATAAACAGGAGTCCCTGCTCCTTTTGATGACTTCTGTGGTGGGGTACACCAAATGTGTTGCATGCCCATAGAAATAGAGTAGGGCACCATGGACAATGTTCCATCACTAGTTTCCCAATAAGAGAATTGCAAGTCCAAGCAATGTCTATTTACATCATATTGCAGCAACTCTGGTATTATACTGGGATCTAGCCTGGGGATGCAGGGTTCAAAGCACAAATGGAGTAGGATAGGAGGCAGGATTGTATTCTGGGGCAGACTACTGGTCAGTGAGGGACTCTTGGAAATCTGGATGATTTGCCTTGTTCAGCCAATCCGGCTTCCTCTATATCGCAGAGGCATACAGAAGCAAGAGATGCTGGGAATTGTAGTCCACAGCACCAACAGAAAGCAAGTACATAACATATAAACACATTTAAAGGGGCACTCCACTGCTCAGCATTTAAAACAAACTGTTCCGTACGCTGGAGCCAGCGGCGGGAGCTTGTGACGTCATAGCCCCACCCCCTCATGATGTCACACTCCACCCCCTCAATGCAATCTATGGGAGGGGGTGTGTCACGCCCCCTCCCATAGAGTTGCATTGAGGGGATGGGGCGTGACGTCAGGAGGGGGCGGGGCTATAGCATCATAAGCTCCCGGCTCAAGCATTTGGAACAATTTGTTCCAAACACTGAGCAGCGGAATGCCCCTTTAACCCCTTAAGGAGATTGTACATGCTGGTGCCCTGGTTCTTTACGCACCAGGATGTATATTTATGTCCTGAACAGCATTCTGACTATAAAGCGAGCGCCGGAGTTACACTCGCTTCATAGACTGTGAGTGATGGCTAGGCCACTATCAGCAGATAATGATGGACGGACAATAACAATCACACCGATATCCACCATTAACCGTATAAGTGCCATTTTCAATAACGATCACAGCTCTTAAAAGGGGTACTCCACTGGAAAAAAAAATTCTATATCAACTGGTGCCAGAAAGTTAAAGAGATTTGAAAATGACTTCTATTAAAAATCTTAATCCTTCCAGTACTTAGCTGCTGTATGCTCCACAGGAAGTTGTTTTCTTTTTGAATTTCCTTTCTGTCTGACCACAGTGCTCTCTGCTGACACCTCTATCCATGTCAGGAACTGTCCAGAGCAGGAACAAATACCCATAGCAAACTTCTCCTGCTCTGGATAGTTCCTGACATGGACAGAGGTGTCAGCAGAGAGCACTGTGGTCAGACAGAAAGGAAATTCAAAAAGAAAAGAACTTCCTGTGGAGCATACAGCAGCTGAGAAGAACTGGAAGGATTGAGATATTTAAATAGAAGTAATTTACAAATCTGTTTAACTTTCTGGCACCAGTTGATTTAGAAAAAATGTTTTCCAGTGTAGTACCCCTTTAATAGCTGCAATCAATGTGCTTCTAACCCATTGGCACCCTTGTAACAGGTATGTGGGGGTCTGGTTGGTTTGAATGCCTACCAGGGGTTCACTGACCTGCTCTGTGTTTGTACTGCCTCCGATCTACCGATAGAGTCTGCAGAGCCAGGCTCTACTAGCAGATAGTCGTTAACAATAGCATAGCACTACTCAGTATTAGCAATCTAATGACTGCAAGTAAAAGTTTAAAAAAGTAATCATTTAAAAAAAATGTCCTCTTTGCTGCCACCTCTGTCCATGTCAGGAACTGTCCAGAGTAGGAGCAAATCCCCATAGCAAACCTCTCCTGCTCTGTAGAGTTCCTGACACGGACAGAGGTGTCAGCAGAGAACACTGTGGTAAGACTAGAAAGAAAGAACGACACAACTGCCTATGTAGCATACCACAGTTGATAAGTATTGGAAGGATTAAGATTTTTATATAGAAGGAATTTACAAGTCTGTATAAAATTTCTGGCACCAGTTGATTTGAAAATGTTTTTTTTTCCCTTCGGTGTACCCTTTTATCACAGACCAGTGTTTCCCAACCAGGGCACCTCCAGCTGTTGCAAAACTACAACTCCCAGAATGCCCGGACAGCCGAAGGCTGTCCGGGCATGCTGGGAGTTGTAGTTTAGCAACAGCTGGAGGCACCCAGGTTGGAAAACAGTCATAGAACAATTCATAATAATAATAATTAGTAAAAAATTATAATAAAAATAATAAAAACAATAGTAAATAAATAATACTAAATGATAGTAAATAAATAATAGTAAATAATAGTAAATTAAATAATACTAAATAATAGTAAATAATAAATAATAATAAATAATAAATAATAGTAAACAAATAATAGTAAATAAATAATAGTAAATAATAGTAAATTAAATAATAGTAAATAATAGTAAATAATAAATAATAATAAATAATACTAAATATTAATAAATAATAGTAAATAAATAATAGTAAATAAATAATGATAAATAATAGTAATAATAATGATAAATAATAATAATGATAATAATAATAATAATAATAATAATAATAATAATAATAATGCTCTTTCTGACCCTTTTTACAACCTCCACATGAATGCATCAGTTTTATAACATCCATGTTAGAGATGAGCGAACTTACAGTAAATTTGATTCGTCACGAACTTCTCGGCTCGGCAGTTGATGACTTTTCCTGCATAAATTAGTTCAGCTTTCCGGTGCTCCGGTGGGCTGGAAAAGGTGGATACAGTCCTAGGAGACTCCTTCCTAGGAATGTATCCACCTTTTCCATCCCACCGGAGCACCTGAAGGCTGAACTAATGTACGCATCAACTGCTGAAGTTCGTGACGAATCGAATTTACTGTAAGTTCGCTCATCTCTAATCCATGTGTTACAAAATGTATTGCCGGGACAGTAGATATATATATATATCTTTCCAGCAGATGTTATGATTCCTGTTCTATTCTTCAGACTAGAGACAAGAAACCGCACTAAGGAAATATTCAGAGATCGGCAAAAGTTCAGCAAAAATAATGGATAGAGGAGAAGGGCAGAAGATCCGGCATGAGTGACAGCAACGAAAAGTGAATACAAAATAAAATGCATGTACCGTGCTAGTGTAGAAAGCCGGGGGTAGCTACATCTAGCGAATGTGGGGTCCATTGATGGATCGGGGCCTTGTCAAACACCCCTCACATGTACTGTGGCTCCAGGACCGTATGTGCACTTAATCACACTGTCAATTTAAAGCAAAGACTCAGCTACAAACCAGCAATTTCCCACTAAACACAATTTCGGCAGAATGTGTTGGTATGCAGTTTGAGTCTATTACAGGTTTTTTCCCCTCCATACACACTTGATGGGCTGCAATATTGATCTGTACCAGCTGTCTACTGTTAACTGGAGAAATAGATCTTCAAAGACAACGTAGCTACATCTAATGCATTCGGTGATCCCCTCGCTGTCTTCTGAAATGCCGGACGGACGTTTTTTAAACAAAGGTGATTTTTCAAAATTTAATATATATATATATATATATATATATATATATATATATATATACATATATATATATATATATATATATATATATATATATATATTTATTTATTTTTTTATTTTTTTATATAGTGTGCGTGTGTCTGTGTGTATTTAGAAGCTATCCATTTATCTATATTATTTTTCCCCAAGATATATACACACTATATAATATAATATATTATTATTAATTATTATTATTATTATTTCCCCCAATCCCCCCCTATTTATTGTTCACTTCCTTCCTATTGCAAAAAAAAAAGCAGCTTTCTAAATTGTCTTCATTAATAATAAAGAAAAAATAAAAAAAAAACACAATACCTTATCAATTTGCGGGTATGTTCACACGGCGGAATTTACGCAATTGGAAAACTATTTTTTGAAAATCAACTGGTGCCAGAAAGTTAAACAGGTTTGTAAATTGCTTATATTTAAAAATCTTAATCCTTCCAGAACTGTATACTACAGCTGCTGTATACTACAGAGGAAGTTGTGTAGTTTCAGTCTGAATACAGTGCTCTCTGCTGACACCTCTGTCTGTCTCAGGAACTGTCCAGAGCAGGATAGGTTTGCTATGGGGATTTGCTCCTGCTCTGGACAGTTCCTGACACGGAAAGAGGTGTCAGCAGAGAGCACTGTGGTCAGAGTGGAAAGAACTAAACAACTTCCTCTGGAGAATACAGCAGCTGATAAGTACTGGATTTTTTAAATAGAAGTAGTTTACAAATCTGTTTAACTTTCTGGCACCGGTTATTTAAAAAAAAAAAAATTTCCACCGGAGTACCCCCTTAAAGTGTTACTATCGCTTAGATCTGGCGGCAGGAACTCATTGTCATAAACTCATGTGATCAAATGGATTACCGGTACTCCTATGATAGTCTATGGGAGTTCCTGGTATCCATCTGATCAGGTGAGTCTGGGGCTCTGAGATTGTCTGCCAAGTATGTACCCAGAGAAGTGAAGGTAACACTTTAACCCCTTAAGGACCAAGGACGTATGAGTACGTCCTTGGTCCCGCTCCCGTGATATAACGCAGGGTCCCACGGTGACCCCGCATCATATCACGGCGGGCCCGGCGTCATAGTGAAGCTGGGAAACGGCCTCAAAAAGCGTGCGGCACCGCGATCAGTGCCGTGTGCTATTAACCCTTTAGCCGCGCGCTCAAAGCTGAGCCACGCGGCTAAAAGTGAAAGTAAAAACTGCCGGTCAGCTCAGTCGGGCTGTTCGGGATAGCCGCGGCGAAATCGCGGCATCCCGAACAGCTTGCAGGACAGCCGGAGGGTCCCTACCTGCCTCCTCGCTGTCCAATCGCCGAATGACTGCTCAGTGCCTGAGATACAGGCATGAGCAGTTAAGCGGCAGAATCATCGATCACTGGTTTCCTATGAGAAACCAGTGATCAATGTAAAAGATCAGTGTGTGCAGTGTTATAGGTCCCTATGGGATAACAATGCTCAGTATAAGAGATCAGTGTGTGCAGTGTTATAGGTCCCTATGGGATAACAAAGATCAGTGTGTGCAGTGTTATAGGTCCCTATGGGATAACAAAGATCAGTGTGTGCAGTGTTATAGGTCCCTATGGGATAACAAAGATCAGTGTGTGCAGTGTTATAGGTCCCTATGGGATAACAAAGATCAGTGTGTGCAGTGTTATAGGTCCCTAAAGTGAAAAAAAAAGTGAATAAAGATCATTTAACTCCTCCCCTATTAAAAGTTTGAATCACCCCCTTTTCCCATAAAAAAAAACACAGTGTAAATAAAAATAAACATATGTGGTATCACCGCGTGCGGAAATGTCCGAATTATAAAAATATATCATTAATTAAACCACACGGTCAATGGCATACGTGCAAAAAAAATCCAAAGTCCAAAATAGTGCATTTTTGGTCACTTTTTATATCATTTAAAAATGAATAAAAAGCGATCAACAAGTCCTATCAATGCAAAAATTGTACCGTTAAAAACTTCAGATCACGGCGCAAAAAATTAGCCCTCAAACCGCCCCATACGCAGAAAAATAAAAAAGTTATAGGGGTCAGAAGATGACAATTTTAAACGTATTAATTTTCCTGCATGTAGTTATGATTTTTTCCAGAAGTACGACAAAATCAAACCTATATAAGTAGAGTATCATTTTAATCGTATGTACCTACAGAATAAAGATAAAGTGTCATTTTTACCGAAAAATTTTCTACGTAGAAACGAAATTACCCAAAATTTTGCAAAACAGCAGGGTTTTTTTTAAATTTTGTCACACAATGATTTTTTTTTCCGTTTCACCGTAGATTTTTGGGAAAAATGACTGACGTCATTACAAAGTAGAATTGGTGGTGCAAAAAATAAGCCATCATATGGATTTTTAGGTGAAAGATTGAAAGAGTTATGATTTTTTAAAGGCAAGGAGCAAAAAAACGAAAGTGCAAAAACGGAAAAACCCCCGGTCCTTAAGGGGTTAAAAGGGTACTCCACTGCCCTGCTTCTGGAGCTCCACTCCCCAGCGTCTGGAAGTTTATTGTTCCGAATGGCTGTGTGCGGGCTTCCGTGTTCAGGGCCGCCCCTCGTGACATCACGCCCGCCCGGGGCGGGCGTGATGTCACGAGGGGCGGCCCTGAACACAGAAACCCGCACACAGCATTCGGAACAATAAACTTCCGGACGCTGGAGAGCGGAGCTCCGGAAGCAGGGCAGCGGTAAACCCCTTTAAAGCAAGATCAGAGCAAGCTCTAGCTTTGACTTAGCCTGAGATCAAATTGTAGCACGACATGCCAGATATGTTAGCACAAGAGGGTTAAGCTGGCACTACCACCTCCAGACTCTTACTGGTGCGCTGAATCCCCCAACGATGCGCTGCTACCCCTGCTCCTCTACAGCCTGTGAAATCCAAGTAAATGGAAATGTCCAACCAGTACAGAGTGTCTGTTCTATTTCTACTGGTTGGACATGACAGAGTTGTGCTTCCCTGCCAGGACATGTGAGATATTTCTTAGTACTTCTACTAACACTTCTACTAATTATTATGATGATGTTGATTTTTTATTATTATTAATAACAGTTTTGTAAACATTTTCAATTCCTTTCCATTCATCTTCTTTGCGAATTGTTTTAATTAAAGGCTACCTCTCATCAAAAAAACGTTTGATATATTATAGATTAATGTATGCAGAATAACTTTACAATTGCATGTTATTAAAAACTATGCTTCTTTCTATTTAATTTTCCACTTTGAAGAAATGACCACTAGGGGTCTCCCTACCAGTCCTGGCAGCAAGCATTTCAGACTCATGCTGGAGTCCTAAACACTACGAGCTGCCAGTCTGCTTTGTTCACAAAGGAGAACACTCAGAGCTGCCAGCCTGCTTTGTTCACTGCCTGTTTGGCTGTGAACAAAGCAGGCTGGCAGCTCTGAGTGTTTAGGACTCCAGCATGAGTCAGAAATGCTTGCTGACGGGACTGATCGGGAAAAATACAATAGAAAGAAGCATATTTTTCATTAACATGCTATTGGAAAGTTATTCAACATTCATTCATCTAAAATATATCAAAAGCTTGTTTGATGGGAGGTACCCTTTAAGGCTTATTATCCCTTCGCCTTTTCTATTTTTCAGAAAGCCTACATTTTTTTGTGCAAACATTTTTGCAACTTTTTGACACTTTGTGCCACACTGGCCAAGTGGACAAGCAATTTTTTTATTTTTTTTTTACAATTTTTTTTACAATTAACTCCTACAAACAGTTACTAAAATTGTTACTAAAATCTACGCCAGCTCCAAGCTGGCGTAGATTCAAGTGAGGGTGCAGGGGCAGCCTGAGATGCTTTAGGAATGATGTAAAGGCATGTGCTGGCAGGGAATTATTTAAAGGGGTACTCCAGTGGAAAAAAAATTTAAAAATCAACTGGTGCCAGAAAGTTAAACAGATTTGTAAATCACTTCCATTTAAAAATCTAAAGCCTTCCAGTACTTATAAGCTGCTGTATGCTCCAGAGGAAGTTGTATAGTTCTTTTCAGTTATTTTCAGTTCTTTTGCTGCCACCTTTGTCCATGTCAGGAACTGTCCAGAGTAGGAGCAAATCCCCATAGCAAACCTCTCCTGCTCTGGACAGTTCCTGACATGGACAGAGGTGTCAGCAGAGAGCACTGTGTCAGACTGAAAATAACTATACAACTTCCTCTGGAGCATACAGCAGCTGAAGACTGGCATGTGAGACGCTTGTCTTGATGAATCCCCCCTCCTCCCTATGCTGTGAGGCACACTGGTTGGGAAAAACTGCAATAAGGGGATGGGACCAAGCAGGGCTAGACCTCCTATCCCAAATACATACTGTATGTCACATTTTATAGCAATGGACATCCTCCCATTATTACCATCCTAATAGTAATCACATGGCCATTTTTTCTTTCCTTTGTAGCCTCTTTCTCAACAATGTCAGATCCATTTCTTCGGTGATTGCCAATTTGGGATGTGATAATGAAACATAATGTCTCCCAATTAATGGCCACATGATGTAGACACCTGAAAAAGCTTTTCAGCCCTCATTCCCATTTTGATGATGCCCTGGCTGATAAGTGAACTGAACGTGAAGTCTCTGGAGCACTCTTAGCAATCTGCGCGCTCCGCTCTCTCTTGGTGCAGATTTATTACAATGGATTACAAATGAGTTCATGAGATTTGATCTTTTCACATCAGACTTTTAAGATCAGAGGGCGATTGTACCATGAAGTCACTTCCTGAGAAATAAGTTTTAGCTGTGATCTCAACTCAAAAAATAACATATTAAATAGCTGATGAAACAAAATATACTGAAAGTCTTCAGACCCTTTCACTTATTTCACATTTTGTTATGTTGCTCCTAGTACTAAATTTAGAAAATATCATTCAAGTTTTCCCCATCATTCCACACTTTATACCCCATAATGACAAAGTGAAGACAGAATGTTAGAAATCTTTCCTAATTTATTTAATTGAAAAAACGAACATCTTGTACTGACATAAGTCAGAGGCGTTGCTAGGGTTGGTGTCACCCGGTGTGGCAAAAATGGTTTCACCTCATACCTAACCCCCCTACCCACCACCTCCACTAAAGTGAGTTTTTAGCCTGTTGTGACGGACGCCACTGGTGTAACGCATTGTGAAAAGTCCAGTATAATAATCAAATATACCAATTGCCACAGAATGGGAAAACGCTAAAGAAGTTCAGTGACTACAGGTGACGTCTTCTCTATAGTGAGGAGAATACACAATATCAGTGACTACAGGTGATGTCTTCTCTATAGTGAGGAGAATACACAATGATATCAGTGACTACAGGTGACGTCTTCTCAATAGTGAGGAGAATACACAATGATATTGTGACACTCACCGGAGAGGACAGGAGGTGGATCCGCTGGGCACCGCGTGGCAGGTGTAGAGAGCTGAACCAGGGAGCAGAATCTAAGAAGCCGCTGGTCTTTACCAGAGCCCACCGCAAAGCAGGATGGACTTGCTGCGGCAGGCGACGTCCAATGGGCAGCCGAGGAGGAACTTGGCACAGAGAGGAGTCGCCGGGAAGTAGGAAGCGGGCACCAGCCGGGCAGGTGGTAAGTCGTGGTCAGGGTCAGCCTAAGGTCAGAGGCAGGGTGCGCAGTCAGGGACGTAACAGTAGATCAAGGGCTGGCGGCACAGGTACAAAGTCAGGGACGTAGCTATAGGTCAGGTAGCACAGGTAGTCAGAACAGAAGTTAGTACGCTTTCTCTAGGGCAATAGCACAAAGATCCGGCAGGGAACATGGGAAGTGACATGCTTAAATAAGGCGGAACCACTCAGGTGACAAATGAAATGCGCACTGCCCCTTTAAATCTCACAGAGTGGTGCGCGTGCACCAGCACTGCAGGAGGGTGCACGGGAGACGCGCCGAGACAAGCCCAAGGGAGCGGGGTGAGGAGGCTGCCCAGCGGGGGTGACCCGGGAGAAGCACCAGAGGAGGAAGGTAAGCAGCGGGGAGGTGAACGCCGAAGCACGGGCACACCGGAGCGGGGGAGAAGCCGCAGGCGGCCCCGCGTAGGACACTGGGACACGACGCGGGCCGTGACAGATATCAGTGACTACAGGTGACGTCTTCTCTATAGAGAGGAGAATATGCAATGATATCAGTGACTACAGGTGACATCTCTATAGTGAGGAGAATACACAATGATATCAGTGATTACAGGTGACGTCTTCTCTATAGTGAGGAGAATACGCAATGATATCAGTGAGTACAGGTGACCTCTTCTCTATAGTGAGAAGAATACACAATGATATCAGTGATTACAGGTGATGTCTTCTCTATAGTGAGGAGAGTACACAATGATATCAGTGACTACAGGTGACGTCTTCTCTATAGTGAGGAGAATACACAATGATATCAGTGATTACAGGTGACGTCTTCTCTATAGTGAGGAGAATACACAATGATATCAGTGATTACAGGTGATGTCTTCTCTATAGTGAGGAGAATACACAATGATATCAGTGACTACAGGTGATGTCTTCTCTATAGTAAGGATAATGCACAATGATATCAGTGATTACAGGTGACGTCTTCTCTATAGTGAGGAGAATGCACAATGATATCAGTGATTACAGGTGATGTCTTCTCTATAGTGAGGAGAATACACAATGATATCAGTGATTACAGGTGACGTCTTCTCTATAGTGAGGAGAATACACAATGATATCAGTGACTACAGGTGATGTCTTCTCTATAGTGAGGAGAATACACCATGATATCAGTGACTACAGGTGACGTCTTCTCTATAGTGAGGAGAATACACAATGTTATCAGTGACTACAAGTGACGTCTTCTCTATAGTGAGGAGAATACACAATGATATCTGTGACTACAGGTGACGTCTTCTCTATAGTGAGGAGAATACACCATGATATCAGTGACTACAGGTGACGTCTTCTCTATAGCGAGGAGAATACACAATGTTATCAGTGACTACAGGGGACCTCTTCTCTATAGTGAGGAGAATACACAATGATATCAGTGACTACAGGTGATGTCTTCTCTATAGTGAGGAGAATACACCATGATATCAGTGACTACAGGTGACGTCTTCTCTATAGTGAGGAGAATACACAATGTTATCAGTGACTACAAGTGACGTCTTCTCTATAGTGAGGGGAATACACGATGATATCAGTGACTATAGGTGACGTCTTCTCTATAGTGAGGAGAATACACAATGATATCTGTGACTACAGGAGACGTCTTCTCTATAGTTTTTTTTCTATTTTGCCGTAGATTTTTGGGTAAAATGACCGATGTCATCACAAAATAGAATTGGTGGTGCAAAAAATAAGCCATCATATGGATTTTTAGGTACAAAATTGTAAGGGTTATGACTTTTAAAAGTTAAGGAGGAAAAAACAGAAGTGCAAAAACGGAAAAATGCTCAGTTCTTAAGGGGTTAAAGGGTACTCCACTGGGGCAAACTTTTCTTTTTAAATCAACTGATGCCAGAAAGTTAAACAGATTTGTAAATTAAAAAATCTCAATCCTTCCAGTACTTATTAGCAGCTGTATACTACAGAGGAAATTCTTTTCTTTTTTGATTTCTTTTCTGTCACTACCACAGTGCTCTCTGTTGACACCACTTTCCATTGTAGGAACTGTCCAGAGCAGCATATGTTTGCTATGGGGATTTTCTCCTACTCTGGACAGTTCCTGACATGGACAGAGGTGTCAGCAGAGAGCACTGTGGTCGTGACGGAAAATAAATCTAAAAAGAAAATAATTTCCTCTGTAGTATACAGCCGCTAATAGGTACTGGAAGGATTAAGATTTTTTAATAGAAGTAATTTACAAATCTGATTTACTTTCTGGCATCAGTTGATTTAAAAAGAAAAGTTTTCCACAGGAGTACCCCTTTAAGCTCCATTCCTTGTTATGTACAGATAATCCATAGCAAAAACAGGTAGACCTGCTGCAGACACCAGACTTACCCTTCTGACCTTGAAAGTAATGGCGTATCCTTTGAATGTGTATTTCTTATTATACCTTTATTGGTTGTAACTATAAATGTCTTTATGAGTGAAATTATATCAAATGCATTATAGCTAATTTACGGATATTTTTTTTACATGTACTTCAATACAATGGCATGGAAAACAATACTCGGATGGGGGAGGGGTTTTAGACCCTTAAAATTCAACCTAATTATCATCTTAAATGACTTTCAGACAAAAAGCCCATAGTCTCCGCTATGCCCAAAGGAGGGTATTTGACCCTTGGCATTTATTCGACAGGACAATTTCAAATAGGCTTATTGCCTTTCTGCTGACACTGTAAGATAGAACGATATTAATAATAGAGAGCTACTTCTTATACTGTATTTGTTTTATGGGTCTCCTGAAGTATACAAGCTAATATTAGAATAAGACACCTCTATGAACGTGATAAATGATGACTTTGGGCTAAATAATGAAATAATTAAATGTGACAGCAGTAACGTATGAAAGGCTTACTATGAATAGATGTTTTTCAGAAATAGCGCCACCCTTGTCCATAGGTCAGGTCTGCAATTTCAGCTCAATCCTATTCCAGTAAATTCTGCAAAATCGGAAACTAGAGTAGAGAAGAGCGATGTTGTTTCTAGAAGGAAAAGGGCAACATTGGTATCTTGCTACATTTGGTGACCTGCACAAACATCTGAACTGATGTGGCCACTTTATTTATTTATTTTTACTCCATTTCAGTAACAATAATTATACATTCTTTATAAAATTACATTTCCACTATCTTTACATATTTTCAGTAATACATATATCTATACAAAACAAAACAAACCAAAACAATATTATTGACTCCTCCCCCCCTCCCCCCAACCCCCAATTCCACTTTGTTTATTTTTATTTGGCTTGCTGGTCCTTTTCTGCAACTGTTTTTTATATTACTCGATTAAAAGTTATGCTTTAGTGTATTTCCAGTGTTTTTGCTGTATGTATGTGTGGCGACACTACGGGTGGAAGGAAGACGCCAGGGCGCCATTAACCTACATGGTCCAAGGATGAGATGGCTTCTCCTGGGCCAAGCGTAGGGACAAGGATGACACCAATGCAAGGCTACCATTACTATCTTCACTGTTGCAGGAATGAGTAAATCCTTGACAGTACAGACTTTAGTGCAGAGTTACGTTCAGAGAGTAACCCGGGGAGCCTGCCGTCTTGCTGAGACTTGAGGCGAAACTGCAGATTAGAGATTACGGCAGCCCCCGTTGGATTTAGAGCCTTTGTGCTGACTGACTGAAGATTGTGTATCTCCCCAAGGACTAGGTGCTTTTCGCCATGTTTTGACTTTCACCTCTGTTCCTCAGCTCTTCCACTCTGAGACTCCTCTCTCTCTCTGCAGCATTCCGTTAAAGGTACAGTACATAATTTAATACGACAAAACACAGGAATACAAAACAGTATACTGTATTACACTATAGAGCAGGGGGCCCAACACAAAGACAGTAGGGATACCGGAGCAATCTTTAGCCCACAGGACTGCATTTGGTGCCAGGACACCACATATGCAATTCACCTCAAATAAATCTCAAACATTTCTGATCTTTGTAGGAAATTCAGAGGAAATTTGATTAGTTCCGAATTGATTCGCTCGTCTCTAATTATCATATACTGTATTTTAGGACCTATAGTCTATGATTCTGGGTTCTCTAATCTATGGCTCTGCAGTTATAGCATAGTTTTGAAACAGCTCGAAGCCATAGGTTAGAGACCACTGCTGTTGAGTATCATCTTATGTGTAGCCCACCTTCTTAAAGTATACCTGTCATATACCAGAAAAAAAAACAATGCTTCTCTATGTTACTCACTAGGTCTTGCAGTTTTTTTACATGTCATTTTTTTATGTGTCTAACTTCTGTATTTGGCTCCCAAATCCCTCTGTTCTGCTGCTTACTCATTTTAACATCCACTTCTCAGGAGGAGGCATGTCTGAGGCAAGCACTGAGCCTGCCCTCATTCACCAGGCATTCACTTCCTCCCTGAGTCTGCTGTGCTGTGCTTGGTCTCTTCATCCAATCACTGTAGGCTGCTCTGTAACCCCCTCCTCTCTGCAGTCTGATAGGACAGCAGTGAGCACAGAGGAGTGCTAGTCCGACTCTCACTTCCTATCCTTTGTCCCAGCCTGTGCTTTACTTTGGACAAAGATGATGCTGCAGACGGACAGGATTATGTTCTTGAAGTTATGGGGATCCCTAGTGGTATTTTTTATAATCCATGAATTCTATAAAAAGGAGATGTTTTTTTTTTTTTTAGAAAGGTTAAAGGGGTACTCCCCTGAAAAACTTTTTTTTTTTTAATCAGCTGGTGTCAGAAAGTTAAACAGATTTGTAAATCACTTCTATTAAAAAATCTTAATCCTACCAGTACTTTTTAGGGGCTGTATACTAAAGAGAAATCCAAAAAAGAAATGCATTTCCTCTGATGGCATGACCACAGTGCTCTCTGCCGACCTCTGCTGTCCATTTTAGGAGCTGTCCAGAGCAGCATATGTTTGTTATGGGGACTTTCTCCTGCTCTGGACAGTTCCTAAAAATGGACAGAGATGTCAGCAGAGAGCACTGTGGTCATGACATCAGAGGAAATGCATTCCTTTTTGGGATTTCTCTTCAGTATACAGCCCATAAAAAGTACTGGAAGGATTAAGATTTTTTAATAGAAGTGATTTACAAATCTGTTTAACTTTCTAACACCAGTTGATTAAAAAAAAAAAAAAAAAGTTTTCCTCGGGAGTACCCCTTTAATGTTTTCCCGATATATACAACATATAAAAAGTTTCTGATTCTGACAGTGCCCATTTAACAACACATTGCCTTGTCATTATAGAGTCCTATAGGCAGTGAGAACTTTTTTTTCCCCTCTTATCTGCGCGGTTGAGTTTGTCATCCTTTGAACACCGTCAGAGCTCTGCGCCGGGGGACATGGCACAATCACTGAACACACATTTAATCTAAATTCATTACAGTTCCTCTTTTAATTGCCGGCTCCTAAGTATTCAGCACAATCAATTTGTAGCTTAATATTAAGCATTTTCTCATAATACCTCTGTGCGGTAAAAGGCACCGGATGGGCCCAATGCTAAGAAGCCGTTTATGGAATTAGTACAACACGCACAGCTCTGTACACACGTTGCAGGCTTGTTTTATTTTTATTTTTTTCTTTAACTCAAGGATCAATTGAAGGAAGTTCTAAGCGAGGGCTTCCTAGATATTCCCTTTCAGTAGTACCTTATGCCAGGACGGCCTTAATGAGAATCTTCCATACCTATAGCTGAGAGTTGTTTGCGTCTGCCGGGAAAGCTGAACTAATTGGCTTCTTAAAGTCTCTTCATGTCCTTTGGAAAGAAATTGGCGGCAGAAAGAATTTATTTTAATTAGAAAACACATTAAATATGATCTTTCAATTTTTGTTGCTAAGGTTACTTTTTTAGTTTTTCGCAAATTATATACATATTATAACTTCAAAGTGAATGTCCACCCTTTAATACATATATATTTTTTTTATTGATAAGTAGGTCCAAACTTTACTTTGTATAATTTTTTAAAATATATTTTTATAGTAATTGTAAATCTTTTTATTATTATTATTATTATTATTATTTATTTTTTAAATAGAGCTACAGCACAGTAAAGTCTAAGCACAGTAAATTGATAAAATTCTAGCTGCCTGCTTACTCCACTAGGGGGAGCTTACTGCATGCTCTTCATACATTGGACATAATGCTCATCACCTATCCACAGGGGAAGTGTCTGACCACCGTTTGGTTTTCATGTTGCTACATATAGGGAGAGTGTGGTGGGCCTAACTACTGCATGCGGTACAGAGGGGCCTAAGTAATATATAGAAGTACAGAGTGGGCCTAACTACTATATGGGGCAGTGTGGAGAACCTTACTACTATATAGGGGGAGTGTGGAGGGCCTAACTTCTATATGGAGACACTGTGAAAGGCCTAGCTACTATATGAGAGAACAGAGGGGACCTAACTATTATATGGGGGAGTGTGGAATACCCAACATGGGGGCCTAAGTAATATTAAAGAGCACAGAGCAGGCCTAATTACTATATGGGGACAATATTAGGGACCTAACTACTATATAGAGTAATGCAGAGGTTAAAGGGGTATTCCAGGAATTTTTGTTTTTATTAGACTATGCTACAGGGACTGTAAAGTTAGTCTAGTCCATAATATAGTGTCTGTACCTGTGTGTGACGGTTTTCTCACAATTCTTTTGTGATTTTTCACTCCAATATTTATTTTTACCAGCATACAAAATGACTGTTGTCTCAGATTTTTCCCAGCTTGCAATGCGGCCGAGACCTGACTCACTAGTCAGCTGATGACAGGGAGCCTGTCTGCTTCAATGGGTGGAGGGATCAATCTGCAACTAATGCAACAGCTGTAGGCACCCTGATTGAAAACCACACTGATTTGAATGGATGCAGCTCATTTATGTTTCAATGGGTGGGATTGCTGATGTGTGGGAGGAAGTAAGATGGAATTGTGGGATTTGAAGTCAAAAAAAGAAAAGTCAAACAGGAAATACCAGTTCACAAAAAGCTAGCCACAGTGTTATGGTAATCGCACAACATAGCCATTTAGCCCCAAGACAAGCGCAAATCCTTCCTAAGCATGTCCATTACTGTCTGCCAGGTACGTACTAAAATCACCTTATGCTGGATAATTCCTTTAACTACTATATGGGGGCAGTGTGGAGGGCCCAACTCTTATATATGGGCAGTATCGAAGGACTAACTACTATATGGGAGAACAGATGGGGTTTAACTTCTACAGTATATGGCAGCAGTGTGAGAGGCCCCCACTATGGGACAACAAAGGGGACCTAACTACTATATGGGGGCAGTTTGGGGGACCAAACTTCTAAATTAGGGCAATGTGAGTGGCCTAAATAGTGTTAGTACTGCTGGGGCAAACACGATTCTAGTTATGTCTCTGAGTCCAATGGTCAGCAGTGGTAATCGAACAGGATTTTCTAAGACACAATACACTATGGAATTACTTTTATGACCAGGCAACAATTTTTTGGGAGCGGTTTTAAAGGCTATTGACCAGGACCCCATCCATTGGCTGCCCTGCATTGTAGAATAGAGGAGCCGCTAGAGATTCTAAAGAGATAGGGGTCTTGGAAGAACTGACCCAGGTCTTGGGAATTGCCATGAGGGATCTGATCGGTAACAAACAAATGTCACCCTGTAGTTCACAATAAATTAACTCCCTCAGAAGAGTGCATTTGTTTTGACACATTTAACACTTTAATGTTCTGTGGGTCAGGCTGCTGATCACATGAACCATTTACTGTAATCAACTTTATGGATGCAGCTGAGCTGGAATGAAAAAGATGGCACTTAAGGACTAGCACTAGCTGTTGCTGATGCTGGGAGTTGACATGTTGCAACATCTGGAGGGCCACAGTTTAAGACCACTGATGTAATTGTTTCTGAAGCCTTATTCCCCAGACTCTTTTTGTACAAGGTGAAAAGTCCCCTCTTAAGTCTTTCAATCACATTCTACACTTCTCAAAAAAATAAAGGGAACACTTAAACAACACAATGTAACTCCAAGTCAATGACACGTCTGTGAAATCCCACTGTCCACTCAGGAAGCAACACTGATGGACAATCGATTTCACATGCTGTTGTGCAAATGGAACAGACAAAAAGGTGAAAATTATAGGGAATTAGCAAGACAACCCCAATAAAGGAGTGGTTCTGCAGGTGGTGACCACAGACCACTTGTCAGTTCCTATGCTTCCTTGCTGATGTTTTGGTCACTTTTGAATGCTGGCTGTGCTTTCACTCTAGTGGTAGCATGAGACGGAGTCTACAACCCATACAAATGGCTCAGGTAGTGCAGCTCATCCGGGATGGCACATCAATGCGAGCTGTGGCAAGAAGGTTTGCTGTGTCTGTCAGCGTAGTGTCCAGAGCATGGAGGCGCTACCAGGAGACAGATCAGTACATCAGGAGATGTGGAGGAGGCTTTAGGAGGGCAACAACCCAGCAGCAGGACCGCTACCTCCGCCTTTGTGCAAGGAGGAGCAGGAGGAGCACTGCCAGAGCCCTGCAAAATGACCTCCAGCAGGCCACAAATGTGCATGTGTCCACTCAAACGGTCAGAAACAGACTCCATGAGGGTGGTATGAGGGCCCGATGTCCACGGGGGGGGGGGGGGGGGGGGGGTTGTGCTTACAGCTCAAAACCGTGCAGGACGTTTGGCATTTGCCACAGAACACCAAGATTGGCAAATTCACCACTAGTGCCCTGTGCTCTTCACAGATGAAAGCAGGTTCACACTGAGCACATGTGACAGACGTGACAGTCTGGAGACGCTGTGGAGAACATTCTGCTGCCTGCTTCATCCACCAGCATGACCGGTTTGGTGGTGGGTCAGTAATGGTGTGGGTTGGCATTTCTTTGGGGGGCCTCACAGCCCTCCATGGGCTTTGCAGAGGTAGCCTAACTGCCATTGCCATTAGGTACCGAGATGAGATCCTCAGACCCCTTGTGAGACCATATGCTGGTGCGGTTGGCCCTGGGTTCCTCCTAATACAAGACAATGCTAGACCTCATGTGGCTGGAGTGTGTCAGCAGTTTCTGCAAGAGGAAGGCATTGATGCTATGGACTGGCCCACCCGTTCCCATGACCTGAATCTGATTGAGCACATCTGGGACGTTTCGCTCCATCCACCACAGACTGTCCAGGAGTTGGCGGATGCTTTAGTCCAGGTCTGGGAGGACATCCCTCAGGAGACCATCCTCCACCTCATCAGGATCATGCCCAGGCATTGTAGGGAGGTCATACGGGCACGTGGAGGCCACACACACTACTGAGCCTCATTGTGACTTGTTTTAAGGACATTACATAAAGTTGGATCAGCCTGTAGTGGGGTTTTCCACTGTGATTCCATATCCAGACCTCCATGGGTTGATAAATTTGATTTCCATTGATAATTTTTGTTTCATTTTGTTGTCAGCGCATTCAACTACGTAAAAACGAAAGTATTTCATACGATTAGTTCATTCATTCAGATCTAGGATGTGTTATCTTAGTGCTCCCTTTATTTTTTTGAGCAGTGTATTTTCTCATGTGTGCTTCTTCTCATCATAACCTTTTCTTTTTATTGGAATTTTAACATCCTAATGTAATCACTCTTTTCAATTCCGTTCTATTTAAAAAAAAGTGCATTGGAAATGGAAAAGAAAGAGAAAAAAAAACAAAGCAAAAAAAAAAAAAAAAAAAACATTTCTTGACCTATCAATCAGTCCCCGGTGAAAGCAATTTCTTAACTTACTGGAATGTACAGGTTGGATACTCTTCAAGGCACTTAAACAAAAATTGATTTTCTTATTTCAATATCTTCAAGTGTTCCTCTTGTTGAATGGTGCGATAGAAAGCCAGGCTCATTCATTTCTTCAGATTACATTTACTCACCTCAGAAAGGCGCACGGGCGAAGTTGCATTCTCCTCCGAAATAACCACAGGTTAGAGGGCGTAAAATGCCAGTCGTCTGCCCGCCCGTCAGGGTGTGCCAGGCATTTCTGAACAAAATGTAATAGTGTATCTCGGAGCCGCCAGGTCACACACAAATTGTTGTTTAATTAGGCCCATACAGAGCGAGATATGATCTGCGCAAAAAACAGATGGCGTTCGCTACCAAACTGCCCTTTAGCCGTAGGAATCTTTCCAATGTTTGCTGAAGAAATAACATTTTATGCATTATTCCTTATGATATGCATCGTCATTTTATCCGTCACATTTACAGGAAAATTACTGCTTTCCGCAGATGAGCAGTCAGAGCAATCTGCAAACCGCTCGTGTCACCGCCGGAAAATACTGCCGGATACTCTTTGGTTTTTATAATTTTGCTTTAGCGTTTCCTATTGACATAGCAGCGAGGGCTTTTGAAACTAGATAAAGAAAATAAGACCTGTCAAGTCCCAATATAAGAGCTTTCTAAACTCTACAAGCCAGAGGAAAGAGCAGCTAATAACCAGCAACCTGCACTCATTGACTCTAGATATCTATGTAAGGTCATATTTACATGGTAGATTCCGTGCGGAATGTCTGCCTGGAAAACAGGAGGGGACATTCTGCACATTTGAATGTTCCGGTGGGCGCTAACCCAGCTCAGAAATGCGCCGTCTCATGGACTGCGGAATCCGCAGAAAGAACAGAATTGTCTACACAATTTACACACGGCACTCTCATTAAAACAAATTTTTGCTATTGCACTCCTTATAGTAAATAAAAAATCTTTCTAATGTACTTTGTTTAAAAAAAACTTTTATATGTTTTGTGTTTAAAAAAGCTGCCACTAGGTGTCTCCCTACTAGTTCAGAGCACATTTCCCCCTATCTCTTGCGCAGACTTTGGACTCCTGCTGGCCTGGCAGAATTCCAAAATCAGGAAATGCAGTCTGGAGTGCTGAGGGGTGTGTGTGCAGCCTCAGCCAATCATAGCTCATCTCACACTGAGCTACTCTTGGCTATGTGTAGCAGAGTGAGGGAGGAAGTTCTCCTTTGTATGACTCCAGATGATGTCACGCCTGCTGGGGAACGCCCCTTCCAGGTTTGGGAAACTGACTGAGCTTGAACAGACAATACAGAGCAATATCAAGGCAGAAAACTAAAAAATAATAAAAATAAAGGCAGAGGTTGGTTTATCATGATGTGGGCAGTGAACTGGGAGGATTATAAAATGTAACAAGCTCATGAGAGATACTCTTTAATTTCCTCAGCAGATGTGGTGGAAATTCCACCCTGTGCACAGTGGAGCAGAATCCCATTGAAATCAACGGGACTCTGCTGCAGCGGAATTTCCTAGTGGAATTTCACTCGGAAATTCCACCGTGTGAACATAGCATTCTACTCCTTTTCCCCTGTAGCGGATGCTGTAGGTAAAATGAGCTCCAGGCAGCATCATTCTGCAGTAGAACTCAGTGTTTACTGATGTCTCAGAGCTGATCAGCCGACTGCCCCATTGGTTCTGAAATTAAATAGGTTGACTCTTGTGGGTCCCCTTACTCCTTGTCTCTGCTGGGGCATCCCCTTATTCCAATATTTAATAATCTAAAAAAAAAATCTAAGAACCTTCCACTTTTTTTTCCAGCAAAGACCAGCATCATATTGTGAATTTTTCAGGAATATAAGGATAAAACAGAGCAAAGAGACAAAATGATGAAAAATCTGATTATAAGAACAGACTCCGTACACTCACCGAGAATAGAGAATCTATGGGGCCATTAGTGTTCCACCATATGCTTCCAATTTCATACAGTGGAATATTGAGATGTTTCTAGTTGGATTCCAAATTAAGCTGAAATTGTGATTTTTACCGATGTAATGTTTGCTAGAAGCTATAGAGTACTTTTAAGTGTGGTAAAACATTTGACTACTTTAAACACACCCTATTTTTGGAAGGTCCTTGATTATCCTGCTGCGGGGACTTCGGGCTAAACTAGTAGCAAGTAGAGATGACCTAATCAATTCTTAATAAGCCAGATTTGTTCAAAATGTGATTTAATTTTTCCAGTTCCCTTTGGGCTAGTTTGTAGCATAGCAGGGGCTTCTATCAAAGACAAGAGTCCCTGCTACTGTACTTATTTAGCTGCAAGGGAAACACTGTATACCTCCCTGTTCTGTCCATATTAACTGGGCCAGGCACAGAGCATTACAGTGAGGCTAAGTTTCCACAGTTTTTTTTTTTTTTCTGGCAGTTTTTGGATATCTGCCACTTCAGTTTTTGAGCCAAAGCCAGAAGAGTATTCAAAAGGAATAGGACATATAAAGGAAGGACTTACACTTCTCCTGTCTTATGGATCCACTTCTGACTTTGGCTCAAAAATGCAGTAGCAGTATTACAAAAACTGCCAGAAAAAAAAGCCAAGTGGAAACAGCCTGAATGTCTACCACCCAAAGGTAAGACGTGATGCTATATGCATCACCACCTATGATCCTATAACTCGCTAGGGCACCAGGGAAACTACACAAAGGAGCAGGGACACCTATTATTGACAAGAGTCCATTCTCCTCTACACTGCTCTGCACTAAGCCTAGCAAGTTTTCACTAAGAAGGAGTCATACCATGCATGCCTCTTGCTCAGTAAGCAGTTTCCATGGAGTAGTTTCCAACAGCGGCTCCTGTAATAAGAGAGATGACAAACACCTGGAGCAGAAAGTGTAGGGCCAAATCCAAATCTTCAAATTTCCCAATACAAATTTCATTGGCTCCACCCTTTGACATGCCCCACCTTACTACTGGGGTGACACACTGTAACAAACCTGGGTTTTCTGGGGTTATGGTACGGGGCAGGAGTTGAGGCGGATGTATGGAGGCACGAGCAATGTTAGGATGCTGGACAGACTTGACCTGCCTGTCCGCCTCAGAGATGTCACTGCGCTCCTCCAGCAGGCAGAAGAATGCCGATTATTATGGTACCGGGGAAAGGGGGGTGCAACCGTGGTGCTGGCTGGGAGGGTGCTTCAAATAAGCGGTGGGTGCTTCAGATGTTGGCTGGCTACTTTCTTGCAGTGGGCCATCAAGAGGGCGCTCTAGGCTACTGCCTATTTTGCCTATAGGCAGAACCGACCCTGATGTGGGACACCCTATATTACCACTCCAAGTGGGCATTTGGACTTGGGTTGTCTTAAAGGGGTACTCCGCCCCTAGACATCTTATCCCCTATCCAAAGACTCCCTCCGTGCGTAATGAGGGGCACTACAGGGGCCAGAGCATCGTTATGTCACGGCTCCGCCCCCTCATGATGTAACGGCCTGCCCCCTCAATACAAGTCTATGGGACTTGCATTAAGGGGGCGGGTCGTGATGTCACAAGGGGCGGAGCCACGACGTCACAATGCTCCATCCCCTGTATCGCTGGTCATTACGCACGGATCGAGTCTGCTCTGTGCAGTATTGATAGCGAGGAGCCGCAGCTGAGATCCCGGGGGTCCCCAGCAGCGGGACCCCGGCGATCTGACATCTTATCCCCTATCCTTTGGATAGGGGATAAGATGTCTAGGGGTGGAGTACCCCTTTAACCAGACCCCCAATTTGAATAAACAATCGCATAAAGAAATATATTCTAGTCAAATTTTCTTTGTAGAGGATGATAAAGTCATTTTGAGGGGTATAAATTAGATTTCCGTTTCCCCTCTCCGAATCCATCAATCTCCGAGACACTTCCCAGGAAAATATTGTAGGATAATGTCCTTGTGATGGCCTATTGTTGCAGCTAGAGGGGTTGGTAAACAGCTTGGCCACCGAGAATCTTGGCTCTTAGCGTTGCATATTTCTGTCAGCTTTTCTCAATTAACCAATCAAATCGCTTGAATTCATATAGAGAAAGCATCTGTTGTATAATTCCATTAGCAATTTCTTGTTCCCTAATCTTGTTATCCCAAAGCAGGAGTTAGCTTTTCACTGCTTAATTTCTGCATTAAGGGCCATTCAGAGTAAATCTGTCTTCTGTGGTGGGCTATGATTAAAATAGAAAATGAAGGAGAAATCATTGTGAACCAACCAACAAGAGAATTATTTCAAGTGTTTGAGGTATGAAACCGAACATCTGCTCTTCTTATGAGGGGGATGTAAATATTCCGCAGCTTATACTTCTGGGCTTGAAATATATATATTTCTTTCTAAGTACAAGGGACAACCTAATAAACTCATGTGATGTTTTCTTTTAAAGGGGTACGCCGCCTCTAGACATCTTATCCCCTATCCAAAGGATAGAGCATAAGATGTCTGATAGTGGGGGACCCCCGTGATCTCTGTGCAGCAGCCGGCGTTCATTTAGAATTTTGGGTGCGGACAGCCGAGGTTGTGGCGTCACAGTCACATCACGCCTCCTCAATGCAAGTCTATGGGAGGGGGCGTGGCGGCCGCCACGCCCCCTCCCATAGACTTGCATTGAGGGGGCGTGGTGTGACGTCACGACCCCCGCCGGCCGCTCAAAGCATTCGGAACAAAATGTATCTGAATGCTGGGGCAGTGGAGTACCTCTTTAATTGTATACTAATTAGGCATTTATTAAAGGGGTTCTCCCGGGGAAAACTTTTTTTTTTTTTTTTTAAATCATCTGGTGCCAGAAAGTTAAACAGATTTGTAAATTACTTCTATTAAAAAATCTTAATCCTTCCAGTACTTTTTACTGGCTATATATAATACTACAGAGGAAATGCTTTTTTTCTTTTTAGATTTCTCTGATGTCATGACCACAGTGCTCTCTGCTGACCTCTGCTGTCCATTTTAGGAACTGTCCAGAGCAGCATATGTTTGCTATGGGGATTTTCTCCTGCTCTGGACAGGTCCTAAAATGGACAGCAGAGGTCAGCAGAGAGCACTGTGGTCATGACATAAGACAATATGTATATAACCCCTAAAAAGTAATGGAAGGATTAAGATTTTTTAATAGAAGTAATTTACAAATCTGTTTAACTTTCTGGCACCAGTTGATTTAAAAAAAAAAAAAAAAAAAAAACGTTTTCCACGGGAGTACCCCTTTAATCACATTTTCTGAAAGATTACCTTTATTTTGACAAATTTCTGCTATGCCACAAGTTTTAATTGATGAGGGATCTGGGTGCTGAGACTACCAACAATTGCAAAATGTACAGGCAGTCATTTTTTGCTAGGCTCAACTTGGCTTTGAGTCGGGTCCCTTTCACACTGCGAGAAAATTCTGCACGGATTCCACTTGCAGCAGACCCTCATTCATCTCAATAGGATTCTGCTGCTTAGTTCACACTATGAAAGCGGAACTTCTGACACGGAATTGGATTCTTCTGAATATAGTCAATATTCTAGCGAAATCTGCCAGAATTTGAGCAACCGAAACCACCCCCATACCGCTTCTGATCTTCAGGGACAGGCAGCAGGCCGTGCAGGCATACAAGCACTCTTTTTGGGCAGCCGCATCGTACCTCGAGTTGTGGGTGCTCTCAGATGTCAGCCGGTTAAGTTCAGAGCCCCCTTGGCCACCTACCGGCTTCCCCAAGAAGCTCCTGCTCCCAAACACCTGCTGATCACTGCTGCGACTTCTGGGCAGCCTGTGCCGGCATGGACTTCTGGCCCCATCAAGGTTCTGAGCTTCCGGCACTGCAATAAATCGATATCTCCTACCCCGGCAGCCACTTGTCATCTATTCCACTTAGTTTAATTTCCACGCTTAGTATATCGCCACAGAAATAAGCACCGATTTTGCCTCATTTCTGCGCCAGCACCATGAAGCAGAAAGGAAATGGATTCAAGAGGAATTCGGGAAAGACATTTTCCATGTTGAATTCTGTAGTGTGAACGACCCGTGGGTTCATATATATCTGGAATCCAGCCTAAATTTAGACGCAACTGATGCCATAACTGATGACAAGTTGTCATCAGTAGTGTTGGGCGCGAATATTCACATTTCAAATTTTTATCACGAATATCGCAAATTCGCAAATTCACGAATTCGCGAATATTGCGAATATATTCGCTATATATTCAAAATTACGAATATTCACTTTTTTCCGCATATACGCATATTTGCATATGTGAATATTCGCATTTTCCTTCTTTTCACTTGTGGGCCAATTAGAATGATGCAAATACACTTGTCAGAGGTTATCAACAACATCCCTAGCAACCAATCGTAAAGTTGCCCCCAACCCCTCACTGTTTTCTTCCTCGAATACGCGACTATGCGAATATTCAGATATGCAAATATAACAAATACACCAAATTTGCGAATATAAGACGAATATTCATCTATATATTTGTGAAATATCGCGAATTCGAATATGGGCAATGCCGCTCATCACTAGTCATCAGTTGCATGGCATCCGGCGTCCATTGTTTTTACGCAGCAGACAGGGTAAAGCTGTGTTCCCCTGTCCAGTGCCCTCCGGTGTGTCCAACCATCCGGCATTAAAATTTAAATGCTGGATGATTGTGAACTGTCCCGTTCAAATGAATGGGATCGGTTCTAGCTTCGGTTACACTCCGGTGCACACATATGAACCCAGCCTTAGAGACGTATTTTCTATAAATCCAACATGATATGATCAACTCTTTGAGGGAAGGTTTGCAAAAACAAAAGGCCACAGTGTTCAGCTAAACACTACTAGTGTTGGTCTAAGCACCCACACCCTCATTGATCAAAAGGTTTGATTTTGACGTATTACTCACTATGAAATGTCAGAAATGTGTAAAGAACCAGAACAATCTTTGAGTTAAAGGGGTACTCCACCCATAGACATCTTGCCCCCTATCCAAAGGATAAGATGTCTGATCGCGGGGGGCCCGCCGCTGGGGACCCCTGCAATATAGCATGCGGCACCCACCTGTTTCTGGTCCGGAAGCGCTGGAGGGTCTGGGTCCCGACCACGGGAACAGAAGTTCATGACGTCACGACTCCGCCCCCGTGTGACGTCACGCCCCGTCCCCTCAATGCAAGTCTATGGGAGGGGGCGTGACGGCCGTCACGCCCCCTCCCATAGACTTGCATTGAGGGGGATAAGATGTCAGGGAGTTGTCGAATTTGTTTAAAAAGTAAGTGGCTGGCAGCTAGAGCTGTAATATTCTAACTGGGCTATTCTCACCACTCATGGTCCAACCTTGGCCTCCATTCTGCCCCGTTGCTTTCATTCACTTACTTTGATGATGCACTAGCGGTGACATTAAGAAGACGATGCAGTTGCCAACTGTTTATAATGGGATCAACACATTATCGGTAGAGGCAGAACAGAAGGTCATCGGTAAATAAACTACTGCAGCCTTTCAGATTTATTTCAAGGATTTGAAAAAAAAAATGATTTAATAAACGTTTAGGAATCATCGTCACCTATTATGTAGTTACTTCATTTTCACACACTCAAAAGTGTTAGACAATTGAAAGTTCAGAGGTTTTTATGTTCTGGTGCAGCCAGTTACCCCATTATTTGTTGACACAGGGTCCTGCACGAGACCCTGGAGCTCCCCGGGAACTGGGCGTCTTTATTCCCGCACAAATCAGCGGCCAATAGGAGTGCTCCAAGTTTCTCTATGAAAGAGCTGTTCGGCTGTCTCCGACTCTCCCATAAAGATACATGGAGGGAAGATGAGCTGCTGAAGATGAGTTGTTCTTTTCGGTCTGACAGCAGTGCTCTCTGCTGACACCTCTGTCTGTCTCAGGAACTATCCAGAGCAGAAAAGGTTTGCTATGAGGATTTGCTCCTGCTCAGGACAGTTTCTGAGACAGACAGACAGGTGTCAGCAGAGAGCACTGTTGTCAGACAGAAAAGAACAACTCAACTTCAGAAGCTGATAAGTAATGGTAGGATTAAGATTTTTTTTAAATAGAAGTCATTTATAAATCTGTTTAACTTTCTAGAGCCAGTTGATATGAAAATAAATAGTTTTTCACTGGAATACCCCTTGGCCTGGAGATAATTCAAAGCATTGGATTTGTATTTAGCAGCTGTGCCTGGTAAATCTCTATGGGGGACATTTATCATTGTTGCTTTGGTAAGCAAGTCTTTTTTTGTTGTTGTTGTTGCTTTAGTTTTGCTTATGTGCTACATATTTATCATTCTATCACAGGAGGCTGATAAATTTGGAGCAGATAAGCAAAATAATAAAGTCCCAGCCAAGACTTTTTGTGAGACTTTTTTGCAACTTTTTAAATTTGCTCATGTACGGGAGTTTTGTACTCCATGTCAGACCTGGAGCAGACTTGCAACTTTTTGTAAGGGTTTTTGCAACTTTTTTTTTTTGCTTACGTGCGACTTTCGCGCATCCTAAGTACTTGACCACTGCAAAGTAAAAACTGAAAATTGCTTAGGTAAGGCTGTTTGTAACTTTTTGCTTACCCACAAAAGTTGCACAAAAAAGTGCTTAGGCGCACGTGCAACTTTTTTTTGCGCCCGGAGTAAGCAAAAAAAAAAAGCTCTAAATTCCTTGATAAATGTCCCCCTATATGTCCAAAGAGGTATCAATGCTAGAAGCCATCATAAGGCTAAAAAAAAAGCAAATATATCAGACAGAAAGATAGAAACTTGAAGAGTGCCAAAATAATGAAAACATTGGCAAGCTCAGGAACACCAAAGAGCCTGAAAGAGCATAGACAATCATATTAACTCTTGTTAGCCAAGAGAGCAAGAAAACATTGAGTCCACCAGAAAGGTTTGAGAGAGTCATTGGTTGTTGGAGTGAAGTGCATAATAATCATAACTTTCCCTTTTTTTGGAGACTACTGATGGTGGTGATGGCAAAGTTGGGCTTTAAGCTTTACTAAAGACCACCATGGTTACTAGCTATAACCCAAACTTTCAGAAAGTGTTTGGTTCATGGCAGCTTAACACTTTTGTCAAGGTAAACCAGTAACTATGCTGGTTTACTGTAACATCTTGCAGGGCTAAGTGCTATAGGAGTTAATTAGCGCTTGTTGAATCCTTGGGGTGGGGTTATACATTATACAGCCATCTATATGGCTGTATAATGTATACAGTAAAGAAAGTGTTGCTTACCATCTTGACACTGGTCCAGGCCTCTTCCTGTGGCGATGATGTCACTAGGGGGTGGAGCTACACAAGACCGAACCAGAGGCAAGATGATAAGTATGACTCTCTTCACTCCCAAGGAATTAACTAGCTCAGCAGCGCTAATTAACCCCTTCCTTGCTGGGCCGAGCTGTCCTCACCGCTGCCGTCTGTAAGCACAGTTTAGCCCCGATATTCGAAAGTTCAGCGAGCTGTGAACCCCCCAAAAGTTTGGATCAAATCTGGATATGGAGGGGTGTCTCAACTCGCTCAACTTTATTGGTAACATTTGTAGATCAAACATAAATCTAAGGGGCCATAGGTCACCCAACTATTTTGACATTTCGGACTTGGTGTCCCAAAGAGGAGAGAAAGACATGTAAGAGTATTTATGCTTTATTTTTCTTTATGAAATATTATATCTATAAATTAAATGCTTATTGCTTCATGGAGCTAGAATGACCATGCTGGAACTTTGACTAATTTTCACATGTGCAGAGAAGGCATTGTAGAAAAAGACAAACCTGCAGGATGGTAGAAGAGGACATCCAATATGAAATGTCATGGAGAAGCTTAAAGATGTAATAGGGACAAATAGATAGAAACAATCCCTACAAAATATTAGCCATGTCAAACATTATAATCTAGGGGTCTGATGTGACTCTCTAATAGGGAAATAGTTAAGTAATAACTTGAAAATTCATAGATCTGAGTGATGTGGAAAACCGTCATGTAGATGCTCATAAATAGTAATTGGCAGAGGTTGGTTTCCAACACATAATTCCCCATGGACCAACGTGGTTAGTCACAAGCTCGGGCTTGTTTGTAGCATTTTTAGTGTTTTTTTTTTTTCCTGAATCATGTGCCTAATTAGTTTAGAATTGTTCACACCTTTAGAAAATGAAGTCACCAGAGATATTACACTTTTCCTGCTTCCTTCAGCTAATAAGACATTAAATAAGACATTAAATAGCAGAACGACAGGAGATGAGCTGCAATAGGCACGAGTTACCTAAAATCATAACAGTAGTGGCGTACATAGAGAGGGTGCCTCTGTTATGGCATCTGATTTTGCACACAACCAACACAAGACATGAATGGAGGGGTGTGGCCGTGACATCACTACCACTGCCGCAGGAACTTGCCACATGTTTAGAACGCCTGGTGCTGCGGGAGATCACGGGGGGCCCCAGCAGTGGGACCCACGCGATCAGACATCTTGTCCTCTTCCATTTGTCTAGCAGGGTAATACCCCTTTAAGTTCAACATAAAAGACTTTCATTGTAGAAATTTGCCAACACAGTACTCTTGGCACACCATCAACAAATTGCTGTTGATGGGGGTGAAAGACCATGTAGAGTCCCAGCAGGTTTCCAAATAAGATTCACATCCGTACCTGTCCCCATTGAGGTGCACCATCTAAATTCCCAATGAACATAGCAAAATGTTATTGGAGCAAGGGAGGAAATCAGAGTACCTGATGGAAGCCCACCCAAACACAAGAAGACTGTAAATGTAAGGGTGCCATCACATATATCTGGCAGTCTCGTACATGTAAGAGAGCCATCACATATATCTGGCAGTCCCGTACGTGTAAGAGAGCCATCACATATATCTGGCAGTCCCGTACATGTAAGAGAGCCATCACATATATCTGACAGTCCCGTACATGTAAGAGAGCCATCACATATATCTGGCAGTCCCGTGCATGTAAGAGAGCCATCACGTATATCTGGCAGTCCCGTACGTGTAAGAGAACCATCACATATATCTGGCAGTCCCGTACGTGTAAGAGAGCCATCACATATATCTGGCAGTCCTGTACATGTAAGAGAGCCATCACATATATCTGGCAGTCCCGTACATGTAAGAGAGCCATCACATATATCTGGCAGTCCCGTAGATGTAAGAGAGCCATCACATATATCTGGCAGTCCCGTACATGTAAGAGAGCCATCACATATATCTGGCAGTCCCGTACATGTGAGAGAGCCATCACATATATCTGGCAGTCCCGTACGTGTAAGAGAGCCATCACATATATCTGGCAGTCCTGTACGTGTAAGAGAGCCATCACATATATCTGGCAGTCCCGTACATGTAAGAGAGCCATCACATATATCTGGCAGTCCTGTACATGTAAGAGAGCCATCACATATATCTGGCAGTCCCGTACATGTAAGAGAGCCATCACATATATCTGGCAGTTCCGTACATGTAAGAGAGCCATCACATATATCTGGCAGTCATGTACGTGTAAGAGAGCCATCACATATATCTGGCAGTCCTGTACATGTAAGAGAGCCATCACATATATCTGGCAGTCCCGTACATGTAAGAGAGCCATCACATATATCTGGCAGTCATATACGTGTAAGAGAGCCATCACATATATCTGGCAGTCCCGTACGTGTAAGAGAGCCATCACATATATCTGGCAGTCCCGTACATGTAAGAGAGCCATTACATATATCTGGCAGTCCTGTACATGTAAGAGAGCCATCACATATATCTGGCAGTCCCGTACGTGTAAGAGAGCCATCACATATATCTGGCAGTCCCGTACATGTAAGAGAGCCATCACATATATCTGGCAGTCCTGTACATGTAAGAGAGCCATCACATATATCCGGAAGTCCCGTACATGTAAGAGAGCCATCACATATATCTGGCAGTCCCGTACATGTAAGAGAGCCATCACATATATCTGGCAGTCCCGTACATGTAAGAGAGCCATCACAAATATCTGGCAGTCCCGTACGTGTAAGAGAGCTATCACATATATCTGGCAGTCCTGTACATGTAAGAGAGCCATCACATATATCTGGCAGTCCCGTACATGTAAGAGAGCCATCACATATATCTGGCAGTCCTGTACATGTAAGAGAGCCATCACATATATCTGGCAGTCCCGTACGTGTAAGAGAGCCATTACATATATCTGGCAGTCCCGTACATGTAAGAGAGCCATTACATATATCTGGCAGTCCCGTACATGTAAGAGAGCCATCACATATATCTGGCAGTCCCGTACATGTAAGAGAGCCATTACATATATCTGGCAGTCCTGTACATGTAAGAGAGCCATCACAAATATCTGGCAGTCCCGTACATGTAAGAGAGCCATCACATATATCTGGCAGTCCCGTACATGTAAGAGAGCCATCACATATATCTGGCAGTCCCGTACATGTAAGAGAGCCATCACATATATCTGGCAGTCCCGTACATGTAAGAGAGCCATCACATATATCTGGCAGTTCCGTACATGTAAGCCATCACATATATCTGGCAGTCCCGTACGTGTAAGAGAGCCATCACATATATCTGGCAGTCCTGTACATGTAAGAGAGCCATCACATATATCTGGCAGTCCCGTACGTGTAAGAGAGCCATTACATATATCTGGCAGTCCCGTACATGTAAGAGAGCCATCACAAATATCTGGCAGTCCCGTACATGTGAGAGAGCCATCACATATATCTGGCAGTCCCGTACATGTAAGAGAGCCATCACATATATCTGGCAGTTCCGTACATGTAAGAGAGCTATCACATATATCTGGCAGTCCTGTACATGTAAGAGAGCCATCACATATATCTGGCAGTCCCGTACATGTAAGAGAGCCATCACATATATCTGGCAGTCCTGTACATGTAAGAGAGCCATCACATATATCTGGCAGTCCCGTACATGTAAGAGAGCCATCACATATATCTGGCAGTCCCGTACATGTAAGAGAGCCATCACATATATCTGGCAGTCCCGTACATGTAAGAGAGCCATCACAAATATCTGGCAGTCCTGTACATGTAAGAGAGCCATCACATATATCTGGCAGTCCCGTACGTGTAAGAGAGCCATCACATATATCTGGCAGTCCTGTACATGTAAGAGAGCCATCACATATATCTGGCAGTCCCGTACGTGTAAGAGAGCCATTACATATATCTGGCAGTCCCGTACATGTAAGAGAGCCATCACAAATATCTGGCAGTTCCGTACATGTAAGAGAGCTATCACATATATCTGGCAGTCCTGTACTTGTAAGAGAGCCATCACATATATCTGGCAGTCCCGTACATGTAAGAGAGCCATCACATATATTTGGCAGTCCTGTACATGTAAGAGAGCCATCACATATATCTGGCAGTCCTGTACATGTAAGAGAGCCATTACATATATCTGGCAGTCCCGTACATGTAAGAGAGCCATTACATATATCTGGCAGTCCCGTACATGTAAGAGAGCCATCACATATATCTGGCAGTCCTGTACATGTAAGAGAGCCATCACATATATCTGGCAGTCCCGTACATGTAAGAGAGCCATCACATATATCTGGCAGTCCCATACATGTAAGAGAGCCATTACATATATCTGGCAGTCCTGTACATGTAAGAGAGCCATTACATATATCTGGCAGTCCCGTACATGTAAGAGAGCCATCACATATATCTGGCAGTCCTGTACATGTAAGAGAGCCATCACATATATCTGGCAGTCCTGTACATGTAAGAGAGCCATCACATATATCTGGCAGTCCCGTACATGTAAGAGAGCCATCACATATATCTGGCAGTCCCGTACATGTAAGAGAGCCATCGCGTATATTTGGCAGTCCCGTACATGTAAGAGAGCCATCACAAATATCTGGCAGTCCCGTACATGTAAGAGAGCCATCACATATATCTGGCAGTCCCGTACATGTAAGAGAGCCATCACATATATCTGGCAGTCCCGTACATGTAAGAGAGCCATTATATATATCTGGCAGTCCCGTACATGTAAGAGAGCCATCACAAATATCTGGCAGTCCCGTACATGTAAGAGAGCTATCACATATATCTGGCAGTCCAGTACATGTAAGAGAGCCATCACATATATCTGGCAATCCCGTACATGTAAGAGAGCCATCACATATATCTGGCAGTCCCGTACATGTAAGAGAGCCATCACATATATCTGGCAGTCCCGTACATGTAAGAGAGCCATTACATATATCTGGCAGTCCCGTACATGTAAGAGAGCCATCACATATATCTGGCAGTCCCGTACATGTAAGAGAGCCATCACATATATCTGGCAGTCCCGTACATGTAAGAGAGCCATCACATATATCTGGCAGTCCCATACATGTAAGAGAGCCATCACATATATCTGGCAGTCCCGTACATGTAAGAGAGCCATCACATATATCTGGCAGTCCCGTACATGTAAGAGAGCCATCACATATATCTGGCAGTCCTGTACATGTAAGAGAGCCATTACATATATCTGGCAGTCCTGTACATGTAAGAGAGCCATTACATATATCTGGCAGTCCCGTACATGTAAGAGAGCCATCACATATATCTGGCAGTCCCGTACATGTAAGAGAGCCATTACATATATCTGGCAGTCCCGTACATGTAAGAGAGCCATCACGTATATCTGGCAGTCCCGTACATGTAAGAGAGCCATCACAAATATCTGACAGTCCCGTACATGTAAGAGAGCCATCACATATATCTGGCAGTCCCGTACATGTAAGAGAGCCATCACATATATCTGGCAGTCCCGTACATGTAAGAGAGCCATCACATATATCTGGCAGTCCCGTACATGTAAGAGAGCCATTACATATATCTGGCAGTCCCGTACATGTAAGAGAGCCATCACATATATCTGGCAGTCCCGTACATGTAAGAGAGCCATCACATATATCTGGCAGTCCCGTACATGTAAGAGAGCCATCACATATATCTGGCAGTCCCGTACATGTAAGAGAGCCATCACATATATCTGGCAGTCCTGTACATGTGAGAGAGCCATCACATATATCTGGCAGTCCCGTACAAGTAAGAGAGCCATCACAAATATCTGGCAGTCCCGTACGTGTAAGAGAGCCATCACATATATCTGGCAGTCCTGTACATGTAAGAGAGCCATCACATATATCTGGCAGTCCCGTACATGTAAGAGAGCCATTACATATATCTGGCAGTCCCGTACATGTAAGAGAGCCATCACATATATCTGGCAGTCCCGTACATGTAAGAGAGCCATCACAAATATCTGGCAGTCCCGTACATGTAAGAGAGCCATCACATATATCTGGCAGTCCTGTACATGTAAGAGAGCCATCACATATATCTGGCAGTCCCGTACATGTAAGGGAGCCATCACATATATCTGGCAGTCCCGTACATGTAAGAGAGCCATCACATATATCTGGCAGTCCCGTACATGTAAGAGAGCCATCACATATATCTTGCAGTCCCGTACATGTAAGAGAGCCATCACATGTATCTGGCAGTCCCGTACAAGTAAGAGAGCCATCACATATATCTGGCAGTCCTGTACATGTAAGAGAGCCATCACATATATCTGGCAGTCCTGTACATGTAAGAGAGCCATCACATATATCTGGCAGTCCCGTACATGTAAGAGAGCCATCACATATATCTGGCAGTCCTGTACATGTAAGAGAGCCATCACATATATCTGGCAGTCCCGTACATGTAAGAGAGCCATCACATATATCTTGCAGTCCCGTACATGTAAGAGAGCCATCACATGTATCTGGCAGTCCCGTACAAGTAAGAGAGCCATCACATATATCTGGCAGTCCTGTACATGTAAGAGAGCCATCACATATATCTGGCAGTCCTGTACATGTGAGAGAGCCATCACATATATCTGGCAGTCCCGTACATGTAAGAGAGCCATCACATATATCTGGCAGTCCCGTACAAGTAAGAGAGCCATCACATATATCTGGCAGTCCCGTACATGTAAGAGAGCCATCACATATATCTGGCAGTCCTGTACATGTAAGAGAGCCATCACATATATCTGGCAGTCCCGTACATGTAAGAGAGCCATCACATATATCTTGCAGTCCCGTACATGTAAGAGAGCCATCACATGTATCTGGCAGTCCCGTACAAGTAAGAGAGCCATCACATATATCTGGCAGTCCTGTACATGTAAGAGAGCCATCACATATATCTGGCAGTCCTGTACATGTGAGAGAGCCATCACATATATCTGGCAGTCCCGTACATGTAAGAGAGCCATCACATATATCTGGCAGTCCCGTACAAGTAAGAGAGCCATCACATATATCTGGCAGTCCCATACATGTAAGAGAGCCATCACATATATCTGGCAGTCCCGTACATGTAAGAGAGCCATCACATATATCTGGCAGTCCCGTACATGTAAGAGAGCCATCACATATATCTGGCAGTCCTGTACATGTAAGAGAGCCATTACATATATCTGGCAGTCCTGTACATGTAAGAGAGCCATTACATATATCTGGCAGTCCCGTACATGTAAGAGAGCCATCACATATATCTGGCAGTCCCGTACATGTAAGAGAGCCATTACATATATCTGGCAGTCCCGTACATGTAAGAGAGCCATCACATATATCTGGCAGTCCCGTACAAGTAAGAGAGCCATCACATATATCTGGCAGTCCCGTACATGTAAGAGAGCCATCACAAATATCTGACAGTCCCGTACATGTAAGAGAGCCATCACATATATCTGGCAGTCCCGTACATGTAAGAGAGCCATCACATATATCTGGCAGTCCCGTACATGTAAGAGAGCCATCACATATATCTGGCAGTCCCGTACATGTAAGAGAGCCATTACATATATCTGGCAGTCCCGTACATGTAAGAGAGCCATCACATATATCTGGCAGTCCCGTACATGTAAGAGAGCCATCACATATATCTGGCAGTCCCGTACATGTAAGAGAGCCATCACATATATCTGGCAGTCCCGTACATGTAAGAGAGCCATCACATATATCTGGCAGTCCTGTACATGTGAGAGAGCCATCACATATATCTGGCAGTCCCGTACAAGTAAGAGAGCCATCACAAATATCTGGCAGTCCCGTACGTGTAAGAGAGCCATCACATATATCTGGCAGTCCCGTACATATAAGAGAGCCATTACATATATCTGGCAGTCCCGTACATGTAAGAGAGCCATTACATATATCTGGCAGTCCCGTACATGTAAGAGAGCCATCACAAATATCTGGCAGTCCCGTACATGTAAGAGAGCCATCACATATATCTGGCAGTCCTGTACATGTAAGAGAGCCATCACATATATCTGGCAGTCCCGTACATGTAAGGGAGCCATCACATATATCTGGAAGTCCCGTACATGTAAGAGAGCCATCACATATATCTGGCAGTCCCGTACATGTAAGAGAGCCATCACATATATCTGGCAGTCCCGTACATGTAAGAGAGCCATCACATATATCTTGCAGTCCCGTACATGTAAGAGAGCCATCACATGTATCTGGCAGTCCCGTACAAGTAAGAGAGCCATCACATATATCTGGCAGTCCTGTACATGTAAGAGAGCCATCACATATATCTGGCAGTCCTGTACATGTGAGAGAGCCATCACATATATCTGGCAGTCCCGTACATGTAAGAGAGCCATCACATATATCTGGCAGTCCCGTACATGTAAGAGAGCCATCACATATATCTGGCAGTCCCGTACATGTAAGAGAGCCATTACATATATCTGGCAGTCCCATACATGTAAGAGAGCCATCACATATATCTGGCAGTCCCGTACATGTAAGAGAGCCATTACATATATCTGGCAGTCCCGTACATGTAAGAGAGCCATCACAAATATCTGGCAGTCCCGTACATGTAAGAGAGCCATCACATATATCTGGCAGTCCCGTACAAGTAAGAGAGCCATCACATATATCTGGCAGTCCCGTACATGTAAGAGAGCCATCACATATATCTGGCAGTCCCGTACATGTAAGAGAGCCATCACATATATCTGGCAGTCCCGTACAAGTAAGAGAGCCATCACATATATCTGGCAGTCCCGTACATGTAAGAGAGCCATCACATATATCTGGCAGTCCTGTACATGTGAGAGAGCCATTACATATATCTGGCAGTCCTGTACATGTAAGAGAGCCATTACATATATCTGGCAGTCCTGTACATGTAAGAGAGCCATCACATATATCTGGCAGTCCTGTACATGTAAGAGAGCCATCACATATATCTGGCAGTCCTGTACATGTAAGAGAGCCATCACATATATCTGGCAGTCCTGTACATGTAAGAGAGCCATCACATATATCTGGCAGTCCTGTACATGTAAGAGAGCCATCACATATATCTGGCAGTCCCGTACATGTAAGAGAGCTATCACATATATCTGGCAGTCCCGTACATGTAAGAGAGCCATCACATATATCTGGCAGTCCTGTACATGTAAGAGAGCCATCACATATATCTGGCAGTCCTGTACATGTAAGAGAGCCATCACAAATATCTGGCAGTCCCGTACAAGTAAGAGAGCCATCACATATATCTTGCAGTCCCGTACAAGTAAGAGAGCCATCACATATATCTGGCAGCCTTGCTCAGTACCTGATGGCAAAATACATAATTTGTCTATGGGCCCGGCACCCAGTTATTTCTGCAGGCCGGACAGGGGAACGATGTAAGACGCATTCCACCTTATCAGTATATCCAGATTCCTGATTAAGGAGACAGAAAATCTGAACAGCCCCGTTCACATGAATGGGATCAGTTTGATCATCAGTTTCCCTATGGCACTTTTTTACTGCGCCAGAGGAAAACTGACGGATGACCGGATTTATGTGATGGTACCCTTACCCTATGGTCAGGTTCAAATGCGTGACCCCAGCATAGCAAGAGTACTATTGCCCTTAAGGGGTCATGTAGGGAACCTAATAGTGGGCCATATTGGGATATTCTAACCCAGAAGTAAAGCTTGTATTGCAGAATACCTCCATAATATATATATCAATTTATCATAAAAAATGTGTTGTCTGTTCAGTATAGGATTCAGACAAAAAGAAACCTCTGCAGGAATTCGAGGGTCCACAATGAAGTCTATGAATGACCTATTACGACTCTATACATTTGAAGGTTGTACGGAGTAATAATAGAGCGCTGTGTGTACTGGCTTAGAATTAGTTCACACGTAGCATTTTTCAAATAGTTTCTGTACTGTAAAAATCACTGTAGAATATTAAAGGGTACTCCGCCACTAGACATCTCATCCCCTACACAAAGGATAGTAGATAAGATGTCTGATCATGGGGGTCCTGCCGCTGGGGACCCCGCAATCTCCGTGCTGCACCCGACGTTCGTTTAGAGCGTGGGGTTCAGTGCTGGAGGCTCATGACGTCACGGTCATGTCCCCTCAATGAAAGTCTATGGGAGGGGCGTGACGGCCACCACGCCCCCTTCCATAGACTTGAATTAAGAGCCGTGACGTCACGAGCCTCCGCCCCGTATCGCCAGTCATCCAGCATGGAACGAATTTTGCTCCGTGCACCTGATGTGTGGGGGCCACAGCTGAGATCACGGGGGTCCCCACCGGCAGAACTCCCACGAACAGACATCTTAACCCCTATCCTTTGGATAGGGGGTAAGTTGTCTAGGGTCAGAGTATCCCTTTAAGTATTAAAAACAGGTGCAAAACTACAACAAGAACAGGTGAGCTTCCTGCCCTGCGTGAGTACACCCCTGAACATGTGCGAATGGAGTTAATAAAATAATATATTTTGCAAATAACTAGCACATTGTTCTTTGAACAGCATGAAATGAGAACGTTTGTTTTATTTATTTGGAAAACAAAGTGAAAAACCTGTTAATTCTCAATATGAAACAGCAATAGATTCCCAAATGGAAAGCTAATCTTTGATATAAGGGATAAACAAGGGCATCATGAGGAATATGAAATGAAATTACACTCTGTACATATATTACACCATATCGAGCTAATAAGAAGTCTTCAGTCTGAAGATACAGCATGTGAAATTAAAGGGGATATTCCAAGAATAGACATTAAGGTGAGGGCTGCAATGTGACTTTGGCCAGAATGTGGGTCACATGGCCAGAGGTCATCATGTCGTACTGGTCCATCACAGCTAATGAAGGCTAATGGGGTCTTGTTGCAACATGCAAGTGGCTACAATCACAACCAAAAGTAATTCCTGGATGGATCCTCAAGATGCATCAATGTGTTAGTCGCAACAAAACCACCATTAATTTTCGTTAGCTGTGATGCAACATGTTCCCGAGAGTTCAACATGCCAACCTTTTGCCCATGTGACCCTAGCCTTAAATGGGTTGTTCAGGGAAACCCTTCATGACTTGGGATGGAGTAAAAACAATAAACAAGCTACACTCACCTCCCTTGGTCCCCCCACTGCTGCCTTTCTGACTCTTCCAGTCCTTGGGACATTCTGGGTCCACAAGAACTGCCCTGGTTAGCCAGTCACTGACAGAGATGGGGCACTGCTGGTTGGGACAGTTCATGTGAGGTTGGGGCATCACAGGAACCAGTGTTGACCTAGGGAGGACTGGGAGTCTCAGTGTAGCACCTGCAGGGACATGGGAGAGGTGAGTATAGCCGTGGAGAACATTTTTGTTTTTTTCCCAGACAACCCCTTCAAGGTAAATCTATAGACTGTGTTATAAATGTCTAATAGATTGTAAATCAGGAGTTTGGACTCCTGTTGTGAAGTAAAAGTTGAGCAATAGCCACAGCTCTTGTCATAAAGCATTGGTGACAGTAGAGATGCAGCCACCATATGTGTTGGCCTAGCTGCCACTGTTACCTCCATAAATTGAAGAGAAGAGCGCACATACACAGCTGCATCTAACATGTTTCTCCCTTCCCTTGCAAATGTAATTGCTTTGTTTCTACTGCCCAATGAGGGTCAAGGAACCCGAAGTCGAACCGCCATCTATGACATATGTTCTGGATATTCATTATTCTGAGGAACATGTTGCTCATATTGGAATTAAAGGGGTTCAAACTGTTCCGAAAACTGGAGCCGTCATGCCCCCTCCCATAGACTTGCATTGAGGGGGCGAGGCTATGACATCACGAGCTCCCGGCGCCGGCTCCAGCGTTCGGAACAGTTTGTTCCAAATACTGAGCAGTGTAGCACCCCTTTAAGGATGACTGGATGGAATGAGTCATTTTTGTTAATGCGGCAACCAATTTAGTACATGTGCGGTGACCCTGAAAGGACAGGGTTTTCTGATAGTTGTAGTTCCACTTGTTCCAAAATAGGCAAAGTCACTGTTTAGTCAAAAGTGGCAGGAATAGTGCAGTGAACCCTGTGTTTCTTAGACTTATATGGGTACTAAAAATTTTTTATTCAACTGGTGCAAAAAAGTTCAAAAGATTTGTAAATTACTTCTATTTAAAAATCTTAATCCTTTCAGTACTTATACACTGCTTTATATTACAGAGGAAGTTATTTATTTATTTATTTTATTTCTTTCTAGTCTGAGCACAGTGCTCTCTGCTGACACCTCTGTCCGTGTCAGGAACTGTCCAGAGCCAGAGCAAATCCCCATAACAAACCTCTCCTTCTCTGGACAGTTCCTGACATGGACAGAGGTTTCAGCAGAGAGCACTGTGCTCAGACTGGAAATAAATTTAAACAGAGAAGGACTTCCTCTGTAATATAAAGCAGCTGATAAGTATTGGAAGGATTAAGATTTATAAATAGAAGTATCTGTTTAACTTTCTGGCACCAGTTGATTTAAAAAAGAAAAAAAAAGTTTTCCACTGGAGTACCCCTTTAATACACTATTGTCAAGAGTGAGGGGCTGCACTGAGGGTATATGGTCTACATACCCTGAGGCACTTCCTGGTGACCATGTCCTGGCTGGTGGTGTGGAAGGCCTTTATGTTACATGGGCAGTGTGAATCAAGGTCATATGACTCAAAGGGTGTTGCAGTACAAGGGGTAACTTTTTCTGAATATCTTCTACCTAGTTGAAGTTCAGAAGTTCAGTTTCAACAAAACCAATACCTGAGGTAGATAATGGCAGATGGTACTGAAGGCGTTAACCTGTGCGGAGTTTAGATGTTGTCTTGAGCAATTCCTAAGTTGGTAACATCTCCGAAGACTTTGAAAAACTCTGCAGTTTGGCTCCCAACGGATACATTCATCTGGCTGAACCCGAGGTCCACAAAAAGCAGAGATTTGCTAAGGAGCCCTTGTGCATTCTTATCCCCTCAGTCAAATAGAAAGTTCAGACAATACGAATGAAGTCCTTCAGGTCAGGGTAAAGTCCTTACCCTGTAGTGGTAGATGCCATCCTGGTAAGCTTTAGCAACTTTTCTCTAACTTTAGGGCAGGATCACACGGGGCACATCTGCAGCGTATTTCACGCTGCAGATGCACCAGTGGCAGTCACAGAGGGACTGCAGAGCGAGCTCCCGGCGGCAGCCGGGAGCTCGCTCTGCAGTCCCTCTCTGACTGCCGTTGGCGCATCTGCAGCGTGAAATACGCTGCTGATGCGCCCCGTGTCACCCTGTGCCTTGTGTCACAGCTGTAACTCTTGCAGACAATTTGGCCTGGGAACGCAAGACTTATATAGTGAGCTAAGTATAATAACCCCATCTTATGTACCAAAATGTTCTAGATGGTCCTGAAGAATAGCAGAAAGACTACAGTAATGCTGTTCACCAGAGGGGGCAGCAAAGAGCAGAAAGTAAATGTCAACGTAATGATACTGTGGTGCCTAGGTGGTGCAGTTTATGGTGTAGGATCTGTTGGTATTTAACCCTTGATTGTCGTGACGCCAGGGTGCGGGCTTCCTCAATGTAATCAGTCCTACCGCCACCCGTCTCACAAACGATAGGGAGGAATAAAGGATTGTCCACAGCAGGAGTTGAAATAAACCAGGAATAACTTTACTGCAGATTTTATGCAAGTGCAGATAATATAGTCTTTTGCGAGAGGACCGTGGTATAGGCTCCTCACAGGTTTGTTGGGACTAAGTATTGAATGAGCTTGGATTTTGCTATCCGCTGTGCCACTGAATTTAAGGGTAGTTTTGGGTTCAGCAGTCACACAGGATTTGGAGGTTTTGAGCTGGATTAACTCATGATTCAGGCCTAGCTTGAATTGCAGAATTGTGCTGAGATGGGCTTTCTTTCATGTACAGGAACTAAGAGAGTGAATGAAGTGGCAGCAGCCCCTTATATATGGAGGGGGCAGGATCAAAGCTCATTGGTGGTGCAAACCTGTCTGTCCTGACCTAAGGCATTATGGGCATATCACATGATCCAAAGGTCCTTGAACCTTAGCATAATACTATTTATTAACAGTCACATGACCTAAGGTCCTGTACATCACTATACTATAATAGAAAAATATGTAATTATATACATTTATAAACAGTATTAAGAGGTGACTAGGGGTTAGCCCTTCAGGAGAGCCCATTATCATGGAGGGACTCTGGCTGAGGGGACTCCAGACAAAAAGGACAGGACATGTCCTGTACCGGGATACCACAATACGATATGAGGGTTTATAGTTTGTCTGACAATTCAGGGAATAGTCAGAGGAACATGAACCTATTTATAATAAAAGGAGTGACTATCAGGTAATGGGCGGGATTATAATCCCGCCCATTACCTGATAGTCACTCCTTTTATTATGAATAGGTTCACGCCCCTCTGACTATTCCCTGAATTGTCAGACAAACTATAAACCCTGATATCTTGGGAACGGGAAGGTGTATCAAGAAACTGTTAAAAGGTGTGTGATCGGGGCGCCCTATGCTATGTAATGATTACTAAAATATAATTTTCCTGGGTTGGTCACGAGGCCTCTTTAAATGAAATAGTACTCAGAAACACAATTGTGCACTTACTCACCCTTAAAGATTTATAAAGAGCATATTAGGATATGGTGGGTGTACTTCTGCGCCGCAGCTTTCGTGTCATGTGCTACTACACCGCAGGAGCATTCTGGATAATTGCGCGATTGTGACATTTGTTCTAAACAAGGCTACATATTTCATTTAGTAATCTGCATATTTCCCAGTGCGCTGAACACGAATAATTCGGCGTCAGAACTGGGACTCAGTTTTTACTTGACATTTAATGTAAGATAGTGTCGCTCATTAATGAATAATTACAGCTTTTTCGCTTTTTGTTAGTATATGTTGCATTGAGCTTGTTAGTTGCTTTTGTGATTGGTTTTAAATACACAATAGCCAATTTTTACCGACTTAATTGCCTATAAAATTGCTTTCTATGGAAACCCCTTATTAGCTGTTCTGATTCATTGCTTCTTTCATACCCACTGAGGTTTACCTGCCATCTCACTTACAGAAAAGCATAAACACAATGGCCGTGCATAGAGAAGCAAAGGACGCAATGATCTGTAGATACTACACAGTAAAGCTGTCTTATGGGACTTCCGGGCCATTAAAAAAATTCTACATATTTATTTTTGCACATATTTAGTCTGGCTGAAAATAAAAAGTCATTAGAATTGTAAGTCTAGTGGCAGGGACCGTTTTATAGGTTCTAAGGGAAAAAGCGGGAAAACAAACTATAGGTTTCTATGTTTAAGGGGTAATCCAGGAAAAAACTTTTATATATATATATATATATATATATATATATATATATATATATATATATCTCAACTGGCTCCAGTAAGTTAAACAGATATGTCAATTACTTCTATTAAAAAATCTTAATCCTTCCAATAATTATCAGCTGCTGAAGTTGAGTTGTTCTTTCTGTCTGGCAACAGTGCTCTCTGCTGACATCTCTGCTTGTCTCGGGAACTGCACAGAGTAGAAGAGGTTTGCTATGGGGATTTGCTTCTACTCTGGACAGTTCCCGAGACAGGTGTCATCAGAGAGCACTTAGAGAGAAAAGAACAACTCAACTTCAGCAGCTCATCAGTACTGAAAGGATTAAGATTTTTTTTATTTGATGTAATTTACAAATCTGTTTAACTTCCTGGAGCCAGTTGAAATTTAAAAAAAGGTTTTTTTCTGGATAACCCCTTTAATACAGATTCTCCCATACAAAATTACCAGTATAGTAAAGGATTAAAGGAGTATTGCTATCCCCAAAAGTTATCCTATATCCAAAGGATCTACCGATCCGGAGAATGGGGGGAAATTGTACCCTCAGATGTACCCTCATGGAGTGCGTGTATGGGGCTTCAAAACATTTAGTTCTATGGATAGTGGATAATCTTCTGAGTTAGGAATACCCAAGGACGAAGCTATAGGGGGTACAGAGGGGCCCCAAAGTACATGTGCCCCATAAGAGACCAGTATTATTTCTGGCACATGAGGCCTGTTGCAGATTTTGCCTCAGGGCCCATAAGATACAAGTTACGCCTCTGAGAATACCTCACTAAATTCCACGGTGGTCTAAGGGATTTGATTTTACATTCGGCAGTGGTACCAAACCCAGTCCTCAAGTCCCACCACCATTTTGGTTACTTTATTTGAATAAAACAGAAACATTTCAAAAAATATTGATGGGTCTTGAGGACTGGGTTGGGGACCTCTAGTCTAAGAAGTTGGGTTCCCATTCCCTAGTGGTCCAGGACAGTAAAAATCAATGAAATGTTGTTCCTCAGGGGTCCGTGTGATGTGGATGCAGGACAATGGGCAGTTTGCCACCAAAGCCATTTCTCATATGGTTTTGGATCGAATTGTAATATGAAATAAGGCAGATTATCTATTGGGTGATACCAGACTGCAGTAAGTGCCCTTATGTCACTACCTATTCTCAAGGAAAAGCCCCACTTGTAAGTTTACACACATCCGATCATTTATTGACTCACCATATGGTTTGACGTTTTTAATAATTGTTTATTGTGTATTTCTATTTATTATTCATTGTACCACATACATGTAATCTAGTTTGGATATTTCCCAATACATTAATGGGGTACTCCGCTGCTCAGCATTTGGAACTAACTGTTCCGAACGCTGGAGCCGGCAGCTTGTCATAGCCTCACCCCCTCATGATGTCATAGCCCCACCCCCTCAATGCAAGTCTATGGGAGGGGGCGTGACAGCTGTCACGCCCCCTCCCATAGACTTGCATTGAGGGGGCGGGGTGTGATGTCATGAGGGGGCGGGGTTATGACGTCACTAGCTCCCGGCACCAGGTCCAGCGTTCAGAACAGTTTGTTCATATAAGGTGATGTGTATAGCCTATTGTTCTGATTTTGCCCCACAGTTTAGATTCTGTTTTAATAAACTCACTTTTAATATAACAAATGTACAGAAAACCATTATTTTATTCTACTTAATTGCTGTTCATTTTGGTTCAAGATTGTAGGGACCAGTTGCGCACTTTGTACTTTTGTTGACAGTACTCCCCCATTTGGATTATTCACATGTAGCTGTAAGCCCCCACAATCATTTTACCAGTGGGCCCCAGGCACCCTAATATGATACCGGTCCTACGTACACACACACCATGCATTCCAATTTTTTTTGGAGCACTGGAGGGAGTTCACTAAGATTGATAGTTTTATATTCCACTCTAGACTAAAACCCCAGCAAGTGTACAATCACGCCAGGTTTATAGATTGATAAATCCAGATGCATCTGAGGCTGCCTGTCCCACAACATTGAAAATCTATGCCAATTCAGAACGGGTTAGATTTTAACCACAATTTTATGCCTGGTACGTCTGGCACAGAGTGGTAAAAAGTTGCAATTTTTCTGTGTAAACCTGGGGTTTTCACAACAAATTGTGACTTTTTGGAACCCTGTGCCAGACTCACCCACTGAAAACAGTAAAACACTTGAGGCACAAGTAGCTTTTATGATACACTTTATTTTTTATCTGTTTATTATATATTTAAAAAAAAGTTTTTTTTGTTCAATAGTTTCTATTGTAAATGTTTTGTGTGTATCATTTTTATTTTTTATATTTATATTTTTTTATATTTTATATTGTGTGGATTTTTTAAATTTGAAAGTTTTATTTAACTTTAGATTTTTTTGTTTATTTCTCACTCTTTTCACTGTATACATTATGCAGCAATATAGATGGCTGTATAATGTATACACCCTCTCCCCCCAAAGAGTTAACTAGTACTGCTCTGCAGTGCTAATTAACTCCTTCCTTTCTGGGATGTACGTGTGGCTGTCAGCTGTTAGCACAGCTCAGCCTCGACATCGCTAGGTTTGCGCGAGCCAAACCTGGCAATGTTTGAAAGTTCGACAAGCCGCAAATCCTCCGAAGTTATGATAAAATCCGGGTTTCAGAGGCTGAACTCATTAAACTTTAAATATGGGTGGTAACATGGCAGACCTGGAGGTTTTTGTTCCATACTTCCACTCTTGGCAGCTTGACCTATAGTATACATCAATGTCCACCCTTCCTTCCTAAGGTCAAACAAGTTCTGTGCCGACCCTTTCCTTAATCTATTATTATGGACAGTATACAAATCTAGAACACAAGGGTAAAGATGATATGGAAGAAACTACTGTCAAAAATAGAATTTATCTTTATATACAAGTTCTCTGTGTCACGGATCACCTTTACCGTTTCGAAGACTTTTGTTTTTCATCTTTACGAGTCTTTTTTTTCTGTAACTTAAATAAAGGTAACCTCTACATCGACGGCACTAAAAGTTTCTTATTAAACTCCCTCATTATATCTCATTCTGTTTTATTTGGCTACAATAACAGAGTGTGACAAAGGCTTTGTCTGGGTCAATTTCTCTTCTTCTCTTCATGCCCGTGGGCTACTAGCACATGGCATTTGTTTAACGCGCATTGATTTGCCTCCTTCCACCTACTGTGATTTGTGGACAGTACATTCTCTGCTTCAACTTGGGAAGACATTGTTCAAGGACATAGCCTGATGTTTCTCCAAGTGACAGCTTTATAGAGCAATAGATGTTGATATGATGTATGTTTTCTGATAATAAGACCTTTCTATACAGTGTTTGTTCCCATAAAAATGATTGGTTTTAAGCTGTTATTGTAATATTGCTATGACTGTAACACTGAATGCAACGTTCTATAGCTAGATGGGTATCAAAAACTGATTAATGGAATTCAGTGTATTTTCGCGGCCTGGCTCCCTCTTTCTATAATCACATAGTCTTTCAGGATTCATAAACCTCACTCATAATTCTGGGAATATATCTGTATTTACATTTTCGCTTGTAACACTGCATCTTTTTATAAGGCCACAGACTTCCTGTAGGAAGAGCAAGAGGTTGATAGATGCTTGGGCACAGCTACAAGGTGGTGTAGCCATACCGAGGCCTTAAATAGAAAATTAAATTCAATATAAACAAAATGAAATAAAAACAGAAATAAAACAAATTAAAATAAAATGTAAAAAATATTTTTTTTTTTAAGTCTAATTTCATTTTATGTATATTTTGTTAACAAGTTTCTGTTCTTTCTTTCATAAAAAATGCAAATAAAATAACAAAAAAGCAGATATAATAAAGATAAACTAAAAATTGTAAAAAAAACTCAACTTTTTTTTAACCATGTTTTACCAATAAATATTAAAATATTATGTTAGGTGGTACAAGAAGTCCCAGTAAAATTTTAAGGAGTACTCAAGGAGTACTCCGGCTCTACCATAGCATTGTATTGAGGGGGCATGTCGGCCGCTGCTTAATGCGGTGGTCGACACGCCCTCATTCTGCAGACAGCCAGGACCCTGTTTGGGAGATAGAGGATACATGTCAGATCACAAGGGGGGGTGGGGAGGGTGGGTTCAACCGCTGGTACCCCCCTCGATCTGACACTTATCACCTATCCTTAGGATAGGGGATGAGTTTTCAGATCCTGGAGTACTCTTTTAAAGCTCATATTGAGCAAACCCCTATAATCCACTCTTTGAAACTATGTGTCTGCTGTGCCGGGGTCTCTTCATCCAATCACTGCAGGTTGATCCGTAACCCCATCCTCTCTGTTTTCAGTCTGACAGGACAGGAGTGAGCACAGATGAGTGCTCGTCCCACCCTCACTTCCTGTACTTTGTCTCAGCCTGTGCTCCATCTTGGACAAAGATGATGCTGCAGCCTGACAGGATCATGTTCTGGATGGTATGGGGACCCCTAATGGTATTTTTTCTAAGCCATGGTTTCTATAGTACATATTTTATAAAGTACATTAGAAAAGTTAATGTTTTTCCAAGATGAGTAACATTTAAAAAGTTTTTAAGTCTGACAATGCCCATTTAAATAAGCACTCCGAGTTTTTTGTTTTGTTTTTACCCATATTATGCTCTCTCACTATCACTAGTCCTTTAGCACCATCTGTTTTATTCCAGCACAACAGGATCCATGTGTTTTATTATACTAACTGGGTTGGATGATCACCAGCCTGACCCACAAAAAATCACAATGTTTAATATGTCAGAAGAAGTGGTCAGGGTTAACTGACTTCCTGTGAACTACAGAATGTACAGAATGACACAATCACCTATCAGATCTGTCATGAACAGGGAGGAAGGGCAGAGAGAAGTGAACCCTAAAGCTATCCCTATAAACCAAAACCAATTCTCATAATTTGTGATTATCCTTTGCTATGCCTTATAATACTTGTGTATGATTATTAATACACAACTTTTAATAGTGACTTGTAATCACTGACTTAACCTATTATTTTACTGAGTGATGTCTCCATATCAACGAGCGACTTTTATTTTCTACCATTTTGTTGTAATTTCTTTATGTTTGTAATTTCTTAAAAAACCTCAATAAAAATCATTTAACCCTATAAACCACTCTCCCTGCCTACTTGCCCATCCGCCCTAAACGACAGATCGACAACTTGGAGCCAGTCTCTTCCTTGTGCTAAAGTGCATGGGCGTACGAGTCAAACAAAACACACCAACTGTACATGTTGGGAAACAAGTCGGGAATATAATGGAACCAACAAACAGATTTATAAATACAAACAAGGCAGGATACAGCATACTAACATACAGTTCAGAAACCGGAATCAAGATAAACGGCAGATATGATAATATGAACAAGACTAGATATGGAGATAAGTTTACAGAAGACAAAACCAGGAGATGCAGGGGATGAACAGGTTAACTAAATGTCAGAACTCTAAACAGTTCAAGAAATCAAGGGCACTGTTCACACTGGGCTCAGAAGAAAGAACACACTAGACACCCCAGTCCAATCATGGAGGGACAACAATAACAAAGCCAAATAGACTCCTAGCCAGCGGGCACACTCCACCGAGTGATCAGGATACTGGCCTAGGAGGAAACAGAAATATTAATACAAGCAAACACGTGTACAGACACAAGACTCACTCACTCCTAGATAGACGGATTAGCACAAGGCTCAGAACAGGATCCTTAGAGATCCAGGATCAAACCAGGTCGAAACAGGTCTGACAAAACGCATAGTGTGAATACAGACTAAGGCAACACAAAGCAGATGCAGACATCTGCTGCGCACGGACGTCCCTGCACGTTGTCGTCAACGCAACGTCACTAGTCTGTCTCTGGCCCAGAGAGGAGAAGAGGGACAGCCCGGAACCACTAACCCTTCCCACCGGACGGTCCCTGCAGCATAGATGGCCGAAGATGGACGTCCCGGACCAGCTCACCCTTCCTTCCCACCGAGAAAGCAACAACTGGGAAGGTGAGTAGAAAACAAAAGGGGGGTCTGGATTTTGACGAAGGGATTGACAGGCAGTGATGATGAAGGGGGGATGATGACGAGGGGGATGATGACAAGGGGGATGATGATGAGGGGGATGATGACGAGGGTGATAATGACAGGGTGATCATGACGAGGTGATGATGACGGGGTGATAATGGCAGGGTGATAATGACAGGGTGATGATGAGGGTGATAATGACGGGGTGAAGAAGACGGGGGTGTTAATGACGGGGTCTGGATGATGACGGGGGGGGCGATGACATGGGGGGATGATATGTTTCACACTCTAGGCTTATAGTCGAGTCAATAACTTTTTAGGTTTTTGGGGGTGAAATTAGGGGCCTCGGCTTATATTCGGAACGGCTAATACTTGTGTATATACGGTAGGTTTTTGTTTTTTTTCCTTTTTCTGCTGTGATTTTCTCAAAATTGCAGCAAAAATGTAGATATTTTACTGCAATTGTGCAAATCATAGTACAAACATGTTATTCTTACAGCAATCACAGCTAAAACACAACCAAAACCCAGAAAAAATTGGCAAAAAATGTGGTGAAATTTCAATGTGTGTGAACACAGCCTTCAAAACCACCAACAAAACACCTCAAGTGTGATTATAGGTCAAATCACTTTCACCTCACTGCAATAATTCTGTAAAAAATGTACTTTGTGTAAGAAAACACATCAATAACTATACACAATGTGAACTGACTCCAATCCACTTATGAGCACCAGTAGCCTAATTGCAGTGCAGTGATGAGACTTCTCTCTATGCAATGCCAGAGGATTCATGGGGAATATATGCAACATTAGGAAATCATTTTAGTGATCAATATGGCTGAAAACTCATGCCTGTCATGTCAGCTAAAACATGTAAGCATACGACATGCAGAAAATAATTTCCCAAAGTGCTTCTTTGATGTAATCTGCCAGCTGTCTACAAGGTGTGGCAGACACCAGCAGAAGTGAGATAAAACTCATGGTACCTTTATACTAATGTTCATTTGTAAAGCAACAACATAGTTGTTTTCCTTTTTAGCTGAAGTGCTACAAAGACAGTGCTAAGCTGCAGCAGGCTTGCCTGCTCCCTCCCCCTTCCCTGCCCTATATGATTGATGTTCTGGACTCTGTTTTCAGCACACATCCCTGTATCTTACATAGTTACATCGTTTGTAAAGCTGAAAAAAGACATATCTCCATATAGCTCAGTCTATGACTCTTTAGTTGATAAAAATGAGGCAGAAGCAAATTTTCCTAATTTTAGAGGTAAAAATTTATTTCTGCCAAGTCTGGCAATTGGAACAAATCACCAGAATCTAGTAACCATAACGTGTAATATTTACACACTAATAGTCAATCAGGGAAAGTGGCGCTAGGGAAAAGCCATGTTTGCTGCTGCTTAGTGCCATATCTATGGCACTTCAGCTAAAATCAGTACACAGTTACATTTACCTCAATACGACCTTGTGCTGATGTCCGCACCTCCGTTCCTCGTAGGTTGCGGGCAGATTTCCTTTAACAACCAAGACAGATTTTTATGGCTTCACATGCTTTGATTTTAATTATAGGGTTCATATAGCTCTATTTAGAGAATGATTTTTGCATGTACTATATATTGATCTGGTCTATGTTATACTATATTTGACTGTGGACATTGTCAGCTGCCTCTTCTGGCCAACAGAGGGCACAATGCTGTCAATATATTTCATATAGAAGTTTTTAGTAGGACAACTATTGGATATATTTAATCACAAAACTCTAGTGATTTAAGCTAAGAACATTCAAGAACATGAGGGGGAGTATCTGAAAGCCAACATTGTTCTATTTATTTATCTGAATTCTAGAGTGAAGAGTAAACAGTCTTATATAAGCTGGTGCACTTGACCGGGGGTGATGTTGGCTCAACATTTATTTCAATAGAGTTTAGTAAAGAGTAGGGAAGAGCAAATCGAATGTGACAAATCCGAATTTGTTACAAATTTCAGGAAAAAATTGCTTCATTAAACTCCATTTAGTGCGGTCCAGGCTCCAGGGCATCTAAAATGGCAGATCCACATGTGAGGACATGGGGCATGGAATCCTGGGGAGGCGGGAACAAGGGTAGACAGGATGACCATGAATCAAATGCAGCATGCAGCCTATCAGTAGCCAGCCACCCCTGTGATGTCACAACCCGATATTATTGGCAGCCATCTTGCGGCCAGTCACTTCAGCCTTTTATTGTAGAGAGATAGAGAGAGGGACAGACACCGATGTGTTTTGTATAGAAAAGCAATTTTCCAGCAGTGATTCACCTCCCAGTCACTACAGCATTATATTACAGAGAGGGACAGAGAGGAATGTGTTGCACAGAACAGCAGCGATTCACCTCAAGCCGAAATCCTACCTAGAAGCACTGAGATTAAGAGAGAATTTTGGGTGTAGTACACAGCGACTGTGTGCTGCAGCACTGGTGTGTACTGCTGGTGTTGTACTATTTTATTCCTGTTAAAGTCTTAAAGGTCTAAATACTGTGAAAGGCTAGCCAAAAAGTACACACCGGCTGGTGTTGTACACAAATACTTTTTTAAGCATACTGGAGCGCATTGTCCTCCACTCATAAGTGTATACCACATACGTACATCTAAGTGGTGTACTATTTTGTTCCTGTTAAAGTCTTAAGGGCCTAGATACTGTGAAAGGCCAGCAAAAGTACACACCGGCTGGCGTTGTACACAAATACTTTTTTAAGCATACTGAAGCGCATTGTCTTCTCCGCATAAGTGTTTACCACATACGTACATCTAAGTGGTGTACTATTTTGTTCCTGTTAAAGTCTTAAGGGCCTAGATACTGTGAAAGGTGAGCCAAAAGTGCACACCGGCTGTAGCGCCGCTTCCACGCTCTCAGTCCATTAGTCTTGTGACAGTGTGCAACTCCGCCTCCTCATCCTCCACCGTGTCTTCAGCCTCCACTGCACAGAAAAGTCTCAGTGCCCCTCCAGCATACCATGTGTGCAGGGCACGGCGGTGTCATGCTATTCTTCACATGGTTTGCCTTGGCGAACGGAGTCACACAGGGGAGATGCTGCTAAAAGCAAATGACCAAGAAATCGAATCATGGCATACTCCCCGAAAACTGGAAATGGGAACCATGGTGATCGACAATGGGAAGAACATCTTGTCTGCACTGCGACAATGAAGCCTCCCCTGTGTAATGTCAACCAGTGGCAGCTCATACGTGACACCTGCATTTTGCTCAGGCCCTTTGAGGAAGCCACATTATTAGTCAGTCACCAGGATTACGGGATGAACAATGTCATTCCACTGCTTCATCTACTACAACACGTGTTAGAAATGATGGCTGGTCAGGGCACTGGAGACATGGTGCCTACATCTCAGAAACACATGAGCCCTGTGGGGGCTGAACCTGAGGGGGAGGGGCACAGTTTAGGTTTCACAAGATGGGCGGTTTTTCCAATCATCTGACAGGAGAAGAGGAGCAGGAGCAGCTAGAGGAGCTAGAGGGTTATGAGGAAGGCGAGACAGAGGACCCAGACACACCGTGGCAGTATGCAGTGGAGATGGAGGCAGGGAGTCCCTCCGAGGCCCTTGCACAAATGGTAGGATGCATGCTCACTTGCTTGTGTAGAGACCGCAGAATTGTCACCATTCGGCAGCGGGATGACTTCTGGATTGGACCCTCGCTACCAGCAACCAACACAAAATGGGGGCCTTTTTTACACCCACTGAGAGGGAGGACAAACTGACCTACTACAGAGGCATCCTACGTAGTCAGTAGGCTGATGCCTATCTGTGCCATTGTCCATTCTCTCGCAGGTCTGACTCAGGGGGCCCTCTGCGCTCACCTTCCACTGCCATGGCTGCTGGGGAGGGGTAGGTGGCAGGAGCAGTGCAAGCTCCATCAGCAGCAGCCTGAGTCTACAGTGGCTGATGATTAGCTTTCTTTACCCACATATTGAAGCAACTCATCAGCAGCAGGTAGACCTGGAGCAGGAGCTGATCCAGCAGGTGGCAGCATACTTCGACATGACTATGCCAACACACTTTGAAGATCCGCTGGACTTCTAGGCAGCCAAACTTGATTTGTGGCCGCACTGTCCTGCCCGGCCAGTAGTGTGCCATAAGAGCAGGTGTTTAGTGCGGTGGGGGCCATAGTAACCCCACGGAGAACTCGTCTGTCCACGAAAAATGTGGAGAGACTGACCTTTGTGAAGATGAATCAGGCATGGATCAGCCAGGATTTCCACCCACCAATGGCTGATGCATCAGAGGAGATTGACCGGGGGGGGGGGGGGTGTTAACTTTCGGTTTCCCCGTTCTGCCCACCAACTATAGGCAGGGAAGAACGGGGAAACCGAGGTGGACCGATGCTGAAGGTCCAATTACCCATCAGATGCAGCAGGCAGCGATCGGCGGCAGAAGAGGACGGCAATGCGGCTCCCTGGATACTACGGAAGCCGGTGAGTTGCCTAGCAACATCTGGAGGGCTACAGTCTGAGACCACTATACAGTGGTCTCTAAACTGTAGCCCTCCAGATGTTGCAAAATAACAACTCCCAGCATGCCGAGACAGCTGTTTGGGCATGCTGGGGTTTGTAGTTTTGCAACAGCTGGAGGGCTACAGTTTGGAGATCACTGTTCAGTGGTCTCTAAACTGTGGCCTCCTAGATCTTGCAAAACTACAACTCCCAGCATGCCCACACAGCAGATTGCTGTCTGGGCATGCTGTGATTTGTTGTTTTTTCACTTAAATGCTGGTGTTACCCTAAATTTTTCATTTTCATAAGGGAAAATAGGAAAAAAGCCCCCCAAAATTTGTAACCCCATTTCTTCTGAGTAAGAACATACCCAATATGTGGATGTAAAGTGTTCTGTGGGCGAACTACAATGCTCAGAAGAGAGGGAGCGCCATTGGGCTTTTGAAGAGAAAATTTGTCCGGAATTGAAGGCCACGTTTGTTTACAAAGCCCCCATAGTGCCAGAACAATGGACCCCCCCACATGTGACCCCATTTTGGAAACTGCACCCCTCATGTAATGTAATAAGGGATACAGTGAGCATTTACGCCCCACAGGTGTCTTACAGATTTTTGGAACAGTGGTCCGTGAAAATGAAAAATGTAATTTTTCATTTGCACAGCCCACTGTTCCAAATATCTGTCAAATGCCAGTGGGGTGTAAATACTCACTGCACTCCTTATTAAATTCTGTGAGGGGTGTTGTTTGCAAAATGGGGTCACATGTGGGCGGGATCTACTGTTCTGGCACACCGGGGGGCTTTGTAAATGCACATGGCCCCTGACTTCCATTGCAAACAAATTCTCTTTCCAAAAGCTCAATAGCGCTCCTCCTCTTCTGAGCATTGTAGTGCACCAGCAGAGCACTTGACATACTCCATACTCAGAAGAAATGGGGTTACAAATTTTGGGGGTAATTTACTCCTATTACCCCTTGTAAAAAATGTAAAATTTGGGAAACAAACTGAATTTTAGTGAAAAATTTTATTTTTTTTCATTTACACTTCCAACTTTAACAGAAAGTTGTCAAACACCTGTGAGGTGTTAAGGCTCACTATACCCCTTGTTACATTCCTTGAGGAGTGCAGTTTCCAAAATAGTATGCCATGTGTTTTTTTTTTGTTTTTTTTTTTGCTGTTCTGGCACCATAGGGGCTTCCTAAATGTTACATGCCCCCCATAAACCATTTCAACAAAATTTGTTTTCCAAAAGCCAAATGTGACTCCTCCTCTTCTGAGCATTGTAGTTCGCCCGCAGAGCATTTTATGTCCTAACTTGGGGTATTTCCATACTCTGAAGAGATGGGGTTACAATTCTGCAGGCATTTTCTCCCATTACACTTTGTAAAAATGGTAAATTTGGGGGGGAAAAAGCACTTAATTTTTTTCATTTACACATGCGACTTTAACAAAAAAGTTGTTAAACACCTGTGGGGTGTTAAGGCTCACTGGACACCTTGTTACATGCCTTGAGGGGTTTAGTTTCCAAAATGGTATGCCATGTGGGTTTTTTCTGCTGTTCTGGCACCATAGGGGCTTCCTAAATGCGACATGCCCCCCAAAAACAATTTCAGAAAAACTCACTCTCCAAAATCCCATTGTCGCTCCTTCCCTTCTGAGCCCTCTACTGTGCCCGCCGAACACTTGACATACACATATGAGGTATTTCCTTACTTGACAGAAATTGGGTTACAAATTTTGAGAGGATTTTTCTCCTTTTACCCATTCTAAAAATTCAAAAACTTGGTCTACAAGAGCATGCGAATGTAAAAAAATGAAGATTTTGAATTTTCTCCTTCACTTTGCTGCTATTTTTATAATAGTGGTAATTTTTATAATGGGGTAATTTAGGGTGTATTTTCAAACTGGTCCATGAAGAATTCTGATTTAGAAAATTTTGTGAAAAATTTGAAAATAGCTGCTGAACTTTGAAGCCCTCTGATGTCTTCCGAAAGTAAAAACATGTCAACTTTATAATGCAAACATAAAGTAGACATATTGTATTTGTGAATCAAAATATAATTAATTTGGAATGTTTATTTTTCTTAAAAGTAGAGAGCTTCAAAGTTAGAAAAATGCTAAATTTTAAATTTTTTCATCAAATTTGGGAATTTTTCACCAAGAAATGATGCAAGTATCGATTACATTTTACCACTATCATAATGTAGAATATGTCACGAAAAAACATTCTCGGAATCAGAATGAAAGGTAAAAGCATCCAAGAGTTATTAATGCTTAAAATGACAGTGGTCACATGTGCAAAAAACGCTCTGGTCCTTAAGCCAAAATGGGCCTGGTCCTTAAGGGGTTAATTCCCTTCTTGGCAAGTGTTACTCGCCCTAAAAAGGGTGGCCCCACACAGGAACCTCTCCCTATTTCCCCCTAAAAACACTGCCATTTCCCAGGGTTTTTAGGTGCAAATAGAGAGTTTCCTGTGTGGGACTGCCATTTTTAGGGTGAGTAACAATTGCCAAGAAGGTAATTAATAGGGCAAGAGTAGGGTCTTACAGGAGAAGCTTTTACCTCCACCTTCTAGAATGGACAATACGTTGTTCCCTTCCACCTTTTAGAGGTCTTTGCATCACATCAATACTTGGTGGTATAGGTGGCACATGGTGTTTTTTGCACACCTTTTTGTTTGATTTAAAAAAAAAAAATTGGCCCATATGTTTTATCCTAAGAATATTATTAAAAGTTACGTTTTACATAATGCATATCCTCAATACTTACTTGTGCAAACTAAATTTAAAACAAAAAGACCGTTTTCTTCTGCCTACCTGCCTCAGCTACTATTCTGATCCTGCCACCCGCCTGATGCCCCACATCTGATGCCAAGTTCTCCTTTTTTCACCCACATTCGTCCATGGGTACTGGTATCGCTACCCACCTTACCACTCTGTCACCGGGTTACTTTCAGGCCTCCTGATGCTTCTGCTGCCACCTCCAGGCTGTCTAATTCTGCCACCATATGTTCTCCTCATGCTGATGCCAGCTCAAGGATGTCTCATTCTGCCACCATATGTTCTCCTCATGCTGATGCCAGCTCCAAGCTATCTCATACTGCCACCATATGTTCGACTCATTCTGCTGCCACCTTCAGGCAGTCTCATTCAGCCACTATATGGTCTCCTCTTTCTGCCACCACCTTCACGCTGTGTCATCCAGTCACTATATGGTCTCCTCAGGCTGCCGCCACCTCCATGCTGTGTCATTCAGCCACTATATGGTCTCCTCATACTGTCGCCACCTTCACACTGTGTCATTCAGCCACTATATGGTTTCCTCATGCGGTTGCCAACTCCAGGCTGTGTCATTCAGCCACTATATGTTCTCCTCATGTTACAGCCAACTCCAGGCATTGTCATTCAGCCACTATATGGTCTTCTCATGCTACAGCCAACTCCAGGCTTTGTCATTCAGCCACTATATGGTCTTCTCATGCTACAGCCAACTCCAGGCTGTGTCATTCAGCCACTATATGGTCTCCTCATGCTTCCCCCACCTCCAGGCTGTGTCATTCAGCCACTATATGCTGCCACCAACTCCACGCTGTGTCATTCAGCCTCTATATGGTCTCCTCATACTGATGCCACCTCCAGGCTCCATCATTGTGCCGCTCTGTGACAGTGATTCTAATAGTGACGCCTCTAATCTGCATGTTATACTGAATAGCAGTATTATTTCACTAAACCAGCATACACCCTATGCGTGTTACAGCAAGGAAAAGTTTTCTACACCCCTATTGAGGCTCTCTGTAGGCCAGAAATAGCTGTTTTTAATAACAATTTGCCGAAAATAAATTCGGAGCGAAACAATTTTTTTTTTGGGGGGGGGGGGGGGGGGGGGGGGGAAATATGGCGAATCGGCTGGATCGAATTTTTCAAAAATCCGCTCATCTCTATTAAAGAGCTTCAACCCCTATGAAGTTAAAAAGCACAGAACTTTGGATTTTATTTGGATTCAAATAATAAGGCTTAAGAGTAATAATTCTGATTTAAAAGATTTGGAAATAAAATGTGAAATGTGATTTTTTTTTGGTTGTGGTTTTGTCCCTCAATGTGCCGGCTCCAATAAAACAATACAATTATATTATCTAGTCAAGTTGACCCACTTAAGTATTTGTTTGGCAACGACTACTCTTTTTTTTTTGTAGTACTAAAAAGACGAATTGTAGTTATAACTAGGAAAACAAATTGGTTCTTTTATGTATAAAAAATGTCATCATAACCATGGAAACCAGAAAAGAAAAAAAGTTTTATTTTTATAACAAAACAAAACTTTGTACTTGAATTTTAGAGGTTGTCGTCATTACTTTAGTTACTGGAACAGCCAAATACGTAAAAAGTTATATAAAGAAACTCAGAAGAGTACTAATAATGAAGGTACATAGTTTCACTGAGGCTTATTAGAAAATATATCCTATTGAATGAAAGCCAGGCATAAAGTTTAATATGTAGTCTTGTGTAGTTTGTAGAGCCCGCAAATCCTCAACTACAAGATTTTCTAAGAACGCAAATGTCACAATGTCCCAAGATCTTTCAACGGACAAGGTCAAAGTATCCGTACGTCAGACTTAAGAGAGTAATTTCAATCATTTCTAAGGAATATGCCCACATGTATCCTATTAAAGTGTCTCCTGCCCCTTATAGCTGTTCTTTCCTGACTGCGCCTTCCATTTAAATAACTAGAAATCTCAGGGCTAGGGTTCCAATGGAACTTTACATCACCTGTAAGTTGCAGTAAAATGTTGCCATTACAATGACTAATGTGCAGTCTGAATATTTCTCTATGGGGACGTCCTGCGATCATTGTAAGGATTCCAATACAAGTTGTCCTCAACTTTTTCTTCTCCTAGGATGACACTGAGATTTTATACAATTTAAGGCCAAAAATTATACTAGCGTAGATATAGACAATGCCAACTTTATAGTTGGCATGCTACATCTGCCACAAAGTGTACTTTTCTGTCAGTGTAGCACTTTGCAAACAGAAGAGAAACCTGTCTTTGACAGATGTCCATGCTTCTTTGTGTACCTTCAATTGTGCTCTATGCTATTAGTGTTGGGCACCATGAGAACAGGAGCCGACTTATTGTTGAAAGGTTAATCCGGGATTTTTGGTTTGTTGAATGTGAGACAGGTGCAGCAAAATTAATCTAGTTACTAATAAACTTTGCTAACTATTGTTTTGGGGCTGGTGTGGAATTTCTTTGTCTTTCTTTTTACCGGAAGTTCATTTTCTGCAGCCTACAAAATGAGTGTTGTCTTAGAACTTTCCCAGCTTGCTGTATGACCCGAGACAATACATCACAAGTCAGGTGCTGAAAGGGAATGTGGCTATTTTGTCTGTTGTGTGTGAAGCCATACCCCTGATGACATTACTGGCACAAATGTGCATGCATTCATCATCACACAGATCCACAGCTGGTGTGTCAGGTGATGTCGAGCAAGGCATGTGATCAAAGGGAGTGTGGCTGTGCTGCAATGGGTGGAGCAACTAATGTGTGGTAGGGAAATAAGTCACCTCCCACCTTGACAAAAAGGATTCTGGGGAATGAAGTCTGAGGGAAACCATGTACACCAGAAGTAGCCTGTTCCCAAAAGCCAGCAGCGTGATTTGGGACACAGGACATGGCAATTGACCACTAACACAAGCACAGATCCTTGATAAACATGTCTATTACTGTATGAAAAATGATTACTAAAGTTACCTAATGTTGAATTACCCCTTTAATAAATTCACTAGATTGGGTGGACCCAAGGAATCTGTGCTACCACTCCACCGCTCACAAGTCTAACTGTTAATCTAATGGATAGAACTGAAACCATCATTCCCCCCCCCCCCCCCCCCCAATCTTAGGAATCCTTTTTATGATATTTTCTTTGCCTATGGTCAGCCTAAAGGACCAACCCTTGTCTGACTTGTCTGATATCTATGTGTTAATCCAGCCTTACAGGTTTTTGCCCTCATATCACTTCTTTGCAATCACTCTACAGCTGAAGAGTAAGTCAGAGATGCTTATAACATCTCTGGCTTACGTTGTTTCTGGTGAGGCTTAGGGTTTCCTGCTCAGGAGCAGGAGGTGCGCCGGATTTTTATACATTCTAAAGGAATTTGATTTGTATTTAATTACTCATCTTTAGTACAGAGTACTTTTTTATTTTAGTAGAAAAGCATTGTCATTGGTGTCTGAGAGCAATTTTCCCCAACCAATTATGGCAAGACCAATTGTTAAGTATTTGTTCCCCATAGCATCCATATGGGAAGACAACATTTCCAGGGCTACAACTAAGTCTTTTACATGTTATTTCCAATTCCTTTAAATAAGTTGTACAGTTATTATGTCTCTTATTTATATTTTACATCCTGAAAATTCTATCACATATAACTAGGTTTCACAGTCTCGAGAACATTGAAAACCCCAGTGTTCCCGATGCCAGATCAAACTATGAATTCAGTTCTAGCTTTACATTCATTTTACATTTAACCCCTAGTGGATAATAAGCATTTCCTAGATATTTCCAGCAAACACGTGTTCATATAAAAGTGTAATAGTTCTTTTAGGCAGCTCCTATTAATGATGAAGACATTATTGATCAGTCAAACTTTCCATAGTTGAAGCCGTGACAAGGAATATCTCATGGTGCGGTTAATTATTCCAGGAGGTAAATGCGCAGTTTTACAGTAAGAAAAAAAGAATAAATTGCTATCACTTTGGTTGTTTTATTTTACTGCCATCAAAAGCTATCACCGTTGTATATTACTACACTGAAACCATCTTCATATGAAGACACCCACACAGGCTGTCAAAAATCCAGGAGACGGGTAAAGACTACAAACAAGAACATAGGTAATGAGGGGGACAGATCTAAGACAGATACTGTGCGGAAAACACTGCAGGGAAACTGGACTCCTGTCATCTGAGACAATGGAGGAGTCAGATTTTTCTTTTTTCTATCATTATGAATAGACATTGTTACTTAATGAGCAATGGCAGAGCGGCATCAAATACATTAAAGAGGTTTTCCAGGACTTTTGTTTTAGGATAGTCAACCAATACGTTATTAGTAGGTGCTGCTTCCACCAAGGAGCTGGAATTGAGTTATGGAGTAGCTCTGTAAAAGCAGTCAAACAGCAGCAAAATAGCAGTCAGAGACAGGGACAGGGAAATAACATTTGAACGGGACTTCTCCTGACTTTATTATTCAGGAACAAAACAAATACAGTCTTTACACTCAAACATAAACACAAAATAAATCTTGCATGTCCACTGCTAACTATTTATATCTCCCCTGCTTACCACCAGCCTTTCCTGCTTACCACCAGGAGAAGTTCGGGATACCAAAACGTATCCCCTAACTCGCGGGGGGTATAACTGCTGGGATCTTCTGTATGGGCCTTGACTTTCCTCCTGAATGAGGCTTTTCGACAACTGCATGAAGCGGCGCCCAGCACGCCCCCACCATACAGCTCTACAGGCGAGCCAGAGATCGCTTAGTGCAGCGTTCCGGCTCTCCCATATAGATGCATTGAAGGGGGCGTTTCGGCCACCACTTCTTGCGTTGCTTGAAACGCCCCATTTAGAAAGAGAGGTGGGGCCCCATACAGGAGATCTGTGATCTGCCAATTATTCCTCATCATTAGAATAATTTAGCTTTCTCCTTTAATGACAACTGACCCATGTATAAATGGCTCAAGTACCTTCCAATTACAGATTAAAGGGGTACTACCGTGCTGACAACTTATCCCCTATCTAAAGGATATGGGATAAGTTGCCTGATCGCGCGGGGTCCCGCTGCTGGGGACCCCCGCGATCTCGCACGCAGCACCCCGCTCTCATCAGGACCCGGAGAGAACATCGCTCCGGGTCTGATGACTGCCGATAACGGGGCCGGAGTATCATGAAGTCACGGCTCCGCCACCATGTGACATCATGCTCGGCCCCCTCAATGTAAGTCTATGGCATGGGGCGAGACAGCTGTCTCGCCTCTGCCATAGACTTGCATTGAGGGGGCGGAGCGTGACGTCACATGGAGCGGAGCTGTGACATCACAATCACCGGCCCTGTCATCAGACCCGGTTCGCTCCGGGGCCTGATGAGAGCGGGGTGCTGCGTGTGAGATCGCGGGGTCCCCAGCAGCGGGACCCCGCGCGATCAGGCAACTTATCCCCTATACTTTAGATAGGGGATACGTTTTCAGCACGGGAGTACCCCTTTAAGGCTTTGTTCATACAGTGGGATGAGGGCAAAAATTGGTTTTTATTTGTTTATTTGTAACAAAATGTTTGGAGAGTTTTACAGTTGTTTTTATTTTGAGGAACTTTTATTTATTTCTTTATTTTGGAAAGTTTTAAGGGACATTTTCTTGGATTTTATGCAAATCTGGTCTTTTCTTGGGATACTTGCATATTTTGATACATTTATCTGTCATGATATATACATCAGATTATGCAATGCAGGAGATATTAGCCCTTTTATGCTTCTAAATACAGATAAGCTATAGCCAAAAAGGGATAGTTATGCTTATAAAGACCTTCTTGGTACTTTTTTTTAGGATATAACATAAATGTCTGATAAGGGTCCCAATAAATCATGGAAAATAGATGAATAATGTCCAATTTCGTTACAGTGACATTGTTATTATACCTCAATAGCTCCTTGGATATAAATACTCTGCAGATATGCTGACATAAGACTTTTTACTATTTAAAAAAAAATAAAAATCCACACAACCTCTGCTGTCATGTGTTCTTGTCTTATCTTCATCTTATCTTCAGGGGACCCGTATAGCAAACAGCGAATGTCGGACATGGACAGCGATTGTAACTATGAGAAATGCAGACAATTCATACATATGTATTTTCTATTCTTATCTAGGTTTATTTTGTACCCACAGAGTCTGTTTTTTCACCTTCTTATCATGTATCTCTTTATAGATCTGTAGACTGCACTGAGAACCAATAGTGAGTTATGTGTAGGGAGCCACAGCTCATGCTCCGAAGCCTTTATATACAGCCAATTACGGGGGATATACTGCAGCATTTTGAAAGATAATACCAATCATTTCCTAACCGCGTGGTTAAATAACTGGCGTCATTTGCATTCTGAACCCATCCATGAGTTATGGGATCGGAGTATGGCTTCTTCATAATAAAAACAAATACAGAAGTCCTGCGCTGTGAACCAGGCTGAATGATGGGGCGGATGAAACTAGTGACATAATAGTAACTACAGAAGACATGACATGATACCTATCTATCTGTACGGGGCCCAAAATGGAGCCATAAAAGGGAAATGCTGCTTAAGACCAGAGAATCTATATACCGTATTTTTTCGCCCTATAGGATGCACCGGCATATAAGATGCACCCAATTTTAAAGGTGCAAAATCTAGAAAAAAAAGATTCTGAACCAAACAGTGATCTTCAACCTGCGGACCTCCAGATGTTGTAAAACTACAACTCCCAGCATGCCTGGACAGCCAACGGTTGAAGACCACTGGTAGGACGTAATACTCACGTGTCCCCGCTGCTCCGGACCCATTACCGCTGCCCTGGATGCCGCTCCATCGCTGTCGCCGCGTCCCCCGCACGTCGCTCCTATTGGATGACGGGACGGCGTGCGCGACGACGTGATGATGTCGAAGGAGAGCGCCGGCCATGCAGGGGATCCCAGCCCGGAGCAGACACCGAGGAGGCAGGTAAGGTCCCTCCCGGTGTCCTGTAAGCTGTTCTGGACACCGCGATTTCACCATGGCGGTCCCGAACAGCCCGACTGAGCCTAGTTAGTGTCACTTTCGCTTCAGACACGGCAGTCACCTTTGATCACCGCGCCTGAAGGGTTAATACAGGGAGATAAACTATTTGTATGAAGTATATTGGAAAGGTAAAAGGGGTATTCCAGGAATTTTTTTTTATTTGACTATGCTACAGGGGCTGTAAAGTTAGTGTAGTTTATAATATAGAGTCTGTACCTGTGTGTGACGGTTTTCTCACAATTCTTCTGTGATTTTCACTCCAATATTTATTTTTATCAGCATACAAAATGACTGTTGTCTCGGATTTTTCCCAGGTTGCAATGCGGCCGAGACCTGACATCACTTGTCAGCTGATGACAGGGAGCCTGTCTGCTTCAATGGGTGGAGGGGTCAATCTGCAACTAATGCAACAGCTGTAGGCACCCTGATTGAAAACCACAGGTCTTTTGAATGGATGCAGCTCATTTATCAATGGGTGGGGTGGCTGATGTGTGGGAGGGAGGAAAATGGAATTATGGGATTTGTAGTCAAAAAAAGAAAACTGAAACAGGAAATACCAGTTTACAAAAAGCTAGCCACAGAGTTATGGTAATCTCACAACATAGCCATTTAGCCCCATGACAAGCGCAGATCCTTCCTAAGCATGTCCATTACTGTCTGCCAGGTACGTACTAAAATCACCTTAAGGTGGAGAACCCCTTTAATGTACACCATATAACAAGTGGCCGGCAATGTATTGCCAAGTGCCTGCAACATAGGCATGTGTGAGTGCAGGTAGGTGCCACACCTTAAAGGGGTTTTATATGTATGTATATATATATATATATATATATATATATATATATATATATATCAACTGGCTCCAGAAAGTTAAACAGATTTGTAAATTACTTCTATAAAAAAAAAATCTTAATCCTTTCAGTACTTGTGGGCTGCTGAAGCTGAGTTGTTCTTTTCTGTCTAAGTGCTCTGTGTCTCGGGAAATGCCCGGTTTAGAAGCAAATCTCCATAGCAAACCTCTTCTACTCTGTGCAGTTCCCGAGACAAGCAGAGATGTCAGCAGAGAGCACTGTTGCCAGACAGAAAACAACAACTCAACTTCAGCAGCTGATAATTATTGAAAGGATTAAGATTTTTTAATAGAAGTAATTTACAAATCTGTTTAACTTTCTGTAGCCAGTTGATACATATATATATATATATATATATATATATATATATATATATATATATATAATTCCCTGGAAAACCCCTTTAAGTGGGCAATTAGCTGATGTGCCCAAACATCATACACAGTGATATTTCCATTCCAGCTTTCCAGAAAAGAGAATATTGAGATCTTGATTCAAGTTAACTCTTAAAGGGGTACTCCACTGCCCCAGCATTCGTAACGTTAAGTTCCGAACACTGACTGCGGGCTATGGGGGTCATGACGTCACGCCACGCCCCCTCAATGTAAGTCTATGGGAGGGGGCGTGGCGGCCGCCACGCCCCCTCCCATAGACTTACATTGAGGGGGCGTGGCATGACGTCAAGACCCCACCACCACCCAGCGTTCGGAACATTTAGTGGACTACCCCTGTAAGCATCAGAGATTTGCGCAGTAGTTTGTGTTGGTGATGTTGTCCTACTAGACCCATGAAGATTTTTACATTCCGAGCGAGTTCCTATTGATCTTTACATACCAAACAAAGCTAAACAGAGGGTAAAAGAAGAAGAAATAGCAGCAGGTGACTCCACCAAAATAGGGTTGCATTATTAAAGCTATGTAACTTGCATGGAATTAGGATTAGTATTTACAGCTTTCAGCGCTCATTAATCCGCAGGCCCACGTAATTTCCGATAAAGAATGGCGAAGAAATCAATAAAACAGTTAAAAGCAAGTTGGAAAGTAAAACAGGTAACTAAAACCGCGTTGAATGAAAATGGCCGCATGCTATATGAAGTAATGAAAACTTCCCATGTTCTTTCAGTTGTTCACCTTTTTATTCTATAGGATGTGGCGTTTTAGTTGCCTGACAACATGATTACATAAATGACCCGTCAATCAATGTTGATGCTTTTTTTTTTTCTGTATTTTTCGCAGGGAAAATAATGTCATAAAGCTATTAAATGCACTTAGAAAAACAACAGAGTCCTTCATATCAAAGCTGCTCCGGAACATTCCCTCCACCAGAAGATGGAAATTCAGCTTTAGGGGGAATTAAAAGAACACCCACTAACTCAAGTTTGATTTAATAGAAGTCCAATGCGTGGGCGATCGATCAATTGTGAGAAAAATAATGAAATTGAGTCCTGCTGCCTTATGGCGTTGCCTTTTGTAATTGCGGAGACTGAACCGCCCCATAACCCGCCGGTCACTGTCATTACATAGGGAAACAATGGCGCCCCGGTCAGCAGAGGGAGAATAAGGCATGTCTGCAATATACACTCACTGGCCAGTTTATTAGGTACACTTTGCTAGTCCCAGATCTGACCCCCTTTTGCCTTCATTCTTCTTGTCATTCTTTCTACACAGTGCTGGAAACATTCGCTCCATAGGCACATGATGACATCACACAGCTCCTTCATATGGACAGGATGACATCACACAGTTCCTCCATATGGACATGATGACATCACACAGTTCCTCTATAAAGACATGATGACATCACACAGTTCCTCCATATGGACATGATGACATCACACAGTTCCTCCATATGGACATGATGACATCACACAGTCCCTCCATATGGACATGATGACATCACACAGTTCCTCCATATGGACATGATGACATCACACAGTTCCCTCCATATAGACATGATGACATCACACAGTTCCTTCATATGGACATGATGACATCACACAGTTCCTCCATATGGACATGATGACATCACACAGTTCCTCCATATGGACATGATGACATCACACAGTTCCTCTATAAAGACATGATGACATCACACAGTTCCTCCATATGGACATGATGACATCACACAGTCCCTCCATATGGACATGATGACATCACACAGTTCCTCCATATGGACATGATGACATCACACAGTTCCCTCCATATAGACATGATGACATCACACAGTTCCTTCATATGGACATGATGACATCACACAGTTCCTCCATATGGACATGATGACATCACACAGTTCCTCCATATGGACATGATGACATCACACAGTTCCTCCATATGGACATGATGACATCACACAGTTCCTCCATATGGACATGATGACATCACACAGTTCCTCCATATGGACATGATGACATCACACAGTTCCTTCATATGGACATGATGACATCACACAGTTCCTCCATATGGACATGATGACATCACACAGCTCCTCCATATGGACAGGATGACATCACACAGTTCCTCCATATGGACATGATGACATCACACAGTTCCTCTATAAAGACATGATGACATCACACAGTTCCTCCATATGGACCAGATGACATCACACAGTTCCTCCATATGGACATGATGACATCACACAGTTCCTCCATATGGACATGATGACATCACACAATTCCTCCATATGGACATGATGACATCACACAGTTCCTCCATATGGACATGATGACATCACACAGTTCCTCCATATGGACATGATGACATCACACAGTTCCTCCATATGGACATGATGACATCACACAGTTCCTCCATATAGACATGATGACATCACACAGTCCCTCCATATGGACATGATGACATCACACAGTTCCTCCATATGGACATGATGACATCACACAGTCCCTCCATATGGACATGATGACATCACACAGTTCCTCCATATGGACATGATGACATCACACAGTTCCTCTATAAAGACATGATGACATCACACAGTTCCTCCATATGGACATGATGACATCACACAGTTCCTCCATATGGACATGATGACATCACACAGTCCCTCCATATGGACATGATGACATCACACAATTCCTCCATATGGACATGATGACATCACACAGTTCCCTCCATATAGACATGATGACATCACACAGTTCCTTCATATAGACATGATGACATCACACAGTTCCTCCATATGGACATGATGACATCACACAGTCCCTCCATATGGACATGATGACATCACACAGTTCCTCCATATGGACATGATGACATCACACAGTTCCTCCATATGGACATGATGACATCGAACAGTTCCTCCATATGGACATGATGACATCACACAGTTCCTCCATACGGACATGATGACATCACACAATTCCTCCATATGGACATGATGACATCACACAGTTCCTCCATATGGACATGATGACATCACACAGTTGCTGCAGATTTGTCGGATCCATGAAGAGAATCTCCGGTTCCACCACATCCCAACGATGATCTATAGGATGAGATCTGGTGACTGTGGAGGCTATTGGAGTCCAGTGACCTCATTGTCCTGTATGAGATGATGTGAGTATTGTTAAAGGGGTTCTCCACCATAAGGTGATTCTAGTACGTACCTGCCAGACAGTAATGGACAGTCTTGGGGCTTAATAGCAATGTTGTAAGATTACCATAATCTTTTTGTGAACTGCCTATTTCCTGTTGGAAATCCATCTGTTAAACTACAAATCCCATAATACCTTGTTTGTAAGTTTGAGGTCACTTTTCTTCCTCCCACCATCAGCCTCCCCACCCACTGAACCACAGGTGAGTTGCCTTCCATGCTTTGCTGTAAACAATAGACCAGTGTTTTCTAATCAGGGTGCCTCCAGCTGTTGAAAACTACAATTCACTGCAGAATGATCTCTCTTCCACCGAGCAGTCGCTCCACCCATTGAAGCACAGACAGGCTCCCTCTGATCCCCTGACTAGTGATGTAATGTCTCGGGCTGCACTGCAACCTGGGAGAACCTGAGTCAACACTCATTTTGTATGCTGTTTAAAATAAACATTGTGGCATAGATCATGTTAAAATTGCGAGACCACCATCAAACACAGATACAGTACACAGTACAGTACAGATTATGAAGTACACTAATTTTACAGCTCCTGTACACCGTCAAATAAAATAAAATAAATCCGTGAATATCCCTTTAATTGCCTAGAGCAGTGTTTCCTAACCAGGGTGCCTCCAGCTGTCCAGACATGCTGATAGTTGCAGTTTTGCAACAGCTGGAGGCACCCTGGTTGGGAAACACTGGCCTAGAGGATAACTGATCTAGTAAATAACTAATTTCATCCTTAACCCTTTAAGGACACAGGATTTTTCTGTTTTTGCACTTTAGATTTTTCCTCATCACCTTCTAAAAATCTTAACACTTTCAATTTTGCACATACAGACCCATATGAGGGTTTTTTTTACACCATCAAATTTTTCTTTATAATGATACCAATCATTACACCACAAAATTTACAGTGAAACCAGAATAAATTCATTTGTGGGGCAAAATTGGAAAAAAATGCCATTTTGTAAATTTTGGGGACTTCCGATTGTATGCAGTGCACTTTTCAGTAAAAATGACACCTTATCTTTATTCTGTCGGTCCATATGGTTACAAGGATACCTAATTTATATAGGTTTTATTTTATTTTACTACTTAAAATTATAACTACATACACCAAAACTAGTATGTGTAAAATTGTCATCTTCTGACCCCTATAACTTTTTTATTTTTCCATTTACTGGGCTTTATGAGGGCTGTTTTTATTTTTTTATTTTTTTTGCACCATGATCTGAATTTTTTATTGGTACCATTTTTGTTTTGATGGGACTTTTTGATTGCTTTTTATATATTTTTTTAGGCTATACAAAGTGACCAAAAATACGCAATTTTGGACTTGTAATTTTTTTTACACATACGCCATTGACCGTATGGTTTAATTAACATATTTTTTATAGTTCGGACATTTACGCACGTGGCAATACCACATATGTTTATTTTTATTATGTTTACATATTTTTTATATGGAATTTAGGAAAAGGGGGTGATTCACACTTTTAAGTTGGAAGGGGTTAATGTGCGTGTTTTTAAACTTTTGATTCAACTTTTTTTTTACACTTTTAGTCTCCTTAGGGGACTTTTAGGAGGCATCAGTAGATTCCTCATGCAGATCAATGTGGTTCCGTAGAACCACATTGATCTGTGTGCTCTGCGTTCGATTGATAAAGCCTGGTCCTGCCAGACTTTATCATTCTCAGTGCAGCAGCCAGCACAGGAGGAGAGGTAAGCCCTCAGGCTACCTCCACAGTGGATGCCCCCCCCCCCCTCCCCCGTGCGTGATCGCGCTGCGGGGGGGGGGGGGCGATCCACCCCACTGGACCACCAGGGATGATTTACATGTCCCTTTAGATGCCACTGTCAACTTTGACAGCGGCGATCTAAAGGGTTAATAGCTCGCCACGGCCGCGGATCCCCGCGTGTCGGCTATTAACGCCGGCCCTCAACTACATGAATCAGCTGGGGGCCGGCCAGATGATGCGGGCTCAAGTCAGGAGCCCGCGTCACACGTCGTTTGCCGTCTCAGGACAAGCCGGCTCATCCTTATATGGCAACCAGTTAATACCGGAAGGTTATTTGCTGATAAAATGGTCAACAAATTAGGAAATGTTTGTTATTAACCCCAGATTAAAAGTTAGCCCTTATTCTCAAGATGGGGGATAGCTAGCTGGATAGTGATTGTGGTAGTGATGGTGAGTCCAACTGCTGGACCCCACCCCACTGATCAGAATAAATAAAGTCAATTGTCTCTCAAATAAATATAACCGTAGCATGCTCAGCCACCCAACTCATTCTCTGTTTGGCTGCATTCACACTACGGTTTCGGCGCACGGCTGCCGGATCCGGCTGGGGGAGGGGAAAACCGTGTGCTACTGTACCCCAGCCAGACGGGCGCCGAACTCCATTGACTTTAATGAGCTGATCGGAGTCAAACAGTGACTCCGGTCAGCTCATTTCTGCTCAGTATCCGGTTTAGTGACCGGACCTAAAACTGTAGTAAACTACGGTTTTAGGTCTGGTCACAAAACCGGATACAGGGCAGAAATGAGCCGACCAGAGTCACTGTTTGACTTCGGTTGGCTCATTAAAGTCAATGGAGTTCGGCACCAGTCCGGCAGGGGTACGGGAGTGGGCGGTTTTCCCCTCTCCCAGCCGGATCCGGCAGCCATGCACTGCAACCTGTTACGCCGAGCGCTCCGGGTCCCTGCTCCTCCCCGGAGCGCTCACGGCGTCTCTCTCCCTGCAGCGCCCCGGTCACTCCCGCTGACCGGGAGCGCTGCACTGACATGGCCGTCGGGGATGCGATTCGCACAGCGGGACGCGCCCGCTCGCGAATCGCATCCCAAGTCACTTACCCGTCCCGGTCCCCTGCTGTCATGTGCTGGCGCGCGCGGCTCCGCTCTCTAGGGCGCGCGCGCGCCAGCTCTCTGAGACTTAAAGGGCCAGTGCACCAATGATTGGTGCCTGGCCCAATTAGCTTAATTGGCTTCCACCTGCTCCCTGGCTATATCTGCTCACTTCCCCTGCACTCCCTTGCCGGATCTTGTTGCCTTGTGCCAGTGAAAGCGTTTAGTGTTGTCCAAGCCTGTGTTACCTGATCTCCTGCTATCCATATTGACTACGAACCTTGCCGCCTGCCCCGACCTTCTGCTACGTCTGACATTGCCTCTGCCTAGTCCTTCTGTCCCACGCCTTCTCAGCAGTCAGCGAGGTTGAGCCGTTGCTAGTGGATACGACCTGGTTGCTACCGCCGCAGCAAGACCATTCCGCTTTGCGGCGGGCTCTGGTGAACACCAGTAGCCACTTGGAACCGGTCCACCAGCACAGTCCACGCCAATCCCTCGCTGACACAGTGGATCCACAACCTGTAAGCCGAATCGTGACAGTAGATCCGGCCATGGATCCCGCTGAGGTGCCGCTGCCAAGTCTCGCTGACCTTCCCACGGTGGTCGCTCAGCAATCGCAGCAGATTGCCCAACAAGGACAGCAGCTGTCGCAGTTGACCGCCATGTTACACCAACTTCTGCCTCTGCTACAGCAGCAACCATCTCCTCCGCCAGCTCCTGCACCTCCTCCGCAGCGAGTGGCCGCTCCTAGCCTCCGCTTGTCTCTGCCGGACAAATTTGATGGGGACTCTAGACTCTGCCGTGGATTTTTGTCTCAATGTTCCCTGCATATGGAGATGTTGTCGGACTTGTTTCCTACAGAACGGTCTAAGGTGGCGTTCGTAGTGAGCCTTCTTTCAGGAAAGGCCTTGTCTTGGGCCACACCGCTCTGGGACCGCAATGATCCTGCCACAGTCCAGTCCTTCTTCGCTGAAGTCCGTAGTGTCTTCGAGGAACCAGCCCGAGCTTCTTCTGCCGAGACTGCCCTGCTGAACCTGGTCCAGGGTAATTCTTCAGTGGGCGAGTACGCCATCCAATTTCGTACTCTTGCTTCCGAATTATCATGGAATAACGAGGCTCTCTGCGCAACCTTTAAAAAAGGCCTATCCAGTTGCATCAAGGATGTGCTGGCCGCACGAGAGATTCCTGCCAACCTGCAAGAACTTATCCATTTGGCCACCCACATTGACATGCGTTTTTCTGAGAGACATCAGGAGCTCCGCCAGGAAAAAGACTTAGATCTCTGGGCACCTCTCCCACAGCATCCTTTGCAATCTACGCCTGGGCCTCCCGCCGAGGAGGCCATGCAAGTGGATCGGTCTCGCCTGACCCAGGAAGAGAGGAATCGCCGTAGGGAACAAAATCTTTGTCTGTACTGTGCCAGTACCGAGCATTTCTTGGTGGATTGCCCTATTCGTCCTCCACGTCTGGGAAACGCACGCACGCACCCAGCTCACGTGGGTGTGGCGTCTCTTGGTTCAAAGTCTGCTTCTCCACGTCTCACGGTGCCCGTGCGGATTTCTCCTTCAGCCAACTCCTCCCTCTCAGCCGTGGCCTGCTTGGACTCTGGTGCCTCTGGGAATTTCATTTTGGAGTCTTTGGTGAATAAGTTCTGCATCCCGGTGACCCGTCTCGTCAAGCCGCTCTACATTTCCGCGTTCAACGGAGTTAGATTGGATTGTACCGTTCGTTACCGCACAAAACCCCTCTTAATGTGCATTGGACCCCACCACGAAAGGATTGAATTTTTCGTCCTCCCCAACTGCACCTCTGAGGTCCTCCTCGGTCTGCCATGGCTCCAGCTTAATTCTCCCACCCTTGACTGGACCACCGGAGAGATCAAGAACTGGGACTCTGCTTGCCACAAGAGATGCCTCTCCCCCCCTCCCAGTCCCGTCAGGCAAGCCTCAGTGCCTCCTCATGGCCCCCGTCCTTGTGTCACCCTGCCCCGTGCCAAGCTTCACCCTCTGCCCTCCCTCCCCATTCCCACTCCTGCTGTACTGCCTGCCTTTGAGGAAACCCTCCATTCACTCCCGGTGTCCTCGTCCCAGGTAAAGCAGTTGTCGGACAAAAAAAGGGGGAGACCTAAGGGGGGGGGGGTACTGTTACGCCGAGCGCTCCGGGTCCCTGCTCCTCCCCGGAGCGCTCACGGCGTCTCTCTCCCTGCAGCGCCCCGGTCACTCCCGCTGACCGGGAGCGCTGCACTGACATGGCCGTCGGGGATGCGATTCGCACAGCGGGACGCGCCCGCTCGCGAATCGCATCCCAAGTCACTTACCCGTCCCGGTCCCCTGCTGTCATGTGCTGGCGCGCGCGGCTCCGCTCTCTAGGGCGCGCGCGCCAGCTCTCTGAGACTTAAAGGGCCAGTGCACCAATGATTGGTGCCTGGCCCAATTAGCTTAATTGGCTTCCACCTGCTCCCTGGCTATATCTGCTCACTTCCCCTGCACTCCCTTGCCGGATCTTGTTGCCTTGTGCCAGTGAAAGCGTTTAGTGTTGTCCAAGCCTGTGTTACCTGATCTCCTCCTATCCATATTGACTACGAACCTTGCCGCCTGCCCCGACCTTCTGCTACGTCTGACCTTGCCTCTGCCTAGTCCTTCTGTCCCACGCCTTCTCAGCAGTCAGCGAGGTTGAGCCGTTGCTAGTGGATACGACCTGGTTGCTACCGCCGCAGCAAGACCATCCCGCTTTGCGGCAGGCTCTGGTGAACACCAGTAGCCACTTAGAACCGGTCCACCAGCACGGTCCACGCCAATCCCTCGCTGACACAGTGGATCCACAACCTGTAAGCCGAATCGTGACACAACCATAGTGTGAATGCAGCCTTAGTCTTCCTGATTGTTGAGCACTGTGCTCCAAAGTTCTATGGAAAGTGAATGAAGTTGTGGTTGAGTATGAGTGTTGCCGCTCCATTCACCCAAGGGAAAATTGGTCTATGTTATTTTGACCAGTGGGGGTCCCAGAATTCAGACCCCCACTGGACAGCTAGTTATCATCTATCCTGAGGATGGGGATAACTTTTGATCTTGGCATAAACCCATACCATGTTCTTATTTATAAGTGACTAAGGGGGACATTTATCACTGCTGCTTTGGCAAGCAAATTCTGAAGTAATTTTTTATTTATTTTTTGCTTTAGTTTTGCTTATGTGCTACATATTTATCATACTATCACAGGGGGGTTTATAAATTTGGAGCACATAAGTAAAACAGAGTCTTTTGTGAGACTTTTTTTGTAAGTCTTTTTAAATTTGCTCAAGTACAGGAGTTTTGTACTCCAGGTCAGACCTGGAGCAGACTTGCGACTTTTTGTGAGGAGGTTTGCGATTTTTTTTTGCCTATGTTCTAATTTCACACATCGTAAATTTGCAACCTCTGCACAGTGAAAACTGAAATTTTCTTAGATAAAGTCGCACAAAAAATTGCTTAGGCGTACGTGTAACTTTTTGTGTGTCCAGAGTAAGCAAAAAAGGCTTTAAATACCCCCCTTTATCTCTATCTTTCTGTGGCGGGGAATTTATCCTGAGATTTACACTGGTTTTTTTTTTTGTGTATATTTGTCGGAAAATTGTCGCATGTGTGACTTTTGTTTCTGCTGCTACCTCTCTCCGTGTCAGGAACTGTCCAGAGCAGGAGAATTTTGCTATGGGGATTACAGTTCCTGACATGGACAGAGGTGTCAGCAGAGAGCACTGTGATCAGACTTCCTCTGGAGCATACACACGCTGATAAGTTACTCGAAGAATTAAGATTTTTTTAATACAAGTAATTTACAAATTTGTATAACTTTCGGGCACCAGTTGATTTGAAATGATTTGATTTCCAATTGTTTTCTGCCAGAGTACCCCTTTAAGCAAAGAAGACGAGGAATAGCCTTTGGATCAGGGATAGGGATGGGAAAAAGATAAGGACCAGAGCTTGAACCCCCCTTTTCTTTGAATAATGGTTTAAAGGGTACATGATTGGAGCCCAATCTGAGCTCTGCTATGTGGCCCCCGCTCCTCTATGAAGGTCCCAGTTAACAGACATAATTTTATGACATTTTCGTGTTTTTTTAAATTAATAAGTTGATTGAAGTTTTTGCATTTCAAACCCCAAATGACATTTCCAATAACTTTATGTGTTTTGCTAAAGCTGAAAAGATCAAATCCATCTAGGTGAATGGGAGAGAAATCAGCAGGTCATTTATAAGTATTGCCATTTTGCAGCACTTTGTGGGAAAAATTACCAACTGATAATCTTTCTCAGGACATTTCTACCTAATCCAGCAGCTGGAATGGTAAATTGGTGGGCGAGATAAAGCTGTACATTAAAGTAATATTACAATTTGATTTAAATTACTATATATATATATATATATATATATATATATATATATATATATATATATTCTACCTCCAGTATAGACAAGTTTTTTTTTCTTCCTAAACTTTCACAGTGCAAAATAAATACAGTGAGTAATATTGGAAATACAGAATGTTACTAGTTTCCAAAATTGTTAAAGAGGTTGTTAGGACTAAACATATTCAAATACACCCCTATAAAATAAAAAGACTCCCTTGCTTAAATGGCTACTGTTATTTACAAAAAAATTCAACCAGTGTGCTCCCAGTTGCCAGGAGGACCCGCAGAATGCCAGGAGGACCCCACTGCTGACACAGAGACATAACAAAGCAAGAATACATTTGGCCAAAATGAACATGAGTAAGCTAAAATCCTTCTGGGGAAACGTCTTGTGGACAGATGAGACCAAGATCGAGCTTTTTGGTAAAGCCCATCATTCTACTGTTTACCGAAAACGGAATGAGGCCTACAAAGAAAAGAACACAGTACCTACAGTGAAATATGGTGGAGGTTCAATGATGTTTTGGGGTTGTTTTGCTGCCTCTGTCACTGGCTGCCTTGAACGGGTTTTGGGTCGCACTGTACAGCCCAGTGTCAGAAAGCTGGGTTTGCGTCCGAATTCTTGGGTCTTCCAGCAGGACAATGACCGCAAACATTCGTCAAAAAGCCCCCAGAAATGGATGACAACAAAGCGCTGGAGAGTTCTGAAGTGGCAGCAATGAGTCCAGATCTAAATCCCATTGATCACCTGTGGAGAGATCTTAAAATTGCTGTTGGGAAAAGGCGCCGTCCAATAAGAGAGACCTGGAGCAGTTTGCAAAGGAAGAGTGGTCCAACATTCCGGCTGAGAGGTGTAAGAAGCTTATTGATGGTTATAGGAAGCGACTGATTTCAGTTATTTTTTCCAAAGGGTGTGCAACCAAATATTAACCCCTTAAGGACTCAGCCCATTTTGGCCTTAAGAACTCAGACAATTTAATTTTTAAGTTTTCATTTTTTCCTCCTCGCCTTCTAAAAATCATAACTCTTTTATATTTTCATCCACAGACTAGTATGGGGGCTTTTTTTTGCGCGACCAGTTGTCCTTTGTAATGACATCACTCATTATATCATAAAATGTATGGCGCAACCAAAAAACACTATTTTTGTGGGGAAATTAAAACGAAAAACGCAATTTTGCTAATTTTGGAAGGTTTCGTTTTCACGCCGTACAATTTATGGTAAAAATGACGTGTGTTCTTTATTTTGAGGGTCAATACAATTAAAATGATACCCATTATTACATACTTTTATATTATTGTTGCGCTTAAAAAAAATCACAAACTTTTTAACCAAATTAGTACGTTTATAATCCCTTTATTTTGATGACCTCTAACTTTTTTATTTTTCCGTATAAGCGGCTGTATGGGGGCTCATTTTTTGCGCCATGATCTGTAATTTTTTTTGATACCACATTTGCATATAAAAAACTTTTAATACATTTTTTATAATTTATTTTTTAATAAAATGTATTAAAAAAGTAGGAATTTTGGACTTTTTTTTCGTTCACGCCGTTCACCGTACGGGATCATTAACATTTTATTTTAATATTTCGGACATTTACGCACGCGGCAATACCAAATATGTCTATTAAAAAAAAATTACGCTTTTTGGGGGTAAAATAGGAAAAAACGGACGTTTTACTTTTTTATTGGGGGAGGGGAGTTTTCACTTTTTTTTTACTTTAACTTTTACATTTTTTTACATTTTTTTTTACACTTGAATAGTCCCCATAGGGATCATTCATTCAAATCGCGCACTGCCGCAGATGCCGGGATCTGTATTGATCCCGGCACCTGAGGGGTTAATGGCAGACGCCCGCGAGATCGCGGGCGTCGGCCATTGCTGGTGGGTCCCTGGCTGCGATCAGCAGCCGGGATAAGCTGCGCATGACACGGGCATCGCTCCGATGCCCGCGGTTATGCTCAGGACGTAAATGTACGTCCTGGTGCGTTAAGTACCACCTCACCAGGACGTACATTTACGTCCTGCGTCCTTAAGGGGTTAAAGGGGTATTCCAGGCAAAACCTTTTTTTACATATATCAACTGGCTCCGGAAAGTTAAACAGATTGGTAAATTACTTCTATTAAAAAATTTTTATCCTTCCAATAGTTATTAGCTTCTGAAGTTTTCAATGATGATGTCACGTCCCGGGAGCTGTGCATGATGGGAGAATATCCGCATAGGAACTGCACAGCTCCCGGGACGTGAGTCATCAGAGAGCAGTTAGACAGAAAACAACAAATCAACTTCAGAAGCTAATAACTATTGGAAGGATTAAGATTTTTTAATATAAGTCATTTACAAATCTGTTTAACTTTCTGGAGCCAGTTGATATATAAATAAAGTTTTGGCCTGGAATACCCCTTTAAGTTAAGGGTGCAAATAATTTTGTCCAGCCCATTTTTGGAGTTTGGTGACATTATGTCCAATTTGCTTTTTTTCCTCCTTTTTTGGTTTAGTTCCAATACACACAAAGGGAATAAACATGTGAATAGCAAAACCTGTGTTACTGCAATCCTTTTCTGTGAGAAATACTTCATTTTCTTGAAAAAATTCAGGGGTGCCAACATTTACGGCCATGACTGTACATGGCCCGGCTGAAGACATACAAAAATGATGGCTACATGATACAATTCCATTTAGTGTCTGGTTTCCTCCATTTGCTTTGCATATTTTACTCCTTGCCTGTCAAGCTCTTCCTCATGTTCCCTGATCCCCACTGTGAGATAGCATCGGAATAAAGGTTTGTGCTTGGCAATTTCCGTACTGAATCCACCTTGAACATAGCATCGCGGTTAATGGTCTCATTTTCGTATAATATTTCATGCTGTGCTGTTTTGATTCCACTGCAAGTAAAGTGCCACATTTATAGATAAACAGCATCAAACCCAAAAGAAAATGCCTCATTTGTGTGTTTAGTTAAATGAATGAATGGCTCCGCTCGTAACAATGCTGTCATTTATTTCCATGTCAGTGGTTGCACAAAGGAGATTGTTCCAATCCCAGGGAAACATGCACTTCATCATTTTGATGCAAAGGAAACCTGTGATATTTCAGAAATTCAACTTCAATTTCCATATTAATTTGTATCTATACACAGAGGTAGCAGAGCTGGCTTTATAGTTTAATGGCCATTGACTCATGAATATGGCCTAAGTCCATATGCCCTGCTAGGACATATGGACATCATAGAGGGGAGCTCTCCTTCCCCCATATAAGACCCCTTGTATGACCAAATAAAAAGAATAGGAGCTTCCATATGTCTTTATGTGCTGTATTTATTGGACTACTATTCATTGCTAGATTTAAAGACCCATATTATAGAAGATAATATAGGCCGAATAGAAGATTTATGCACAGTTACAAGACTCTGGAGGACTCTACACCTGGATGTCCGTCGGACTCCAGAGGCACCAGCAGCTTCAAATATCTGTTTGCTGCTGTGTAATGGTATTTTAGAAGCTGATCTCTTGATCTGATGCATGGATCTGGCAGAAATCTTCCTCAATGTGCCTTCATCTGCACAAACCCGTCTGAGCTGTGAATCAGTCACAAATCTTTTAATAGTGCGATAATCACACTTAAGTTTTCGTGAAATATCTTATGTTTTTATACCTCGTCCAAGGCATTGAACTATTTCACTCTTTTCGGCAGGAGAGAGAGATCCTTTTTCTTCCCCATATTGCTTGAAAATGTGCTCTGCTTAATAATGTGGAACCCACCTTTAGTAGTTTTTCCTTAAATTGGGCTCACCTAGCAATCTAATTATCACAGGTGTCCGAGATTGTTTTCAGTGATCAAAAGAGCCCTGAGACACAATGTCATCCATGAGTTACACAGAAAAACTAAATATTTATTCTTTGTGATACTTAAAGGTATACTTCACTGCTCAGCATTTGGAACAAACTGTTCAGAACGCTGGAGCCAGGAGCTCTTGATGTCATAGCCCCACCACCTCATGATGTCACGCCCCACCCCCTCAATGCAAGTTTATGGAAGCTGTCACGCCCCCTCCCATTTACTTCCATTGAGGGGGCGGGACGTGACACCATGAGGGGGCGGGGTTATAACATCACAAGCTCCCGATGCCGGCTCCAGTGTTCGGAACAGTTTGTTCCAAGCACTGAGCAGCTGAGTACCCCTTTAAATATAATTTGCATAATAATTTGGAACAAGGTGTAGAGCTGTATCAGGGCATCAATTTTAAACATTTTTGTGTTTATGTGACCTTTTGACCATTGTACAGTAGACATTTTTGTAAGTTAAACTGTTGCGGGAGGGTGCTGGCTGTATGTTGCAGCTGGCACCCATTGGAGAAGGTTCTGCCATAGCACCTGTGCAACAGTACAGCATGATGTGGGAAGTAGGCACTACCCACACATCATAATTCACCGACAACTCAGATGGACCCTGGCCGAGAAGAGATAGTCTCATCACATGGACCCTTGGGGCTTTCTAGGGGACATTGCAGGGGCTACTGAGAGCTCAATCCTTTCCTCTCTTTTGAACAGAGATCGCTGGTCATATGCTGCTTCTCACCGGTCAAGTCTGGGACATTGCTCCAAGAAGATCAACATGATTGGGTGAGATCATCTCTGCTTATATTTACATATTGTTCTATTGGTAACACATCAATTACACTGCACTACACTACACCAGGGTTCGTGATGTGTTTTCATACATCCGGTAGGGTTACATTTTGCCAGGGTCTGTGAACACTTTGTATGTTCGCACCGCTATCTGTCCGGCTCATAAGCCCTACAAGGACAGACTCTCGACTCTATGTATGTGTTTTATTTTTAGTGGTTATTTAAATTAAAAGTTAAGTTTTCATTTTGTACGCCCCCTCTGTTAATTGTTACCCACACATCATGTATAGTGGTCCCTCAACATACGATGGTAATCCGTTCCAAACAGACCATCGTTTGTTGAAACCATCGTATGTTGAGGGATCCGTGCAATGTAAAGTATAGGACAGTGGTCTACAACCTGCGTACCTCCAGATGTTGCAAAACTACAACATCCAGTATGCCCGGACAGCCAACAGCTTGCCGGGCATGCTGGGAGTTGTAGTTTTGTAACATCTGGAGGTCCGCAGGTTGTAGACCACTGTTAGAGGAAGTTGTACTCACCTGTCCCCGCCGCTCCGGACCGTCACCGCTCGTCACCGCTGCCCGGGATGTCGCCGTCCATCGCTGTCGCCGCGTCCCCGAGGTGTCCCCGACGCTCCGGAAAGGCCTCTGCTTCCCCGGCATCCTCGCTCTCCGTCGCAGCCATCACGTCGCTACGCACGCCGCTCCTATTGGATGACGGGACGGCGTGCGCAGATGACGACGATGGAGAGCGCCAACAATGCAGGGGATCCTGAAGAGGACGCGCTGGAGCCCCGAGGACAGGTAAGTGATCATCAGCGGACCACACGTGGCACGGTAAACGGCTATCCGGTGGCAGCTGAAGCAGTCTGCGCTGCCGGATAGCCGTTTATGCGATGGCCCCGACATACAAAAGCATCGTATGTTGATGCTGCCTCTGAGAGGCCATCGTATCTTGAAATGATCGTATGTCGGGGCCATCGTAGGTCGGGGGGTCACTGCACTATTATTATTAGGGGGTGTGATGAAGGATTAAACAGGTATTTACATCTCTTACAGCTACCAGAGGTGGTCAGAAAGCCTAAAATAGACAAACTGACAGTTTAATACAATTTACGTAACTCCTGTTGTCTTTATAAAATTTTACATTTTCATTTGCGCCATTTGGATAACTCTCCACTACTCCAATATAAGGGTGAGTTATGCCAACTTACCGGTTCAGCTCTGCTAAATATGACAAGTTTATCTCATCTTCTTCCATAGTTGGGCTCCTTCATCTCATTTATCCCCTTCACAACTGTTTAACCGAGACATTCAATCAAAATAACAACAGGGATCGATAACCATGGATTCTTTTAATGTGACAAACGTCTTTTCATTCATCTTAATTTCTGTCCCATCACATGTGGGATGCCCTTTAATCATCATTCGCTTCTTCTTGTCCCTCATATGTGAATTTGATGAAGATAGTTATGACTGGAAGGAGGGAAAGGAGCGGCACATAAAAGGAAGAGGTTAATAGATGTTGTATCCTTCAAGAAGTAAAGTAATGATGACCACAGGCGGAAAAATAACAAAGCAAGATTCTAGAAAGCGGTGTTCAATGGAGCTGAAATTAGAAGGGAGGGAGGGGGGGGGATAGGGAGACATTTTTAAAATTTCAAATATGATTCATCAAAGAAATTGAGGAGCTTCAGCTTAAAAGGGGTACTCCACTGGAAAACATTTTCTTTTAAATCAACTGCTGTCAGAAAGTTAAACAGATTTGTAAATTACTTCAATTAAAAAATCTTAATCCTTCCAGTACTTATCAGCTGCTGAATGCTCCAGAGGAAGTCCTTTTCTTTTTGAAATTCCTTTCTGTCCGACCACAGTGGTCTCTGATGACATTTCAGGAACTGTCCAGAGCAGAAGACGTTTGCTATGAAGATTTTCTCCTACTCTGGACAGTTCCTAAACAAGACAAAGGTGTCAGCAGAGAGAAATGTGGTCAGACAGAAAGGAAATTCAAAAAAGAACTTCCTGTGGAGCATACAGCAGCTGATAAGTACTGGTGATTTTTTAATAGAAGTAATTTACAAATCTGTTTAACTTTCTGACACCAGTTGATTTAAAAGATAATGTTTTCCAGTGGAGTACCCCTTTAACCCCATAAAGAGGCAGGGTGTACCTGTACATCCTGAGTCTGCTTCCTTTCTATAACGCAACGGGACTCGTAATTGCGGTGCTGCGTGCTATTAACCCTTTAGACGCGGTGATCAAAGTTGATCGCCGTGTCTAAAGTAAAACTAAACTACTCCCGGCTAGCTCACTGGGCTGTTCGGGACCGCCGCGGTAAAATTGTGGCATCCCGAACAGCTATAGGACACGTGGAGGGTCCCCCTACCTTCCTCCTGGTGTCCGATTGCCGAATGACTGCTCAGTGCCTGAGACCCAGGCATGAGCATTGAAGCATCAGACTCATCGATAAATTTTATCCTATTGAATAATAAAGATCAATGTAAAAGATCAGTGTGTGTAGTGTTATAGCCGCCTATCTGGGCTATAACATTGCAAAAAAAAAAGTGAAAAAAAGATAATTTAACCCCTTCCCTAATAAAAGTTTGAATCACCCCCATTTTTGCATTTAAAAAAAAACTGTGTAAATAAAATGTAATATGTGGTATCTTCACGTGTGGAAATGTCCGAATTCTAAAAATATATCGTTAATTAAACCACACGGTCAATGGCGTACGCGCAAATAAATTCCAAAGTCCAAAATAGCGTATTTTTTGTAACTTTTTATATCATGAAAAAATTTATAAAAAGTGATCAAAAAGTCTGATCAATACAAAAATGGTACCGATAAAAACTTCAGATCACGGGGCAAAAAATGAGCCCTCATACTCCCCCCCCGTAGGCGGAAAATTAAAAAAGTTATAGGGGTCAGAAGATGACAATTTTAAACGTATACATTTTCCTGCATGTAGTTATGATTTTTTCCAGAAGTACGACAAAATCCAACCTATATAAGTAGGGTATCATTTTAATCGTATGGACCTACAGAATAAATATAACATGTAAGTTATACAGAAAAATGTACTATGTAGAAACAGAAGCCCCCAAAATTACAAAATGTCATTTTTTCTTCAATTTTGTGACACAATGATTTTTATTCCGTTTCGCTATAGATTTTTGGGTAAAATGACTAATGTCATTACAAAGTAGAATTGGTGGCGCAAAAAATAAGCCATCATATGGATTTTTAGGTGCAAAATTGAAAGGGTTATGATTTTAAAAGGTAAGGAGGAGAAAACGAAAGGGGAAAAACTGAAAAATGCTCAGTCCTTGAGGGGTTAAAGTTTAATAAAGCAACTTAATAATATAATGTTACTAGCCATGGTGTACAGATTTTCTATTATGAGCTGCACTGTCTGGATTGTAGCTGTGATGTCACATCACAGGCTCTAAATGCAGAGAGGTCCTGTCCCTAATTGTCCTTCCCCTCTTGTCTACTCAGGATGAGACCAGTGATGTGAAAAGGGAAGCTCAAGCTACTGCTCCTTAGATTTTAAAGCAGCAGTAGGCCTGTTCTGATGGGAACCACTTTGACCGAGAACAGCTTCCTCCTGCCTTAAAAAATAAAGGAAGAGGAAGCCCAGGGGGACGGAGGTTGGAGGAAACTATCCACAAGGATCGCGAGCGGTAAGGGGGAGGTCCCCCGAAACGTCACGTCATGACCCTAATGGCTCCCAGCTAGTGTGTTAAGACCTCTGCTAGACTGGATGTGTGCCAACATCCCATCTGTCAAGCTGACTTAAACTACAGAAAAGATCAGAATAAATATGAAAATATGAATCTTCTCTCCGTGAGTGCTGGAATTCATTTGAATAAGTGTACAGCCCATGTTCGTTTATACATGACTAGGGTATCATCCACCTGCGCTGTGACCCTTCTTCTTACATACTCCCCCCATAAAAGACACGGACCACATACTTTTGGTATAAAGGCCACAGCGGCCATTTTATTCAAAACATCATAACTTAATCCTCAAATATTAATTAACCTTTAAATAACATTTAACATACTCATGTATCATTACCTGACCACACATATCCCTATACAAACAAACTAGTGCAAATATCCTTTAACTCGACTCTACCACCTAGCCAGAGAGAGGACTTGGAGGCATCCCAAATTTTCCTCGGGTCTCCTACTTTGCCCTGGGTCGTCCCTTCCTTAACCCCAGGGCACCGCCTTCAGAGACCCCCGCCCCTTTGGGTCTCTCCCGCAGGGTTTCACCACACGAGGCTGGGTACCGCCCCCAGCCTCACCATCCCATTCAGTGCCAACTCTCTCCAATTGCCTCCAAGTCCCCCTCTAGCTAATGCCGCTGCGACATCTCAAATATACCCCACCGATGATCACGACATCAGGGCGGGCGGGCGGGCGGGCAACTTTCTCCCTCGATGTCTCCTCGGCCAGTGGTCACTGTCCCCACTGCCCCCTTTATTTATAACTTACCCTAACTCTCCGCCCCTTGTCCCCCATCTGCCCTCCCTGAACTTTCCCTGACCCCGGACGCTCCAGAGCTGTCCCCTGTCATGGACCCCCTCCCCTCCCATACTGTCCGGTCCGGGGTTGTCTTGACTAGGGTATCATCCACCTGCGCTGTGACCCTTCTTCTTACATACTCCCCCCATAAAAGACACGGACCACATACTTTTGGTATAAAGGCCACAGCGGCCATTTTATTCAAAACATCATAACTTAATCCTCAAATATTAATTAACCTTTAAATAACATTTAACATACTCATGTAACATTACCTGACCACACATATCCCTATACAAACAAACTAGTGCAAATATCCTTTAACTCGACTCTACCACCTAGCCAGAGAGAGGACTTGGAGGCATCCCAAATTTTCCTCGGGTCTCCTACTTTGCCCTGGGTCGTCCCTTCCTTAACCCCAGGGCACCGCCTTCAGAGACCCCCGCCCCTTTGGGCCTCTCCCGGAGGGTTTCACCACACGAGGCTGGGTACCGCCCCCAGCCTCACCATCCCATTCAGTGCCAACTCTCTCCAATTGTCTCCAAGTCCCCCTCTAGCTCCTGCCACCAACGGCCTCTTGTGACTCCTTACAAGCGGCCGCTCCCCCCCAACTGAACCGCCCTCTCCAACATGTCTCGTATTTCCCATGCCCAAAGATCCGTCCCAATGGGATTCAAATGGACCCCATCAGGCCCCAAAAACTCGGAAGAGGCAACCTCCAGTTCCCTGTGCCTGACCACCAGGCCCCCGTTCCTAGCCAGAAAACGACTGACCACTCTATTAACTTTTGCCCGCGCCCTGTTCAGGCTAGCCACCGACCTTGCCCGCTTCCATTTAAGTCTGGCCACAATGTCCGACCATATGATAAAAATCCCCGGAAATGACGACCAGATTCTCAACAGGTCCAGCTTAATGTCCCTCATCAAGGACCAAGCCGTCCTACCCCCCAAGTCGTTGCCCCCCACGTGAAGGACCAAAACATCGGGGGCCCTATCAAGGTCGACATATTTCTGTAAGAACGGCAGAACTCCCCCCTACAGCAACCCACCTTGTCCCAACCACCTCACCTGTGCCTCTTCCCTGGAAAACCCCAATTGCCGCCCATCCGGGCGCACCGCGGCCCTCTCCGCACCCCTCACCACATATCAGTGTCCCAGGATCCATATTAGGCACGGCGCAGCACCTGAAAAACATAAACAACAAACAAAAAACCCCTTACAACAACAAACCCACCGAAACTACATCAAATGAGGACGCACATATAAACGAAATCTATCAGATTCCCACCGGCCTATCCGCCGTATAGCATCTGGTCCCAGCCCCCACCTTGCAGCCTCCGTAGCAGCCCCAATCCTGAATGAATGGGAACTAAAGTCCCCACTACCCCTACCCAGTTTTTTCAAGGCCAGCTGGAAAACACGAATAAACTGAAACCTAGATAAAAATTCACCACTTTCGTGCATCAGCAATGGCCCCCCCCATTGCCGGGCGAATAGCCACGTATGCCCTGAAACAAGACACCGGGCACATGCCCGACCCAACCAACGGCGCCAATCTCACCACAAAACCCCGACCCAACTGATCTGTCTTGGAGCGCCAGACCACACATGCCAAATTACCCCCGTCATCAGTCACATCAGACACCAACAACCCTCCCACCGAGACCTTACTCGGCGCCACCAATTCAGACACCCGAAACGCTCCAAAAAACGCTAATGAAAAAGCAAGCCGAAACAGAACCAGCTCAAAATTCGAAAGACACCCAGGACAAAACACCACCCAACTCCACTAACAAAGAAAAGGACACCGGCCTCCTGGAGTCCCTAACCTGCAGGCCCCTCCGAAACCCCCTAGCCGCCTTTCTAACCAAAAACGCCTTAGTAGCGTCCTGCATTCCCCGTACCTGAAACCAAAACGCCAAAGCCGACGGCCGCCGGCTAAGTCCGGACCCGGACACCCCGTCCTCATACAACATCCCCACAAAACACAAGACTGCCGCCTCCCAATCCCCCACAGACTGCAACACACCCATACCTGCCACCAGTTCTTCCCACTCTTTCCAGCACTTACAATAGCCGGCCCAGGTGCTCGCACAGACCGACCGCCTGACAAGCCCAAAAGCCGCCGTTAAACCACTCTCCACAGCTCCTCCGGACATGCGATCCCTTCGACCTCCGCTTCCGGTGCCAACGCCCAAAATCGACCCCACTGGAAATGAGAAAGGGAGTCAGCTATTTCGTTCTGAACCCCAGGGACATGCAAGGCAACAAACTGCGCATTAAGACGCAACCCCCTCAACACCAGCTGCCGCAACAAACGCACAACCGGCGGCGAATTCGCCGTCTGTGCATTAATTGCTTGCACCACCCCCATATTATCGCACCGAAAGCACACCTTCTTGTCCCGGAGCCTATCCCCCCAAATCTCAACCGCCACCAGAATAGGAAATAATTCCAATAGAGCCAAGTTCCGCACCAGCCCTGCCGACCTCCACTCATCCGGCCATGTACCGACGCACCATTCCCCCTGCCAATATGCTCCGAACCCATGGCTCCCCGACGCATCGGTAAACAACTCCAGATCCCAATTAGACACTTGCCCCCCCATGATGACCGACCTCCCATTATAGACCTCCAAAAATTCCGCCCACACCGCCAAGTCGGCTCGCAGATCCGCAGTCAGGCGAACATAATGCCGCGGCCTGGTCACCCCCGCGGTCGCTGCCGCCAACCTGCGGCAGAAAACACGCCCCATCGGCATAATGCGACAGGCAAAATTCAGCCTACCCAACAATGCCTGCAAGTCCCTAAGTTGCAACTTCCGCACCCCCGCCGCCGACGCCACCGCCCCCTTTAATTCACTCAGTTTATCTTCAGGCAGCCGGCATTCCATGGCCACCGTGTCTATTACCAAGCCCAAAAACTTCAATTGAGTGGACGGCCCCTCCGTCTTGTCGGGCGCCAAGGGCACCCCAAAGCCAGCCGCCACCCTCTCCATAGTCTGCAATAACACCGAACACAACGCCGAGCCACCCGGACCCACGAACAAAAAATCGTCGAGGTAATGCAGCACCGAATCAACTTGAGACTCGGCCCGCACTACCCATTCCAGAAACCTGCTAAAACACTCAAACAGTGCGCACGACACCGAGCACCCCATAGGTAAATATTTATCCACAAAATACTCCCCCTCCCAACAACACCCCAACAACACAAAACTATCCGGGTGCACCGGCAAAAGGCGAAACGCCGCCTCAATATCCGTCTTAGCTAAGAGCGCCCCCCTCCCGTATTTCCGGACCCAAGCTAGCGCCGCATCAAAAGAGGTATACGTCACTGCGCACACCTCCGGATCAATCCCGTCATTCACCGAGCCTCCCACCGGATGTGAAAGGTGGTGAATGAGCCGGAATCTATTCGGCTCCTTCTTCGGAACGAGCCCCAAAGGGGACACCCGTAATTCCGGCAAAGGAACCTCCGGAAATGGGCCCGCCATGCGGCCCAGCGACACCTCCTTCAACAACTTCTCCCTAACCACCTCCGGGTGCCGCAGAGCCGACACCAAATTCCTAACCACCCCCTGCGGTTTAACATTGGCACACGGGATACGAAATCCTAACTCAAACCCCTCCCTCAACAGTCGAGCATACCCCTTATTTGGGTACTTGTCTAAAAACGGCCCCATCCTTGCCACTCTCACTGGTGTTTCCCCCCTTGTGCTCAACCTCCGATCCCCCTCTCTTCCCCTTTTTAAAACAGCGGGACAAACTGTGAGCACCTCCGCAACCGGAGCATTCATGCTTAAAACGGCATCCCTCCCCGAATCGGCACTGCCCCTCATTGAACTGCCAGCAGCACCCTTTACCTGTCCCCGCCGGCCGACCGGACCCAGATCCGGTCGCACCGGCCCCGTCCCGAAAGGACTGGCCCACACCCTTCGGTGCCGCCATCAACCTCATCCAAAGCCCAATGTCCTTATGATCCCAGCGTAAGGAAGGCCTAACCGCCTTCCGCTGCCGGAACTGTTCATCATACCGCAACCAAGCGGTACCCCCATAAACCCTGTACGCCTCTCATACTGAATCCATGTAGCAAAAAAGACCTGAACAATTCCCAGGCGCTTTCTCCCCAATGACACTGGCTAAGATGGCGAAGGCCTGCAACCAATTGGAAAACGTCCGGGGTATCAATCGATACCGCCGACGCTCCTCCTCTTCCTTCTTAGACTCGTCCGGCTTCACCCTGTCTAAATTAAATTTCTCCAGAGGCAAGAGAGAAAATATCTCCACATACTCATCCTTCCATATTTTCTCCCTGACCTCCGCCTTCAAATGAGCCCCTAGCGGCCCTTCAAAGCAGACATAAACCTCCCCCCGAGCCGCATCCGCCAATCTCACCTCATCCCCCGCCTTAGCCGCAGGCGCCGCGGGCGCCCCCACTATCGCACCCCTCCCTGTCTCGACCTCAGTACCAACCGCAGCCGTCACCACTGCAGACCCCCCACTCCCCCCAGATGCCTTGTCTGCGCCACCAACCCCTGCGGACCCTGTCCTGCCTCCCACACAGCAACCTGGGACCCCCTGCTAGACGCGGCCCTGTCCTGCAAAAGACTTCTAACATCACGCAGCAAAGACTGTAGCCCCTCCCACAAAGCCACCCCCCCCCCCACATTAGACAATGAAGCAGACTCACCAAGCCTCTCTGGCCCCAGGTGACCAGCGGCTGTAGCTCCCGAATCTCCACCAGCACCCGATGCACCAGCTCCCGTAGATCCAGATGGCACGCGGTGGGCAGACGCCGCTGATGCAGCTCCACGAACATCCACTCCATCAGCAGCAACACTGCCTCCAGCTGGTGCAGGCGGCTCCACCACACTCCCAGCCACAGACAGCCTGCGTCTTCCTCCTGCCCCGACTCCTCTTGTCTCCACTCTCTTGACGACAGAGGCAAGTCTCTCTCCTGTAGCACTCAAGGCAGGGGAGTCCCGGCCCCTCCCCTCCCCATCACTGCTCAGTTCAGCTGAGCTCGCTTCAGACGTGCCCAGGGCCAGACCATTCCCCGACCTCCCCCGTGCAGGATCTTGGCTTCTCCCGTCGTCATGGTGCCCAGACCTCCGGCCCCCATAGTTCCTGGGGGCCTCAGCGATACCGGAAGCCTCCTTCTGGCTCACTCCAACTGCCACCCGCGTGGTTCGTGCGCCCCTCCGGGCCACTGGAGAAACACTGCGCCTCCTCCCCGACCTCCGGGCCCCCCTCGCTCTCGGAACATCAGAGCGAGGGACAGCCGTATCGTCCAGGTTCGCGTTGCGGCCTCCTCTCCCAGCAGCCGCGACAGCGCCGCTCGTCTCCGCCACCCGCTGCACGCCCGGTGGATTCCTCCCCGCCCCCCTGCCCTCAGGAGTGGGATCGGAGGGTGCAGGGGTAGCGGGAGGGTCCCGCAAGGGGCTCGCATGGCGGCGGCGGGTGCGTGGAATTACCTCCGGGCTCAGGCGCGAAGGGGGCCTGGATTGGCGGGCACTGGACCTGGGGGCCCCCGATCCCTCTGGAGTGCTCCCGGCCTGAAGTCCCTGCAGCTGCGGCACCAGCCAGTCAATGCCCCTCGCCACTACCTCGTCCCGGACCCTCCTCATCAGATCTTCCAGCGCAGCATCCATGGTAAGCAACTTTCTCCCTCGATGTCTCCTCGGCCAGTGGTAACTGTCCCCACTGCCCCCTTTATTTATAACTTACCCTAACTCTCCGCCCCTTGTCCCCCATCTGCCCTCCCTGAACTTTCCCTGACCCCGGACGCTCCAGAGCTGTCCCCTGTCATGGACCCCCTCCCCTCCCATACTGTCCGGTCCAGGGTTGTCTTGCATCTAATGTGGAGATATCCACAGTTGGGCGTTTTGCGCAGTCTACACAGAGACTCTGTTCATTTCAAGTTAAAAAATAAATGAGCAGTAATATGAGCTCCCTTCTTCACATCAATGGTCTTGTCTTGAGCAGACAGGAGGGAAGGGGGAAACAGGAGCTCTGCTTTCAGAGAGTGTGGCCTGATTTCACAGCTGCAATCCAAACAGTTCGGCTGATATGGAGAGATTTGTGAACTAACACATTATATTACATTATAACATTGCTTTATTATACTTTTTGACACCCTACACAGGATGGTTTTGTTGTGTAACAACCCATTTAATAGTAGCTGTATAAATCCATATGCAGTTAGGTGGTTTAAGCCAAGCAGAATTAATATCATTAAAAGGGTTGTCCAATAACTGGCTGCAGTAGTGACCCACCTCAACCGGCTGTGCGGACATTTCCTGAGCGTTGAAAAGTCACCAAGAAGAGATGAACAGCATAGACCAGGGTACTGTCTGGCAGTGTTGGGCAGATAAGTAAAGCTTATGTTTTGTTTTTAACCCATCCTATGCCTTTTGAAAATATATTTCTTTCCCGGGGCCTCCTCATTAAACATTGTAACTGTTGTAACTGAAGCTGATAGATTGGAGCTCTGCCTAAGAAAAACAGAGCTCAGGCCCTATAGAGAGTTGTCATGCTATTTATCAGCACATAATGTTGGATTAGAATGGTGGACATTACTTTGATTTAAAGGGGTACTCCAGTGGAAAACAATTTTTTTCATATCAACTGGTGCCAGAAAGTTAAACAGATTTGTAAATTACTTCTATTAAAAAATCTTAATCCTTCCAGTACTTATTAGCTGCTGTATGCTCCAGAGGAAGTTGTGTAGTTCTTTCCAGTCTGACCACAGTGCTCTCTGCTGACACCTCTGTCCATGTCAGGAACTGTCCAGAACAGGATAGGTTTGCTGTGGGGATTTGCTTCTACTCTGAACAGTTCCGGACATGGACAGAGGTGTCAGCAGAGAGCACTGTGGTCAGACAGAAGAAATTCAAAAAGAAAAGAACAACTCAACTTCCTCCAGGGCATACAGCAGCTGATACGTACTGGAAATAATTTACAAAGCTGTTTAACTTTCTTGCACCAGTTGATTTGAAAAAAAAAAAAAATTCCACCGTAATAAATTAGGCACAACTTTCAGCGAAGGTGGGATCCATTATGAGTTCTCAAATACGTGTTAATTCTTTAGTAGCTGAGAAAAAAACCTTGTGGAAGCCAAGATTTCTCAGTATTCCATAAATCCTACCACAACAGCTCCAAAAATGTGTCCTCTGCCTTATAATTAGAATAAAATTATTGATGATCCTGACTCAAAGAGCAATAAACTCCAATTGTATTCACTTCTAATGTATCAGTCCTATTTATTGTGAAACTGAACCCTGTACATAAATAAGCGTGACACAGAAGATTTGGTTCAGGCATGAACTTCCCCCAATAGACCTCCTTCTCCAAAAGACCACTTATTTGAGAAGACCACGCTTATGCAGACCAAACTTCATGTGACAGATTTTCAGTTCACAGTACATTATGCATAGTGGTCATTTTCTTTGAGTAGACCACTGCAATAGAAGACCACTGTTCAATGCTATTTTGGGTGGTCTCCAACTGTCTCCAACAGCTCTGTCAGCATGGTACTCCCGACTCTGCACTTGACTTCCTGCATCTTCTTTGTGGTCACAACATGTTGTTTGGCAATCAGTGCATGCCAATAATTTTGACGTTAATGATTTCTGGTTGCTATGACAACTAGATGCTATTTGGATATTTATAGGCAAGTTGCCAGTGCCAGCATAGCAAAGCTCCATAGCTGTATTGTCTTTAGTAACAAATGTACGGAAGATAGAAATGAAAGGATGCACTCACCCGGGATTCTTGATAGCAGACGACTTTTCTTCAACCATCGGTACAATACATAGGCGTGTAGACGCAGGGGAGCGAGCTCGCAGCGACAGGCTGTTTCCTGCGCACAAGGTGCACTTCTTGAGATTGGTCTGCTTCGGACAGCAGTGCAGGACTACACCTCTTTTATTATGTATTGTCTTTGGTGTTGACTCTTCTGGGTTCTAGTCTCAGTTACTATGGATCATGATGCTTTCTACTGGGTTGCCTTTGAAGTGCTCAGAAAAGCCTAAATATCTAAGTACAGGAAAAACTCTCTCATTGTCAGAGTGCCAGCTCACAGTTCACACTATAGTTCCTTATCCAATTCCACATTTTCCTGTGCACTCTGCCTTAATCCCGGTACCTTGTTCTTGGTTTCTGTTTTTAGTTCCTTGCTTCTTGGGTTTCTGGTTCTGGCCTTGGCCTTGATTCCTTACTACACTTGATCCTGCCTTGACTTTGCCTTGATCCTTTGAAATTATGGTTGGTACTTGTTGTACTCCTTTTGTTCCCTACAATCCCTGACTATTTGCCTGCCAAGACTCTTGGATACCACACCCGTTGTTTATCATACAACTCCTAGACCAGACTTCTGCAACTTTGGACTATTGGATTTTCTGCCCTGCAATTTTGGTACTACTCCTGACAATACTTCTAGCTATGCCCCTTAGACCTGGGCCAATCCCTGGCTTGCTCATGATTATGCTTCTTTCTCACATTCCTCCATAGATATTTGGATAATACACCTGGTACTTGTGGTACTACTACTGGTCCGGACTCTACAACTTGTAATTGTGATACTTGTACTGATCCTGACTGCTACTACTACTAACTACACTCCTGCTAATAATAATAATAATAATTTTATTTATATAGCGCCAACAGATTCTGCAGCACTTTACAATTTTGGGGTACAAATAAAGACAAGTGTCAGAAATAACAATATTACACACTAACTATTCAAACAGGAGGAGTGAGGGCCCTGCTCGCGAGAGCTTACAGACTACGAGGAATGGGGTTAAGACAGAAGGATTAAAGGGCTTTTATTGATACAATGGTCCAGCCATGTTTTATAAGTAGGAAAGGTTACGTACAGGAGAATGAACCAGTCACTAGCTGATCTCCAAATGTCAAAAGTGCATAGAGAGTAGGGGAAGACTGTCAAATATGACATTTTTGATATCTCCAAGACCCAAAGGTCTCAAAAGGGGCAAAGTGGTAGTAGTAGAGGCCAATTAGGGAACTCTTGAATACTATACCTACTATCCATAGTGGTAGTCTTCACCTCTTGCTTGCCCCCACAATGCTTTTTTCTTATAACTTGACCTATCTAACCCTGACCGCTCTCCTATAGTCAACCTATGGATCTTCTGGATCTTTAGCTCTCTCCAGGATCCTGTGTAGCTTTTTGGCAACTCTCAGTTCCTGGTAAGGGGGTCTTTTTCTTCTCATGGTTTCTGGTGCATCGTTATTCTATATAAAGATGTTCTGATCACTGTTCCTAGTATCTCCTGGTTATGCCTGACACCTTGCCCTGGACACTGCTCCTGCTATCTACTAGCTCCATTTGTGGTCTGTCCTAGTGGCTGTTTATGGTATTTCCTGGTTGTGTTTGAGGTCTTCTCTAGAACACTGCTCCTGATATCTCCTGGTTCTTTATCTGGCCAGCTCTTAGATTCTGTTTTTGATATCATTTCGCTTTGACTCTGGCCTTTCTTTGGATTCTGTTCCTTGTACCTTCTAGTTCCAGTTATTCTTCTGTTCCTCTTCAGGTCTCTGTATTCCTGGTTCTACTAGTGCTGGGCGGTATACCGGTATGAACCAGATACCGTTTTTTTTTCTCCCACGGTATGGATTTTTGCCCATACCGCTATACCGGTCGGGCCCCTCCCCACACCCTCCGAGTCAATAAAAAAAAATTAAACGTACCCGTAATGGGGGTGGTCCGGGCCATCCATCCTTCCTGTAGTGTCCAGCGGCATTCCGGGTGAAGGGTGAACCGGTCTGGGCTGTCCTTCTCCGGGGGTCCTCTTCTCCACTCCGGCCAGGCTCCGGCCTAGTACGCTGCATAGACGCCGCTATGGCGCAGCGGCATCTATGCAGCGTTACTAGGCCGGAGCCTGCCCGGATTGGAGAAGAGGACCCCCGGAGAAGGAGGACAGCCCAGACCGGTTCACCCTCTACCCGGTATGCCGCCGGACACTACAGGAAGGATGGATAGCCCGGCTCACCCTCCCCGGACGGTCCCTGCAGCAACTGGGAAGGTGAGTCAGGATTCTAGGATGGACAGGGGTCTGTATAATATACTATACCTACAGTAGGCCCTCCAGCTGTTGAGGCCCTCCAGCTGTTGCAAAACTACAACTCCCAGCATGCCCGGACAGCCAACGGCTGTCCGGGCATGCTGGGACTAGTAGTTTTGCAACAGCTGGAGGCACCCCTAGTTGGGAAACACTGACCTATACTATACACTACTATATAGTCCAACATGCTGGGAGTTGTAGTTTTGCAACAGCTGGAGGCTGTAGGGTTGTTTGTTACATCTATTTAAAAGGGTACTCCACTGCCCCAGTGTTCAGATCATTTAGTTCCAAAAGCCCATTTAGTTCCGCTACGCCACCTCAATGCAAGTCTATATGTATAAAAAAAAAAAAAAAAAAACTGTGAAATACCGTGATACCGTGATACTCATTTTTGGTCATATCGCCCAGCACTAGGTTCTACCTTCTACTTTGTCCTTCATATTCCTAATTCCAGCTCATATTTTCTTCCTAGACTCTATCCTAGACTGTTCCACACTCTCCATTCCTGTCCTGTTCTACAGTTCTTTCCTATACTCCCCGTCTAGCCTTATTTGTTTCCTGTCATGGTTTCTTCCTCTGGCTACCAACTGGTGACTATTTGGAGACAACAACCTGTAGATCCCACTACAGCATGGGTTGAAGGGGTACTCCAGTAAAGAACATTTTTTTTTAAGTCAACTGGTGCCAAAAATTTTAATAGATTTGTAAATTACTTCTATTTAAAAATCTTAATCCTTCCAGTACTTATCATCTGCTGTATAATACAGAGGAAGTTATATAGTTCTTTTCTGTCTGACCACAGTGCAGGAACTGTCCAGAGCAGCACAAATCCCCATAGCAACCCTCTCCTGCTCTGGACAGTTCCTGACATGGACATGGAGGTGTCAGCCGAGAGCACTGTGGTCAGACAGAAAAGAACTGCACAACTTCCTCTGGAGCATACAGCAGCTGATAAGTACTGGAAGGATTAAGATTTTTAAATAGAAGTAATTTACAAATCGGTATAACTTTCTGCCACTAGTTTATATAAAAAAATAATTTAAAAATAAAGTTTTCCACCGGAGTGCCCAGACCAGGCTATCCTGGACACCCCACCTCAGTCCGGCAAGTGCAAAACCCAGTAGGATCAACCCTTTTTGTCAAGAGAACTGTAATGACAACAATGGAAATGTCAGGTCTATATGTTGTTCTAAAACTTCGTACATGAATTTCATCAAATAAAAAAAGTTAATTTATAACCGATTCTCTGGACTTCTAATTTCCGCCGCTTTTTTGCCATCAGATGAGATAGGATCTGGTTATATTTCAGGCCAGACAACTGATTATCCACAACATTAATCATTTCTTTCAAAGCCGAAGCCGATCTGAAAGGAAACTTTAACTCAACAATAAATGATGTATTAAATCTTGTTAAAAAACAGACTGCTCCTCACCTTGGGTCTCTTTTAATTACTGTGCGGGAGAGAGAAGACTTTCTGTAGCGCGGTCACTGCGCCGAGATGCTTTATAGAGATGAAAGCTCTGACTAGTCTTACAGTACAGATGAATAAACCGCGGGTTGGGGGAGGGGGGGGGTAATACAGAGACAATACACTGATATGACAATGAGAGCGTGCGGGCGGCGGATACTAGATGTTTGCCAGCTGAACTGATTTATGTAGCATTTTTTTTTACGGTGTATGTGCCATAGGCAATTGCAAAACTACAGCTCCTAGCATGTTGGGAAGCACTGCCATAGCGGCTAGAGACACTGGCCGACATTTATCATTGTGTTTAGACTGTTTTGTGTCTACAAAAGGCGCAAAAAAGGCGCAAGCAGGTTTTATTTGCGCCTTTTTTGCGCCTTTTGGTTTACACATTTCTGCTGATTTTGAGTGGTAATCCACTGATTTTGGCAATAAACATGATATGGAAGGGTTTTATGAACTGCGCCTTTTTTTCAAAAGGCGCAAAAAAGGCGCAAAGATACTGAAAAGTCTCTAAAACTTCACCAGCCCAGACTTAGCTTAGCTTTTTGGTGTATGTGAAGAGAGAAATTTCTGAAAATGTGACCTGCACAAAATTTATCAAATGCTTTGTGACCATATAATAAAGTTGGTGTTCCTGCACATTATGAGCACACAAAAAAAAAGGTGTGAAAAATGCTTCACTTACACCTACAATGATAAATGCCGGACTCTGTCCTTCTATTGAGAGTTTACCATGAAGACAAAACCAAAAAAATCCAGCAGCACTCCAAGAATATGATGAATTTATGATTGACTTTATTCAACAAATAGTGAAGCGATGGTTCGCTTGCATGAGGCAGCTGAAACGTTGCTTCACTATCTGATGAATAAAGTCAAACATTAATTCATTGTATTCTGCTGCTGTATTTTTTGTTTTGTCTAGATAGATAGATAGATAGATAGATAGATATGAGATAGATAGATAGATACAGTATAAGATAAATATGAGAAAGATAGATAGATATGAGAAATATAGATAGATAGATATGAGATATATAGATAGATATTAGATAGATATGACATAGATATGTGGTGGACCACCGGTGTATGGCGGGACAACGGGTGTAGCAGTGTAGGTGGTGGGGTCAGATGGTATTAATCCCTAGTGTTCATGACGCCAGAGTGGTTTTTGGTACCGGAGCCACATGAACAATATCTCCGCTATTCCAATGGCTAGTTAAGGAAAGGAGAGTCGACAACCATTTATGGCTTAACGGAGGCTTTACTGAGTTTAAGACAGATTGAATTATCTTCACAGCTAGGCCAGATTCCCAGAGAGATGGCCAGGAACTCAGAAGGATCTCGCAGCTTGCTGGGACCAATTATACTTGGAATAAACTTGAGACAATTATCTTGAGGCTTGACTATATGCAGGACTTGACTACTTGTAGTGACAGCAGACATAGACTTATGACTTACTGGAATGACTGTAGCATTGTGGCCTTCCAGGTAGCTGGTCACTAGCACTGAGATCTCTGGTGTTTGCTGTGCTCAGTAGCAGATTGAATCTCTGAGAAGAGAAGAGAGTGAATTGTAATGGCCGTCCCTTTATATAGTGGGGGCTGGACTAAAGCCCATTGGTCAAGCTGTGGGTCATAGGTTAAGCTGGTGCTCTCTGGGAGAACATGTGACAACAAATCAGGCGACTGCATAACATGTGACAGACTTACAGGTCCTTGAGACAACCTCTCACAGGTCCTCCGCTCTATCTATACATTAGGATCCTGTCTATACATTAAAGCAGTATACACAACATTCTGGAAGCAACAGGGGGGAGACTCTGCAGGGAAGCCCCCAGGTCACTGAGGGTCTCAACCGGACAGGGCCTAAGGGTAGTACAGGACCATGTCCTGTACTGTGATATTACAGATAGATATGAGATATATAGATATGAGATATTATCAAGACAATATTATTGTCACGATTCGGCTGGCTGGAGGTGGATCCTCTGTGCCAGAGAGGGATTGGCGTGGACCGTGTCGGTGGACCGGTTCTAAGTTGCTACTGGTATTCACCAGAGCCCGCCGCAAAGCGGGATGGTCTTGCAGCGGCGGTAGCAACCAGGTCGTATCCACCGGCAACGGCTCAACCTCTCTGACTGCTGAGATAAGCGCGGTACAAGGGAGAAGACAAGAGCAAGGTCGGACGTAGCAGAAGGTCAGGGCAGGCAGCAAGGATCGTAGTCAGGGGCAACGGCAGGAGGTCTGGAACGCAGGCTAGGAACACACAAGGAAACACTTTCACTGGCACAATGGCAACAAGATCCGGCGAGGGAGTGCAGGGGAAGTGAGGTATAAGTAGGGAGTGCACAGGTGAGGATACTGATTAGGCCTGCTGTGCCAATCAGTGGCGCAGTGGTCCTTTAAATCGCAGAGACCCGGCGCGCACGCGCCCTAAGGAGCGGGGCCGCGCGCGCCGGGACAACACAAACGGGGAACGGGTCAGGTACGGGAGCCGAGATGCGAATCGCGAGCGGGCGTGTCCCGCGTCGCGAATCGCATCCCGGCTGAGAGTAATATCGCAGCGCGCCCGGTCAGCAGGTCTGACCGGAGCGCTGCGAATGAGAGGACGCTGCGAGCGCTCCGGGGAAGAGCGGGGACCCGGAGCGCTCGGCGTAACAATTATCCACACCGATCTATACACAAAAAATACTGACTGTAATTCTGTACTCCAATTTAACAGTCACCATCCCAGACACATTGTGCGTTCCCTGCCGACAAGCCAGATGATGCGAGCTCGGCACATAGTCAGCAAGGAAGCTAATGTGATATCTGCTCTGGGCAATATGGCAACCAATTTCAAAAGTAGGGGATACCCGACAGATCTGGTTGAACATAGTAAACATAAAGTTCTAAACATGGATAGAACATCACTCCTACAAAACACAAAAATCAATAGACCCATGACACGTATACCTTTTGTCTCTACCTACAATCGCAGCTCTAACAAACTAGCTGATACTATTAGAAAACATTGGCACATAATCAAAAACAGTTATCCAGAGATCCAGGAATTCCAATCACAACCACTAATGTCTTACAGAAGGCCTCCTTCACTACGCAACAAACTGGTAAAAGCAGACATTGCCTCTAACGTATCTAGACAATCTTTCCTTACGGTACAAGCAAAGGGTTCTTACCCATGTAGGAGCTGCATTAATTGCTCCTACATGATTAAGGGACCTATTTTCAAACATCCCGGTACAGGACAGGAATTCAAAATTACATCCTACCTGACCTGTACCATGGATCACATCATTTATGTATTGAGTTGCCCATGCAATCTTATATATGTGTGCGAAACAACATTAATGTTCAAGAATCGCATTAATCAACACCGGTATTCGATACGGAAGAAACGGGTCGATTTACCAGTTTCTAAAAATTTTTTGGAAGCTGGGCATACCGAACGAGATTTGAAATTTACATTAATTGATCATATCCCCCCCTAAAATATGGAGGGGACCGTACCAGTATACTTAAAAAAGGAGAGCTACACTGGATACATACATTGAATTCTCTTCGCCCTCACGGATTAAATGTAGAATTTGTAGTAACTCCGAGTATCTTGTCTACATCAGGCTGAGCATTCTATTAATCTCAATACCTGTATCAATAACTGGTGATACACTATATATAAGCTTATTTTATTGTAAATTTTAACCCTTTTTTCTTTTATCTATTTTTTATAGATTCCCTTTATCACGAGGAGGCGACATACAAGTACCGGGAGCAAGTAACAGAGAATTATGAAAAAATGAACGGTCTCTATGAAAAACAGTCACATTTATGCATCATCGTATTCTATATATGCACTGTGATGTTGTTACTGATGGGTTGGATCCGGGTGACATTCCCCAATTCAGGGATGGTGTTCCGATAAACCGGAATCCACCCTGGGTGGGAGGGAGCTCATCTGCATGTAAATCGCATGCAGTATGGATTCCAGTGCCGCCCGGTTCCGCCCCACAGTGCAGCTAAGTACTGGCAATGGTACAGCTAGAGTATATGAGGTGCCAGAAACCAATATGGTGAATGTTATTCTCTATTACTGGCAAGCATGCGCATGATACTTTAGAGACCTGTTACTATGACGTTAGGAGATGCACGCTGGTGATAGGTCCTTTTCTCTGGTGAATCATAGGCGCGCATGCGCACTGACATCCAGAGCGGCATGTAACGCCGAGGACTAGAAGCGGCACCCTACGCCATTACAACACACTCTGTCTTGCCCGGGAAATACTGTAAGGTATGCTCCGCCTTCCTCCTTATTGCATATACAATTAACTATGTGACTTTTAGTGTAATGCACAGCAATATGTTAAGATATTGAATTCACTAAGCACTTTATACACTGTCAATGTCCTGTCATACAGGTTATACACCGTTTACTTGATCATGCACTTTATTATGGAATATTTTTTAATAATTGTTTACACTGTACTTTCTTAATTGATTGATTATCAATTCACTTGTAATGTATACATACTGTGTCAGTATCACCAATGTTAAGCTTGGGAAAGGCTGCAAGTGGGCAGCCGAAACGTTGCTATGCCGTTGGGCTAAATAAATCCACCATTTTTTCACTGCATTTGGAGTGCTGCAGAATTTTTTGCTAGATATAAGATAGATAGATAGCTATGTGGTAGCTTGGGGGGTACAGGGTGAATAGGGTGTAGCTGTGCAGTGATGAAAGGGTGTAGCATTAACCCTTAACTGTCGTGACGGGTTCCTCTGCATATATATATATATCCTACCGCCACCCGTCCCAGGAACGATAGGGAGGAATAAAGGATTGTCCACAACCGGAATTGTAATAAACGGGAAATAACTTTACTGCAGATTTTATGCAGGATGCAATCAGCAAACAGTCTACACAAGAGGACCAGACATTAGGCTCCTCACAGGTTGGTTGGGACCTTGTAGGGAATAAGCTTGGAGGCTTGATTTACACTGTTCCACTGAATTTAGGGGTCTGATTTAGGTTCAGTAGTCACGTAGAATTAGCTGAATTGGAGTTAGGTAGACTCACGGTTATCAAGAAGTTGAAGAGATCGGCTTCAGGCCTAATTAGTCTTGTAGATTTGCTTTCATATCCCGGGGGGAAAGAGAACGATGATTGGACACAGCGCCCTTATATGTGAAGGGGCAGGCTCAGAGCTTATTGGTTCCCCAAACCTGTCAGTCCTATCACAACGGATTGTGGTACATCACATGACTAAATCACATGACCTGAAAGGTTCTTAACTTTAGCATAACACATTTACTATGAATCACATGACCTAAGGTCCTGTAAGTAACCTTTATATTATTAAATATCCTAAATATATACAATAAATTACAGATTTATGAGGCGACTGAGGGTTATCCCACTAAGAGAATCCTAACAGCATGGAGGAACTCTGACTATGGGGACTTACGACCAAAGGTACAGGACCATGTCCAGTACTGGGACACCACAGATAGATATGAGATAATAGATAGATAGATAGAAAGATATGAGCTAGATAGATAGATAGGTTAGTGTTTCCCAGCAAGGATGACTCCAGCAGTTGCAAAACTACAATTTCCAGTATGCCTACACAGCCAAAGGCATGCTGGTAATTTTAGTTTTGCAACAGCAGAAGGCACCCTGTTTAGTAAACCCTGAGATAATGTCTTCCACTGCCTCCCAAACTGCACTCGCTCCCTCCCCGTTTCCCACCAGAAAACTCACCTAATGGATGGGCAGAATCAGTGGTGGGCAGAGAAAATTCTTCTGTTTCCAGCAGCGCAGGCGGGTGCCAGAATCTGTGATCAATAGCGCTGCACACAGCACAGGAGCTTGAAGAGGAGGAGCGACCCACTCTGCTCTCCTGACAGAGAGGCAGTGCTGCCGCGGCCCCTGTGCTGGCTTTAAAGGGCCAGCAGTTTGCATGTTGAAAACAAATGATAATGGTGCTGGCAGTGGCTGGGCCACCTCTCAGGCTGGAAGCCCCACCATCAGCCCACCCATTCTGTGCTGTAGGCGGCTGCTACAGGGGGACGTGAGGGACAGGGATAAAGAGACGTGCTTGTGCAGCACATCTATATACAGGCACAGCACACTACATGCTTTTAAAGGGCACCACCGACCACCAGTCTTAAAGCGCCGGCCGTGCAGACACACAAACTGCCAGTCTGTTCTAAATTTTAACACTGTCGGCCGCCAGTTTCACAGCGTCCGCGGGCCGGCGGCTGCTGATGCAGAGTGTGTCACATCAAGGGAGGCGGTCTGCCCGGCCCAACCGGCAAATGTGCCCAATGGCCAGTCCGGCCCTGATTCAGAGGCACAATCTTATGAATGGTTACAAATATAACAGCAAATCAGTGCAGCAGATGTTAACTAGACTGTTCTCCTTATTTTCTGGTTAGAGCACAACAACATATTATCAGAGGTTGTCTCATCTTTAGCATTTGGTCTCTTTGTCTCTTGAGTGGGATCTGTCCCTCTTGGCATATAGCCAATCGGACCTTCTCTATCACAGCTTTACTCTCTAAGTCACAGACCCCCATACCCTGCATTCTCAGACATGAGGATTGTTAGTGCTGCACACAGCCCTGGACAAGCTGTCCCTGAACTCTCAGGCTAAGTTTCCAATCCTTTTTTTTTCTGGCAGTTTTTGGAAAACTACCACTGCAGTTTTGAGCCAAAGCCAGAAGTGTATTCAAAAGGAATAGGACATATAAAGGAAGTGTGGTGGCTGGGGTGTTGCAGTATGTAGCAGGGTCTGGTGGTATTAACCCTGGGGGCAAGATGTTGTTAACCCCTTAGTGTTCGTGACGCCAGGATGTGGTTATTCCGGTATGGTAAGCGCCGTTAACCAACCCAAAACGGCTTTGTAATAAAGGAATGTCCACAGCAGGGATTCTGAATAAACTGGAACTTTTACTTGAAAGGCTTAGGGAACAGTCTTTACAATTATGCAGTTCCTTCAGAGGCAACCGGGACACAGGATACCTCGCAGCCTTGCTTGGACTTGTAGTTATTGAGATATTTAGGCAGGCCACTGTGCTACTAATATGTTCCTTAGCTGAGTAGTAGTCACTGGATTTGTAGAGAGAATTATAACTCACGTTTTAGAAGTGGCCACTTTTCTTTAGGCTTTAGCCTAGATGAGATGAATTTGCAGTATACAGGACTTTGTTCTTTCTTTTGAGTCCAAGAGATAAGAGCCAAGAGAGCATAGAGACTACAGCCTCTTATATACTAGGGGGCTGGACTAAAGCCCATTGGTTGCTAATGCCTGGGGTTCCTGTGCCCATGGAACTCTGGGTATATCACATGACCAAGGAAAGTCCTATGCATTTTATACAAACTGCACAACTTTATACATATGAACAATAGATACACATAATGAATATACATTGCATTTGTATGAGACAACAAGGGGGGAGCCCTGCAGGAGAGCCCAATGGACCTAAGGGACTCTTCCTGAGGGGACTTAAGGATGGTACAGGACAGGTCCTGTATCGGGACACCCCAGAAGAACTTACACTTCTCCTCCCCTATGGATCCACTTCTGACTTTGGCTCAAAAACTGCCAGAAAAAAAGCCAAGTGGAAACTTAGCCTGCACTGCAGGCCCTCATATTCCCTGTTCTCTCATATATGAAGATTGTTGGTGAACAACCTGGACAAGCTGTCACCGAACTTTTATCCACTCAGCACTGCAGTTCCCTATTTACCCTGCCCTCTCAGACATATAGATTGTTGATGCACAACCTGGACAAGCTGACCATGAACTCTCATCCACTCTGCACTGCCATCCCTTATATTCCATGCACTCTCAGATATGAGGATTGTTAGTGAACAACCTGAATGCTTATCCATTCTGCATTGCCGGCCCTTGTACAGCTTATGCCACAGACCCAGCCACAGTGAGCACCAGCCCTGTCTAGACTGTGTGGGGAGGGATTTTTCCTCCATGCACCCTATACTTGGGGAGCTGTCGCCATTTTGAAAGTGTGCAAGTGCAAACACATAAAACACGATACGTAAATCAGAATACATAATTATAACACTAACAAACATTGTTATGGAATTTTCCAGTTGTAAAGTCCTGGTGACCCTCCAGGGATACTACAGAACTAATAGTTTAACTCCTTTATTGTAAGAATAGTGGTGGTCCTGGGAGTTGGATCCCCACTGATCACTAAGCGATAGTGAAGGCAAACAATATATAAGAAAATATATTGCATGTTAATAGGGGGAGGTAGGGGGGCTTTGGTGGCAGATACTAGATGTTTGCCAGCTGAACTGATTTATGTAGCATTTTTTTTTACGGTGTATGTGCCCATAGGCACTTGCAAAACTACAGCTCCTAGCATGCCCGGACAGCCTTTGGCTGTCCGGGCATGCTAGGAGTTGTAGTTTTGCAACAGCTGCTGGCACCCTGGTTGTTTTCTCGGGTTGGGGTGGCGCAAAAATTTGGCACAGTGCCTTTTTTTTCATTTACGCCCATTCCTTGGCGGCAGTATGTATCACTAAGCGATAGTGAGACAAAAACCTATATAAGGCTGCATTCACATCATGGTTTTACACTACGGGTGCCGGATCCGGCTGGGGAGGGGCAAACCGGGCTCTCCCGTACCCCAGCCGGATTAGCGCTTAACTCCATTCACTTTAATGAGCCGACCGGAGTCAAACGGTGACTCCAGTCGGCAAATTTTTGACCCGTATCCAGTTTTGTGACCAGACCTAGAAACGTAGTACAGTGACCCCCCCGACCTATGATGGCCACGACATACGATAATTTCAACATGCGATGGCCTCTCATATGAGAAAATTCGCACACCACTCTCACACAGTAGTATTAGAGCCTTCTTTACACCACACAAGCTGGAAGCAGAGAGGGATGATCACTGTGATGTGTACTGTGAAAAAAAAAAAACGAATATTCGTAATTACGAATATATAGCGCTATATTCGCGAATATTCGCGAATATGCGATATTCGCGAGCAACACTAATGTTGAGGGCAGCATCAACATACGATGCTTTTGTATGTCGGGGCCATCGCATAAACGGCTATCCGGCAGCGCCGACTGCTTCAGCTGCCACCGGATAGCTGTTTACGGTGCCCCGTGTGTTCCGGTGATGGTCTCTTACCTGTCCTCGGGGGTCCTGAGTTCCTCTTCGGGATTCCCTGCATCACCGGCGCTCTCCATCATCGTCATCTAATAGGAGCGGTGTGCGTAGTGACGTGATGACGGCGACGTGAGAGCGACGATCCCGGGGAAGCAGAGACGTCCGGAGCGTCGGGGGACACCACGGGGACATGGCGACAGCGATGGAGGGCGATATCCAAGGCAGCGTTGACGGTCCGGAGCGGCGGGGACAGGTGAGTCCAACTTCCTACACTTTACATTGCACGGATCCCTCAACATACGATGGTTTCAACAAACGATGGTTCATTTGGAATGGATTACCATCGTATGTTGAGGGACCACTGTATACTACGGTTTTAGGTCCAGTCACAAAACTGGATACGGGTCAAAAATGAGCCGACCGGAGTCACCGTTTGACTCCGGTCGGCTCAATAAAGTGAGTGGAGTTCAGCGCTGGCCCGGCTGGGGTACGGGAGCGCTTGGTTTGCCCCTAACCTAGCCGGATCCGGCACCCGTAGTGTAAAACCAAGATGTAAATGCAGCCAAAGGCAAACAGTATATAAGAAAATATATTGCATGTTAATAGAATTGTGGTTAATGGAAATAAGTTTATGTTATTAAAAAAAAATAAAAGCAGGACAAGCCATGGCACAATTTATAGAACGTTTCATCTATATTTACGGCAGATAGTTCTACAACATATTGGTCCGTGCCGTCGATAAACAAACAGCAGTAAAAGGACATAGAAGAGCTGCCATATATTGTGTATCACCGTCCTCTGATATATCTCAGTAATTTCACCGGCCTGTGATGACGCTTGCTCCGCTTTCCTATAACTTTATATAAAGCCAATGCAGAATTTATCTGTTAAAGGATATGTCTCGGCCAGAATGTATTTTGAAGCATTAAAAATTTATCCCGCACAACAGCAGGATCAGCACTTTTAGGCATCTGTGATATGTTTACAATTATATTAGTCACTGGTTAAGGCGGTCATTGAATTTTAGGTGGAAGCATTTTTTATGTTTCTGTTTATCAGGATTTCTTTTAAGACAAAGGGAATGGAATTTCCGATTGAGTGAAGCCTTTTTATTCAAGAGTAATGCTGATTTCTTTGTTTTTAACTTTTTCTTCAAGTTCGGTCTTTTTTAGAGTTAGATTATCTGTCAACTGCATAATTCAGATTTTGGGGATTGGGGGGGGGGCTTAAAGGGATGGATCATGTATTTATTTGTAGTTGCAATTGAAAGCAAGCTTGTAGGAGGCAAAGAAAAAAAGGTTAAAGGAGTACTCCGGTGGAAAACTTTTTTTTTTTTTTTTTTAAATCAACTGGTGCCAGAAAGTTAAACGGATTTGTAAATTATTTCTATAAAAAAAAATCGTAATCCTTCCAGTACTTATTAGCTGCTGAATACTACAGAGGAAATTATTTTCTTTTTGGAACACAGTGCTCTCCACTGACATCATGACCACAGCATTTTCTCCTACTCTGGACAGTTCTTAAAATGGACAGAGGTGTTAGCAGAGAGCACTGTGGTCATGATGTCAGCAGAGAGCTCTGTGTCCCAAAAAGAAAATAATTTCCTCTGTAGTATTCAGCAGCTAATAAGTACTGGAAGGGTTAAGATTTTTTTAATAGAAGTAATTTACAAATCTGATTAGAAAAATTCACTAGCGCTGAATGGATTTGGATGTGATCAGTGGCTGGACTGCTGCTTGGCCAATAGATGTGCTCTCCTGATAATGCACACCGATATATAATGAATATAACAAAACATATTATTGAATTGGCAAGCGCTGTCTCAGACACATATCTATTAAAGCTAGGTGGTGGGGACTAACCTGATGCTGCTGTAGGAGGAGGGAAGGATCCTGATGGTATGGGAGGCCGGGGCGCACTCCCACTGCCGCCAAACGCTCCCTTTAACTAACCGGATTACGGATTACAACCAACGATTTCCCGGACTGAACTCCAACTCTACACCTGTTTATTAATCCAGGAATACCTTCATTGAGGGCCCGCAACAGTGCTGACCGCGCAACAGGTACCTGCGGGAGCTTTACCAGGTACGCCACTAAGTGATTTAATAGTAATCATCTACTTATATAAAAATACTCCTATGCTTTGTGGACATCCCATTAGCTTACAATACTCTGTTGTGACTATATTATTATTATAAATTATACAGAGTTGAACGGTATAAAGGGGCTTCATTCGCATTTTTTTCAACCTCTGGAGTACCCTCAGGGAGAGCCCACAGCACCAAGCATTTTCCTCTACAATACCCATACAGAATCAGTAATACAGCTCTTGAACAGGTATTAATAAGAACGATTCTGCTGAAAGTATTCATCATTCTTTTCACCATAACCAGATTGTTTAATTCGTTTTATACCATAGGAAAATCACCCCTTCAGCTTACCACATCAGCCATTCAAACCACCATCGCTCGCATCAGCGCGACCGATCATTTAAAGGTAGACCATGTTTTATAGATAGAGCTTATTCAAATTGATATGCATATCTTTATGTAATCCAGTCACTGTATTTCCATTTTTCGGTTATCAGGTGAGCACTTCCTCACACCACCTACAGTTTCTCCCATACCATCAGGATCCTTCCCTCCTCCTACAGCAGCATCAGGTTAGTCCCCACCACCTAGCTTTAATAGATATGTGTCTGAGACAGCGCTTGCCAATTCAATAATATATAATTTACAAATCTGTTTAACTTTCTGGTACTAGTTGATAAAAAAAAAAAAAATAAGTTTTCCACTGGAGTATCCCTTTAAGTACTATTATTATTATTATTTGCACCTACATATTTTTCTTAGATTTTTATTTAACTTTATTATTTTTAATTTTTCCTGTCTCCATATTGGAGACAATGCAGCAGGAAATGTGCACATTTTTGCAGCAATAAAGGAAAATTTTCAATAGACTTTAATAGAGCCAATCCCCTAGAGACATGGGAATGACATGGGAGATCTATCCCTGCTGTCAATCCTCATGTCACATGACCATTTTTTTTAATGACAAAATGCTTTTGAACTAAAAACTTTTTACTATTAGTGCCTGGGAAGTGCTTAAAGTGTATCAGTCATTTTGAAAGATTTTTAAAAACCTCCATAGTTTTGTTATGTTAACTCTTCAGAGTGGTGACAAAGTGATTAAGTGCTCTAACTTTTGTTATTGATCCTCTGAGAGTCCCTCCCATGGTGCATAGCTATTTTTCATTCTCTACATTTTAGTGGGCGGGACAAGAGCTGGACTGTTTGCCAGTATTGCACACATAGTTACTTCCTCCCTTACTTCTCTGGCCAATCATAGCACAGTGCATACTCCTCTCTGCTATGCCATGACAGTGCTGGCAAAAGTGCAGTGGACTGAACCAGATAGCACTGTGCTGGGGGATTATTTACACAGTAATATATATATATATATATATATATATATATATATATATATATAAATATATATATATAGTGGGGGTAGAAAAGCTCCAGCGCTAAACATCTTATCCCCTATCAAAAGGATAGGGGATAAGATGTTAGATAGTGGGGATCCTGCCACTGGGGACCCCTGCAATCTCTCCTGCAGCACCCCCGTTTTTCAGCTGCACAAAGCAAGGATCGTAGCGACCCTTGCTCTGTGCAGATAAAAAATGGGGGTGCTGAAGGAGAGATCGCGGGGTTCCCCAGGGGTGGGATCCCCGCGATCGAACATCTTATCCCCTATCCTTTTGATAGGGGATAAGATGTTTAGCGTCGGAGTACCCCTTTAATGATGCACTGGCTTTTCAATGTGTAAGCAGGAATTAAAGAAAGAGCAGCACGACAAGGAAGGGGTTGCATTGAATTGATGCTGCTGAGAAGCCAAAGGAATGGTAAAGAGGAGATTGCACTGCTGGAATGTGGAAATAAAGTACTAGGTTCACTGCTTTTTACGCAATGGCAGCTGTCCACATCTTTATGTAGAGTGAGAGATGTGACGGAATCCTTGATTTTCCTTGGAGGCATAAAGTTGATAATTTTTAGCAGGCAGACTGGCTCAGCTGGCAGGAACACATGACAAGCTTTCTCAGGCTTTTGCTCCTGCACGTAGCATATGCTAAACCTTTCCCTACCTCCCGCGTTCTGTCCTGATCTGGCTGTTACTATAGATAAATCTCCCCTAACAACAGCCATTTGACAGCAGATTGTAAAGAAGGGAGTCACCTAGTGGTCAAGATTGTAGAGCTATTTTTCTGGGGTGAGGAGTCATTTATGGTAAATAAATTCATTTACAGATATGTTAGGAATCACAATGGCTGTTTGAAATAATAGAGACTATTTAAGCAAAATGAGAGGTGGGGCCCCATCGGCGATTACACATTTTCATCTTCTCATAACTGAACCAAGGGCTCCTGTAACTTCAGCGCTCCATCCAGACACACTGGCTGTGAGCATTCTCCTCTCATGTCCCCACTGCCGGTGGGGCTAGAATTCGCATTGCGGGATGAGCAAGCATGCGAATTCCAGCCCGTCACTCACCTCCCTGGTGTTCCGTGTCCTCAGTCCCAGCGCGCATGCCTCCGCCTCCTAGGGCGCGTGCCAGAGCTGTTTGATTTAAAGGGCCAGTACACCCTAATTAGTGTCTTCACCTGTTCCTTCCCAATAAGTGTGTGCACCTCCCCCTACCCTGGTCCGGATCTTTGTTGCCCTAGTGCCTGACAGAAAGCTCCTGTGTTCCTGGGATCCTTCTTCCGTGACCTGACCCTGCTATTGTGCCACCTGCCCTGACCTTCAGGTATCCTGACCTCGTCTTGTCCTTATCCATCTGTACCACGCTTCATCCCAGCTACCTGTGTGGACGAGTTGTGCCAGGGGTAGCGACCTGGGTGCCGCCTGCTGCAACAAGACCATCCCGCTTTGCGGTGGGCTCTGGTGAAAACCAGCCGCAACTTAGACTCCGTTCCCTGGCACAGCTCACGTAATCATCCACACAGGCCCAGAGGATCCACCACCTGCCGTGACCCTTACAGCTCTTACGTAGAATAGCAGTTGGAGCATGTAGGAACAAAGAGTCAGATATTTTGTTGTTAAGTTTACTGTAAATTTCACTCCCAACATTTAGAGGAGACACTCAACCAATGTGGCCATTTCTTTAAAGGGGTACTCCACTGTCCCAGCGTTTGGAACATATAGTTCCGAATGCTAGGTTCAGGGGTCATTACGTCATGGCCACACCATGCCCCCTCAATGCTAGTCTATGGGACAGGGTGTGGCATCCACCATGCCCCCTCCCGTAGACTTGCATTGAGGGGGTGTGGTGTGATGTCACGAGGGTGTGAAAGTGATGCCACGACCCCCACAGTCCACACTCAGCATTCAGAAATAAATGTTTTGAACGCTGGGGCAGTGAAGTACCCCTTTAAATGCCTTTGTAAACAATTTGGGTGTGAATAGTCTTTGACCGAAGTTATGTTTTTGTCATTTGGTAAACCTTCAGTCCATAGTAAAGATTTCTATTGCTGGCTGTTTGATGTATAGCTCTAATAATAGGCCTATCTGCACAGGCAGAGAGTAACAGCTCTGCATATAAAACCCAGCACAAAGATTCAATTTGCAATGACAAGTGAATCATTAACTGAGCCCATTATTGTAATGGTTTATAGCTCATTAAAGCTGCCTGTGAAAGGTTAATACTCAGTATTAAGTTATATTGTTGGGGGGGTGTTGTACCATTAGGGCAACTTAGGAACTTTCCCATGCATCCTTTCACAATATTTTCATGATATAAGTCTCAGTTAACAGTTCTTACAAATTTATTGGTAAACTACCAGGAATTCCCTCATTTTCTGCAGTGACATATAGGTTTTTACAAACCATAAATACATTTTTTAGACTTCAAATTCTATGAAAAGAATGCACAACTTGGTAAGACATGACCAGGTTGCGAGAGCAACACACATATAATTGTTGGGGGGGAAAAAAACTAAAAATATTTGTAGTGTCCCGGCAACGTATTTCATACTGTGCCTTGGTGGGGGGGGGGGGTCCCCAAAGTCAGAGTCCCTAGGACTGTGGGGGTCTGCTTCCCTAGTTAGCCCCTAGTCACCCCTTAGTAAGTTAATATTTATAAATATTGTCATTGTAAATATGTATACTTGTTTGGCGTCGCAGGACCTTAGGTCATGTGACCCGTTGCTCAGAACTCTATGGTATGTTGAAGGAGCTTAGGTGGTTCTTGTGTCACGTGTTCACCCACAATGCCGTGTAACGGTGAGTGACAGTTGTTATGGACCAATCCAATACGACTCAGCCCCTGCCCATATAAGGGAGCTGTGGACATTATTCTCTCTCTTGGGTTGCTGTCACTGAATGAGGTAGGACCTACGCAACTTTCAAGTACGTTTACTAGGCCAAAGCCTTGTGGCCTCGGCCTACACCAAAGCTGTTGTACAATTACAATTCCCCACTACTCGCCGCAAGATCACTGGACCTAAATGCACACCTAAATCCAGCGGATCTATGCTACGGAATCTTCTAACAGCTAAATTAAGCTTATCTGATCCCAACCAACTATCAATCACTGCTCAACAATAAATAGACTCTGTTATCTGGATTTCTACTGATTGGGAGTCTGATCCCTTCAACCTGGGGCCGAAATGGCCTGCTCCGGATGCCTCCACCAACGCACTCAAGGAGGAGGAGCCTCTACAGCATCAGTCAATTTCTTCAGAATGCAGCAAAGTGCCAAGGCCTGCTCAGGATCAGGAAAGTAGGCCTAAGCTTCGGGCACCAATGACTGTACCTAGGCCCTCTCGGAGCAAAGAGAGTTTGCCTCCCGCACTGGTACCAACCTTTGTACCAAGGCCCTCTCCTGACATGGAGAGCTTGCCTGTTTCAAGGGTACCAACTCATGTGCTGCGAGAAAGGGGGTCGAGTTATTTAACACCAACCACGCTTGTTCCAGAAAAGAAACCTGCGGCCAGTAAGCCACTGGTCACTCAATCCATCAGTGTCCCATTCAACTCTCACAAATGTGGTGTGGGAGAGTTATGGGAACTCCTTGCCTACTCCAGATGTTGGGAGGTATAGGGGAACCAGAAGAGGAGTGAGGAGAATGAGGAGAAATGTCTTCTGAGAGACTGTGATGTGAAGACTGTTATGTTTCTTCTTGCTAATCACTTTTGTTTTCCAGCAACGGAAAAGTTCAACAAATTGTGCCTAGCAGGACTATGCTAAGCCTGTTCCTGTTTCCTGTTCAGCAACGTAACCATTAAGCTTGTGCCTGACCATTAGGTCAAGAGACTCCTTGCCAGTAGGAGATTCGTAAGTTTTGTGCCCGGCTGATTATGGTAAGGGCGTGTTTACCAATGGACTACTAGTGTAGGTGGACTGTAGATCCTTACACGCTTGTTTTGTGTATATACCACTATACTCATAAGACTTTCTTGCTAAAAATTGCACTTATCGGGTGTATGCACCTGAACCTTGTTGAAGTGTTAATAAGTATGTAAGTCTGAGTAATAAAAATGTATATGGTTCTTGAACATAGAAAAAATAGCTTTATGTCTTTGTACATAAAAAGTAAGTAAGTGTTGTACAAGGAAAATTGTCCGCTAGATGCACGTGTACACAAAAGGAAAAATTGTAAATAATTCTTGTACACAAGTACATACACTAGAAACATTTAAAAGGTGTTTTAGTAGTACCTTAAATAGCTCACTTAAATGTACTACTTCAAGTCTTTACAGTACATCAAACAAAAACATATCTCACACTCAAGAAACACTTTAGGAATTGCAGCCTATTGATATTCAATTCCTGCCACTGTTATGTACACTCACTTTCTCTTTTCCCTATTACGTGTGCGAGATACTCTACCTGGCCAGTAGGTGCTCTTGTGAGCTTAAAAATTAAACACGTATTTCTGAAGGTAACCTAGGTAAGGTAATATTGTTGTGTTCTAGGGGTAAGAAGCGTGTAGCCGATAGACCCTAGTAGCTAAACTTATTGGTATATAGCCTCAGGCAAGCCAATATACCCTTCTGTGTACTAACAGGGGACTCATCATGGCAAAAGAAATAAAATGTCATAGTGAGATATATGTATCTAGACAGCTTGAGACTAAATGTATAGAAAGCTGTATAAAAATATAGGGAGCTTGAGACTAAATGTTAGACAGCTTCATAAATGTCTAGTGAGCTTTATAAATGTCTAGTGAGTTTCATAAATACTTAGTAAGCTTCATGAATGTCTAGGAAGCTTGAGACTACTTGTTAGATAGCTTCATAATTGTCTAGTAAGGATACTAGTCAAACAAAAAGAAAATGTCAGGATGTATAGAATGTTTAATAATTCTGTCCTTGTCCTAGTCCCTCTGCCTTAGGGGACAGGCGTTGGGGTCGACTTGTTTTAAGTAAAGGGGTTTGTGGTGTCCCGGCACCATATTTCATACTGTGCCCTGATGGGGGGTCCCCAAAGTCAGAGTCCCTAGGACTGTGGTGGTGGTCCGTTTCCCTAGTTATCCCCTAGTCACCCCTTAGTAAGTTAATATTTATAAAAATGATCAATGTAAATATGCATATTGCATTACTCACTTGTTTGGCGTCGCAGGACCTTAGGTCATGTGACCCGTTGCTCAGAACTCTATGGTATGTTGAAGGACCTTAGGTGGTTCTTGTGTCATGTGTTCACCCACAATGCTGTGTAACGGTGAGTGACAGTTGTTATGGACCAATCCAAAATGGCTCAGCCCCTGCCCATATAAGGGAGCTGCGGCCATTATTCTCTCTCTTAGGTTGCTGTCACTGAATGAGGTAGGACCTCCACAACTTTCAAGTACGTTTACTAGTCCAAAGCCTTGCGGCCTCGGCCTATACCAAAGCTGTTGTACAATTACAATTCAACGCTACTCTCCACAAGATCACAGGACCTAAATGCACCCCTAAATCCAGCGGATCTATGCTACGGAATCTTCTAACAGCTAAATTGAGCTTGTCTGATCCAAACTGTCAATCGCTGCTCAACTAGAAATAGACTCTGTTATCTGGACTGTTATTGCTATTTCCTGCTACAGAAAATCTTTAGTAAAAGTTCCTGCAAGTTCTCAGTTAAACAGTGGTTGTGAACAATATATTTATTACGCACTCACCTATCGCTCTTGGGAAGGGTGGCGATAGGCCCAGCACGATTACAGTATTTAACCCTCACCATGGCGTCATGAGTGACAAGGGTTAACAGCGCCCTTTATTATCCAGAATAGCAACACCCCAACTATCCTACAACCCCCGAGGCGTACCACATATTGTATTGTGTGAGTTCCCCAAAATGTTTTTGTTTAACCCCTTAAGGACCAATGACGTACCGGTACGTCATTGGTCCTGCTCTTCTGATATAACGCGGGGTTACACAGTAACCCCGCGTCATATCATGGCGGGCCCGGCGTCATAGTGAAGCCGGGACCCGCCTCTAATAGCGCGCAGCGCCGATCGCGGCGCCGCGCGCTATTAACCCTTTAGCCGCGCGCTCAAAGCTGAGCCGCGCGGCTAAAAGTGAAAGTGAAAGTTCCCGGCTAGCTCAGTCGGGCTGTTCGGGATAGCCGCGGCTAATCGCGGCATCCCGAACAGCTGACAGGACAGCGGGAGGGCCCCTTCCTGCCTCCTCGCTGTCCGATCGCCGAATGACTGCTCAGTGCCTGAGATCCAGGCCTGAGCAGTCATGCGGCAGAATCGTTGATCACTGGTTTCTTATGAGAAACCAGTGATCAACATAGAAGATCAGTGTGTGCAGTGTTATAGGTCCCTATGGGACCTATAACACTGCAAAAAAAAAGTGAAAAAAAAAAGTGAATAAAGATCATTTAACTCCTCCCCTATTAAAAGTTTGAATCACCCCCCTTTTCCAATAAAAAAAAAAAACACAGTGTAAATAAAAATAAAAATAAACATATGTGGTATCACCGCGTGCGGAAATGTCCGAATTATAAAAATATATCATTAATTAAACCGCTCGGTCAATGGCGTGCGCGCAAAAATATTCCAAAGTCCAAAATAGTGCATTTTTGGTCACTTTTTATATCATTTAAAAATGAATAAAAAGTGATCAATAAGTCCTATCAATGTAAAAATGGTACCGTTAAAAACTTCAGATCACGGCGCAAAAAATGAGCCCTCATACCGCCCCATACACGGAAAAATAAAAAAGTTATAGGGGTCAGAAGATGACAATTTTAAACGTATTAATTTTCCTGCATGTAGTTATGATTTTTTCCAAAAGTCCGACAAAATCAAACCTATATAAGTAGGGTATCATTATAATCGTATGGACCTACAGAATACATATCAGGTGTCATTTTTACCGAAAAATGTACTACGTAGAAACGGAAGCCCCCAAAAGTTACAAAACAGCGTTTTTTTTTCAATTTTGTCGCACAATGATTTTTTTTCCCGCTTCACCATAGATTTTTGGGCAAAATAACTGACGTCATTACAAAGTAGAATTGGTGGCGCAAAAAATAAGCCATCATATGGATTTTTAGGTGTAAATTTGAAAGAGTTATGATTTTTTAAAGGCAAGGAGCAAAAAACGAAAATGCAAAAACGGAAAAACCTCCGGTCCTTAAGGGGTTAATCATCGCAGATTTCAAATAAATTCCAATTAAAATCCCAATAGAAAATGTTTGGTAGGCTAAAGGATGGCCAAAGAGAATGTAGAGAAAAAAAAAAAACAGTAAGCATGTTGGGGGTAGTACCAGCACTGTGGGTACAAGCCCTGTGCCCAGGGCTGTGCAGCAATTTGCCCAGGTCTAGGACAAGTAGCAGCAAACATTTGCCCAAGCCCAATGCAAATAATGGCACCAGCCATGTGCCCAGTTCAAGAACAAGTAGTAGCAGCCATTTTCCCACAACCATTACAAGTAGCAGCACCAGATATGTGGCCAAGTCTAAAACAAGTAGCAGCCATGTTCCATCAGCAAGCCAGTGTTGTCCATCTCCTCCAGGGAATGTGTTCTTTCGGAGAATACACCCTAGGACAGGTCGAAAACAAGTAGCAGCAGCCATTTTCTTAGGCCCAGTATAAGTAGCAGCACCAGCCATGTGCCAAGATTAAGTACAAGTGACAACAGTCATTTGCCCAAGCCCATTACAAGTAGTGGCACCAGCCATGTGGCCAAGTCTAGTCCAGGGGAATAACAAGTTATGGCATTAACCATGTGACTTATAGTAGTAGCAGTTGTTCATCTCCTCCGGGGATGTGTTTTTTCGGAGGATACGACAATTGTTGACTGGTTGGGTCATTCTCTGGTTGGCTCATTGTGGACTTATTCCTCCTCCTCTACGTTTGCATAATACCATAAAAAAGCATTTCTAGCCTTTCCATTCCATCTTCAATGTCTTTGCTGCTCCCTTTCTAGTGGGGCCTTGGTGATAGCACCTTGGGTGCTAAGGTCGAGGATATCAGTGAAGAGGAGTTGTGTGAGGATGGCCAGCTTTTAGAGTGTGTTGCAGAGATGGTGGAGGTGGAAGCAGTGGCTGAGCACAGCCATGGGACTGATGGTACTTGTGCTGATTCTTTACTGAAAGAGACTATGGAACTCTCTACCAGAGGAAATTGTCATGATGAATTCACTAAAAAGAGTTCAAAAGGGGCCTGGATGACTTTCTGGAGAGTAATAATATTACAGGTTATAGTCACTGGAGAAGGATCGTTGATCAAATAATTTATTACAATTTTATGATTTAGAATCTCTAATTTGAGTGAAATTGGCTTCTACCGCATGTTTTTTTGTTTTTTTTCAGCCTTCCTCTAGATAAACCTTGGAGGTTAATAGGCTGTATAAATGAATTATTTTTCAATCTTAAAAACTATGTTACCATGTTTACCCTTTACATGGGTGGCCCTAAAATAGAGGGGCTGGCAAAATCTAGCTGAATAGGGCAGTGAAGTTGCATGTGTTGACATTTACTGACTATAGTCACCTGGCTAGGTGCAAAAGCTACAATGCTTACCGTACTGTAGGTACAGAAGAAGGGAGTCCAGCTATTGACAGGCGTCTTCTCCTGTATGTACATTTTGTGGCATAATTGTCAACAGCGTAGTGTGCCTTGAAAACATGGAAGCCTTTTGACAAACAAAGTAAGGGCCACTGTATCTGAATGAGTCTACTATGTATACTGAGTAGTTCGCTCTCAATCCCATTGGTGGCCACTACATCTGTATGGTGTACATGTAAGTTCCAATGATCAGCCAGAGGATCTTTCAGTAGACCAAGTCTATACATGTCGTGTGGTAATAACTCAATTATGAATTATGGTCCTAAAAATATTAATTATGAAAAATTAAAAATTAGCAAAAAATTATTAAAAATATCAAAATTATGACCTGATGAATTGTAGACAAAGCCAATCGATACAATTCACATCTGAGTCCGACTATTTCCTCAGATATCAACAAGTTCTTGAATGACGGGATAACATTAATGCTTAAGGATGTAGTTTTCCAATATACAATAATACACAGGTATTATAAAAGTATGCAGATTTATTGGTTATAAGGTTAAAAACATAAATGAGTAATAAACATTGTGAACAATATATTTATTACGCACTCACCTATCGCTCTTGGGAAGGGTGGCGATAGGCCCAGCACGATTACAGTATTTAACCCTCACCATGGCGTCATGAGTGACAAGGGTTAACAGCGCCCTTTATTATCCAGAATAGCAACACCCCAACTATCCTACAACCCCCGAGGCGTACCACATATTGTATTGTGTGAGTTCCCCAAAATGTTTTTGTTTAACCCCTTAAGGACCAATGACGTACCGGTACGTCATTGGTCCTGCTCTTCTGATATAACGCGGGGTTACACAGTAACCCCGCGTCATATCATGGCGGGCCCGGCGTCATAGTGAAGCCGGGACCCGCCTCTAATAGCGCGCAGCGCCGATCGCGGCGCCGCGCGCTATTAACCCTTTAGCCGCGCGCTCAAAGCTGAGCCGCGCGGCTAAAAGTGAAAGTGAAAGTTCCCGGCTAGCTCAGTCGGGCTGTTCGGGATAGCCGCGGCTAATCGCGGCATCCCGAACAGCTGACAGGACAGCGGGAGGGCCCCTTCCTGCCTCCTCGCTGTCCGATCGCCGAATGACTGCTCAGTGCCTGAGATCCAGGCCTGAGCAGTCATGCGGCAGAATCGTTGATCACTGGTTTCTTATGAGAAACCAGTGATCAACATAGAAGATCAGTGTGTGCAGTGTTATAGGTCCCTATGGGACCTATAACACTGCAAAAAAAAAGTGAAAAAAAAAAGTGAATAAAGATCATTTAACTCCTCCCCTATTAAAAGTTTGAATCACCCCCCTTTTCCAATAAAAAAAAAAAACACAGTGTAAATAAAAATAAAAATAAACATATGTGGTATCACCGCGTGCGGAAATGTCCGAATTATAAAAATATATCATTAATTAAACCGCTCGGTCAATGGCGTGCGCGCAAAAATATTCCAAAGTCCAAAATAGTGCATTTTTGGTCACTTTTTATATCATTTAAAAATGAATAAAAAGTGATCAATAAGTCCTATCAATGTAAAAATGGTACCGTTAAAAACTTCAGATCACGGCGCAAAAAATGAGCCCTCATACCGCCCCATACACGGAAAAATAAAAAAGTTATAGGGGTCAGAAGATGACAATTTTAAACGTATTAATTTTCCTGCATGTAGTTATGATTTTTTCCAAAAGTCCGACAAAATCAAACCTATATAAGTAGGGTATCATTATAATCGTATGGACCTACAGAATACATATCAGGTGTCATTTTTACCGAAAAATGTACTACGTAGAAACGGAAGCCCCCAAAAGTTACAAAACAGCGTTTTTTTTTCAATTTTGTCGCACAATGATTTTTTTTCCCGCTTCACCATAGATTTTTGGGCAAAATAACTGACGTCATTACAAAGTAGAATTGGTGGCGCAAAAAATAAGCCATCATATGGATTTTTAGGTGTAAATTTGAAAGAGTTATGATTTTTTAAAGGCAAGGAGCAAAAAACGAAAATGCAAAAACGGAAAAACCTCCGGTCCTTAAGGGGTTAATCATCGCAGATTTCAAATAAATTCCAATTAAAATCCCAATAGAAAATGTTTGGTAGGCTAAAGGATGGCCAAAGAGAATGTAGAGAAAAAAAAAAAACAGTAAGCATGTTGGGGGTAGTACCAGCACTGTGGGTACAAGCCCTGTGCCCAGGGCTGTGCAGCAATTTGCCCAGGTCTAGGACAAGTAGCAGCAAACATTTGCCCAAGCCCAATGCAAATAATGGCACCAGCCATGTGCCCAGTTCAAGAACAAGTAGTAGCAGCCATTTTCCCACAACCATTACAAGTAGCAGCACCAGATATGTGGCCAAGTCTAAAACAAGTAGCAGCCATGTTCCATCAGCAAGCCAGTGTTGTCCATCTCCTCCAGGGAATGTGTTCTTTCGGAGAATACACCCTAGGACAGGTCGAAAACAAGTAGCAGCAGCCATTTTCTTAGGCCCAGTATAAGTAGCAGCACCAGCCATGTGCCAAGATTAAGTACAAGTGACAACAGTCATTTGCCCAAGCCCATTACAAGTAGTGGCACCAGCCATGTGGCCAAGTCTAGTCCAGGGGAATAACAAGTTATGGCATTAACCATGTGACTTATAGTAGTAGCAGTTGTTCATCTCCTCCGGGGATGTGTTTTTTCGGAGGATACGACAATTGTTGACTGGTTGGGTCATTCTCTGGTTGGCTCATTGTGGACTTATTCCTCCTCCTCTACGTTTGCATAATACCATAAAAAAGCATTTCTAGCCTTTCCATTCCATCTTCAATGTCTTTGCTGCTCCCTTTCTAGTGGGGCCTTGGTGATAGCACCTTGGGTGCTAAGGTCGAGGATATCAGTGAAGAGGAGTTGTGTGAGGATGGCCAGCTTTTAGAGTGTGTTGCAGAGATGGTGGAGGTGGAAGCAGTGGCTGAGCACAGCCATGGGACTGATGGTACTTGTGCTGATTCTTTACTGAAAGAGACTATGGAACTCTCTACCAGAGGAAATTGTCATGATGAATTCACTAAAAAGAGTTCAAAAGGGGCCTGGATGACTTTCTGGAGAGTAATAATATTACAGGTTATAGTCACTGGAGAAGGATCGTTGATCAAATAATTTATTACAATTTTATGATTTAGAATCTCTAATTTGAGTGAAATTGGCTTCTACCGCATGTTTTTTTGTTTTTTTTCAGCCTTCCTCTAGATAAACCTTGGAGGTTAATAGGCTGTATAAATGAATTATTTTTCAATCTTAAAAACTATGTTACCATGTTTACCCTTTACATGGGTGGCCCTAAAATAGAGGGGCTGGCAAAATCTAGCTGAATAGGGCAGTGAAGTTGCATGTGTTGACATTTACTGACTATAGTCACCTGGCTAGGTGCAAAAGCTACAATGCTTACCGTACTGTAGGTACAGAAGAAGGGAGTCCAGCTATTGACAGGCGTCTTCTCCTGTATGTACATTTTGTGGCATAATTGTCAACAGCGTAGTGTGCCTTGAAAACATGGAAGCCTTTTGACAAACAAAGTAAGGGCCACTGTATCTGAATGAGTCTACTATGTATACTGAGTAGTTCGCTCTCAATCCCATTGGTGGCCACTACATCTGTATGGTGTACATGTAAGTTCCAATGATCAGCCAGAGGATCTTTCAGTAGACCAAGTCTATACATGTCGTGTGGTAATAACTCAATTATGAATTATGGTCCTAAAAATATTAATTATGAAAAATTAAAAATTAGCAAAAAATTATTAAAAATATCAAAATTATGACCTGATGAATTGTAGACAAAGCCAATCGATACAATTCACATCTGAGTCCGACTATTTCCTCAGATATCAACAAGTTCTTGAATGACGGGATAACATTAATGCTTAAGGATGTAGTTTTCCAATATACAATAATACACAGGTATTATAAAAGTATGCAGATTTATTGGTTATAAGGTTAAAAACATAAATGAGTAATAAACACAATGATATATGCAAATGAATATTAATACACGCCTGTGATCTGTGTAAAAGATCAGTGTGTGCAGTGTTATAGGTCCCTATGGGACCTATAACACTGCAAAAAAAATGTAAAAAAAAAAAGTGTTAATAAAGGTCATTTAACCCCTTCCCTAATAAAAGTTTGAATCACCCCCCTTTTCCCATAAAAAAAAATAAAACAGTGTAAAAAAAAATAAAAATAAACATATGTGGTATCGCCGCGTGCGTAAATGTCCGAACTATAAAAATATATCATTAATTAAACTGCACGGTCAATGGCGTACGCGCAAAAATTCCAAAGTCCAAAAAAACGTATTTTGGTCACTTTTTATACCATTAAAAAATGAATAAAAAGTGATCAAAAAGTCCGATCAAAACAAAAATCATACCGATAAAAACTTCAGATCACGGCGCAAAAAAGCGCCCTGTATGTGGAAAAATAAAAAAGTTATAGGGGTCAGAAGATGACATTTTTAAACGTATAAATTTTCCTGCATGTAGTTATGATTTTTTCCAGAAGTGCGACAAAATCAAACCTATATAAGTAGGGTATCATTTTAACCGTATGGACCTACAGAATAATGATAAGGTGTCATTTTTACCTAAATATGCACTGCGTAGAAACGGAAGCCCCCAAAAGTAAAAAAATTGCGTTTTTTCTTCGATTTTGTCGCACAATGATTTTTTTTCCATTTCGCCATGCATTTTTGGGTAAAATGACTAATGTCACTGCAAAGTAGAATTGGTGACGCAAAAAATAAGCCATAATATGGATTTTTAGGTGGAAAATTGAAAGGGTTATGATTTTTAAAAGGTAAGGAGGAAAAAACGAAAGTGCAAAAACGGAAAAACCCTGAGTCCTTAAGGGGTTAATTGACTATATATAGTAGAACAATAGATATGAGTAGTAAGTAACTTGTTACAGTAAAACAAAAACTACTAGGTTAGGAATATGATATAAGAAAAAGGTTACATATCACTCTATCCAGAGGGACATCATGATTAGTGTTGAGCGGCATAGGCCATATTCGAATTCGCGAATATTCACGAATATATGGACGAATATCCGTCATATATTCGCGAATATTCGCATATTCGTTATATTCTCGTTCTATTTTCGCATATGCGAAAATTCGCGTATGCGAAAATTAACATATGTGGAAATTAGCACATACTAAATTCGCATATCTGAAAATTCGCATATGCGAATATTAGCATATGTTAATATTCGTATATGCGAATTTTCGCACGCCAGTCTCACACAGTAGTATTACAGCCTTTTTTACACCACACAAGCTGGAAGCAGAGAGGGGTGATCACTGTGATGTGTACTGTGAAGAAAAAAAAAAAAAAAAACGAATATTCGTAATTACGAATATATAGCGCTATTCGCGAATAATATTTGAATTGCGAATATTCGCGAGCAACACTAATCATGATATCCAGATGGGCATATCTAATTATAGCCATATCAATATGAAATGCTAAATACACTCCCTGCCCCCTCCTAACCAACTGCAAATCACATGATTCCATGAATGGGCAAATCCATCTAAGGATATAAACATGGAAGAACTATGATATACTTCCGCCCCATTCTGGACTATTTTCTATACATGATCTTGGTAAGACATTAAGACAAATAGCAGAGTTTTATGATCTCTCTAGACTATATTTTAGGAGGAAGAATTTGAAACAAGTTCCTGTGTGGGAAATATACTTATGACACTTAGTTTCGCGAGTAGGAATTCTATCAATATGTCTAAGCAATTATTTAATACTTTAATAGATTATGAGTCTTGATTCTTCTGCAATTAGAATGAAGTCTCACAATATCCTAAAACTATAATCTCAATATGGAAATAATTAATTATTTTATTTAATTAATTTATTCGCCAATCTTCATGGTATAATTCCATTAACATTTTCCAAATTGGTCTTGATTAAATGGAATACCATTTTTGTGTCTCTTACCAAGTCTATGTAAGAACCTCGCTTCTGCTCTTAGGAACACTGAACGGTCCATCTCATAGTCATGGACAGCCATTGGTCTGGTTCCGTGTCATCAGTCCGGCTTTCTGGGATTTCACATGGCTTTCCACCTTGTTGGACCTCTTTCCTGCATGTAGAAGAGATTTCTTTGTCTTTCTTTTTCCCTTGTCTTTCTTTTTTCCTTGTCTCTCTTACTTTGTATCCTTGTGTGTTCTCTACAGCCCCAATGAATGTAGGTTGGGCGTGTACACATGGTAATGACTATGACATCACTATAATACCCATAATGCCTTTCCTGTCTGTGTAATGTCAACTACCCATCCGCTAGGGGGTGCTATTGCATAAGCAATTAGCATCATTACCATTAAGGGTTAAATGTCAATGACTTGTCTTAAACCCACATTCCACACTTGACGTATGGAGCCATAATTAAAAATTCAGGGATTATTTTTGACATATATAAGTAATTCAAATCAGGATTCTCATAGACATCTTGGAGCCTTCCTAGACATCCAAATTTATTGGAGAGATAAGAATACCATGGAGGTCTCTTTCACACAGATGTGTGAATCTCTCTCTGTCTAGTCAAATCGGTAATTAATTGTCAGTCACAATGGCATTTACAAGACTGGATAACTAGCCTTGTACAAAGACTCATTATCAAAGTCTATACTTGAGAGCTTCCCATCAGGTCTTAGGAATGAAAACACTGAGCAATGCTCCCTGTGAGAATCATATATAAGATAATAGATATATATATTGATGTTCTTCACAATACTAACAGTATACGACAATATCATATGTCCTACTGATTACTATATATACCGTATTTATCGGGGTATACCACGCACCGGCCTATAACACGCACCCTCATTTTACCAAGGATATTTGGGAAAAAAAATTTTTTACCCAAATATCCATGATAAAATGAGGGTGCGTGTGTGCGCGTGTATACCCCAATATACCCCCAGGAAAGGCAGGGGGAGAGAGGCCGTCGCTGCCCGCTTCTCTCCCCCTGCCTTTCCTGGGGTCTAGAGCGCTGCTGTCGGCCCTTTTCACCCCCTGGTTATCGGCGCCGCTGCCCATTCTGTCCCCCTGACTATCGGTGCCGGCGCCGATAGCCAGGGGGAGAGAAGCGGCGCCGACAGCCAGGGGGAGAGAAGGGGCAGCGGCACCCATTGCCGGCGCTGCTGCCCCGTTGCCTCCCCCCATCCCCGGTGGCATAATTACCCGAGTCTGGTCCGTGCTGCTCCAGGCCTCCGTCGTGCGTCCCCAGCGTCGTTGCTATGCACGGCACGGCGCCGTTCAGCGCATAGCAATGACGCCGGGGACTCACGACGGAGGCCTGGAGCAGCGCGGACCGGACTCAGGTAATTATGCCACCGGGGATGGGGGGAGGCAACGGGGCAGCGGCGCCGGCAATGGGTGCCGCTGCCCCTTCTCTCCCCCTGGCTGTCGGCGCCGCTTCTCTCTCCCTGGCTATCGGCGCCGGCACCGATAGCCAGGGGGACAGAACGGGCAGCGGCGCCGATAACCAGGGGGTGAAAAGGGCCGACAGCAGCGCTCTAGACCCCAGGAAAGGCAGGGGGAGAGAAGCGGGCAGCGACGGCCTCTCTCCCCCTGCCTTTCCTGGGGGTATATCGGGGTATAACACACGCACACAGACTTTAGGCTAAAAATTTTAGCCTAAAAAGTGCGTGTTATACGCCGATAAATACGGTATATATATATATATATATATATATATATATATATATATATATATATAAAACTAATGTTCATCCGGATAAGACATAATTATTTCACAGTTTCTTATCTCAACCCCCCTTTACCTTGGGTGAATTGTAGTAGTGTTGTCTAGAGAGTGTAACTAGCCCCCTTATCTGTCTTATCTAAACAGCCATAAATATCTAAGTATTCCTCTCCCAGACTGGCACTTTTGTAGAGATGAAACTTTAGAATACACTGTCTATTTAGAACATACAACATGGTGGCCAACAATACAAAAATTCAACAATATTAAACATAGCGATTCATTTTTGGGGCCTACAATAAGTACAACATACAGAATAATATGTCCCAAGGGACCAGTGCACAAGTTAATTTAACTTTGGCCAGTCATTTATCACTAGGGTTATTTTAAAGGTATCTTACATACATAAGTGCCATGTAAAAAGTGTTCATCTAATAAAAAAAGAAACCTGCTCCCAAGTGCCAGGGATGAACCCTGACCTCCGCTTAGTGTAACGCCTTAATTCCTGCCATAAGCTGTTCTTTTCTAGCCAAGAAAATATCTTCATTCAGAGTTTTATTTACAAACCATTTCTCGAGACTCAACACATTTATTTAAAGCCAGATCTAACACTCCATAATTGCAAGTTATTACTCTTTGTTTTATATTTTATTAATAGTTTTCTTCTGTAGATTGCGGTAGAAATGGAGTGTAGGAGTTGTAATTATCTATTTGTTGATTTTCTGCTTTATTGGTCGGCTGCCAGTGAACCCTATAATCAAAGAATTAAATCAAATTTCCCACAGACAGATTGTAAAGAAGTTAGTAGAAAAGCTTTTCATTTAGTGCGAAAATATATTTTAGAAACATTACATCTGGTGCACAGTGAAAACAATGAGGAACAATATACAATTCTATGAGGGGCTAGGACCAAATATAGGAATGGGAAGTTGTCATGGACTTTCAGTCCAATAAATATGGCCATATATTTCTTGTCATTGTACCCTACTATGGGCCCATACTGGACCTAAAGTACCTTTTACAGACCCATAGGCCCTATGGGCGACAATTATCATTGTGTTTAGACTGTTTTTTGTGTCTACAAAAGGCACAAAAAAGGCGCAAGCAGGGTTTGTTTGCTCCTTTTTTGCACCTTTTGGTTTACACATTTCTGCTGATTTTGAGTTGCAATCCACTGATTTTGGCAATACACATGATATGGAAGTGTTTTATTAACTGTGCCTTTTTGTGAAAAGGCTCAAAAAAGTCACAAAGCCACTGAAAAGTATCTAAAACTACACCATCCCAGACTTAGCTTTTTGGTGTATGTGAAGAGAGACATTTCTGAAAATGTGACCTGCACAAAATTTATGAAATGCTCTGCACACACAAAAAAAATGTAGAAATTTAGAAAAATGCTTCACTTATACCTACAATGACAAATGCCGGCCATAGTGTATAGACCCTAATAAGTCCGAGGGTCAATATGCACACTATGGAAATTCCTCTCAGAATTATTCTGAACAGAATTTCACCTGCATTATTATATTGATCTCAATGGGATTCTGCTGCACTGTGCACACTATGGAAATTCCATAGCAGAACTTTTGAAGCAGAAACGGATTTCGCACAAAAATTTACATGTTATCCTTTTACCGATATCTGCCCGGATATACATTGCAGTCAATGAGATGGCGCCAATTGTGTGTGTGGCTATAAAGGGTTGATTTAGTGGAGGCTGCTGCAAGCGACATTCCTTTCTGGATAATTCTGGGCAACATTTACGAGAACTACTTGTTCTTTATTGTGAAGGCCCGGAGGTCAGACTCCTACTGATCATGATGTGATAGAATTTCCTAGCAATATGTCCTCCCTTTTTGAGAAGGTCCAAATCCCTTAAAGGGGTTCTCCCTTGTTTATACAGTTTTTTGTTATTATGTTTGTGTGTTATGTGTGTATAAGTATGTGTTTTTTTATATGTGTTGTGATTATGTATATATGTATTTTCTTACCTTTTGTGAAGATCCGGAAGCTGGCCCCTTTTTCTTCCAGCAGCTTGCTGTGTAACCTCGGCCTCCACCATGTTGTGTTCGGTAAGTGGGATGTCGGGGGGTGTGTTCTTGCTTCTGTCCTTCCTATCTTCTGACGTCCGAGGCAAATCTTTTCTTCCTGTTTCTTCCGTGGCTCAGCAACGAATCTGCGGACTCTTCCGGTGCATGCGCAGGTAGTTTTTTTTTTTTTTTTACCAATAAAGTTTTTTTTTTGTCTAATTGAAAAACTGTCTGCGCATGCGCGAGTATGCAAGTGCTACACTAACAGCGTAGCGTACGTTAGGTGTACACTAATAGCGTAGCTTCGCAGACAGTTTGTCAATTAGAGAAAAAAAACTTTATTGGTAAAAAAATAAATAAATAAATACCTGCGCATGTGCTGGAAGAGTCCGCAGATTCGTTGCTGAGCCACTGAAGAAACAGGAAGAAAAGATTCGCCTCGGACATCAGAAGATAGGAAGGACAGAAGCAAGAACACCCCCCCCCCCCCGACATCCCACTTACCGAACACAACATGGCGGAGGCCGAGGTACACAGCAAGCCGCTGGAAGAAAAAGGGGCCAGCTTCCGGATCTTCACAAAAGGTAAGAAAATACATATATACATAATCACAACACACATAACAAAACACATACTTATACACACATAACACACAAACATAATAACAAAAAACAGTATAAACAAGGGAGAACCCCTTTAACCTTGAATACCTGAGTTTTAAATTCGGATGATAACACACAATCTGGTTGCGATGCGTACATTCATAGGCAGTAAGTACTTGTGAACTGCTGCAGTTGACCTGTATTTTTTTTTTTAATACTTGCCATTTTTAGCATTTACACTTTAATTGTTTATAACGAAAACTGATAATAAAAGAAAAACTTAGGTTAACAGCAGCATTTCAGAATCAGCTACTGCATATGGCCAACCGCAACCAGATTGTGTCTTTTTACGTTTATAGAATATAGAAATTCCAGTGGTGCTTCATTTTTATCAATTTTCATGGGCATTTTCCAGAAATATATGTTGGCAGATCCATTCTTTTGGCTTACCTAATGAAGCACTAACCGCTGGGACCCTCACAAATCCAAATAAATGTCCTCTGAAAGAATGGAGTGACAGCTCAGCATTCTGCAATGTTTGGAAGTTCTGCCCCATCCTTTGGAAGGACATTTCATTTGTCCTCCATTTTCGGGATTGATGGTGGTTCTTGGAGGTGGTTGAATCGGCATCCCCTGCGCTAACATCTAACTTTATATTCACTTTATTGTGGGTGACCATATTGTCAGTTTGCCTAGGTCATCCTGAAAGTCTTATAGACTTAAACGGGACTTCCAGGATGGGAAGGCATTCCCTTTAATCATGTGAGTTTTGGTGCTTATCTTGGGTAACCATAATGCACTTTTAGTTTTACCATATCCAGCCGCCAGCTAAAATGATAGTAACCCTTTAAAATCAGTTCCTTTCATCTGGGATTGTTTTTCCAGCTAGCTTGTGGATTTCTGCCCATTTGGGGGAATAGCAAAAAGCAATCTACACCAACTCCTCCAAACGGGAATAATGGGCGATGTCACGCTTCAGTATTTTTATAAACTAATAGATTTTTATTTATTTTTTTCAAAGTACAACACGTTTCCAAGCCATACTGGCTCCATCTATTTAGAGGAATGGAAATGCAGCAGAAATTTTTGCAACAACTCTGCCATGTGTGAATTTACCAATCTGGTGGCCACAACTGAAAGTATAGGTTTCTTTGAAAATGAATCCTGAAGGGAGGTAGATGGGATTGGTTCCTATCCCTTAAAAACCTAAATTTGGCTGAATCTCCTATGTAACATAGAGACAGCATATGTGATTACATCAGGACAAACAGTGAATGCCCAGGTTAACATGTGAAATTAAAGTCTTACCGGTGCAGGTTTAAATGACCTTTTACAGATCCACACAAACCGGCACTGCAGAAGTAATCTGTAACTTACATGGTGTGTGTATAAGGAAAGACAGATTATCCAGCTAGATATTGATTCAAAGATTCATTCAATTTAAAAAGTCAATTTGCTGGAAAGTCCCCTGGGACAAGTGCCCCGTGCCTGTGACAGATAGTAATACTCTGGAACGCACTCCAATTGCCAATTTCCTATGTGTGAGGATTTGGAGCAATGGTTTACCCACCCTGAGAACCTCATGCCTTACACATCTCCATCCATATTTTATGTTTCGTATCACTAAATATCAAAACTGCTGCTTTGAGTTCAAAAACAACTTTCACGAAATGTAAAACATGTGATGGAAAAAAATGATAATCAAATACAGATACTATTTATTTATTAATAATTTTAATAAGCAAATAATCATTATCGTAAAGGCTATGGACACCTTTGGGTCATGTTACAAGGGTACTCCGCTGGCCCAGCGATCGGAACATTTTGTTCCGAATGCTAGAAACAGACGGCGGGGGTCGTGATGTCACGGCCATGCCCCTTGTGACAACACACCATGCTTCCTCAATGCAAGTCTATGGGAGGGGGCTTGGCTGCGACATCACAACCCCTGCCGCCCACACCCAGCATTCTAAATGAACGCTGAGTGCTGCACATCATATCCCCTATTCTTTGAATAGGGGATAAGATGTCTAGGGGCGGAGTACCCCTTTAAAGGGGTATTCTGGGATTTTTATTATTATTGTTATTATTATTATTATTTGACTGTGCTACAGGGACTGTAAAGTTAGTGTAATTCATAATATAGTGTCTGTACCTGTAATTCATGGTGATTTCACAATTCTTCTGTGATTTTTGCCCCAAGGTTTATTTTTAACAGCATATAAAATGACTCATCACGATCATCTCAGATTTTCCCATAGTTCCTTACAAACAAGGAACTATGGGATTTGTAGTTGAACAAGAAAGAGCCAGTTCACAAAAAGCTAGCCACAGTGTTATGATAATCTCACAACATAGCCATTTAGCCCCAAGACAAGCGCAGATCCTTCATAAGCATGTCCATTACTGTCTGGCAGGTACGCACTAGAATCGCCTCATGGTGGTTAACCCCTTTAACATTTTTTGCAGTGTAAAAAATGGTAAAAACATTTTTTTTTCAAGTGATTGCATTTAATAGAACTCATTGGAAAAATGACTGGCAATGTATTAGTTAACACTTTAGTTTAAACTTGTTATTTAAGAAAAGGATGGTTGATTTTTAGCAAAAGATGGCTGCAAAAAAAAAGGGACCAAAAAAACAGTTTTTCAGCACAATTTTTTTATTGTTGATTTGTTTTTCTGAATGCAAAATTAAGCAACTTTGTAAAAGGTCTTGAAAAAAAAATTCTACCATTTAGCTGCACAGAGAAAGATTAGATAAATCCATCAGAGGGACTTTCTGCTTTCTTAATGTTAGTAATAGCAGCAGGGAGGGGAATTGAGTTACACAGCATTTTAGATAATAGACAGATGTAGAGAAACCTTGGTGGGCAGCTAAAATAGGCTGGAGAAAGAGAGAATATGGAGGGAATCTGCAGGGGAGAACCATATAGGCTGTGTACAAGTTTAGGGGAAATAGAGCAGAAAGCTGCAGAGACTTATGGAGTAAATGTACCTTTGCACCATAACAACTGAAATAATGGTAGGTAATGAAAATTCACCACAGAAAATGCAGGATTTAGATTTGATCACAATATATATTAGCCAAAGGTTCAGATTCGCTCTCTGAAGTAAAGTGAAAAAAGAGAGGTGCGCTCCTAGTGAAATATTGTGGGGTATATCAGTATGGTGGATAAAAATGATGCACCTTACCGTGTGGTGTTGCACGGAGAGTGCAACACCTTTGATGGCATGTAGACTCGCTGAGCCGGTGATAGGTGGCAGCCTCGGCATCCATTTCCGGTGACTCTTCGGTCCGTTAAGAAAATGAGGTTAGGATAAAAGATATGGACAATCCGAACGGCGCCTTCCTTAGGAATTGAAAAAAATTGCCAAAGCGTATAAAAAGGCAATTTTTATTAGTAAAATGGTGCAACTTAAAAGTTTTGAATCCGGACCGGATTCGAAACTTGTAAGTGGCACAATTTTACTAATAAAAATTGCCTTTTTATATGCTTTGGCAATTTTCTTCAATTCCTAAGGAAGGCGCCGTCCGGATTGTCCATATCTTTTATCCTAACCTCAGATTCGCTCTCTAGCTTTTTTGTTCTGTTGCTGTCAGTCATCATTTTCCTTAGATGAACATAGATATTTGCTCTCTTCACAATTCCTTTCCAATGAGTGTGAATATAGAGCAATTCCCAGCTGTGGGGTGCAGGTCTTCAAACTAAAAGCAATGAGCAATGTGTGAGCAGCAGGGATGCTAGGCCAGGACATTGAGATCCTTGTCCACATCTCCTTACAGGCTATTCTTGATCCTTTCCCTCTAAATGTGTCTCTCTGAATTTCGTAATATGCAGAAAATGTGAAACTCAAGGGCTTATGACTTGGATAAGGATAAAAAAATTATAACATCACCTGGAGGTCCCTGTTAATGTGTAAAGGAATACTGTTGCAAAATATAACTTATCCCCTATCCAAAAAGATAGGGGATAAGTTATAGATTGCTGGGGGTCCGACCACTGGGACCCCCATGATTTCCTGTACGGGCCCACGGCAGTCCGCAGAAAGGGGGCATTCCATCCACGCATGACGTGCTAGCTGACAAGCCCCCTCCATGTGTCTCATAGAGATACATGGAGGGGGCGTGTCAGCTGCGGCTTCCTGCTGGGGACTGCACGGTGCTTCCTGCGGCCCCATACAGGAGATCACAGGGGTCCGAGTGGTCGGTCACCTGCGATCTTTAACTTATCCCCTATCCTTCCAATAGGGGATAAGTTATATTCCACTACAGTTCTTCTTTAAGGAATTTTCAACCTTTTACGATTGGCTTTTCTCCTCTCCACGCTTTTTTTCTCTCCCTCTTCACTATAAGTTGAGTGTCATGTCCTTTTCTCTTTTGTGTGTACTTCATGTCTAAGACACGTTGTCCTTTTTGTTGTGTGTTATACCAAGTTTCTTTAGAGCCAATAAAATCTGATTGAACCATAAAGGAGGACTTTATCAGCTGGAAAAAAAAAACTTCAGGATTTTTCTTCATGTATCTCCTGCTACAGTCTGCAAGTAAAATATGGTATAACATGGTGTCCATTCAAATGACTCCTCCTGGGTGGGAACTACATTTCAGCCATTCACTGCTCTTATGGTCCTGCATAGTGGCTAACCCTCTATGATGCAGGGTCGGTTATAGGGGTGGGTAACTGAGCAACCCAAGAGTAAAGAAAAACTACCCAAAATTATTTAGGGTTGGATGATGCTATAATTTGGGAATTTAATTGCTTTACAGCAAAAGTTATATAGCATTTTTGTGGCCTCTTTAACAGAATATTATTAATATGATGCATAAAATGTATGCACTATATGGTGTCATTATGTGGGCTACGTACAATATGGCTGTATTATTTTTGTTCTGACTGGCAGTGTTATGTTGTTGAACTCTACTTGTCACTCAATGTTTATAAAAGAGGAAACTTTATCGTTTTACATGAACTAAATGGAAAAATAGCTATATGCTTTCAGTAATAACTTTTCCCAGGACCGTACACAATTTGTTTCATGGGCATGAGTCGGGTACCAAAGCACATTAGATTATCTGTTGTCTTATGCAGATAATTTGAGCGCGGAGATTCAACGTAGGGCTCTGCATCAAAGTGTCGATGCCGAAACAGCGATGGCTTCAGACACACAGGGACAACCGAGAACCAATCAGTCGCACTTGTAGAACATGAGTGCTGCTCTGCTATCACAACACAACACTAGGCCTGACCCCGCTGTTTCGGATAGACACAGCCGCAGTGATCTCAGCGCACACTAACTACATATGTTATAGCAAAGGAGTAACCTTTCACATCGGCGATTACAGGATCATTACTTTCCCATCTGGGCTCGCTATTCACCTTTGAACCTTTTGTTTCATTAGCGGATTAAATAATAAATGAAGACGGCTAAATAATAAAAACCCGCTGCAAGGATATTTTTCGCCATGTTCCCATTCTGTAAGAAGAAAAGCTGAAAGGAATTAAATAGCAGCTTGCGAGTGTGGCATATTTCCTATTTTTCTGACAGCTTATTTCATGGATCACAAGGAATAAAGTACAGCTGCTTATCCGAGAGGACATAGAAGGAATCCATATTCATCCTTTAATAACTCACACAGCCTTTCGTCTTTCATTGGACGCCACGTCTGGATGGGGAGAGGGAATATACACTAATGACAATATAGCGTATAATAACTCCAAAGGAAAGATATTACATCTCTCACTTGGAATTAAAGGGGTACTCCGGTGAAAAGCTATTTTTTTTCCCTTTTTTTAAATCAACTGGTGCCAGAAAGTTAAACAGATTTGTAAATGACTTCTATTAAAAAATCTTCCACATAATAGATATCAAGACTGAGTCCATCTATTTAAAGGGGTACTCCAGTGAAAAACATTTCTTTTAAATCAACTGGTGCCAGAACGGTCAACAGATTTGCAAATAACTTCTATTTAAAAATCGTAATCATTCCACTACTTATCAGCTGCTGTATACTCCACAGGAAGTTATTTTCTTTTTGAATTTCTTTCCTGTCTGACCACAGTGCTCTCCGCTGACACCTCTGTCCATTTTAGGAACTGTCCAGAGAAGGAGAGGTTTGCTATGGGGATTTTCTCCTACTCTTGACAGTTCCTGACATGGACAGAGGTGTCAGCAGAGAGCACTGTGGTCAGACAGAAAATAAATTCAAAAAGAAAACAACTTCCTCTGTAGTATACAGCAGCTGATAAGTACTGGAATGATTACAATTTTTAAATAGAAGTCATTTGCAAATCTGTTGAACGTTCTGGCACCAGTTGATTTAAAAAAAAAATGTTTTTCACTGGAGTACCCCTTTAAATAGATGGACTCAGTCTTGATATCTATTAATATGTGTTGAAGGAACAGAGATGTTGGCCAACTGCCAGGTCTCTCCTATTGGATGGTATAATAACAGGGTCTCCGCTTATATCTTCATTTTGTTTTACTCATATTTACTATTTTTGTAGTTTTTTTGTGCAAGATATTGATTTATTTTAAATATCCCAGCTGCTGTCAGAAGGAATATTGCCAATGGGCTTGTGGGTGGGGGAGAAGACCAGTTTATCGGGTACAAGTGTATATACCGATCTATGGCAAACTAAAGGGAATATTCAACAATGGAACAGATTTATTTTACTCATTTAAATTTAGGTTAAAACTAGACCAGGCAAGCAGAGGATGCGCACAATTTATGGCAGGGGCACATGTTGTGTAATTAATTACAAGACATCTTAGACACTTTATGCTTACTTTTTTTTGGACCAAGATATTGAGCCAAAATGTTGCCAAATTTTTGGCCATTTAAAGCAATCCCCGTTTTTTCAAAGCCAATTGGAGCCACATAACAAAACAAATCAAAACATCTAGAACATATAACAAATCTAATACAAGGCATTTACATAATTTTCTTATTAAATTTCCACCATTGTGTAAAAGTGTGAATCAGAGAGTATAGTTATAATGTTATGAATTCATAACCATATTCCATGTCACACTATGGCACTACATCTGGCATATATA